>NC_052616.1:13703742-14903742 GCF_016545825.1 Eucalyptus grandis
TATATATATATATTGTATTCACAATTATGATTATCCCAAAGATAGTCATAATTAGTTAACCGTGAATACAAAACTACAATGTGATTCTCCAAAATCGATCTTCCTCTTTCCTTCAAACTCTCAATTTCAGTTCAGCTTGCTTTTCTAGAAATGCCCTATTAGATCGAATCAAACTCATGACCATTGGCAACATCCTAAGATAGCAAACACTAAATAGAAATCTTGAGAATAAGTAAGAGTCATGAGGGGACTAAAAAATTGAGGAATTATTTTCCTCAAGAGTCTCACACGACATAAAAAAGTTGAGATCAAACTTTTGCCACTCTTATTGGTCGTCTCATGCATACGTAGTATGAAATACGTATTACGGTATCAACTCATTTCCCATGGAGCGTATGTCTACACCTTTCAATACCGTACAGATGATAGTTCAGACATACCCAATGTCTAACTTTAGTTCACGTATCTACTCATTCACTAAATTCATCAGAACTCACATCTGGCATCTTAGACAAATAAAGTAAAATATGTGGGGTATTTTACTTTCGGACATCGTAAGAATTATGTCCTCATCTTAACACTCAGTTAAGGCGACATACGTGTTTTAAGCTTGAGCTCTCAATTATCACCTAGATAATAAGTTTAAAAAACAGTCTCATCTCTATTTATCACACAAGAAACAGAGGCGATTACATGTGAGTGGGCTAATCTTATATCTGTCCGACATACTTCTCATAACTTAAAGTAATGCACTGAGCATTAAGATGCATAAAGATCAAACAAAGATTCATAGGCATTAATGATGAAAACACAAATTCATCAAATTGTGAACACTTAGGAAATTAAAATATTCAGTACATCGGACTCTACGCAATCCTAGAGATTTCATATAGCCACAAAACACATCTCTAGGTATTGGCTTTGTCATAGGATCTGCTACCATTCTATGCGTAGTATGTACTATAAGTTCACATCTTTTCGTACAACCATATCTTTGACGAAATTATACTTGGTATCTATATGTTTGGTCTTGCCATGATATTTTGGATCTTTGGTGTACACTTTTGCTGCTTGGCTATCACAGTTAACCAATAATGAATCTGCAGCACTTCCAATAACACCTAAATGATCCAAAAAATCTCTTAAGCCAAACACCTTCTTATACCGCTCGCCGATAATGCCACGAACTCAACTTACATCGTGAACAAGGCTATACACTTTTGTTTCTTACTACTCCAACATATGGTGCCATTATTCGGTAAGAAAACAAACCCGGAGAGATAGATTTTCTTTCATCTAAATCTCCTTCCCAAACAGCATCAAAATAGCCTTAGAGTCGCAGATCCCTTCCTTAATAACTCAACGTATTATCAGCAGTCCCATTTAGATACCTTAGTATTCTCTTAACGGCTTTTCAATGTGCTTGACCTGGATTGGATTGGTAACTACTCACCATTCCAACTGTAAAACATATGTCAGGTCTTGTACACATCATAGCGTACATAAAGCTTCATATAGCACTAGCATAAGGAACATATTTCATTTGTTCCTTCTCTTGTGGAGTCCTTGGACACAGTCTATGGCTCAATCCTTCACCTTTTGCAATAGGAGTGTCTATGGGTTTACAATCCCATATCCTTCAATTCAAAATTGGAAGACAACCAACTTTTGATAGTATTGACAAACTACATATTGCTTCCGGCAATTAGTATATCATCAACATATAATGATATGATCACAAATTGATCATTGGATATTTTGATATATACACAATGATCATCATCTATCATTGTAAAGTCATATGCCATTATGGCATTATGAAAACGTATATATCATTGTCTTGACGATTTGCTTAAGGCCATATATCGACCCCCAAAGTCGACATACCTTTTCTTCTTGGCCTTTCACTATGAAACCAGCAGGTTGTTCCATATATGCTCCTTCCTCTAATTCTCCATTGAGGAAAGCAGTCTTTACATCCATTTGATGTAACTCAAGATCCATACTAGTCACTATTGCCGAAATAATGCGAATCAAGGTAAATCTCACCACAGAGAAAATGTATCTTCATAATCAATTTCTTCCCCGTTGATTATACCCCTTCGCCACAAGGCGAGCCTTATGCCTTTCTATCGAGCCATCAGCCTTTCGCTTTATTTTGAGAACCCACTTGTTCCCAATAGCTCGCGTCCCTTTTGGAAGATCAACCCGGTTCCCGAGACTTGGTTTGACTTCATTGACTCCATCTCCTCTTTCATTGCATAAATCCATTTTTCCTTACTAGGGCATTTAAGAGCCTCATTAATATTTCTTGGCTCATCCTCATCTTGTGGAGCAACCATAAAAGTTTCCCTTTCAATGTCAAAACATCGACGGAGAATACTTTGGCGACTTGTTCACCGTATGGGAGATTGTACACTTAGCACACCATTCCCCATCATGCTCCCACTTGGATTAGGTAATGATGATGTCGTCACATCAGGTGGTTGCAATTGAGAATGAGTTGAATTCAATTCATCACATCTCATATTACTCCCACTTGGACGAACTCCACTGATATCATTATCTTGATCCAAGGTTTCAAATAGGAGTAATCTTCCCTATTTCGCCCCTTTTAGAAATTCATCCACTAAGGATGTGACATCCCGTGATTCAAATTCAGTTATACTCTCACTTTCCTGCTCACCTATGAACACATACCCTTTTGAGTGTTCGCAGTATCTCATGAAAATACTCTTATTTTCTTTCGGGACCCAATTTCCCAAACTTGTGAGAGGACTCATGAGTATAGGCAGCACAACCCCATGGCTTAAGAAAACTTAAGTCTGGTTTTCTAACTGTCCATAACTCATACGAAGTGGAAATAACTGATTTGGAAGGCACCCGGTTAAGTATTTAGGCAGCAGTTAACAACATATCACTCCAAAAAGTGATAGGTAAGTTAGCATGCGCCATCATGGACCTAACCATTCCAGTAGGGTTCTGTTTCTTCTCTACGCAACACCATTTTGTTGAGGAGTATATGGAATAGACAACGATCTTTCTATTCCTTTTTTTCATCACATAATTTTATGAACTTATCAGATAAATATTCTCAACATCGATCGGATCTAAATACCTTTATTTTCTTGTCTAATTGATTTTCTGCCAGGTTCATAAACCTTCTGAAACAACTTATGCTTCAGATTTATGAGAAATCAAATAGACATATCCGACTCGAGTATAATCATCTATAAAAAAAAAGTAATGAAATAAACAGCCCCTTGCATTCCTCTCACACAGTCATTGGACCACGAGACATCGAATGGATTAATTATAAAGGAAATTAAGCTCTTTTATCTTTTCAAAATGGTTTCCTCATTGTTTTCCTTGCTAGGCAATGCTCACATATGGACAAATCAACTTTTTCAATGTTGCCCAACAAACCCTCTTTGGCTAGTCTATTCATACGTTGTTGGCCCATATGACCAAGTCTAGCATGCCACCTTATTCACATCATTATCATATAAGGTAGAAGACGTGAAACGGGGGAATAACATATTGACATCATCACAGTCAACATTTAGTACAATAAAACCATTCAGAAAGTGACCACAATCATAGTAGTTTGTATCTAAACACAAATCTACACCTTTATTATGGAAGTTTATACCAAAACCAAGCTTAACCAACACTAAGACAGACACTAAATTTCGACGAATCTCCAGAGCATATAGAACATCAAGATGCGTCCACCATGCATGTTCAATTGGCAGGTGCCAATCCCTTTAACTTCAGCTTTGGAGTCATATCCCACATAGATCCACTTAGTTCCAGTTGGTACTCGTCGGAATTCCACGAAGGATCCTCTATCCTTCGCTATATGGTCTATCGCTTATGAATCTACAGTCCACATAGGATTGGATTCAGCCAATATTTCAGAACTTGACACATAAGCAAAGTTCTTAAATGTACAAGAGGTGTTGACCTTTTTCGGCTCACTACAGTTGCGAGTATAGTGACCTCTCTTGTCACAATTGTAACATTTCACCCTTGACATTTTCTTCACTTGAGGACGTTTTCCTCTCTTGTGTTGGTTAACTCTTGATTTCTTGCAATAAGAACTTGATCCTTTGCATTCCCACATATTGACCGAATCAATACGCTTGCGCTTAAAGCACAAAGCCCTTTCGAGCTAGAACCAGCATTGAAAATATCTATTTTCAGCTCAAATGCCGTTAGACGGTCCTCGGCTAGCTCAAGATGGCGCACACATCCTCAAGATCTTCCATAACATGGTCAAGAGCTTTTAGTGCTTCTTGCTTTTTCAGCACATATTGAATCTTCATATTCAATATTTCACAATTGTTGTCGTTCATATCAGCAATAACGTTCTTAGTTGCTGAAAACATCGTTACAACACATCGATATACATGCACGAATAATTAATACCTATCATTTATGCATCCCTATTTGCATAGACCCATCATATTAATGAATAATTTCAAGTAAGGCTTCAGAATCAAAAGGTCACTATGTTTCCAATCATCCTCCAAAATCCTAACTCAAAATTATTATTAATATAATTGTCTTATGCAAAATCAATTCTATGAAGCTACAAAAGCTTTTAAAACTACCTACAGCTAATTACCCACAAAGAACCAGCAATAACAGAAAGCAAATAAAATCTTAACATCCAATAAATTAACAATGCTTTCACATGATACAACTAATATATCGGTTGCTACATCAACAACAATCGGGTAGTAAACATTACATAATTAATCAAAGAAATAAATAGGAATGTCCCTTATAATCTATCAGCCATAATATCTCGAGAAATTTGAAGGCACATTTGCTAACCATGGAAAAAACTTTTAAGAGCTTTCATGTTGCCTCCAAGGCGCATTCACTCGGCGCCATGTGGCGCTCAATCTAAGGGTTGAAGTTTTGGCCAACTCAATCCTATAGTGCTCTCTTACAAAAGCTTTCACCAGCCTCCTATAACCCGGGACCACGTTGACCTCCCATAGCCGATCTAACACTACTTGCCATTCAGGTGGAAGAGTGTTCATCAAAGCCAGCACTTTCTCAAAAATCCGGCATAAGATAACCATTCCAGATGATGTCCTGTATCATCTGATTGACCCTGACCACATGTGATACTAAATCATCATCATGCCACCGATAATTAGCTAATTCGACATCAGCCTTTTAAGTCTTGCATTTCCCTCGTCCGTTCTTGGGATTGCGGTATCCTTGCATAACACATCATAGTTCCCGCAACAAATGCAGAACTAAAAATGGATCACTTATAATCAATAATAAATATAAGGGAAAATACATAATTTTCCAAAATTCATGCAACAAATGCAGAATTAAAATGGATTACTTATAACCCACATAGGCATGACTGAAAAAGAAACAACTTTTTTTTTTTTTTTTTTTTCTTTTTCGGGTCAACGGTCGTCGGTCAACGGGTCGGGTCAACGGGCGCGCGGGTCGGAGGACCGGACGGACCGGCCGTGCCGGTCGGACGAACCGACCGCACGTGCCGCGCGCGTGCGCTGCTGACGTCACGCAGACGTCATCCGGCACGTGCCTCGCGCGTGAGCGTGCTGACGTCACGCGGGCGTCGCCGCACGTGCGCGGCATGCGCTAGGCTGATCGGGTCGGGTCGGTCGCCGTCGGGTCGGGTCGCCGGCCGGTGACCGACCGCCAACCGTCGCCGCGCCGACGTCATCCCGACGGTTATCGACCGTTGGGTGACGCCACGATGACGCGGCCGGGTGACGCGCACTCGTCGGTTCGCCGACCGGCGCGTGCCGTTTCGCCCGGTCGCCGACGCGCACGTGCCGGTTCGTCACCGGCGCGTGTGGCCATTGCCCGCGCTTCGGGCGCTGTCGCGCCCACGCGCAGCGGCCGGCGCGCGTGGCGCGTGCGCGTCTCTCGGCGGCGTGCGACATGTCGCGGACTCGTCTCGACGTCGCCTTTCTTCCCATGTGTTCAGAAAACGATTTCGACTTACGAAAACTCAGAAAAATGACCGAACAACGCTCGGGTGTTGGGATTTCTCGCCCCGATCCGTACGGCCGAAAATTTTTCGCGAAAAATCAATCAAAAAACATCAAATTGATCGGGAAAACGTGAACTAGGGCTCTGATACCAATGTTGGGAATAATAGATCTCCGAAAACCGGATTCGACACTAAATCGAACCCCTAAATCAATGCGGAAGCGTAGCCCGGGAAAATCACGTATCACCGATCGTAAAGCACACCACGGATTCGAGCGTACCTTGTTAGCCACAGATTAAACACCAATGCTGAAGACCAAGGAAGAAATTCTGATCCGATGATGTCAATTCGCCTTGAAAGGAAGACGGTATCGCCGTAAGCGTTTTTCTTCTTTTGGAGGGAGAGTGGGAGAGAACGTACGTTGGAATTGTGCCAAAGGGTGTCTTCTCTCTCTCTCTCCTCCCTTTATACCTTCCCCCATCCACGGGCCCTATTCCCGTGGGCCGGGCTTTTTTGGGCCCAACTTGGGCGGACGGGCCAACTCAGGCCCATCAATAAAGAAAAATCCATCAAAAATAAATGAAGCCAAGTCAACGGGCAAAAGCCCCGATAGGGGATGTCACAAGACTAATAATCAACTAGTATTTCAAAAATAAAATGCTGAAGATAGATGCAAGCAAAAGCACCTTCAAATCCCAAAGGTAACGGCATCACCGTATGCCTAAGGCGTTAAATTTAACTATCTAACAAATAATCATCCGATAAAAGAAGACTGCCTTAGCTTTAGCTAAAAGCGTGAAGTCTTCTGTTCAGTTGCTGCCGTGGGAAGAACGTGCGTTAATAAAAGAAGAACGTGAGTTGATTCTTCTTTTCCCTTATTTAAAGATAGCCCATTGTAATAGGGCCACAAATCATGTGGCTAAATGGGTAGCAAAGACCCATAGAAAGAAAGCCCTCCCTCTGAATTGGTTGGCCCATCCTCTGTTGGCCCTGAAAGAACTGCTATGTGATGAGACTCCGCTAGTGAGCTCCTTTTCTTCAAATTATCAATGAAAAGTACATATTTCGGACCAAAAACAATAACAATAATAATAATCATCCCATAAAGAAGAACTAAAAGGAAGAGTACTGCATCCAGCATACTGTTTGTGTAAACCGCGAAACCTTGCAATATCCTTAGGGCATGTTTGGTAACACTCCCTAAGAATAACTGATTCTATTGTTTTGTTCCCTTAAAAAAAAAAAAAAAAGAATAGAAATTCGTTTGATAAATTTTTTCTGGGAACAAAATTCATTTTTCTCTCGAAAATAGATTTGGAACAGAATTGAGAAAAAAAGTTATTTCTTATTCCCCAAAACAATTCCAAGAATCAAATCTAATTTTTTTCTTTACTCTCCTCTTTCCTTCTCTTTCATTTTCTTCTTCTTTCTTTTGGCTGGTCATCGACTCCCGGGCTCTCATGAGAGCGTCGACGACCCCCACCAATGCCAAGCCATAGCAAGACTCGTCGGCTTAAGCGTCGCGGTGGCTAGGCAAGGCTCTAATGAGCTCACTAGACCTTGCCCGCAAGGCTTTGGCAAACTTGTTGGACCTCACCCGGTTGTCGTCAACCATCGCTATGGCTAGTGACCGACCATAAAGAAGAAGAAAGAATAAGAGAAAGGGAAAAGAAAAATATATATATATATATAATAAAAAGTTAAAAATTAAAAGAAATAAAAGAATTTAAGAATTCTATTAAACGCATTTCTATCCTAAGAATGAAAATTTTGTACAGTTATTAAACGCGTTCTTTTACTCAAAAATTATTCCGAAAATAGAATTAGAAAAAATTATTTCTAATAAAAAAGTGTTCTTTGAAAAAGAATGGTTACCAAATTCACCCTTAGCTAATTTTATCATGGTACAGACTAGTTGGTGAAGCCACCTATAGAAATAGGTCATTCTTGTACCAGCATGCCGCAAGACTTGTCGCCTTTCCCCGAAAATTTGTTCGATAAAATATATGTTGCTGGGTTCTAGAAAATTCAGGAGAGAGGCCCTAAAGATCAAAGAGGCGAGGAAATTGAAGTAGCAATGTCTCACAACAAATATCATCTTTGATATATTCTACAGGGAATTGCTAAAACAAACCAATAAATCAAGCTACGTGCAATGGAAGAAGTGGAGGCAAAAAGATATCAAGAGATACCGGTTATAATCAATTGCCTTATGCCGGTTATAATCAATTGCCTTTCTTTCAAGATTTCTGGTGGCTCAGTTGGGCCTCCTGCTTCCACATCCGTCTCTGATGTCAATGCTTGCAAGATCAACATATGGTTTTCAAAGCCAGTTGTTCCAGATGAGGCTAAGCAACAAAAGGAAGTTCGCAGGGGGTTGAATATGGAGTGTCCTACTTTTCCTCACTAGTCCGTTTTCCAAAGGTTTGATAAAATGCCAAGCAGGGGACGGAAAATAAGGTACAGAACACCCGACGTTACGAGTACACAAAGGTATGAGTGACTCAGAACATGTGTCTTGGAATGGTTTTTTAACTTTTAGAAAGCATTTTCGTGTTCATTCGGGAGATTGGTGCTGGTAAAAGTAGCTTTCTCATCCTCATGAAATAGCCTTTTCGCCCCCAGCCTGGGGCCCGACAGCAGAGCAACTTCGTCGGGCAGGAAGCCGGCTCAAGGTTGTTGCGGCCACAATGGTGCTAATGTTAGCAGCAATGGGTTAGGGCTTTGTCTATTTCTCACTTGGCTGGGAAGGTAAGAAATCTACTTAAATAGAGACTAGAGCCCAGAAATTAGCTTGAAACTGGACATATAAGGATCTCTGCCCTAGTGTCACTGAATGATGTTCACTGAATGATGTTCCTATTAGCATGAAGCCATGGAAGGATCAAAGAAGAGCACAATGAAAATTTTAAGGATATGAGCTCAGTTGCTTGTCTAGCATTCGTACTAGTCCCCCTTTCCTCGGTGATAATGGACTTTACAAGTATCTCAGCAACAAGTCACATGAACCTCTTAAGCCTTCATGACAACACTAACTCGAACAAGAAATAGCCCAGAAATTGCTAGGTGAATACCAGTAACTTCTTTTTGCGTTAGCTTCTGGGGAGGTTTCAGTTCATAAGTCTTGTCCATTTCGAAGCTTTGTACGAAGTTAAGTTGCTTCATATCCATAAAGACCTGGCCAATTCTTTTACTCAAAAAAGCAAGCTTTGGAAAGCTTTAACACAATGGTATTCTGAAATAGAGCAGTTAGCCCGCTAATTTATGGTAACCTGAAACAGAATAGTTTGCCAGCAAATTTTCAGTGACTTTCACTGGAAACAATTATCAATAGCTGGCCAATAGTCATTCAGGGAAAATGTCACTCTCATTAACATTAGCATGGACAATTTGTTCAGTACTTGCAGCGAACTTGCTTAGTGAATAGGAACTTTGACCATTCAGAAATAAGTCACTCCCTCAGCAACATTATTATAAAAATTTATTCAGCACTAGCAGCGAACTTGCCTGGTAGCAGATCTTGACCATTCAAGAAAAAGTCACTCTCATTAACATTAGTATAAAAGTATATTCAGCACTTGCAGCGAACTTGCTGCGTAAACAAAAATTTTGATTAGAACCATATCAGAAGTTTTCAAGTATAAAACATGAGTGAATTGGAAACAAGTTGACTTTCTTATCATTTCCTTTGAAAAGTTAAACAACGATCTTAATAAAAGTTTCACAGAATTAGGTATATTAATACAAAAAGCAAGCAAATTAAGTACCGCACAATCATACTAAAAGATATCAATAATGGTTATTTTCAACTTAGTAAAGACACAGTGTAAGGTTTTTAATTTGTTATGCGGGTGTGCGTCATGACCAAACAGCCATGACTGATGGATGACTAGACATCAGAAGCTTGACCATTTCCACACCAAACCCCAGCCTGTGGAAGTACTATGTTAGAGGATATCAGCTAGTGTATTCTCCAGAACCTCGATATATGCAAACTAGAGCATGGCAGAAATTGCAGTAAACTACCTATTTGACAAGCTTAAGGACTTTCTAGAGAATGGGGTTCTACTGGGAAGTGCCAAGGAAGAAGTTACTTTAGTTAAGAGACAATTGGAGTACGTCAGGGCATTCCTGAGGGTTGCAGATTCCCTGGAAGAGAGTGACGAGGAAGTCAAAGTTTGGGTGAAGCAGCTGAGAGAAATCGCATATGACACTGAAGATGCTCTCGATGAGTTCAAACTTCTCGCGGCACATGATCATGGAATTGGTTCTCCTGGTCTTTTCTCCAAGATGTCCTGTTGTATCAAGAACATGAAAGGTCGGTACAGAATTGCTTTGGAGATGAAATCCATCAACTCCAGAATCAAAAACATATTTGATGGACACTGGAGAATCCGAGACAAACTAAATAAAGTAGAACACCACTTTGGCTCTAGTAAGTCAGACGACACATGGCAGGACCAGCGTGGCAATGCCCTTCTCTTAGACAAAGCTGAGCTCGTGGGCATCAGTGAACCGACAAAAAGCTGGTTGGCTGGCTCATTGAGGGCACTTCCACACGCGAAGTAATCTCAGTCGTGGGGATGGGAGGACTGGGGAAAACTACATTAGTGAAGCAAGTTTACGAAGATCCAGAAGTGAAGAAACATTTCATGATACGTGCTTGGATAACTCTTTCTCAATCTCCAAATATAGAAGAGCTCCTCCAAGGCATGGTTCAACAAATTATGAGGGAGACCCAAGCAAAAGGTCCTCCTGTACAGGACAACATGGATAGATTATGTCAGAAGATTATTATCAAGGACTTCCTACAAAAAGCAAGGTACCTGATTGTTGTAGATGATGCGTGGCATATAAATGAATGGGATGTGATAAAACATGCATTGCCTAATAACAACTGTGGCAGCCGAATAATTATCACATCCAGGAATTCTGATTTAGCAAATATCTCGTGCGGGGAATTCAGAGGGATGGTTTACAAGATGGAGCCACTGCCAGGTGAAGAGTCATGGAAGCTTTTCTGTGCAAAGACATTTCAGGGGAACTCCTGCCCTCCTCATCTAGAGGAGACCTGTAGGCTTATTCTAAGAAAGTGCGAGGGATTGCCACTTGCTATTGTGGCCATCAGTGGTGTTTTGGTTTCAAAAGACACGAGAAAAAGGCTGAATGGGATCTGGTTCATCGAAGTCTCCGTACTGAAATAGATTGCAATGACAAACTCAGAACCTTGAAGAGAGTCCTTTCACTTAGTTTTGATGACCTCCCATACTACTTGAAGTCCTGTTTCCTGCACTTGAGCGTGTTTCCCAGGGGTTACCTCATTAGCTGTGGGAGATTGATTCGATTATGGATTGCAGAAGGATTTGTAGACAAGAAAGAAGGTATGACAGTAGAAGAAGCAGCCCAGGGCTACCTATATGAGCTCCTGGACAGAAGCCTGATAGAAGTGGCTGTTAAAGCTGGCGATGGAAGGATCCAGGATTGCCGTATCCATGATTTTCTGCTGGATATTATTACTTCAAAGTCGACTAACCAAGGCTTTGCAGAAACAGTGATAGAAAAACATTATAAATGGCCAGATAAAGTTCGTCGCCTATCAATACAGAACAGCCTGCAAGCTACCCAACAGAAAAGGTCATTGTCTCGACTACGTTCCTTATATCTGTTTGGGGTAGAGAGATCTTCCATGGATGCTGCTCTAGGTAGTGATATGAGACTGCTCACTGTTTTGGACTTGCAAACAGCTTCTTTGACAAGGTTCCCAGCTCAAGTTGCCGAGTGGTGCTGCCTGAGATATCTAAGTTTCAGGTACAGCAAGGTGAGAACTGTTCCATATTCCATAGGGAACCTTCAAAACCTAGAGACCCTAGACCTTAAACACACATATGTCACAGAATTGCCAGTTGTGATTTTGAAGCTTCGACAACTTCGTCATCTACTCGTATATCATTATGCAAACAGAGCCTACTCATGGTTTAAGTATGGCTTCAAGTTCCCAGATGGAATAGGGACTCTACAGTCCCTACAAAAGCTCTGCTACATAGAAGCAGGTAGTGAGAGAAACAGCAGCTTAATGAGAGAGCTTGGAAAGTTGAAACAATTGAATAGGTTAGGCATCGTGAAGTTGAGAAAAGAAGATGCAAGGGAACTGTGCTTGTCCATTGAAAAGTTGACCAAGCTTCAAGCATTATCTGTAAATTCAGTGGATGAAAATGAGATTATTGATCTACAACCCCTCTCTTCTCCACCTCCATTTCTCCAGAGAGTCTACTTGACAGGACGTCTTGAGGCGTTACCAGATTGGATATCATCTCTTGATAGCCTAATGGTATTGTATCTGAGATGTAGTCAGTTAAAGGATAATCCTCTGCCATCTCTTGGGAAATTGCCTAATCTTGTGCATCTCGCCTTGCTTCAGGCTTATGAAGGAACCAAGCTGTGTTTCAAAGCCTACGACTTTATGAAGCTAAGGTTTCTGATCCTTGGTCCTTTTGACAAACTCAAATGCGTGGAAGTGGAAAAGGGATCCATGCCTTGTCTTGAGGAGTTGATTATTGAGAGTTGTAAGTTATTGAAGAAGCTTCCATCCGGAATTGAGCACCTGGAAAAGCTGAAAGTGATGAAGTTTGTTGACATGCCTGATGAGTTTGTGAAGAAACTTATGCCAGATGGACAAGACGATATTTACCTGAAAGTGGCCCATGTTCCAGAAGTATATTACGGTTGCCGGAGAGGTGGAGGATGGGAAGTCGTGCTCACCAAGGCATTTGTGTGAGGAGCGTTGAATTTCCTCCATGCTTGAAATGACTGGCTGAGCCTAGGCTGTATAATACTTTTTGCGAGGTATTAGCGATTGAATGACTGTAATGCTCAAAAATCCTTGTTACTTCGTGATAATAGTTTAAAAGCATAGTGTAGGGTTACTATGGGTCTGTAAATGACATTTAGCAGCTGTTTGCAATATTCTGCAACGTCCCTTTTCCTCACAGAAGAGAAGGGTCAAGTGATGGTGTATATACACCTTTGAACTTCTTGGAGTGTATGCAGATTTGAGATGAAATTCTGCTATTATGAGAAACCATTTAGATGTTTGTCACCACCGTACATGATTATTTGAGTATTACTTTTGCGGGCTAGGCCCAAATGGTGCGTATCAGGTTGTTAAGAGTCCTACTTGTGAAGCATCCGATGCGCCACCTGGGGTGTTACAGTTTCAGTCCCCCGAACAGTCTCAACATTGCTCTTCTACAAGTCAGTGAAGACACTTTCCCATGTTTTCCTCTTTAAAAATGGCTTTTGCTGCCTTGACCACGACAAGTCTCTTGCGGTTCCGTTAATCGTATAACGTCCCCATGCAAGGAATTTTAGCATACGAGACTTCTGGTGAAGGTCCAAAGTTTTGTTTTCCGGGAACTTACATGCTTTTTTTCCATAAACATCCTCTCTCTCTCTCCCTCCCCTCCGCCCCCCAACCTCAATGGACAGTAACTTCACTCTATTTGTTTCGCAAAAAATTTTGACATTTCTGAAAAAAATTCCTATGCAAGGTTCCTGAACCAAGCCTCTGTGGACCCAAGCTTGGCATTTGTAGACCTGGGCCAAGCCTCGATGGACCCAAACCGGAGCATCGATGACTTGAACATGATAGTCAAGTACCCAAGCAAGGGCACCGGGGTCTAGGGGCCCAGCCTCGAGAGACACAGGCCTGAGTGCCAGTGAGCCAGCCGCAAGAGTCGGGTACTTGAGCACTGCCGCCAGGAACCCCAACACAGATACCAGGGTCTTGGACCCAGCCTCCAAGGACCTAGACTCGGCCTTTACGAACCCCGACCCACGTGTGACGGGGGCGCATGAGCCAAGTACCTGAGCATGGCTGCCCAAGACTCGCGCTCCTACATCAGGATCTCAGGCCCCGGTGCCTGGTATCTTGATGGAGGCAAAGTAAAACGACAACTTCAACCATGAATCGTATGTTTTAGGATTTTGCGCTCAAACAAAACTCGAGGAAGGCAGTGACAACCGACAATAAGCACCAACTAGGAAGAGGATCCATATTGAATCGGCAAGGAGTGAGACGAAAGTGACCACTGTCAATTTCCCTGGCCATACAAATGCCCATTCACGCAACGGCGGAATCTTGATGGAGAGGAAAAGCTCTTCCATCAAGGAATTGCATTCATTTCCTTCGTATTTTGCAACATCTTCAACAGCAAGATGTTACTTCCAAATTACTGGGCGAACGTTCCACAACAGGACAGGTCTCAACCATAATCAAGTACCTTTCTTTCAAGATTTCTTATGGCTCAGTAGGACCTCCTGCTTCCCCATCCATATCTGATATCAATGCTTGCAAGCTCAACATAAGGAAGTTCGCTCCATTGGATAGCTTGTGATTCATAAGGATTTCAAAGCCAGCCGTCCCTGATCAGGCAAAGCATGTTCGCAGAGGTTTGAACATGGAGTGTCCTACTTTTCATCACAAGTACGTCCACCGAATGTTCAATAAAATGCCAAGCAGGAAACAGTAAAGAAGGTACAAAACGGTAGACATTCCGAATACACGGAGTTATGAGTGACTCAGAACGTGTCTTGGAATTGGTTTTATTATTATTATTATTTTTTTTTTTTCGGGTATAGCACGTTCATTCAGGAGATTGGTGCTAGTAAAAGTAGCTTTCTCATCCTCATGGGATAGCCTTTTCACCCCGGCATGGGAAGTCAGCTCGAGGTCGTCGTGACCGATGGTGCTAATGTTAGCAACGATCAGTTAGGGCATGGTCTATTTCTCACTTGTCTGGGAAGGGCAAGAAATCTAGTTCATTGGAGACTAGATCCTAGAAATTCGATTGAAGGTAGACATGTAAAATCTCTGCATGCTGGTCACTGAATGAAGCCATGGAAGAATCAAAGAAGAGAGCACGTTGAAAATTTTAAGCATATGGCCTCAGTTGCTTGTGTAGCATAGTAGGTGAACTAGTCTCCCTTTCCTCAGAAACAATGAACTTCACGAGTATCTCAGCAATAAGTCACATGATCCTCTTACGCCATCATGACAGCACTAACTACAACAAGTTGCACAGAAATTGCTCGGAGAATACCAATAACTTCTTTTTGCCTGAGCTTCTAAGGAGGTTTCAGTTCAAGTCTTGTCCGTTTTGAAGCTTTGTACGAAGTTAGGTTGCTTCATATCCATAAAGCCCTGACCGATTCTTTTACTCAATGAAGCAAGCTTCAGAAAGCTTAAACACAATGGTATCCTGAAACAGAATAGTTTGCCTGCAAATGTTCAGTAACTTTCACTGGATACAATTATCGAAAATCAACGGCCGGCCGATAGCCATTCAGCAAAAAGTCACTTTCATTATCATTAGTATGAAAATATATTCAGTACTTGCAGTGAACTTGCCTAGTAAACAGGAACTCTGACCATTTAGGAAAAGTCACTCCCACTGACATTAGTATAAAAATATATTCAGTACTTGCAGTGAACTTGTCTAGTAACAGGAATCTTGACCATTTAGGAAAAAGTCACTCTCATGAACATTAGTATAAAAGTATATTCAGTACTTGCAGTGAACTTGTCTAGTAACAGGAATCTTGACCATTCGGGAAAAAGTCACTCTCATGAACATTAGTATAAAAGTATATTCAGCACTTGCAGTGAACTTGCCCAGTAAAGAAAAAAATTGATTAGAACCACATCAGAAGTTTGCGAGTATAAAACATGAGTGAATTGAAAATAATTTTCTTGTCATTTCCTTTGAAAAGTTAAACAACAATCTTAATAAAAGTTTCAGAGAGTCAGGTATATTTGTACACAAACCAAGCAACTTAAGTAGCACGCAATCCTACTAAAAGATATCAATAATGGTTATTTTCAACTTACTAAGTCAGAGTGTGCGGTTTTTTAATTTGTTAAGCAGGTTTGCATAATAACCAAACAGCCATGAACTGATGGATGACTAGAGGGAGAATTACCAAAAAAGTCCTAAACCTATTGCGATTGTGCCAATTTAGTCCTAAACTTTTTTTTTTTTTTTTGCCAACTTAGTCCTAAACCTTTTACAATTGTGCCAATTTAGTCCATCCGGCCAAAATTGGCCGGCCGGTGTTGACGTGGATGCCGGCCGGCCGACGAACGATTTTTTAATAATTTTTTTATTTTTTCGATTTTTTAATTTTTTTTAATTTTTTTCTTCTTTTTTTTTTTCTTCCTATCTTCTTCTTACGGCCGGCCGAGGCGAGGGCCGGCGAGGTCAGCCTCGCCGGCCACTTTGGCGAGGCTCGCCCCGCCGGCCACTAGCGAAGGCGAGCCTCGCCCCGGCGACGGCGAGGCCGCCGTCGCCCGGCCAAGGCGAGGCTCGGCCTCGCCCGGCCCATGGCGAGGTCGAGCCTCGCCGATCCGGCGACGGCGGCCTCCCGTCGGCCGGGCGAGGCTCGCCTTCGCCGGTGGCCGGCGGGGCGAGCCTCGCCCGGCGACGGCAAGGCCGCCGTCGCCCGGCCAAGGCGAGGCTCGACCTCGCCCGGCCATGGCGAGGTCGAGCCTTGCCGGATCTGGCGACGGTGGCCTCGCCGTCGCTAGGCAAGGCTCGCCTTCGCCGGTGGCCGGCGGGGCGAGCCTCGCCCAACGACGGCAAGGCCGCCGTCGCCCGCCAAGGCGAGGCTCGGCCTCGCCCGGCCATGGCGAGGTCGAGCCTCGCCGATCTGGCGACGGCAGGCCTCGCCGGCCACCGGCGAGGTCGACCTCGCCTTGGCTGGGAGAGGGTCGACCTCGCCGGTGGGCCGGCGAGGCCGCCGTCGGCCGGGCGAGGCTCGCCTTCGCCCGGTGGCCGGCGGGGGTGAGCCTCGCCGGCCCTCGCCTGGCCGGCCGGCCGGCGCCGCCGAGGAAGAAGAAGATAGGAAAAATTAAAAAAAAATTAAAAAAATTAAAAAAAAATTAAAAATCGAAAAAATAATAAAAAAAATTGTTCGCCGGCGGCGCGTCCACGTCGGCGCCGGCCGGCCAATTTTGGCCGAATGGACTGAATTGGCACAATTGTAAAAGGTTTAGGACTAAATTGGCCAAAAAAAAAAGTTTAGGACTGAATTAGCACAATTGAAATAGGTTTAGGACTTTTTTGGTAATTCTCCCGATGGCTAGACATCGAAGCTTTGACCATTTCCACACCAAACCCCCAGCTGTGGGAGCACTATGTTAGAGGATACCAGCTAGTGTATTCTCCGAACTTCAATATACGCAAAATAGAGCATGGCAGAAATTGCAAGTTGAACTACCTCCTTGAGAAGCTCAAGGACTTTAGAGAGAACGAGGTTCTATTCGAGGTGCCGAGGAAGAAGCGAGCGAAAAACATCAAGGTGCTGGTCATAATCAAGTACCTCTCTTTCAAGACGGATCTGGCCACCAACGAATGAACCGCTTTAGGAGAAAGATGAGCTCGTCGATCGCCACATCCGCTAATTCAAAATGGTCACTAACCCCGAAACAGATGATGAACTTCCCCTATCTATTTCATCATAAACTGAATGATTGTTGGAGAGATACAGAGAGGGAATGCACGCTCAAGTATAAATTGTGAAGAAGACCGATTTGAATCATTCAAAACACTGAGAACGACTATAATTTTGTCCTAATTCCTCAATTCAGGTGATTTAGCCCGATTCGTTGATTCGGGCCAAAAGGACGTTATGTACGCTCTATTTTGTTGACTTCATTTCAGCGGCAAGACACAATGGCCAATTTGTATTAAATTGATGCTTGATGCCATGTCGGATCTTTTGGCCACACAAATTGTAACATCCCGGGCCCCACGTGTAATATTGTCCGCTTTGGGTCACCCGCCCTGGCGCGGACGCACCGCCATCCCAGCCACGGTCTTTTCCCTCACGGCTTTAAAACGCGTTACACAGTTAGAGGGACCCAAGCCTTATAAGCTGACCAAGATCTCCCTCCCTAGGCGATGTGGGACAAGAGGGAGGTTATCACACTATCCACCTCTTAACGAGAATAGCGTCCCGCTATGGCCCCACGGGCATGTAACAGCATTCAAGCTGTGGTCCCACACACGGTCGGGAGTCGGCTCGATACCACTTGTAACATCCCGGGCCCCCCACTGTAATATTGTCCGCTTTGGGTCACCCGCCCGGCGCGGACGCACCGCCATCCAGCCACGGTCTTTTCCCTCACGGCTTTAAAACGCGTTACACGTTAGAGGGACCCAAGCCTTATAAGCTGACCAAGATCTCCCTTCCTAGGCGATGTGGGACAAGAGGGAGGTTATCACACAAATTGCCAATGGCGATCAAGTGAACAATTTTTAACTAGTGTGGCATATAATTGATAGAAATAAGTTACAGCACCCATGTGAGTACCGTATACAAGTAATGACACTTGTGATGTACTTTTCCTTTTATGAGCATTGACTTAATTGAGTCAATTAAGTCAAAACTTCACTTAATATGATAAATAAGGGAGTTAATTCAATAAATAGAAAAACTAATTGATGACAAGTAAAAACTTGCCAAATATATTTCTAAAACCTTCCAATAATGATCGGTGTCTTATGTTTTGTACGAGCTTAATAATATTTAACTATTAATTTCTAATAATCATCAAACAAATCTTTATTGTTAACACCACCAACCATTAAAATTCAGTACTTAAATTTCCAATATTTTAATAACCTTATTTATCATTGAATTAAAAGATCCAATTAAATCCAGAATTTTCATAATAAATCCAGAATTTTCATGATATGGTAAATAAGGTAATGATTCATCCAACATAAAAAATAATTGATGGCAAGTGGAAACATGCAAAATATACTGTTCAACCTTCCAATACTGGTCCGTCTCCGTGTTCGGTATCACAGCGTACAGCGTGCCTTTACTAGAAGATAGTGCGAGAAGCAGGCAAGCCTAGTCGACGGAAGAGCAGCCTAGTCCGTCTATCTATGTGCTCCTTTCTTTTTGTTACTGTATAAACAAGGTAAAAAACCAGGAAGGCCTACTCAAAAGCCTAGACTAATAAGGGTGCGTTTGTTTGCGTTTCTGTTTAAAAATTGTTCCGAGAAATAAAAATAGAAAAGTGTTTCTTTCCGGGAACAATTTTTGAACAAAAAAACGTGTTTGATAAATTTTTTTGTGAATAAAAAATAAACGGAAACACGTTTGGTAAATTTGTATAATTTTTTTATTTCTTTTATTTTTTACTATTTTTATTTTATTTTTTTCTATTTTTTTCTTATTTTTCCTTTTTTCTTTTTCTTTTTTTGGCCGGCGGCCTCGCCCAGCCACGACGAGGCTCGCCGGCCCCTGGCGAGGCCGAGCCTCGCCGGCCGCCCGGGCAAGCTCGGCCTCGCCGGATCCGGGCGAGATCAAGCTCGCCCGGCGCGAGGCCGTCGGCCCTCGTCGGCCAGTCACCGGCCATGGCCGAGGTCGGCGACCGGCGAAAGAAAAAGAAGAAGAAAATAAAAAAGTGTTTCTAAGTTTTGTTTCAGAAATAAGAAACAACTTTTTGTTGTTTCTTATTTCTGTTCCCTTTTTGTTTCTGGAACAAAAAAAAAAAAGGAATGAAACGCACCCAAACGCTCTGTTCCTTTTTTGTTCCCGGAACAAAAAAAGAAAAAGTGTTTAAAAACAGAAAAAGAAATACAAACAAATAGGCCCTAAGCTTTACCAAAAAAAAAAAAAACAAATAGGCCCTAAGCCAACAAGTCTGAAAGGCCGATAATGGCTGTGTCTTAAGGAGGCACATTTCTAGATTCATATTCAAGGAAGAAATTTCACAGCATGTTCACTGAGAATCCCATCACTCTGATTCTATCCTCTACACAACTCATGGAAGGATCACACAAGATGTCCACCTTTTCTGCAGAAACAAAATAGTAACAATCTGCAATCTCCAAACGGTAAGTGCCTAATAAACTGGAAGGACCAATTAAAATGAAGTTGGTTTTGAGAGCTGGGACTGCTTAGTAATGATGCCTCCACAGTGATTCAGATTGAGGATTTCAGATCCTAACGAATAAGTTATCGCCTTCAGATCTTGCCATATAATAGAGCTCAGTGGACGAACTTTGACCGCCTCTCTTCATCTGAATCGACCCCGCATGACACACCGGTGACTACTTAAACTTATCCAGAAGGGTGCCATCAATTTAATAGTCATCAAGGTACCTGCTGATGCCCCTTTATTGCTAAAGCTACCGTCACCAGCCATGAAGACAAAATTTGTTTCGCAAATTGTTGTCTAAGGATTTTTAAGTATACTATAAACAGAAAACTCATTTTTGCAAGGTATTAAATTAAGTGAAGTGCACTAATTTACGACATTAGAAGAACATTAAATATATAAACAAATCACGTTTATATTTCTCCAAGGCACACTGACTACAATTCACCTCATTTATATAGCAAGCGCGTGGACACATGTGGACACATGCCCTTAGACAACAGCCGTTGAGACTTGGTCTATTTTTTTTGCTTACCTGGAAGGGCAAGAAATCTACTTTATCAGAGACTAGAGCCTAGAAATTTGCTCGAAGGCAGACAGATAAGATCTCTGTGTGAGTGTCACTGAATGATGTTTCTATTAGCATGAAGCCATGGAGGAATCAAAGAAGAGCACGAGGAAGATTACAAGTATATGACCTCAGTTGCTGGTCCCGTCATAGTTGATGAAACTAATTTTCACTTTCTCAGCAGTAATGAACCTTACCAGCATCTCAGCAATGAGTCGCTTGATCTTCTTAAGCTTTCTTGACGACGCTAACTCCAACAAGAAGTTGCACAGAAATTGCTAGGTGAATACCAATAAGTTCTTTTTGCCTGAGCTTTTGAAGAGGTGACGGTTCAAAAGTCTTGTCCACTATAAAGTCTTGTGTGAAGTGAAGTTGATTCGTTACCATAAACCCCCGACCGATTCTTTTACTTGATGAAGCAAGCTTTTGAAAACTTTTAAAACAATGGTGTTCTGAAACAAAATAGTTGACTGCAAATGTTCATTAACTTTCCCCGGAAACAATCATCTGAAATTGATAGCATGCCAATGCCGATAGCCATTCAAGAAAATGTCAGCTGTCATTAATATTAATCTGAAAATATATTCAGTACTGCAGTGAACTCGCTTAGAACTAAAGAATTTTGATTAGAACCATATTAGAAGTTTCCGATGAGTTTCCTGGATAGAAAACAATAGTGGATTGGAAATTAAGTAATTTTCCTATTATGTCATCTGAAAAGTTAAACATCAATTTAATAAAAAAAATTCACAGAATTAGGTATGTCAAGACACAAACCAATCAAATTAAGTAGCATGCAATAATAGTAAAAGATATTGAAATGTCATTTTCAACTTAGCCTAGACAAAGAGTGTAAGGGTTTTTTATTTATTAAGCGGGTGTACATCATGACTAAAGTATGAAGGTTGCTTCATTTCCTTAAACCTCCAACCGATTCTTTTACTCAACGAAACAAGCTTCAGAAACCTATTGAAACAATGGTATTCTGAAACAGAATAGTCGGCTGCAAATGTTCAGTAACCTTCCCCGAAAACAATAACCTGAAATTACTAGGATGCCAATGCTAATAACCATTCAGGAAAATGTCGCTGTCATTAACATTAATATTAAAATGTATTCAGTACTTGCAGTGAACTCACCTAGTAAACAAGAATTTTGACTAAAACCACATTAGAAGTTTCCGAGAAGTTTCCTGGATATAAAACAAGAGTGGATTGAAAATTAATTAAGTTCCTATTATGTCATCTGAGAAGTTAAACAACAATTTAATAAAAAAATTCACAGAATTATTTATGTTAATACACAAACTAAGCAAATTAAGTAGCGTGCAATAATACTAAAAGATATCGATAATGTCTTTTTCAACTCAGCCTAGATAAAGAGTGTAAGGGTTTTTTATTTGTTAAGCGGGTGTACATCATGACCAAACAGCCATGAACTGATGGAACGGCTAGACGTCAGAAGCTTGACCAATTCCACACCAAAACCCAGCCAATGGAAGCACTAAGCTAGAGGAGACCATCAAGTGTAATATGCGGGTTTTGACCCAGTTAAAAGGCAAAAGCAGAAAGAAAAAAAAAAAGGAAAAGGAAAAAGGGGATTCTTATTATAAAGGAAACAGAAAGGGGCAACGACAAGAGAGAGGAGAGGCACGACCAGATAGCTCGTGCAAGAGAAAGAAAAGAGAACAAAGAAGGAAAGAAGGAAAGGGGAAAGAGGATTCGCGCATACACGGCACAGGAATCTTGATGTGCCTACATATTGCAATGCTGGGTAAGTACTCAATATTTTTGTTCATTCAATCGGAGAACGTTTTAGAATTATGGCTCAAATTCATAATTAAGTTAAATTTGAATTGCGAAGTCCAATTTAAATTTTGTTGAGCTAAAAATATTATGGGCTTTTAATAATTTAGGATTTTTGGACCTGTAGCATTTTATGGAAATTAATTTGAGCTTATGGTTTGTCTTAACCAAGTTTTCGAAATTTCCCACCGTGATAAACAGTGTGTGACAGCAGATTTCAGGCTGATTTTCGTCGGTTGCCGGCTAGATTTAAGTCATGGATGTTCTAATACTTCAAAAGATCTTTATTTTGACTAAAAGCTCATTTGACAAGAAGTTCAGCGGAGAAAGTTATAGCGCAAGAAAGTTCGACATGCAAACTCTAATTGCAAATGGCTTTGAATAATCACTTCGGACAAGCAATTTTTGAGTGCATGGGATTGTTTTGTTAGCGATTAAGTGCAATTTAGTCGAGTCGTTAGTTAAAGCAATGTTTTACTTGGTTTTGACATTGATTCTCGTTTAATTGATAGGATTACGAGATCATTAGCACATTTAGCCATGTCGTTTGGTTTTGGAGCATTCTGAGGTGCATGGTGCTATTTCTTTTTTAATATTGTAAACTCATGTCTGGAAGTAATAAAGAATTGAGTATCGCATGAATAATTAAAGCATGTTTATTGCATAAATCCGGTTGGATAATTACTACGTTTTGGTATTTTATGAAAGGTTTGAGAATTGTTTTAAGGAATGTGTTGCGAAATTTGTGAACCTAGTTTATGAAATGGATCCCGAAATGATCTGTGAAATATATTCTGATTTATGAATTGAATTCAAAAATGTTATAAGAAATGCTTGAGAGAGGTATTTCTAGCGGACGAGACGTGCTATAAAATTGTTATCTATTTCAGTATTAAAAATGTGTTATGATTTTTTAGACTGATTCTAAATTGGATTTCTAATATTAGAGGAGAATGGTTTGGTGTTGAATATTGCTGTGAACCCGATTAGGATTTTTGGATATGTATATTGGTGTTATGATATCCTTCTAAGTCAAGCCACTACTTATAAAATGTGTTATGGTTTATAAAATGTAGGTGGAAACCTGGCCAAATGAAGACTCTTAGTTGCCTTGTCAACAGGCATTGTATTGTAAATATGGTAATATATTGAGCAAAAGATTAGTCGATGCATGAACATCGACATGTGATTTGATGCAAGATAAATCAATGGAATAGACCGTTAATGAGTGATATGAGATTAATCAATGGAATAGACCATTAATATGGGATTTGATGAGATTGATCAATAGAATAAACCATTGATATGTGAATTGTTAAGATTTATCAATGTAATAGACCATTGATGTTCGTTCAGATATTATTAATTTAACGAATGTTTTCTAATCTATAAATATCTATACATGGTTGTGTTAAAGCGATATAACTCATTTTTATCTTGTATATGTGTTATATACTGGAATTATGATAAATGGGTGTTAAAATTGTTTTGTAAAGTGCATAGTAGGTGCTCTATCTACTTAGAAGAGATACGGTTTACTCATTGAGCTGTCATTGTTCACCCCTTTCCTTCCCAATGTTTTTGAGTTCCTCGGTTTGCAACCATTAGTACAAGAGTGCTATTGATGGGAAACTTTGGTAGTTGATTTTTCGGTGTGAGTTGAGATAGTTTGATATATGTCTGAATGACATTTGTTAGCTTTAGTTGAGCTGAAAGTGTAAGTATTCTTTTATTGGATTATAGAAATTTCGGTATGTTGTTTTCGACTTTGTAGTTGCATTCTTCAGGTGAAAAGAAGGATGGTTGTAGCACTACCCCTATCCTTACAGGATCCGGGTTGTGACAGCTAGTGTATTCCCCAGAACTTCAAAATATGCAAATTAGACATGGCAGAAATTGCAGTAAACTACCTACTTGACAAGCTCAAGAACTTTCTAGAGGATGGGGTTCAAGTCTTGGGAGGTGCCGAGGAAGAAGTTAATTCGGTGAAGAGACAAGTGGAGTACATAACGGCATTCCTGAGGGTTGCAGATTCCCTAGAAGAGAGTGATGAGGAAGTCGAAATTTGGGTGAAGCAGCTGAGAGAAATCGCATATGACACTGAAGACGCTCTTGATGAGTTCAAACTTCTGCTGGCGCATGATCATGGAATTGGTTTTCCCGGGCTTCTCTCCAAGTTGTCCTGCTGTATCAAGAACATGAAAGGTCGATACCGAATTGCTTCGGAGATGAAATCCATCAACTCCAGAATCAGGAACATATATGATGGACCCTGGAGAGTCCGAGACAAATTAAATAAAGTCGAACATCACTATGGCTCTAGTAAGCCAGACCACACATGGCAGGACCAGCGAGGTAATGCCCTTCTTTTGGACAAAGCTGAGCTCGTGGGCATCAATGAACCGACAAAAAAACTGGTCAGCTGGCTGATTGAGGGCGCATCCATGCGGGAAGTAATCTCAGTAGTGGGGATGGGAGGACTGGGGAAAACTACATTAGTGAAGCAAGTTTACGAAGATCCAGAAGTGAAGAAACATTTCATGGTACGTGCTTGGATAACTCTTTCTCAATCTCCAAATATAGAAGAGCTCCTCCAAGGCATGGTTCGACAAATTATGAGGGAGACTGAAGAACCAGTTCCTCCTCCAGAGGACAACAAGGACAGGTTATGCCAGAGGATGATTATCAAGGACTTGCTACAAAAAGCAAGGTATCTGATCGTTGTGGATGATGCATGGCGATTAAATGAATGGGATGCGATCAAACATGTGTTCCCTAACAACACCTGTGGCAGCCGAATAATCATCACATCTAGGAATTCTGATTTAGCACGTACCTCGTGCGGGGAATTCAGAGGGATGGTTTACAAGATGAAGCCACTGCCAGCTATACAGTCATGGAAGCTTTTCTGCGCAAAGACATTTCAGGGGAACCCATGCCCTCCTCATCTAGAGGAGACCTGTAGGCTTATTCTAAGAAAGTGCGAGGGGTTGCCACTTGCTATTGTGGCCATCAGTGGTGTTTTGGTTTCAAAAGACACGAGAAAAAAGGAGGTATGGGATCTGGTCTGTCGCAGTCTTCGTAGTGAAATCAATTGCAATGACAAATTCAGAACCTTAAAGAGAGTCCTTTCACTCAGTTTTGATGACCTGCCGTACTACTTAAAGTCCTGTTTCCTGCACTTGAGCGTGTTTCCCAAGGGTTGCATTATTGACTGTGGGAGATTAATTCGATTATGGATTGCAGAAGGATTTGTAGACAAGAAAGAAGGCATGACGGAAGAAGAAGTAGCCTATGACTACTTAAATGAGCTCCTGAACAGAAGCCTGATAGAGGTGGCTGTTAAAGCAAACGATGGAAGGATGAAGTATCTCCGTATCCATGATTTTCTGCTGGATATTATTACTTCTAAGTCAAGCAACCAAGGCTTTGCAGAAACAGCCATAGAAAAACATCAAAAATGGCCAGATAAAGTTCGTCGCCTATCTATACAGACCAGCCTGCAAACTATGCAACAGAAAAGGTCATTGTCTCAACTACGTTCTTTATACATGTTTGGGGTAGAGAAATCTTCGGCGGTTGCTGTTCTAGGTAGTGTCATGAGACTGCTCACTGTTCTGGACTTGCCAGCAGCTCCTTTGACAAGGTTCCCAGCTCAAGTTGCTGAGTGGTGCTACCTGAGATATCTAAGTTTCAGGTACAGCAAGGTGAGAACCGTTCCATATTCCATAGGGAACCTTCAAAACCTAGAGACCCTAGACCTTAAACAGACATATGTCACAGAATTACCAGTTGTGATCTTGAAGCTCCAACGACTTCGCCATCTACTCGTATATCGTTATGCAAACATAGGCTACCCATGGTGTAAGTCTGGCTTCAAGTCCCCAGAAGGAATAGGGGCTCTACAGTCCCTCCAAAAGCTCTGCTTCATGGAAGCAAGTGACAGGAGAAACAACAGCTTAATGAGGGAGCTTGGAAAGCTGAAAGAATTGATTAGGTTAGGCATCACGAAGTTGAGAAAAGAAGATGGAAGGGAACTGTGCTCGTCCATTGAAAAGTTAACAAAGCTTCAAGCAATATCTCTAACTTCGGTCAATAAAAATGAGATTATTGATCTACAAGAGCTCTCGTCTCCACCTCCATTTCTCCAGAGGATATACTTGACAGGACGTCTGGAGGCATTGCCACATTGGATATCATCTCTTGATAGCCTAACGGTATTGCACCTGAGATGGAGTCAGCTACAGGATAGTCCACTGTTGTCTCTCGGGAATTTGCCTAATCTTGTGTGTCTCGAGTTGCTTCAGGTTTATGAGGGAACCAAGTTGTCTTTCAAAGCCAACGACTTTATGAAGCTACAGTATCTGGTCCTTGGTCCTTTTGACAAACTCAAATGCGTGGAAGTGGAGAAGGGATCAATGCCTTGTCTTGAGGAGCTGGTTATTGAGGGTTGTAAGCCATTGGAGAAGCTTCCATCTGGTATTGAGCACCTGGGAAAGCTGAAAGTGCTGAAGTTTGTTGACATGCCTGATGAGTTCGTGAAGAAACTTATGCCAGATGGACAAGAAGATTATTACCTGAAAGTGGCCCATGTTCCAGAAGTATATTACGGTTACCGGAGAGATGGGGGATGCGACTTCGTGCCCACCAAGGCCTTTGTGTGAGGAGCGTTGAATTTCCTCCATGCTTGAAATGACTGGCTGAGCCTAGGATGCTGTATAATATTTCTCACGAGGTATTAGTGATTGAATGACTGTAATTCTAGAAAATCTTTGTTACCTTGTGATAATAGTTTAAAAGCATAGGGAAAGGTTACTGTGGGTCTGTAAATGACATTTGGCAACTTGTTTGCATTATCCTGCAACGTCCCTTTTCCTCAGAGAAGAGAAGGGTCAAGTGATGTTGTATATTCGCCTTTGAACTTCTTAGAGTGTATACAGATTTAAGGTGAAATTCTGCTATATTGAGAAACCATTTAGATGGTTGTCACCACCCTACGTGATTATTTGAGTATTCCTTTTGCGATTCTCGTAGGGGCAGGGGTAGATCAGGTGGTCGATTGTCGAGAGGAGGTAGAGGCCGTCGTCCTTCCTACATGTTGTCTGCTTGGGAAGTAACTGAGGATGAAGGATCTCCGCCCCCCGCTTCATAAGGGAAGGCTTCTCTAGGTAAGATGGCACGGCTGCTTTGTTGAGCCACACCACGGAATCAAAAGCTCCAAATGGATCATTTTTGATAAGCAGAACTGGCGATGCGGGATGAACTAGAAGTCGAATTACGATGCCCAATTGCGTGTTAACCTAGAACCCGTGTTGGTCGATTAACACGGCAAGATGGTGGTCATGAAAGTCAAAATCTACTTTGCCGAATCAACTAGCCCAAAAATGGATGGCGCTGAAGAATGAGACTTATACTCGGCCGTCAAGGCAAGTCCCAAGCCTTGATGAGTAGGAGGGTGCAACGGTCACTACAAAACCCAGGGTGTGAATCCAGGCAGAACGGCTGTTGGTGCAAATCTTGGTGGTAGTAACAAATATTCAAATGAAAACTCTGATGGCCAAAGAGGGGAAAGGTTCCATGTGAACGGCACTCGTATATGAGTAAGTCGATCCAAAGAGACGGTAGAAGCCCCTCGGATAGCGCTTCATCCGCGAGCTTCAAAAGGAAATCAGGTTAAAATTTCTGAACCGGGGCTAGGCCCAAATAGTACATGTCAGGTCATTATGGTCTTACTTATGAAGCATCCGATGCGCGACCTGGGGTGTTGCAGTTAATGCCACTTTCGTACCCCGAACGGTCTCAACATTGCTCTCTTCGTGAATGGCGTTCTCAATTGGCGAAGAAAAAGAAGAATGCATACCTTAAGACTTTTTTTGCTATTCTTCAAGTCAGTAAATTCACTTTCCCATGATTTCCTGATTTAGCCCATCTTCACAAGCGTTGTTTTCAGAAAATGCCAGCCCTCCTGGAATTCTCCACTGATTTTCACTTCGTGCAGAGACTTTAAAATGGACTTTGCTGCCTTGACCATGACAAGAGTCTCTTACGGTTGTGTTAGTCGTATACCGTCCCCATGCCAGGAATTTTAGCATGCGAGACTTCTGGTGAAGGTCCCAGGTTTTGTTTCCCGGAAACTTGCATGCTTTTTCCATATATCTCGTCTCTCCCTCCTCAACTCCAATGGACAGCAACTTTAATACTATGTATTTTTCACGAAAAATTTGACATTTCTGAAAAATATTTTTTCCTATTCCTGAACCCAGCCTCTGTGGACCCAAGTTTGTGGACCTGGGCCAACCCAGGACCCAGCCCTGAGGGTCTATGACTTGGACACGATAGCCCAGTACCCGAGCAAGGGCACGGGGTCTAGGGGCCCAGCCTCCAGAGACACAGGCCTGCGTGCCAGTGACCTGGGTGCAAGAGTAAAGTACTCAAGCACCGCGACCAGAAACCCCAACATAGATACCGTGGTCTTGGACCCGGCCTCAAAGGACCTAGCCCAGCTTTTGTGAACCCAAGCCCAAGTGTGAGTGACGTGGGCGCATGAGCCAGGTGCTGACCATGGCTGCCCAAGACTCGGGCACATGCGTTGGGGTCTCAAGCCCGGGTGCCTGGTATCTTGATGGGGGCAAAGTGAAATGACAACTTCAACCATGAATCGTACGTTCCAGGATTTTGCGCTCAAAAAGAATTCGAGGCAGGCAATGACAACTGACAATAAGCACCGACTGGGAAGAGGATCCATATTGAATCAGAAAGGAGTCAGACGAATCACTTGTAAGTAACAACAGGACAGGTCTCGACAATATAAAGATGCTGAGAAGTTCCCGGATCGGTCTACGAAAGTAGCACAAAAGCTTCTCACTAGGGCTCCCGTCCTTTTCGATGAGTGATTTTATGTAGAAAATGCTGTCGATGAGATCATATCTTCTGGCCATTCTAGGAGACCAGAATACGTGTAATTGGAAAAAATAAAATGAAGTCGGCTATGAAAATGTCAGCATGAACAATCCGTGTCACATACAAGATCATTCTTATTGATTGCAAAACTTCCCGCCATGCCAAAAATTGTTCTCCATTACATAGTCAGGGATAATTACATTTCTGACAGCTTTTATAGTAGCCAAATTACATAAACCGATCAGCCACACCCTTCAGAGGATAACCACAGAAACTGAAACCTTCAACCGACCAAAACCTCAGCTTCCAGATTCACTGGTTTCAAGGATAATCCTCTCGGCGCCAAAATTGTCCCCCTTGATTATGCTCCTCTTAAGTGAGCCAAAACTCTCCATGATGCATCCATCATTCCAAAAAGGTGAGCAGGGGCTCTTGTTTGCTCAATTTTCCAGCTGGCTTCAATAAATGCTGATGCCATCAAAATTTTCATAACACTCGGTTATTCAAGGGCTCTCATGAGACATGATCGCCTATATAAGCATATATTGTTCATTTAAATGCTCTTCCCAATTCAACGACCTCAGATTCCCTCATCTGCCTATGTATACTGTCTAGCTGCATAATCCTAATGTTCCTTTGGGACATCCGGTTAGCTATGTTAACGGTCAAGCTGGCCATATCTCTGCTGTTTGTCAACATTTGCAAGCTAGCAGCAGAATACACAGGTTTGGACACAAGTCAGTTGAGAAATATCAAACCTTCCCGCATCAATAAGCTCCAGAGGAATCGTACAGGTGAGTGCACGAGAAAGGAAAGGCGAGAGAAAGGCTCCGCCTTGTTTCATGGAAAATGAATGATATGGAAAATATTTTCCAAAATAATCGTTTGTATCGCTCATAAAAATGAATGGATAAAAATAAATTCATCATCCATGACAATTAATGAAAATATTTCCATTGACTAGCCATTTCAAACAATGCAAGTAATTATTTTTTAGAAAATATTTTTCAAATTACTCATTTCCGACTAGACAAATTGAGCCAAAGTCAACAAGAAAGACCCCATAGGGATGTTACAAGATTGATAATCAACTACTTTCTCGAGAATAACATGCTGAAAATAAATGCAAGCACAAGCACCTTTAAATCTCAAAGATAATGGCAATGCCATATGACTAAGGTGTTAAATTTGACTACCAGACAAATGAATCATCAAACAGAGAAGAATTAAAAGGAAGAGCAGCATACTGTTTATGTAAACTGTAGAACCTTGCATTATCTTGAGTTAGTTTTGTAATGGTACAGACTACAGTTAGTGACGCCACTTACAGAAATAAATCATTTTTTGTACTGTCATGCGGCAGGACTTGGCACTTTTTCCCAAAAAATTTGTTCAATAAAATATTTCTTAGTGGCTTTTAAATTCAGGAGAGAGGCCCTAATGATCAAACTAAAGAGGCGAGGAAATTGAAGTAGCAATGTCTCACGACAGATATCATCTTTGATATATTCTACAGGGAATTGCTACAATAAACCAATAAATCAAGCTACGTGCAAAGGAAGAAGTAGAGCCAAAAAGACATCACATGCGGGTCATAATCAACTGCATCTCTTTCAAGATTTCTGGTAGCTCAGTAGGGCCTCCTGCTTGCATGATCAACATATGGATTTCGAAGCCAGTTGTTCCAAACGAGGCTAAGCATCGAAAAGGAAGTTCGCAGGGATTTGAACATGGAGTGTCCTTCTTTTCCTCATAAGTCCGTCCACCAAATGTTTGAAAAAATGCCAAGCGGGAAACGGAAAATAACTTGCAGAACAGCAGACATTGCGAATACACGGAGGTATGAGTGACTCAGAACATGTGTCTTGGAATTGTTCTTTAATTTTTTAAAGTTTTTTCAGGTTTATTCGGGAGAATGGTGCTGGTAAAATTAGCTTTCTCATCCTCATGGGATAGCCATTTCACCCCCCCCCAGCAGCAGAGCAAGTTCGTCGGTTCAAGGTCGTCGTGGCGCTAATGTTAGCGGCGATCAGTTAGGGCTTGGTGGTGGCAATCGCGGTGGCAGTGTCAGGGATAATGCGTGCTTCAAGTGCGGTAAGTTAGGGCACTGGGCGCGGGATTGTGATGGTGCTCCGATTGGATGATGCTTGTATTAGCATTAAGTTATGGAATAATCAAAGAAGAGCTCGATGAAAATTTTAAGAATATGACCTCAGTTGCTTGTCTCGCATAGTGGGTGAACTAGTCTCCCTTTCCTCAGCGATGATGAACCTTACGAGTATCTCAGCAATAAGTCACATGAACCTCTTTAGCCTTCATGACAACACTAGCTCCACCAAGAAGTTGCTCAGAAATTGCTAGTTGAATACCAATAACCTCTTTTTGCCTGAGCTTCTGAGGTGACAGTGCAAAGTCTTGTCCCGCTATAAAGTTCTGTATGAAGTCAGGTTGCTTCTTTACCATCAGCTGATTCTTTTACTTAATGAAGCAAGCTTTAGAAAGCTTTATCACAATGGTATTCAGAAACAGAATAGTTTGCCTGCAAATGTTCGGTGACTTTCACTGGAAGCAATTATCTGAAATCAATAGCCTGCCGATAGCCACTCAGGAAAATGTCACTCTCATTAACATTAGTATAAAAGTATATTCAGCACTTGCAATTAACTTGCCTAGTAAGCAAAAATTTTGATTAGAACCATATCAGAAGTTTCCGTATATAAAACATGAGTGAATTGGAAAATAATTTTCTTATCATTTCCTTTTCCTTTGAAAAGCTAAACATCAATCTTAATAAAAGTTTCACAGAGTTAGGTATATTAGTACACAAACCGAGCAAATTAAGTAGCACGCAATCATACTAAAAGATATCAATAATGGTTATTTTCAACTTAGTAAATAGAAAGAGTGTAAGGGTCTTTAATTTGTTGAGCAGGGTGTGCATCTTGACCAGACAGCCATGAAGTGATGGATGACTAGACATCAAAAGCTTGACCATTTCCACACCAAACCCCCAGCCTGTGGAATCACTATGTTAGAGGATACCAGCTAGTGTATTCTCCGGAGCTTTGATATATGCAAAATAGAGCATTGCAGCAATTGCAGTAAACTACCTACTTGACAAGCTCAAGGACTTTCTAGAGAATGGGGTTCTATTCAAGGATGCCGAGGAAGAAGTTACTTTAGTGAAGAGACAATTGGAGTACATAAGGACATTCCCAAGGGTTGCAGATTCCCTGGAAGAGAGTGATGAGGAAGTCAAAGTTTGGGTGAAGCAGCTGAGAGAAATCGCATATGACGCTGAAGATGCTCTTGATGAGTTCAAACTTCTCCTGGCGCATGATCATGGAATTTGTTCCCCTGGTCTTCTCTCCAGGATGTCCTGCTGTATCAAGAACATGAAAGGTCGATACCGAATTGCTTCACAGATGAAATCCATCAACTCCAGAATAAGAAACATATATGATGGACATTGGAGAATCCATGACAAATTAAAAGCCGAACATCATTATGGCTCTAGTAAGCCAGATGACACGTGGCAGGACCAGCGAGGGCAAGCTCTTCTTTTAGACAAAGCTGAGCTCGTGGGCGTCAGTGAACCGACAAAACAGTTGGTCGGCTGGCTGGTTGAGGGTGCTTCCACGCGGGGAGTAATCTCAGTTGTGGGGATGGGAGGACTGTGGAAAACTACGTTAGTCAAGCAAGTTTATGAAGATCCAGAAGTGAAGAAACATTTCATGATACGTGCTTGGATAACTCTTTCTCAATCTCCAAATATAGAAGAGCTCCTCCAAGGCACGGTTCCACAAATTTTGAGGGAGACCCAAGCACCTGTTCCTCCTCTGCAGGACAACATGGATACATTATGCCAGAGGACTATTATAAAGGAACTGCTACAAAAAGCAAGGTACCTGATTGTTGTAGATGATGTGTGGCGCATAAATGAATGGAATGCGATCAAACATGCATTGCCTAATAACAGCTGTGGCAGCCAAATAATTATCACTCCTCTTTGCTTGCTGCTCTCGGCCATCTAGAGTAGTCTAGATTGGACTAGAGATTTCTTTGTCAACAATGGATCACCAATTTTCAACAGACTAGACGTCAGAAGCTTAACCATTTCCACGCCAAACCCCCACCCTGTGGAAGTACTATGTTAGGGTTTAGGGTTTAGTCTCTAGTACTTAGATATTTGCAAAATAAAGCATGGCAGAAATTGCAGTAAACTACCTACTTGACAAGCTCAAGGACTTTCTAGAGTATGGGGTTCTATTGGGAGGTGCCAACGAAGAAGTTACAATAGTGAAGAGACAATTTGGAGTATGTCAGGGCATTCCTGAGTGAAAGTGCTAGTATGAACACCTAGAGGGGTGAATAGGTGTAAAGAAAAAATTTTCGCAAAGAACGGTTGAATTATTTTTCTTTTGAAACTAAGTCTGAAAAACAACAGACTTTTGAAACTGAGTCTGAAGTACAACAGACTTTGAGCGAGTTCAGACTTTAGCAGTTAAACAAAATTAAATAAAGGAGTTCAGGAAAGATAATAAGAACGCAGAATTTATAGTGGTTCGGCTTAGATCAAGCCTACGTCTACTCTCTCACGCTAACAGCCTTCTACTAGATTCCACTATGTGATCAACAAGAGATTGAGTACAAACATTCAGTGGTAGATCACATTATCTCACTAAGTCACTCTTTTGGTATTTCTCTCACGATCACAAACGTTTAAGCTCACAAGGGACAAGTGTATGATCGAAAGTTGCTCAGACTTTAGAATTATAAATTCTACGCTCCGTCTCCTACTTGCTCATCGGTCTTTGGTCTCCTTAAATACCCCTCCACTTCCAAACTAGCCGTTGGACAGTATCTCGAGATCGCCTTCCAATCTATCCATTGGACAGATCTGTATCTAGAAGATTTGGTAGCCGTTGAGTAATAAAGTAGAATCCCAAATTGAATGTGATCGCCATACAAACAGAATCTTGGTTTCCATAAGTAGAGCTTCTTCGTATAGAAAGTTCTTATCTTCAAGATCCAATTGTCAATCAATTAGATTGAGTCAATCAAATCAATCTTGATGTAGAATCCAAACTAGATCACTAGCTGTTATACATTTAGGGCTTGTGTTACGTTCTGTCTCGTTCTGGATGTAAAGTCTGAGAGCAATAGACTTTACAATCTGAGCATGAGTGCAATAGACTTTACAATCTGAGTCTGAGTGTAATAGACTTTACAATATGGATGTCAGTCTAAACATATTCTGCGTCTGAACATATTTAGCCTTAAGGTCTGAACACAGTTTGAATAAGTTCAGCTTCAGCATAGAGTCTGTTTTCCAGTTCTTCCAAGTATAGACTTTGATAATATCCTTTACATGTTCTATCATCTCCATAATTTGTTACTCAACAATTAAATACATTAGTAACCTTTGATTTATTTTGTCATCTTCAAAACATCATAAGGGATTTCCCTAACACTGAGGGTTATGGCTTCCCTAGAAGGGTTATGGCTTCCCTAGAAGAGAGTGACAAGCAAGTCAAAGTTTGGGCGAAACACCTAAGAGAAATCGCATGACACTGAAGACGCTCTTGATAAGTTCAAACTTCTCCTAGCACATGATCATGAAATTTGTTTTCCCAGTCTTCTCTCCAAGATGTCCTGTTGTATCAAGAACATGAAAGGTCAATACCAAATTGCTTCAGAGATGAAATCGATCAACTTCCAGAATCAAAAGCATATATGATGGACCCTGGGGAATCTGAGACAAATTTAATAAAACTCAAACATGGCTATGGCTCTAGTAAGCCATATGACACGTGGCAGGACCAGCAAGGGAATGCCCTTCTTTTGGCATCAATGAACCGACAAAAAAGCTGGTTGGTTGGTTGGTTGAGGGCGCTTCCACACGAGAAGTAATCTCTATCCTGGGGATGGGAGGACTGTGTTGGATGCAAATTGCGCAACCCCAAGATCTCCATAACCAGAACAAGAACATGCATAATTAAGAAGAAAGATTAACGCACCTGTTTTGGGATCCATCGAACATAAAGCAGAAGCGGAAAAGGGATTACCCACATAGCAAGGGGATCCACGCATCAAGTCCTTCTCCTCTATTGACCTCCGTATCACTGGCTCAATGAGGCGGCCCCCTCACGTTTAGCGTTAAGTAAACGCCCCTTAGGTGAGGATACATGTGAGAATTAGGGTTAGAGGAGAGACTTGAGCATTATTTATAGAGTTTCCAGCCAGTCCCCCTCATTACGGGCCAGGCTCAACTCAGCCCACACTAGCCAGCCCATATTATACTAATTAAGAAACATTTTATCTCACCTTAGACCAACCCTGTTTTACGATAACCATAAAAATAGTAAATTACAATATCAATTAATTTAGTCCACATTAGGAAAACTCTTACATTCTCCCACTTGGACTATATTAATTGAAATTGTACTGTATGTGCGTACATTTGGTCCAGAGATAATTCTTAATAGTCAATCCTATCACATAAAGTTTTAAACACCGAATCATGGCGGTAACTGCATGTATACACACAGAACCTTCTATGGTCACGAATGCTCTTAACTTTATTGGCATGGATTCAATATGGTAATGTGTCAAATGGATAACATCTCTCATAGAAAGATCCCATTTGTCAGTCACCATTCTCTTACCTTAGGTGTCACAAAAACTTGTGCCACTAGAGAATGTTTTATGGTTCCAATGAACCCACATATGTCTTGTCCTTATGGTTAACATTTCTTTATGTATCACAAGACATATGCACAAGGCTAATAATCGGATTTCGGATGCCCCTAGCTTTCACTCGAGGTTTATACAATCCCTTGAGACTTTATCAATATGTATTCAACATAATAACAACACATTCAAAAATATTTTATTGAATGCAAAAGTTGATACATATCAAACCATTACAAAATGTAACGAACACAGATGAAACATTTATCAGAGTAAAGCCATAATAGCTCCCACTAAATAACAGCATCTCATGATGCTCCTAGGCCCATGCTAACGACATGTCGCTCAAATACACATAGGCGTAGGCCTTTAGTTAGTGGATCTGCAACCACATCATCTGTGAAAATATGTTATATTAAAACGTCACATTTCTATACCGTTTGCTTATGGTCAAAAATTTTGACCACCATATATTTAGACCCCTTAAGACCTCTGTAGTAAATAAATAATACTACAAATTTGTTATCTCAATACAACCGTATGGGTCTATCCATAAAGTTAAAACGATCAACTCCGTCATGAGGTTCTGGAGCCTAATAGCCCAAGTAACAGTTACTAACACTGCTTACATAGTAGAAAATAACATAGAACTTTATTTACTGCACTTCCTGCTAACATATATGTATTCCGTTATTGATTTTATGTCATCCTAACAGCCAGCAAAGTTTACATCCGAATACCCTACTAGCTGCAAGAATTGAACATGTCTATAAATTAGCATATAACCTTGTCTTATTTAAGTACCTTAAAATCTTCTTGGCAGCAACCCAGTGATCACGTCCTGGATTTGATTGATATCTTCCTAGAAGTCCCATCACAAAGGCGATATTCAGTCTAGTGCAAATTCGAGCATACATTATACTTTTAAGTGCACTGACACAAGGTACACCATTTAACTAGATTTTCTCAATATCTAAATAAGGATAATGTGATAGATTCAGTCCATCACCCTTAACAACAGGAGCAATTCTTGGCTTGCAATGATGTATATTGAATATTTCCAATATACAATCAGCAAATGTCCTCCGAGAAAATTTAATATAATATGGCAAAAACAATCCTTACAGACCTCAGTACAAAGGATATAAAATGTCTCAAGGTCACAACTTGTAAGCAAAATATCATGTACATAGAGTATAAGAAAAAATAAATTTCCTCCCACTGACCTTGTAGTATATTGAATTACTTTGTTCCCAATTGAACAAAATAATAACACTATGAAACTTTAATAATATTGTCTGGAAACTTGCTTAAAACTATTAATAAGACTTTTCAGTCTACACACAAGTTTACTTGAAATATCTTTTGCAAAATCCTCCAATTGCACAATATAGATTTTGTATCTATTTGGCGTAACTCCATATCAAAATAAATTATTAATGACACGTTCACTCTGAAAGAATCTTTAAAAATACTAGAAAGAAATATTTATTTCTTCACTATTAACTATCCAACCTTCTTTCAGAGTGAAAACTTTAGCTACCAATTTGGCTTTAAATCTCACAATATTTCTTTGAAATTCTTGTAGCTTTGTACGCCAATTTGCAACTAATGAACTTATGATCTTTAAGCAAGTAAGTTAGTTTCCAAACACTATGATGTTTCATAGATTATATATCATCTTTTATGGCATCTAATCACATACTTGATTGAGAATAAGAAACGACATTTATAAATATGTCATTACATTAACCATATAGTGGATATTGTTATCATGCTCTCACAAATAGACTATATAGTCTGATGGTATAATTGATCGTCTTTCCCTAACAAATCTCCTTAATAAAGCTGCAACCACTTCATTCTGCACTTGAGAGGTTTAAGAAATTTCATTATAAACTATATCAAGAATAATACCTTGAACCTCAACAAGTTTAGTCTATGGTACAAGAGATTCCATAATTATCTGTATAGGTAAAGACAAAAACACAGTAACCTCCATCACACTATTATCTTTAATAGTCTGAGAGCAGCTATCCTCTACAATTACGTCAATTTTTAGAAACTTTAGAGTATGTGATTCCATAATTCTTGCACCTTCTTTAGGGTCATAAAATCAATACCCCTTTAACAATTTAGATAAGATACAAAATAATTCTGAGTGGATCTGAATTCCAACGCACTTAATATTGGATTAGATAACCTTACTTTTGCATGACACCTCTAAATTTCATATGATTCAAGTAATTTATGTCTAATCTATAACTCAAAAGAAGTTTACGAAACTATTTTTGTCTGTGAAAAGGTTACTTTCAAAATATCAGCCCACAAAAGACCAGATAAATTAGTCTTACTAATCATACTCATCACTATGTTCAATATGGTGCATTTATGCCTTTCGGCCAAATCTTTTTGTCAAGATTTTCAGGTATAATAATTAAGTTACTACCCTAGAATCTACCAAGTATTTGACAAATGACCATTTAAGCTATTTCGCATTGTCATACTTGCCAAAATACTCACGGCCACTGTTAAGTTTGACAACCTTTTAAGACTAATTGTAATTATTTTATTCTTTATCTCGGTCATTTTCCTTAAATAAAAAACTTTCGAAAACAACCTTTTAACCATATACGAGATGTATATAACATTAGGACTTAAACACAATCTCTGCAGATGTGTCCTAATTTCAATATTAGATAAAATATAACTTCAAGCAACTAAGACTTCCATCATTTATAGCAGTGCAGTCCGCAGGCAAACCTCTTTTCAAGTGTTCCTGAATGGAACGCTTCATGGACAGTAAGCAAATTCTATTACTCTTTTTCAAGCAACAAATCATATGTCAACAATTTAAAATTTGAAACAGCAAAAACCTCAATAATATTGGAGTTATTAATTACAGAAAATGTGATTGAAAAAATAAGTAATGTATATAATTAGCATCATGTGAGCACCGTGTAACTTGACGTACAAGTACACATCCAAAGAGTTACACACATAATCATATAATCACCTTTGGGCAGAATACATGACATGCAGTTGTACACTCCCCACATAATAGCGGTTATGAGAATATATTCTAATTTTCGTGAATTCATCATCTTTGGGCAGATGAACCACTGGGATCAGTCAATCCTCTACCACACCATCATGTATCCCTCCATGAACTAATACACAATCACCTCCTTTGGGAGTATGACTATGCATTAGACCAGGAGACATCCCAATCATCATACGAGACCGAAATTTCTCAAACCCAATCAAGCGTGCCACTTTGGCGGTCACTACTCAATTGAATCCTTGAAACTCTCTCATACCATGGATATAAAATTTACTACTCACATACATCATATACATGTGATTTTAACTTTAGTGATAGGGACAGCATATCACCAAAATCACATATCATGCTAATTACATTACTTTATCAATTAATAAAAATTAATCATACATATATATAAATATATATAGCGAACCTGAAAGACAGATTCCAATGAGATCAACGATCACAGCAACACAAGAAACTTCTCATAATATAGAAGCAATCATCTCTTGTGCACCCCAATTACTGATTACTAGAACAACATTAAAAGAATGTTGATTTAGAATATCTCTCACAAATTAACATCAATAGTAATACAGGATACACCAAATCGACAAGCTTGACAACTGATCCATTATCATTCATGAGTTCATAAGGCAAAAAATAACTCCAAGGCCAACAACTGATTTATTAGCCAATTTTTAAATAACAAATTATCATTGTAATTAACCAGTGGCCTATTAATTGAGTTAAACCAGATAACCAAATATCTAAAATTTAATGGTAGATACTATTGTTCTGCGTAAAAGTTGTCATACTCCTTAACCATAAAAAATATTCAACTTGATAGACATTAACAAGTGACCATATGAGTTCATGTACAATATGCAGTAACTTAATTGACATGCATTACCCATATTCAGCAGATATGTTAATCAGTACAATCAGTTTGGTCATGAGTTCTTAAGACATCCATCATTCAAAGATTACCAGTATGTAAAGGAGTATGCTTAAACAACAAAAATTTTATAATCAATACATAGCTCAATTACTATCCCATAATGGTTGTATCTCATTAAGCCAGCTTCAGTTCATAATAAAGTTTAATTTTTATTAATGAATCACACCATTATAATGTTTATGTGATAACATACCTGTAACCCAACACTTATATTTTCAAAATCACATAAAATATAACAAAAATACGCAAAAAAAAAAAACACTAAAAATACACGTATTTAGGGTTCTGTATGTATTTTCACATCCATAAAATTATCACACATGTAAAATAAATACACCACAACGTAGAGGATGATCATACGAACCTAACGCCACCATCCACGCGCCGATCGGAGGCTCCACGCGCCCGCACGCGCCGCCTGAGTGCGCGGCGCGTGGTGCCCACGCGCGTACGTAACTGACCGGTTAAAACCGGTCCGACCGGTTGACCGGGTCGATCAGGTCAACGGGTCGGGTCGGGTCGAGTCGGCCGCCAATCGAGTCTAGTCCGGGTCGCTGACGTCAGCACCCCACGTGTGGCGCACGCGCGAGGATCGGATCCGAGTCGCGCGCGTCGGCACCCGCGCGCGTCACACGCGCGAGCCTCACCTCGGCGTGGAGGCACATGGGGCGCGTCTTCGACGCCCCACCGGCGCGTGGCCGCACGCGGGGGCGCGTGCGGCCTCCCCCGGCGACGCGCCACCTACGATTCTTCTCGTCTCGTCAAGCCCAGTCGGAATTTGTGATTTAATTTTATTTTTATATAGTGAAAAATCACGAAAAATCACAAATTATGGCAAAAATCTTATGCGTTTGAGTTCTAGGGTTATGGTTGCTCTGATACCACATGTTGGACGCAAATTGCGCAACCCCAAGATCTCCATAACCAGAACAAGAACATGCATAATTGAGTAGAAAGATTAACGCACCTGTTTTGGGATCCATCGAACATAAAGTGAAAGCAGAAAAGGGATTACCCACATAGCAAGGGGATCCACGCATCAAGTCCTTCTTCTCTATTGCCCTCCGTATCACTGGCTCAATGAGGCGGCCCCCTCACATTTAGTGTTAGGTAAACGCCCCTTAGGTGAGGATACATGTGAGAATTATGGTTAGAGGAAAGACTTGAGCACTATTTATAGAGTTTCCAGCCAGTCCCCCTCATTACGGGCCAGGCTCAACTCGGCCCACACTAGCCAGCCCATATTAGACTAATTAAGAAACCTTCTATCTCACCTTAGACCAACCATGTTTTACGATAACCGTAAAAACAGTAAATTATAATATCAATTAATTTAGTCCACATTAGGAAAACTCTTACAGACTACATTAGTGAAGCAAGTTTACGAAGATGAAGAATTGAAGAAACATTTCATGGTGCGTGCTTGGATAACTCTTCCTCAATCTCCAAATATAGAAGAGATCCTCCAAGGCATGGTTCGACAAATTATGAGGGATACTGACGAATCAGTTCCTCCTCCAGAGGAAAAGGACAGGTTATGCCAAAATATGATTATCAAGGACTTGCTACAAAATACGATGTACCTGATCATTGTAGACGATGCATGGCGCATAAATGATTGGAATGCGATCAAACATGCATTGCCTAACAACACCTGTGGCAGCCAAATAATCATCACATCTAGAAGTCCTAACTTGGCATATACCTCATGCGGAGAATTCAGAGGGATGGTTTACAAGATGGAGCCACTACCAGCTGAACAGTCATGGAAGCTTTTCTGCGCAAAGACATTTCAGGGGAACTCATGCCCTCCTCATCTAGAAAAGACCTATAGGCTTATCCTAAGAAAGTGCGGGGGATTGCCACTAGCTATTGTAGCCATCACTGGTGTTTGGTTTCAATAGACACGAGAAAAAAGAATGGATGTGATCTGGTTCATCGTAGTCTTCATACTGAAATCGATTGCAACGACAAATTCAAAGCCTTGAAGAGAGTCCTTTCACTTAGTTTTGATGACCTGCCATACTACTTGAAGTCCTGTTTCTTGCTCGAGTGTATTTCCCAAGGGTTACCTCATTAAGCGTGGGCGATTAATTCGATTATGGATTGCAAAAGGATTTGTAGACAAGAAAGAAGGCATGACGGTAGAAGAAGCAGCCCAAGACTACTTCAATGAGCTCCTGAGCAGAAGCCTAATAGAGATGGCTGTTAAAACAAGCTATGGAAGGATTGAGTATTGTCGTATCCATGATTTTCTGCTAGATATTTGTTGATACCTAAATTTTGCCGACCCGGTCATTCATTTATTAAATATGAAATTAGGATTAATTTTTAACCCCTAAACAAAAATATTAGTGTTAAATTGCATAACATATAGTTTTAGGAGCATTTATTTTATTTTTTATTATTAGTGCATTTGCATTGGACCGGTAACGGATGGGTTTGAATTTATGGTTTTGAGCTTTAATTTGATGAGTTGGACTAAGCCTATGAAAAGAGAGAATTGGCCCAAGCCCGTTGTTTTGTGATGACCAAAAATTGACTTACGAGGAATGACAATTAGATATTTTTAGAAAATCTTTCATATATTCATGCGGTATATACATTGAGTGATATATTTCACAACGGATTGGAAGATTTCAAATGAAATATCAAATAATAAGAGGGAATATTGCACATGAGGCATATATTGAGCGGTATATTCTGTCTCAAAACAAGAATGATTGCATGGTCAATGATGATTTCATGCGTGAGCCGAAAAGGAAAGGATCAGACTTATATAATATTTTATGGTATTTTCTTTCCTTGGTGGGGCCTCATTACTTTGCATATAAACAGGGAGGCCACACATTAAATACACGGTCACAAAGAGAGATCGGCGTCATTACAAAAGGAGGGGGTCGAAGCAGAGAAAGGAGAGAGAGAGAGAGAGAGAGAGAGGCAATACTAAGGGGAGGAAGACTTCTTTTTTTCACGAAAGTGGCGATAGAGAAAAGTCAAAATACCATTCCAGTCTTCTTTTGGTCATTGAGCGACCTCAGTTCTTCATTCGCCAACGCATAGCTGTGTTCCGCCACCATCACTCCAACCTCGACGGCAAAGTTGCTGTCCACGACGCTCGCTCTTCTTCTAACAACACCGCTTCTTCTTCTGATGACACTGCTGCACTGATCTCTCACTTGTAAAGTACCACCCCGGGATCCTTTTTGGTGTCCATGAATTACCCCACGAGCAACATCACTCCAGGCGACCACAATTGGAGAAACAACAAACGGTGTGTTGCGGAATATGGACAAGCGAATCGCATAAAATTAGTTGGAAGGAAAGAAAGGGAATCGGACACCGGATTTACGTGGTTCGGTCCGAATATCGGAACCTACGTCCACGAAGAGAGCAATACGGAATTCCACTATAGAAACAAGCGATGCACCGAAGATTACAATTGGTCGAGCACTCAATACACTCTCAGTGTTTCCTAGCCCCAAATTACACCTAAATAACTGACACAGTGTTTAGCCCATCATAATTTTCAATGAAACCTCACTCAAGGAATTAAATAAATTCTATTCGCAAAAATTTAACTGGCTAAAACATTCCGCTATAATTACAACAAGAAAATTCCTCATGAGGAGAACTCTCTGCACTCTTCTACAGTCTCAGAGCTCTCTCTTTCGGCCACCGAAAAAACTTTGGAGTGCGCCTCTTGTCTTCAAATGTCATCTCCTTTTATAGGAGAAACAAGACAAAAAAAAATGGACTCAATAAATGGCAACAACGGCAGCCGCGAGACAAATCCTCTACAGCAACGGCAGCGCCCTCTCCATTTTTCATGGCCCTCTCCATTTTCCATGGCATGCATGTGTCACGGACAATGATTCTCCCATACCCGTGAACCCTTGGGAGTGAAGCTTGGGGTTATCGAGTGAAGAGCGAGGGCGCAGAGAGGATGAACACAACTAGTCCGTGAGAGTGGCGTTAGAACGGTTGGTGCTAGGAGTTCTAGAATAGAAGGATAATATTTCTTAGGAGCTCTGAAGGCGAGGTTGGCCTCTCGTGCACAAATTGGTCAGGAGCTGATGCCACTCTCCTAATGAGGTCATGACAGGCCGAAACCAGTTGTTGAGCCTAAAGAGATCTGATATCTCACTCGATGAACTAAACACCCAAGCAGAGAATATAAAAGAGCTATTCGATGTATTGTTCACTGAAACGACTATAGAATGAAGGCCGGCCTGGCGAATTCCGCTCACCAGGTGCCACATGGTTAATCCACGACCAAGGAAACCACCGACCCGTAACAAATGGTATCAAAGCGGGGATCCCTCCAATAAGTGAATGATTCAGGGGAAAAGCCTATGGTCTTCCCGGTCCTATGAGGGCAAAGAGTGATCGCCGAGGCCAGAGGGTGCTCGGATAACGTGCGGCTCTCGTCTAGCTTCTGGGATGGTAATGGGAGTATAGGAAGGAACTGAATTGCTTGTTGAATGGGGATAACGTTCCTAGATCAATGGGGCAAATTTTAAGAAAAGGTCTACGATCATATTTCCACCAAAGGGGACCCTCTGTTGGCTTGCTGAGATCAGGAGGAGCTTAGTAGACGAAAGAAGGTGATGCCATAGAGATGCAGTTAGCTAGGGGTGCCACACTTATCGAGGAGCATAAGTGACAAGAGATTCGCGAACAGCTTTGATCGAGGGAAGCAAGCAATGGAGTGGAGTGACTTGTTTTGTTGAGTGAGCGTTGCCATCTATGTAAGTCCCAAGGAGTGGTAGTGATGGTTAGGCAAACACAAGGAAGTGACAGAATAACCCGCAACGAGAGCGTTGCGGAATTGGAGTGGGGGAATTTGTCATAGTTCGTGATTCTCTCATACCCGTGAACCCTTAGGAGTGAAGCTTGGGGTTATCAAGTGAAGAGCGAGGGCACAGAGAGAATGAACACAACTGGTTCGTGAGAGTGGCGTCCAGACGGTTGGTGCTAAAAGTTCTAGGATAGAAGGATAATATTATTTAGGAGCTCTAAAGCGGGGTTGGCGTCCTGTGCACAAATTGGTCGAGAGCTGATGCCGCTCTCCTGATGAGACCATGGCAAGCCGAAACCAATTATTGAGCCTAAAGAACTAAACACCCAAGCGGAACTGGGCGTGGTACGATATAGTATAAAAGAGCTATTCGCCATATTTTTCACTGAAATGACTATAGAAGGAAAGCTGGCCTGGCGAATTTCGCTCACCAGGTGCCACACGGGTTAATCCGCGGTCAAGAAAACTACCAACCCGTGACACATGCATGTGCATGCATTAATGAGGGGAGGAAGACTATAGCCGTTCTTATGGAAACTACCAACCCGTGACACATACTTGTGCATGCATTGATGAGGGGAGGAAGACTATAGCCGTTCTTACACAGGGCCCTTCCTTCCTCTCTCTTCAATTATTTATTTCCCTTTAGTCACCATCGTGACTTTTCCAAGATGAAAAATAAAATTCTTTACCAGGAGTTGCACTCCACTTTCGGCTACATGGTGTGGCCAACAAGAAGGGGTCCCTCTTCATTTATTGAGAAGCTTCATGAGAGTCGAACTCGCAAGTTCTTTCTGCTGCTTTCCTTGTCTCCATTCTTCCTTCTCCCTTTCGCATGCAGAGCATTTAATGTAGAGAGTCCGGCCAGCGTACAAAAAACGCAGATGATCACAAAAGTCCAACTTGGACTGCTTTAATTTTTTATATTTATTATGAGTTCAAATTAATTTTAACGCCGTGATTGTTGGATTTATCATGGCCTGATCCAAAGGCAAGCTTCAAGCGGAGGTTTCTGGTCTTGATCTTCGCGGCTTGGGCAGCAAATTCGTTGAGTAAAAATCTGGTAAGAAAAAGAGGATGTTCAAGCGGCAAGATTTGTTCTTTTCATCTTTTTGACCGGTTAGGAGCTTGAATAAAAATATACATGCAAAGAGTCCTACACGGGAATAAGTTTTCTCGTTGCCATCGTTTCTCCATAATCTCTTGCCGCCGCACCTCGAAGTTCTGTTTTGCAGATTTCTTAAGCCATGAGCAGCACTTTCCTTCGGCCAGCTAGTCCATCGAATCATCACAAGGCAGCCTACCCAAGACATCCATCGGCCAATATTGACACGTCTTCAGTCCATCAATACTAAGAGGACAAGTTCTGGCAGCTTATCCATCCTCACGGTCAAAGACGAGTTTAATTTTGCAGGTCATCCAAGTGTGTCCATTGACCACCGAACCAAGGATTTGCTGGTGATCTCCCTCCCATCACCACAAGTCGTCTTCAAATACCATCTTACCGAGTCGAGACCAAGCACTCTTTCTCCGCGTTGCCGGCCTGGTCGAAACAATCACCACCGTGACCCGTCCTTGCTAGCCAAATGCCGGTCATCCGCCGAGCCCCATCCACAAGCTATGATCCAGTCCGATTCCGATCCAAATTACGCATCTTCAAATTAGATAACAATCTTTATCCAATTCAATTGGAATATTCCATTCCTTAATTCGGATTGATTGTTATTCGATTATGTGACATTTGAAATATTATATGTGTCTAATTAGGATTTATTGATAAAGTTGATTTAATTACTAATTTGATCCGTAAAAATGTCGGATCATTTTTTAATTATTTCGACTTATTACTAGATAATTGCGTTGCCCAAGATTGTGATAATCTTTCATTTGAGCCGTGAGACGACGGATCATTTTTTTATTATGTTTGATTCTGAGTAAGTGCCTTATCAAGATTACAATATCTGTTAATCTAAGACACAAGATGATAAATTATTTTTTTGGATATTGTAATCTTTTATTTGAACCTTGGTTGATATCATTAATGGTATTGCTATGTTTGAAATTTTGTTTAAATATCATATCATTTAGATTGCATGATAAAAATAAAAAAGAGAGAGAAGGCTGAACAGTCAAAAGAAGAAAGAGAAAGAAGAAGGAGAGAGACCAAGAGTCTTTAGTCTTTAGGAGAGAGGAAGAAAAAGAAGAGAGAGAGAGAGAGGGGGGGGGACAGAAAGAGAAAGAAAAAGGAGGAGATAAAAGGGAAAAGAAGGAAAGAATGAGAGAGAGGCACGACCAGAGAGCTCGTGCAAGGGAAAGAAAGGAAAGAAAGGAGAAAGAGAAGAAGGAAAAAGAGAAAAAGGGCTTTGCGCGTTCTCGCCATAGGAGCCTCGCCAAGCTAATTTGACTGCATATCACAACGCTCAGTAAGCACTCTCGCCTCCCGTTCATTCAATCAGAGTAATTTCGGGCTTAGGGCTTGAAATTTGGAATTATTAGAGATTCATGCAGCGAAATTCGATTATTAAGTCATTGAGTATGTATATAGAAATGATAGTTTAGGATGTTGTGAAACTGTACGATTTTACGGATCTTATAATTTGCCTAAAACAAAATTTCGAAGTTTCTTGCGAGTGATGAATAATGCGCGTCCAGGACTTTGGGGCTGTATTTTGTCGGTTTTTGGCTTGATTTTGGAAGGATCAAGTTACGTAGTATGTTGAAAGAGCTTTCTATTGACTGTATGAATATATCGATGGAAAAAGTTATAACGTGACCCAAGTTTCACACTTAAGCCTCGTGATATATGCGATTTGTTAGTGCGTAGGTGTCGTTTTATCGAGTATAAGTATAATTTAGTCAAATCATTAGTTGAGATAGCGTTTTACTTAGTTTTGATGATATTTCCCGCTTATATGATAGGATTACGAGTTCGTTGATTCACATGAGCCTTGTTATTTGGTTTGGGGCACATTCAGGTGAGTGGTCTTATCTCTTCTAAGAATTTATAAAGTCATGTTTTCAAAATTATAAAGATTTGATAGATATGAAATATAAATAAGCATATTTGTTGCATAAAAATTGAACCGAGCATCTACTACATTTTGCTATTTGTGAATTGTGTAAAAAATGGTTAGTGGAAAAATATATTCAGTTTGAGGAACGAAATTGAGAAATATTATGTATTTTGGGTTTGCGAAACCTTTTTACGAAAAGCTCTTTGAGTATGGACTATGGAATGTTATGTATATCGATTTGTGAAATTATTTATGACATGCATTTGATTTGACCGATTTATGAAACGAGTCTTGAAATGATTTAAGAAATGTTTTACGAAAAATATTTCTGGTGAATGAGCCGGATTACAGAAAGATTATGTGTTTTGATTTGTGAAATCGATTTATGATATATATTTTGGTTTGGCTTTGTGAATTATGGAGGTTGTTGTAGATCTATGTTGATGCTCAATATGGTTGTGAGCCCGAGAAGGGGCTTATGGGTATGCGTATACTAGTTTAGGATATCCTTATGGGTCGAGCCACCGGCTCATAATAGGTGAAGACCTTGCCAAAGGGAGAATCTTGGTCGCCTAGTCACTAGGCGTTGTGTCGTGATCATGGTTTGATATTAAGCAACAGATTAGTCAATGGAGTGGACCATTAACATGTGATATGAGTTTAATTGATGGAATAAACCATTGACATGTGATTTAAGTTTAGTCGATGGAATGGACCATCGACGTGTGATTTGAGATTAGTCGTTGGAATGGACCATTGACATGTGATTTCCTATGAGATTGATCAATGGAATAAACTCTTGATGTGTGGCATGAGATTAACCAATGGAATGGACCATTGGCATGTGAGTTAATGAGATTGATAAATAAATTGGACCATTTATGTTTTTTTTTTTTTTTTTTGGTAAAAATTGGACCATTTATGTTTGTTTTGATATTATTGTGAAATGAATATGTTGAAACGTATGTAACTTTTCTCTTATTATATGTTTATTATATTCTGGATTTAGGTTAAAAGAGTTGTGGTTTAGTTTTGTGAATATGCATAATGGTCGCTCGATCCGCTTACAAAAAATGCACTACTCACTAAACTGTGATTGTTTACTCATCTATTTTATTATCTTTTTCAGGTTCCTCAACTAGTAACGAGTAATATGAGAGCAATATTGACAACGGGACTTTTGAGAATTGAATTTTGGTAGTTTGAGACTATGTCCTTTGGGTAAAAGGACAGCCGTATCATCCCCATTCTTGATGGTTTTGGGGTGTAACAATACCAGCTAGTTTATTCTCCAGAACTTCGATATCTGCAAAATAGAGCATGGCAGATTTCGCAGTAAACTGCCTACTTGCAAAGCTCAAGGACTTTCTAGAGAATGGGGTTCTATTGGGAGGTGCCGAGGAAGAAGCTACTTTAGTGAAGAGGCAATTGGAGTACGTCTGGGCATTCCTGAGGAGTGCAGATTCCCTGGAAGAGAGTGACGAGGAAGTCAAAGTTTGGGTGAAGCACCTGAGAGAAATCGCATATGACACTGAAGACGCTCTTGATGAGTTCAAACTTCTCCTTGCGCATGATCATGGAATTGGTATTCCCGGTCTTCTATCCAAGTTGTCCTGCTGTATCAAGAACATGAAAGGTCGATACCGAATTGCTTCGGAGATGAAATCCATCAATGCCAGAATCAAAAGCATCTTCGATGGACACTGGAGAGTCCGAGACAAATTAAATAAAGTCGAACATCGCTATGGCTCTAGTAAGCCAGACGACACATGGCAGGACCAGCGAGGGAATGCTCTTCTTTTAGACAAAGCTGAGCTCGTGGGCATCAGTGAACCGACAAAAAGGCTGGTCGGCTGGCTGATTGAGGGCGCTTCCACTCGGCACCTAATCTCAGTCGTGGGGATGGGAGGACTGGGGAAAACTACATTAGTGAAGCAAGTTTACGAAGATCCAGAAGTGAAGAAACATTTCATTGTACGTGCCTGGATAACTCTTTCTCAATCTCCAAATATAGAAGAGATCCTCCAAGGCATGTTTCGACAAATTATGAGGGAGACCGAAGAACCAGTTCCTCCACTAGAGGACAACAAGGACAGGTTATGCCAGAAGATGATTATCAAGGACTTGCTACAAAAAGCAAGGTACCTAATTGTTGTAGATGATGCGTGGCGCATAAATGATTGGGATGCGATCAAACATGCATTGCCTAACAACATCTGTGGCAGCAGAATAATCATCACATCCAGGAATTCCGATTTAGCACATACCTCATGCGCGGAATTTAGGGGTATGGTTTACAAGATGGAGCCACTGTCAGATGAACAGTCATGGAAGCTTTTCCGCGCAAAAACATTTCAGGGGAACTTGTGCCCTCCTCATCTAGAGGAGACGTGTGGGCTTATTCTGAGAAAGTGTGAGGGGTTGCCACTTGCCATTGTAACTATCGCTGGTGTTTTGGTTTTAAAAGACACAAGAAAAAAGGATGAATGGGATTTGGTACTTCGCAGTCTTTTTACTGAAATCAATTGCAACGACAAGTTCAAAACCTTGAAGAGAGTCCTTTCACTTAGTTTTGATGACCTGCCATACTACTTGAAGTCCTGTTTCTTGCACTTAAGCGTATTTCCCAAGGGTTACATCATTGACTGTGGGACAATATTTCGATTATGGATTGCAGAAGGATTTGTAGACAAGAAAGGCGGCATGACGGTAGAAGAAGTAGCCCAGGAGCACTTCAGTGAGCTCCTGAACAGAAGCCTGATAGAGGTGGCTGTTACAACATACGATGGAAGGATGAAGTTTTGCCGTATCCATGATCTTCTGGTGGATATTATTACTTCAAAGTCAAGCAACCAAGGCTTTGCAGAAACAGCCATAGAAAAACAGCCTAATTGGCCAGACAAAGTTCGTCGCCTATCTATACAAAACAGCCCGCAAGCTATACAACAGAAAAGGTCATTGTCTCAACTTCGTTCATTACACATGTTTGGGGCAGAGAGATCTTCCATGGATGCTGTTCTAGGTAGTGAAATGAGACTACTCACTGTTCTGGACTTGCAAGCTGCTCCTTTGACAAGGTTCCCAGCTAAACTTGCTGAGTGGCGCTGCCTGAGATATCTAAGCTTCAGGTACACCAAGGTGAGAACTGTTCCAAATTCCATAGGGAACCTTCAAAACCTAGAGACCCTAGACCTCAAGCACACGTATGTCACAGAATTGCCAGTTGCAATCTTGAAGCTCGGACGACTTCGCCATCTACTCGTATATCGTTATTCAGACACACCATATTCATGGTGTAAGTATTCATGGTGTAAGTACGGCTTCAAGTCCCCAGGAGAAATAGGGTCTCTACAGTCCCTGCAAAAGCTCTGCTCCATAGAAGCAGGTGGTGGCAGAAACAGCAGCTTAATGAGAGAGATAGGAAAGTTGAAACAATTGAACAGGTTAGCCATCTTTAATTTGAGAAGAGAAGATGCACGGGAATTGTGCTCGTCGATCGAAAAATTAACAAAGCTTCAAGCAATATCTGTAACTTCAGTGAACGAAAATGAGATTATTGATCTACAACAGCTCTCTGCTCCACCTCCATTTCTCCAGAGAATTTACTTGACAGGACGTCTGGAGGCATTACCACGTTGGATATCTTATCTTGATAGCCTAATGGTATTGCGACTGAAATGTAGTCAGCTAAAGGATAATCCACTGTCGTCTCTGGGGAATTTGCCAAATCTTGTGCATCTACACTTGATTCGAGCTTATGAAGGAACCAAGCTGCGTTTCAATGCCAACAACTTTCTGAAGCTACAGTTTCTGGGCCTTGTTTGTTTTGACAAACTCAAATGCGTGGAAGTGGAGAAGGGATCAATGTCTTGTCTTGAGAAGTTGATTATTGCGAATTGTAAGCTAATGGAGGAGCTTCCATCGGGTGTTGAGCACCTGGAAAAGCTGACAGTGCTGCAGTTCATTGACATGTCTGATGAGTTCGTGAAGAAACTCAAGAGAGATGGACAAGACGACGATTGTTACCTGAAAGTGGCCCAATTTCCAGAAGTATATTATGGATACCGGAGATGTGGGGGATGGGACGCCCTGCTTACCAAGACATTGTGTGAGAGAAGCGTTGAATTTCCTCCATGCTCGAAATGAGCGGCTGAGCCTGGGACGCAGTTTGATTGAATGACTGCAATTCTAGATAATCGTTGACGCTTTGTGATAGAAGTTTAAAAGCATATTGTGTAATATTTGACTTGGTCAAAAGGCATATAGCCTCCGCCCGACCAAAAAAAAAAGGCATATAGCTTTGACGTGGTCAAAGAAAGGGAGCAGTATTTAAGAGCACACGCGAAAAGAGAAAGGGAAAGGAAACCAGAAGGAAAGAAAGAAAAGGAAAAGGAGCACACAATACGGAAGCAATTATCTGAGGTGACAGTGCAAAGCCTTGTCCCGCTATAAAGTTCTGTATGAAATCAAGTTGCTTCTTTACCATCGGCCGATTCTTTTACTCAATGAAGCTAGCTTTAGAAAGCTTTAACACAATGGTATTCAGAAACAGAATAGTTTGCCTGCAAACGTTCAGTGACTTTCACTGGAAGCAATTATCTGAAATCAATAGCCCGCCGATGGCCATTCAAGAATGAGTCACTCTCATTAACATTAGTATAAAGGTATATTCAGCACATGCAATTAACTTGCCTAGCAAGCAAAAATTTTGATTAGAACCATATCAGAAGTTTCCGTATATAAAACATGAGTGAATTGGAAAATAAGGAACTTTCTTATCATTTCCTTTTCCTTTGAAAAGTCAAACATCTATCTTAATAAAAGTTTCACAGAGTTAGGTATACTAGTACACAAACCAAGCAAATTAAGTAGCACGCAATCATACTAAAAGATATCAATAATGGTTATTTTCAACTTAGTAAATAGAAAGAGTGTAAGGTTCTTTAATTTGTTAAGCGGGGTGTGCATCTTGACCAGACAGCCATGAAGTGATGGATGACTAGACATCAAAAGCTTGACCATTTCCACACCAAACCCCCAGCCTGTGCAATCGCTATGTTAGAGGATACCAGCTAGTGTATTCTCCGGAGCTTCGATATATGCAAAACAGAGCATGGCAGAAATTGCGGTAAACTACCTACTTGACAAGCTCAAGGACTTTCTAGAGAATGGGGTTCTATTCAAAGGTGCCGAGGAAGAAGTTACTTCAGTGAAGAGACAATTGGAGTACATAAGGGCATTCCTGAGGGTTGCAGATTCCCTGGAAGAGAGTGATGAGGAAGTCAAAGTTTGGGTGAAGCAGCTGAGAGAAATCGCATACGACGCTGAAGATGCTCTTGATGAGTTCAAACTTCTCCTGGCGCATGATCATGGAATTTGTTCTCCTGGTCTTCTCTCCAAGATGTCCTGCTGTATTAAGAACATGAAAGGTCGGTACCGAATTGCTTCGGAGATGAAATCCATCAACTCCAGAATCAGAAACATGTACGACGGACACTGGAGAATCCATGACAAATTAAAAGCCGAACATCGTTATGGCTCTAGTAAGCCAGATGACACATGGCAGGACCAGCGAGGGAATGCTCTTCTTTTAGACAAAGCTGAGCTCGTGGGCATCAGTGAACCGACAAAAAACTTGGTCGGCTGGCTGATTGAGGGTGCTTCCAAGCGGGAAGTAATCTCAGTTGTGAGGATGGGAGGACTCGGGAAAACTACGTTAGTCAAGCAAGTTTATGAAGATCCAGAAGTGAAGAAACATTTCATGATACGTGCTTGGATAACTCTTTCTCAATCTCCAAAAATAGAAGAGCTCCTCCAAGGCATGGTTCGACAAATAATGAGGGAGACCCAAGCACCAGTTCCTCCTCTGCAGGACAACATGGATACATTATGCCAGAAGACTATTATAAAGGACCTGCTACAAAAAGCAAGGTACCTGATTGTTGTAGATGATGCGTGGCGCATAAATGAATGGGATGTGATCAAACATGCATTGCCTAATAACAGCTGTGGCAGCCGAATAATTATCACATCCAGGAATTCTGATTTAGCATATACCTTATGCGGAGAATTCAGAGAGATGGTTTACAAGATGGAGCCACTACCACCTGAAGAGTCATGGAAGCTTTTCTGTGCAAAGACATTTCAGGGGAACTCCTGCCCTCCTCATCTAGAGGAGACCTGTAGGCTTATTCTAAGGAAGTGCGAGGGATTGCCACTTGCTATTGTGGCCATCAGTGGTGTTTTGGTTTCAAAAGACACGAGAAAAAAGGGTGATTGGGATCTGGTTCATCGAAGTCTTCGTACTGAAATAGATTGCAATGATAAATTCAGAACCTTGAGGAGAGTCCTCTCACTTAGTTTTGATGACCTGCCATGCTACTTGAAGTCCTGTTTCCTGCACTTGAGCGTATTTCCCAGGGGTTCCCTCATTAGCTGTGGGAGATTAATTCGATTATGGATCGCAGAAGGATTTGTAGACAAGAAAGAAGGTATGATAGTAGAAGAAGCAGCCCATGACTGCCTGTATGAGCTTCTGAACAGAAGCCTGATAGAGGTGGCTGTAAAAACAAGAGATGGAAGAATCCGGTTTTGCCGTATCCATGATTTTCTGCTGGATATTATTACTTCAAAGTCAAGTAACCAAGGTTTTGCAGAAACAGCGATGGAAAACAATCATAAATGGCCGGATAAAGTTCGTCGCCTATCAATACAGAACAGCATGCAAGCTACACAACAGAAAAGGTCATTGTCTCAACTACGTTCTTTATACATGTTTGGGGTAGAGAGATCTTCCGTGGATGCTGTTCTAGGTAGAGAAATGAGACTGCTCACTGTTCTGAAGTTGCAAACAGCTTCTTTGACAAAGTTCCCAGCTCAAGTTGCTGAGTGGCGCCACCTGAGATATCTAAGTTTCAGGTACAGCAAGGTGAGAACTGTTCCATGTTCCATAGGGAACCTTCAAAACCTAGAGACTTTAGACCTTAAACACACGTATGTCACAGAATTGCCAGTTGCGATCTTGAAGCTACAACGACTTCGCCATCTACTCTTATATCGTTATTCAGGCCCAGCTTCCTTATGGTTCAAGAATGGCTTCAAGTCCCCAGAAGGTATAGGGGCTTTACAGTCCCTGCAAAAGCTCTGCTCCATAGAAGCACGTGACAATAGAAACAGCAGCTTAATAAGAGAGCTTGGAAAGTTGAAAGAATTGAATAGGTTAGGCATCGTGAAGTTGAGAAAAGAAGATGCGAGGGAATTGTGCTTGTCGATTGAAAAATTAACCAAGCTTCAAGCAATATCTGTAAGTTCAGTCGATGAAAATGAGATTATTGATCTACAATCCCTCTCTTCTCCACCTCCGTTTCTCCAAAGAATCTACTTGACAGGACGTCTGGAGGCATTACCACATGTCATCTCTTGATAGCCTAATGGTATTGCAACTGATATCTAGTCAGCTAAAGGACAATCCATTGTCGTCTCTGGGGAATTTGCCTAATCTTGTGTATCTCGAGTTGTTTCAGGCTTATGAAGGAACCAAGTTGTGTTTTAATGCCAACGGCTTTCTGAAGCTACAGGTTCTGAGCCTTCATTGTTTTGACAAACTCAAATGCGTGGAAGTGGAGAAGGGATCAATGCCTTGTCTTGAGAAGTTGTTTATAGCGAATTGTAAGCTAATGGAAGAGCTGCCATCGGGTATTGAGCACCTGGAAAAGCTGACATTGCTGCGGTTTATCGACATGCCTGATGGGTTAGTGAAGAAACTTAAGCGAGATGCACAAGACGATTATTACCTGAAAGTGGCACATGTTCCAGAAGTATATTATGGTCACCGGAAAGATGGGAGATGGGATGTTGTCATGCTTACGAAGGCATTTGTATGAGGAGCCTCAAATGTTCTCCATGCTCGAAATTAGTGGCTGAGCCTAGAATGTAGTATAACACTTCTCATGAGGTATGAGTGATTGAATGATTGAAATTCTAGAAAATAGTTGTTATTATGTGATAAAAGTTTAAACGCACGGTCTAAATTAAACATGGGGTCTGCAAATGACTTTTGGTAGCTGGTTCGCATTATTCTGCAGCTGTGTTTTACTCAGAAAAGAGAAGGGTCAAGTGGGATGGTGTATATTCAGCTTTGAACTTCTTGGAGTGTGTGCAGAATTAAGATGAAATTATGCTAGTATGAGAAACCAATTACATGTTTATAACCACTATGTGATAATTTGAATATTTCTATTTTGGGTTTGGCTCAAATGGGACGTGTTCAGTCGTTACAATCTTACTTATAAATCGCTTAAGAAGACCTTTTTCATGTGATGCAAGACTTGAGGTGTTGCAACTAGAATTACTTTCGTCCAGGAAGTCTCAACATTGCTCTTCTCACGAACGGCATCCTCAGTAGGCATAGAAAAAGAAAGACGCAAACCTTAACCCATCTTCACTGTGTTGGTTTCAAACAAATGCCAACCCTCCTGGAGTTCACTGAATTTCACCTCTGAGGGTTTTGCTGCCTTGACCATGACTAGTCTGTTGGGTTGTATAGTTGTATAACGTCTTTACAGCATACAAGGCATTCAATTCCTATACCTTTTGCAACATTTTCAACAGCACTCTGTCATTTCCAAACTATTGGGCTGACTTATCCACAAAAGGACTGGTGTCCACGATATGAAAATGAGGAGAAGTTGCTGTCTCGGTGTGAAAGAATACCGCAAAAGCTTCTCGCTAAGGCTCTCATCCTTTTCGCTGAGTAGTCTTATGTTGAAAATGCTGTCGACGAGATCATATCAACTAGCCATTCAAAAAGACCATAATACGTGTAGTTTATAAACAATTCAATGAAGTCAGTTATGAGAATGTCGAGCATTAACAATCAGTGTCACATAGAAAATTATTTTATTAATTGCAAAACTTCCCGCCATGCCAAAAAATGTTCTCCATTACATCGTCAGAGATAATTACATTTCTGACAGCTTTTAGAGTAGCCAAATTACATAAACCGACCCGCCACACCCTATGAAGGATAACCAACAAAACTGGAATCTTCAACCGACCGAAACCTCAGCTTCCAGATTCACTGGTTTCAGGGATAATCCTCTCAGCGCCAGAATTGTCCACCTTGATTAAGCTCCACTTAAGTAAGCCAAAACTCCCATCTAATGCATCCATCATCCCAAAAAGCCGAGCAGGGGTTGCTTGCTCAGTTTTTCAGCTGGCTTCAATAAATGCTGATGCCCTCAAACATTTAACACTTGGTTTTTCGAGGGCTCTTAAGAGACATGATTGCCTAAATAAGCATAAACTCTTCATTTCAATGCTCTTCCCAATTCAACGACCTCAGATTCCCTCATTTGCCTGTGCATGCTGTCTAGCTGCATAATCCTAATGTTTCTTTGGGACATCCGGTTACCTACGTTAACAGTCAAGCTGGCCAAATCTCTGCCGTTTGTCAACATCTGTAAGCTAGCAGTAGAATACGCATGGTTGGACACAAGTTGGTTGAGAAAGATCAAAGCTTCCTGCATCAGCAGGCTCCTGAGAAATAGTACAAGTTAGTACACGAGAAAGGAAGCCAAGAAAAACTAAGGCTCCACTTGTTGGATGAAAAATAAATGATTTTGACCACTTATATTGCTTATAAAGATAAATGGACAAAAATGTCTTCATCATTCATGATTTTTTGATATAAGTTATTGTCGATGATGATGTAAATATTTTCATTGCCCAATTATTTCAAGTGATTCAAGCAATTATTATTTAAAATATTTTCCAAATCACTTCCACGATATAAACGGAGCCAAAGTCAACAGCTTGGGTCTCTCCATACTACCTCGTGTATGGGTTGTCACATTCTCCACCCTTTACGGCATAGGGCCTACACCCTTTAAGGACCTTAGGCCTATAAATATATATATATATATCCCAAGCCTTATATGTATATGTAAACCCAAGCCTTATAAACTAATCCATAACTCCTCTCTAAGTAATGTGGGAAAGGAGACATGTGCTTAGCGTCGCTTGCGTACTGCTGAGGCAATTTTAGTCTGTCTCTTCGTACTGCCCCGAGTCTGGGTCATCACAGTTTTTCTCTATTTGATTATTCATTTGTTAGATAGTTAAATTCAACACCTTAGTCATATGGCATTGCCATTACCTTTGAGATTTGAAGGTGTTTGTGCTTGCATTTACAGCATGTTATTCTCGAAATACTAGTTGATTATCAGTAATGTAAAATCACCCAAGCTAGCTTATAAGGTTTGGATTCCTCTAACTGTACATACGCATTTTCTTGAGATAGTATGAGCTACCTTGAGAATAATAAAACCGTGAGGACTTAAAACTGTGAGGATTTAGTATTTAAAGAGAATAATATATGTACAGTAACGGGCCCAAGGTCCTCACTGAGAACTAAAAGGAATACTGCATCCAGCATACTGTTTGTGTAAATTGTAAAACCTTGCAATATCTTTAGTTTTGTCATGGTACAGACTGCAGTTAGTGAAGCCACCTACAGACATACATCATCATTGTACTGGCATGCAGCAGGACTCGTCGCCTTTCCCCGAAAATTCGTCCAGAAAAATTCTTACTGGCTTTCAGAATTCAGGAGAGAGCCCCTAAAGATCAAAACTAAAGAGAAGGGGAAATTGAAGTGGCAATGTCTCACAACGAATGTCATCTTTGATACATTCTACAGGGAATTGCTACAATAAACCAATAAATCAAACTACTTTCAAAGGAAGAAGCAGAGCCAAAAAGATATCAAGATGCCGGTCATGATCAAGTACCACTCTTTCAAGACGGATCTGGCCACCAACGAATGAACCGCTTCCTGGGAAAAGGATGAGCTCCTCGGTCGCCACATCCGCTAAATCGAAATGTTCACCAACACCGAAACAGTCTGAATGATTATTGGAGAGATACAGAGAGGGAATGCATGCTCAAGTATAAATTGTGAAGAAGACCGATTTGAATCATTCAAAACACTGAGAACGGCTTTAATTTTGCCCTAATTCCTAAATTTAGGTGATTTAGCCCACTTCGTTAATTTGGGCTAAAGAACGTTATTTACGCACTGTTTTGTTGACTTCATTTTAGGGGCGAGACACAGCCAATTTGTATTTAATTGATGCCATGTCGGATCTTATGACTTTACAAATCGTCAATGGCAATCAAGTGAACAATTTTTAATTAAAGTAATACATAACTGATTGAAGAAAGTTATGACACTCAAGCTAGTACCGTACAAAAGTTATGAAACTTGTGATTTACTTTTCCCTTTGGAAGCATTGACTTAATTGAGTCAATTAAGTCAAAAATTCGCTTAATATGATATGAGGGAGGGATTACTTAATTCAATAAATAGAAAAACCAATTGATGACAAGTAGAATCTTGCCAAATATATTTCTAAAACCTACCAATAATGATCAGCGTCTTATGTTATATATTAGCTTAATCATATATAACTATTAATTTCTAATAATCATCAAACAACTCTTTATTATTTTCAACACTACCAACACGTAAAATTCAGTAGTGAAATTTTAAATATTTTAATAACCTTATTTATCAATGACTTAAAAGATCTAATTAAATCCAGAATTTTCATAATATGGTAAATAAGGTAGGAATTACTTAATTCCATTGAACAGAAAAAATAATTGATGGCAAATGGAAATTTGTCCAAAATACTTTTCAACCTTCCAATAATGGTCCCTGCTCGGTATTACAGTGTACAGCGTGCCTTTCTTTTTGTTGCTGTATAAACAAGGCAAGAAACCAGGCAGTTATACTCAAAAGCCTTGACCAATCACCCAACAAGACTGAAAGGGCCGATAATGGCTGTGTCTTAAGCAGGCACATTTTCAAATTCATATTCAAGGAAGGAATTCGACAGCATGTCTACTTACTATCCCATCACTGTGATTCTATCCACTACCCAATTCATAGAATGATCACACAAGATGACCACATTTTCTTTGCAGAAACAAAGTGGTAACAATCTGCAATCTCCTAATGGTAAAGTGCCTGATAAATAGGAAGGACCAATTAAAATGAAGCTGATTTTGAGGGCTGATGCAGCTGTGCAGTGACTGCCTCCGCAGTGATTCAGATTGAGGATTCCAGTTCCTAACAAGTTATTGCCTTCAGATCTTGCCGTATAATAGAGCTCAGCGGAGGAGCTTTTACCGCCTCTCTTCATCTGAATCAACACCACGTGACACACCGGTGACTACTTCTTGAGCTTATCCAGGAGGGTGCCATCAATTTAATAGTCATCAAGGTCTCTGCTGATGCCCCTTTATTGCTAAAGCTTCTGTCACCAGCGATGGAGACGAAATTGTTTTCGCAAATTGTCGTTTAAGGATTTTGAAGTATACTATAAACAGAAAACTCATTTTTGCAAGGTATTAAATTAAGTGAAGCGCAATAGTTTACGCCATTAGAAGAACATTAAATAAATAAATCACATTAAAAAATTTCCAAGAGACACAGATTACAATTCACCTCATTTATACAGCATATGTTTGGGCACATGCCCCCAGACAGCAGCCATTGTCCTACTTAGACTTGGTTTATTTCTCACTTGGTTGGGAAGGGCAAGAAGTCTACCTTATCAGAGACTAGAGCCTAGGACTTTGCTCGAAGGCAGACATATAAAATCTGTGTCTTAGTGTCACTGGATGTTTCTATTAGCATGAAGCCATGGAAGAATCAAAGAAGAGCACGACGAAAATTATAAGTACATAACTTCAGTTGCTAGTCTACTCATAGTAGGTGAAACTAATTTCCACTTTCTCAGCAGTGATGAACTTTACCAGCACCTCAGCAATGAGTCACTTGATCTTCTTACGCTTCATGACAACACTAACTCCAACGAGAAGTTGCACAGGGGAAAAAAAAAGAATACCAATAACTTCTTTTTGCCTGAGCTTCTAAAGAGGTGACGGTTCAAAAGTCTTGTTCGCTATAAAGTCTTGTATGAAGTTAAGTTGCTTCATTACCATGAATCCCCGACCAATTCTTTTACTCGACGAAGCGAGCTTCAGAAAGCTATTGAAACAATGGTATTCTGAAACAGAATAGTTGACTGCAAATGTTCAGTAACTTTCTCTAGAAACAATCATCTGAAATTAGTAGCACGCCGATGCCAATAGCCATTCGGCAAAATGTCAGCTATCATTAACATTAGTCTGAAAATATATTCAGTACTTGCAGACTTGCAGTGAACTCGCCTAGTACACACAAGAATTTTGATTAGAACCATATCAGAAGTTTCCGATAAGTTTCCTAGATATAAAACAATAGTGGATTGGAAATTAACTAATTTTCCTATTATGTCATCTGAAATGTTAAACATCAATTTAAAAAAAAAATCACAGAATTAGGTATGTTAATATTCAAACCAAGCAAATTAAGTAGCATTCAATAATACTAAAAGATATTGAACCGTCATTTTCAACTTAGCCTAGACAAAGATTGAAAGGGTTTTTTATTTGTTAAGCGGGTGTCCATAATGACTGAAGTATGAAGTTAAGTTGCGTCATTGCCTTAAACCCCCAACCGATTCTTTTACTCGACAAAGCAAGCTCCGGAAAGCTATTGAAACAATGGTATTCTGAAACAGAATAGTTGACTGCAAATGTTCAGTAACCTTCCCCGAAAACAATCATCTGGAATTAATATCATTCCAATGCCAATAGCCATTCAGGAAAATGCCGCTGTCATTAACATTAATATTAAAATATATTCAGTACTCGCAGTGAACTCACCTAATAAACAAGAATTTTGATTAGAACCATAGTAGAAGTTTCCGAGAAGTTTTCTGGATATAAAACAAGAGTGGATTGGAAATTAATTAAGTTTCCTATTGTGTCATCTGAAAAGTTAAACAACAATATAATTAAAAAACATTCACGGAATTAGGTTGAAAAGTTAAACAACAATTAAGTAGCGTGCAATAATACTAAAAGATATCGATAATGTTATTTTCAACTGAACCTAGATAAAGATTGTAAGGGTTTTTTTTTTTTTTTTTTTGTTAAGTGGGTGTACACCATGACCAAACAGCCACAAACTCGTGGAACGGCTAGACGTCAGAAGCTTGACCAATTTCACACCAAAACGGCTAGACGTCAGAAGCTTGACCAATTTCACACCAAAACCTAGCCACTGGAAGCACTAAGCTAGAGGAGACCATCTAGTGTAACATGTGGGTTTTGACCCAGTTAAAACGCAAAAGCAAAAGGTTAAAGAAAAGGAAAAAGAAAAAGGGGATTCTTATTATAAAGGGAACAGAAAGGGGCAACGACAAGAGAGAGGGAGAGGCATGATCAGATAGCTCGTGCAAGGGAAAGAAAAGAGAATACAGAAGGAAAGAAAGAAAGGGGAAAGAGGGGTTCACGAATGCATGGCACGGGAATCTCGATAACCCTACATATTGTAACGCTGGGTAAGTACTCGACATTTTTATTCATTCAATCGGAGGAGTTTTTAGAATTATGGCTCAAATTCAGAATTAAGTGAAATTTGAGTTGCAATGTCCAATTTAAGAATTGTTGAGCTAAGAAATTGTGGGCTTTTAATAATTTAGGGTATTATGGACCTACAACATTTTACGGAAATGGTTTGTCTGAAACAAATTTTCGAAATTTCCCACCATGGTGAACAGTGCACGACAGCAGCTTTCAAGCGGATTTTTGTTGGTTGCCAACTAGATTTAAGTTATGGGTGTTCTTGTATTTTGAAAGATCTTTCTTTTAACTAAAAGCTCGTTTGACATGAAGTTTGGTGGAGAAAGTTATAGCGCAAAAAAGTTTGACGTGCAAACTCTTGTCGTGAATAACTTTGAATAATCACTTTGGACAAGCGACTTCTGAGCACATGGGAGTCATTTTGTTAGGGACTAAGTGCAATTTAGTCGAGTCATTAGTTAAAGTAGTATTTGACTTGGTTTTGACATAGATTCTTGTTTGATTGATAGGATTACAAGATGATTAGCACATTCAGCTACGTTGTTTGGTTTTGGGGCATTACGAGGTGCATGGGGCTATATCTTCTTTAATATTGTAAACTCATGTCTTTAAGTAATAAAAATTTGAGTATTGTATGAGTTATTAAAGCATGTTTATTGCAGAAATCCAAATCAGATATTTACTATGTTTTAGTATTTTATGAAAGGTTTGAGAATTGTTTTAAGAAATGTGTTGCGAAATTTGTGAACCTAGTTTATGAAATGGATTCCAAAATGATTTGTGAAATATTTTCCGATGATTTATGAAATACTTGAGAGAGGTATTTCTAGCAGACAAGATGTGTTGCAAAACTGTTATCTGTTTTGGTATATGAAATGTGTTATGGTTTTATGAGATTGATTCTATATTGGATTTTCATATTAGAGGAGAATGGTTTGGTGCTAAATATCGTCATGAACCTGATTAGGAGTTTTTGGGTATGTATATTGGTGTTATGATATTTTTCTAGGCTGAGTCACTAGTTATAAAATGTTTAATGGTATAAGATGTAGGTGAAGACCTTGTCACAGGGGGAATCTTGATCGCCTTGTCAACAGGCATTGTATCGTGACCATGGTAATATATTAAGCAAAAGATCGGTTGATGCATGAACCATCGACATGTGATTTGATTCGAGATAAATCGATAAAATAGACCATTGATATGTGATTTGATGAGATTGATTGATGGAATAAACTATTGATAAGTGAATTTTTGAGATTTATCAATGAAATAGACCATTTGTGTTTATTATGATATTATTGAGTTAACAAATATTTTCTAATCAATAAATATATGTATGGTTGTGTTAAAGCAATATAACTCATTTTTATCTTGTATATATATTATATACTAGAATTGAGATATATGAGTTTTAAAATTGTTTTGTAAAGCGCATAGTAGGTGCTCGATTTGCATATAAGAGATACGGTTTACTCACCGAGCTGTTATTGCCCACCCATTTCCTTCCCAATCTTTTCAAGTTCCTCGATTAGCAGCCATTAGTACAGGAGCACTATCGATGGGGAACTTTGGTAGTTGATTTTTTGTGTGAGTTGAGATAGTTTGATATATGTCCAAGACGACATTTGTTGGCTTTAGGTGAGCTAAAAGTGTAAATATTTCTTTTGTTGGATTGTTGAAATTTCAATATGTTGTTTTTGACTTTGTAGTTACATTATTCAGGTGAAAAGAATGGTTGTAGCATTACCCCTATTCTTATAGGATTCGGGGTGTGAAAGCTAGTCTATTCCCCAGAACTTCAAAATATGCAAATTAGAGCATGGCGGAAATTGCAGTAAACTACCTACTTGACAAGCTCAAGGACTTTCTAGAGAATGGGGTTCTATTGAGAGGTGCCGAGGAAGAAATTACTTTAGTGAAGAGACAATTGGAGTACATAAGGACATTCCTGAGGGTTGCAGATTCCCTGGAAGAGAGTGATGAGGAAGTCAAAGTTTGGGTGAAGCAGCTGAGAGAAATCGCATATGACACCGAGGACGCTCTTGATGAATTCAAATTTCTCCTGGCGCATGATCATGAAATTGGTTCACGTGGTCTTCTCTCCAAGATGTCCTGCTGTATCAAGAACATGAAAGGTCGATACCGAATTGCTTCGGAGATGAAATCCATCAACTCCAGGATCAAAAGCATATATGATGGACCCTGGAGGATCCGAGACAAATTAAATAAAGCCGAACATTGCTATGGCTCTAGTAAGCCAAACGACACATGGCAGGACCAGCGAGGGAATGCCCTTCTTTTAGACAAAGCTGAGCTCGTGGGCATCAATGAACCGACAAAAAGGCTGGTTGGCTGGCTGATTGAGGACGCTTGCACGCGAGAAGTAATCTCAGTCGTGGGGATGGGAGGACTGGGGAAAACTACCTTGGTGAAGCAAGTTTACGAAGATCCAGAAGTGAAAAAACATTTCATGGTACATGCTTGGATAAGTCCTTCTCCATCTCCAAATATAGAAGAGATCCTCCAAGGCATGATTCGACAAATTCTGCGGGAGACCGAAGAACCAGTTCCTCCTCTAGAGGAAAAGGACGGGTTATGCCAGAAGATGATTATCAAGGACTTGCTACAAAATGCGAGGTACCTGATCATTGTAGATGATGCATGGCACATAAATGATTGGGATGCGATCAAACATGCGTTGCCTAACAACACCTGTGGCAGCCGAATAATCATCACATCCAGGAATTCTGCTTTGGCGTACACCTCATGCGGAGAATTCAGAGGGATGGTTTACAAGATGGAGCCACTACCACCTGAACAGTCCTGGAAGCTTTTCTGCGCAAAGACATTTCAGGGGAACTCGTGCCCTCCTCATCTAGAGGAGACTTGCAGGCTTATCCTAAGAAAGTGTGAGGGATTGCCACTTGCTATTGTGGCCATCAGTGGTGTCTTGGTTTCGAAAGACAGGAGAAAAAAGGATGAATGGGATCTGGTTCGTCGTAGTCTTCGTACTGAAATCGATTGCAACGACAAATTCAAAGCCTTGAAGAGAGTCCTTTCACTTAGTTTTGATGACCTACCATACTACTTGAAGTCCTGTTTCTTGCTCTTGAGTGTATTTCCCAAGGGTTACCTCATTAAGCATGCGAGATTAATTCACTTATGGATTGCAGAAGGATTTGTAGACAAGAAAGAAGGCATGACAGTAGAAGAAGTAGCCCAGGACTACTTCAATGAGCTCCTGAACAGAAGCCTGATGGAGATGGCTGTTGAAACAAGCGATAGAAAGATCAAGTATTGCCGTATCCATGATTTTCTGCTGGATATCATTGCTTCAAAGTCAAGCAACCAAGGCTTTGCAGAAATAGCCATAGGAAAACATCATAAATGTCCGGACAAAGTTCGTTGCCTATCTATACAGAACAGATTGCAAGCGATCCAACAAAAAAGGTCATTGTCTCAACTACGTTCTTTATACATGTTTGGGGTAGAAAGATCTTGCATGGATGCCGTTCTAGGTAGTGACATGAGACTGCTCACTGTTCTGGACTTGCAAACTCCTTCTTTAAAAAGGTTCCCAGCTCAAGTTGCTGAGTGGTGGTACCTGAGATATCTAAGTTTCAGGTACAGCAAGGTGAGAACTGTTCCAAATTCCATAGGGGACCTTCAAAACCTAGAGACCCTAGACCTTAAATACACATACGTCACAGAATTTCCAGTTATGATCTTGAAGCTCCAACGACTTCGCCATCTATTCATATGTCGTCATGGAGAGACGCCCTACCCAATCTTTAAACACGGTTTCAAGCCCCCAGAAGGAATAGGGGCTCTACGGTCCCTGCAAAAGCTCCTCTGTGTGGAAGCAGGTGACGAGGGAAACAGCAGCTTAATGAGAGAGCTTGGAAAGTTGAAACAATTGAATAAGTTAGGCATCGTGAAGTTAAGAAAAGAAGACGGAAGGGAATTGTGCTTGTTGATTGAGAAATTAACAAAGCTTCAAGTAATAGCTGTAAGGTTAGTCCATGAAAATGAGATTATTCATCTACAACCCCTCACTTCCCCACCTCCATTTCTCCAGAGAATCTACTTGACGGGACGTCTGGAGGCATTACCACATTGGATATCATCTCTTGATAGCCTAATGGTATTGAAGCTGAAATATAGTCGGCTAAAGGATGATCCATTGCCGTCTCTTGGGATTTTGCCTAATCTTGTGCATCTCAAGTTGCTTCAGGTTTATGAAGGAACTAAGTTGCGTTTCAAAGCCAACAACTTCTTGAAGCTACGGATTCTAGACCTTGGTCCATTTGACAAACTTGAGTGCATGGAAGTGGAGAAGGGATCAATGCCTTGTCTTGAGGAGTTGACTATGGAGAGTTGTAAGCTAATGGAGAAGCTTCCATCTGATATCGAGCACCTGGAAAAGTTGAAAGTGCTGAAGTTTATTGACATGCCTGATGAGTTAGTGAAGAAACTTAGGCAAGAAGGACAAGATGATGATTACCTGAAAGTGGCACATGTTCCAGAAGTATATTATGGTTACCGGAGAAATGGGGGATGGGATGTTTTGCTCACCAAGGCATTTGTATGAGGAGCGTTCAATTTCCTCCATGCTCAAAATGAGCAGCTGAGCCTAGAATGCAGTATAATACTTCTAAGAAGGTATGAGTAATTGAATGACTGTAATCCTAGAAAATAGTTGTTACTTTGTAATAAAAGTTGGGTCAAATGCATTGGAATTTTTAGAACTTGTCATGAAAGTACAATTGAGTGTTAAAATTTTCAAAAAATCCAATAAGTCCTAAAACTTGTGAAGTTGGTGCAATCAAGTCCTAAAACTTATTAACATTTTCTATTTTTCAAGTTGGATAAAGTTAAAGTTAATGATTAAAAAAAGTTGGATAAAGTTAATGAAATGACTTTATTGAACCAACTTGACAAGTTTAGGACTTAATTGCACTATTTGAAAGTTTTAGGACTTAATTATATTTTTATTATAAGTTTTATGACTCGATTGCACTTTTTGAATGTTTCAATTGTACTTTCTTTACTATGGATTTGTAAGCGACATTTAGCAGCTAGAAAAGCATTTATGTGCGACATCTCTTTTTCTCAAATAAGAGAAGGGTCAAGTTGGATGGTATATATTCAGCTTTGAACTTGTTGAGATATACGCAGATTTAAAGTAGAAATATCGTTATTAAGAGGAACCAATTACATGTTTGTCACCGCCTCGTATGATTATTTTTGCATGCTTGGCCTAAATGGAACATGTCAGGTCATTATATCATTACTTATGAATCACTCAAGAAGGCCTCTTCTATCTGATGAGGTACTTTGGGTGTTGCGATTAGAGACGCTTCCGCCTATTGAGCAGTCTCAACATTGCTCTTCTCATGAATGGGGTAATCAGTCAGTGAAGACACTTTCCCATGTTTTCCTCATTCAGTACTCCTGGAGTTCACTGAATTTCACGTCGGGTAGGGACTTTTAAATGGTTTTTGCTGCATTGACCTTGACTAGTCTCTCTCAGCTGTATTAGTCGAATACCTTTCCCATGCCAGGAATTTTAGCGTGAGACTTCTGGTGAAGGTCTTGTTTCCCTCGAACTTACAATCTATTCCCATTGTGTTACAAAATTCTCTCTCTCTCTCTCTCTCCCTACCCCATGGAACAGCAATTTTAAGAAAGTTGAACTTCAATCCTGAATCAAATATTCCAGGATTTCAAACTCGAAAGGAACTTGAGGCAGGCAATGCCAACTGACAATAAGCACCGATTAGGAGGAGAATCCATATTGAATCAGCAAGGGAGTGAAACGAAAGTAACCACCATCAATTTCCCTGGCCATACATATATCCATTCACGTGAGAGTTGAATCTTGATGGAGAGGAAAAGATCTTCCATCAAAAGATTGCTTTCATTTCTATATGTCTTCAACAGCATGCTGGCAGACATATCCACAACGGACTGGTCTCAACAATATAAAGATGCTGAGAATTTCCTCGACCGGTGTGAAAGAATAGCACAAAAGCTTCTCCCTAAGGCTCCCTTGCTTTTTGTTGTGTAGCTTTATGTTGAAAATGCTGTCGGTGAGATCATATCATCTAGCCATTCTAGGGGACCAGAATATGTGTAGTCGGAAAAAATTCAATGAAGCCGGTTATGAAAATGTCAGCATCAACAATCAATATCATACAAAATCATTCTTATTGATTGCAAAACTTCCTGCCATGCCAAAAAAATTTCTCTGATACATTGTCAGGGGTTATTACATTTCTGACAGCTTTTTATAGTAGCCAAATTACGTACACCGATCAGCCACACCCTTCGCACAATAAGAACAAAAGCCAGATTCTTGAACCAACCAAAACCTCAGCTTCCAGATTCAGTAGTTTCATGGATAATCCTCTCAGCGCCAATATTGTCCACCTTGATTATGCTCCACTTAAGTGAGCCAAAACTCCCCATCTAATGCATCCATCATCCCAAAAAGGTGAGCAGGAGCCCTTGCTTGCTCACTTTTTTCAGCTGGCTTCAATAAATGATGATGCCATCAAAATTTTCATAACACTCGGTTATATGAGGCTCTTATGATACATGATCACCTAAATAAGCATAAACTCTTTGTTTGAACGCTCTTCCCAATTCAACGACCCTCATCTGCCTATGCATGCTGTCTAGCTGCATAATCCTAATATTTCTTTGGGACATCCGATTTGCTACATCAACTGTCAAGCTGGCAATATCTCTACTATTCGTCAACATGTGCAAGTTAGCAGCAGAATACACAGGGTTGGACACAAGCCGGCTGAGTAATATCAAATATTCCCGCATGAATAAGCTCCTGAGAAATAGTACAAGTTAGTGCAGGAGAAAGGAAGGCAAAAGAAACTAAATCAACAGCAAGGACCCCGATAGGTATGTTAGAACTTAGAAGGCTAGTAATCAACTGGTATTTCAAAGATAACATGCTGACAATAAATGCAAGCACAAGTACCTTTAACTCTCAAAGATGCTGGCATTGTGCTAAATTCAACTTTTTAACAAATGAATATGAATCATCAAATAGAGAAGAAATGAAAAGAAATGGGTACTGCATCTGGCATCCTGTTTGTGTAAACTGTAGAACTTTGCAATATCTTTAGTTAGGTTCTTCACGGTGCAGACTACAGTGAGTGTAGACACCTGCAGAAACATATCATTATTGTACTGGCATGCAGCAGGACTTGCGGCCTTTCCCCAAAAATTTGTACAAAAAAATATTTCTTACTGGCTTTTGGAAAATTCAGGAGAGAGTCCCTGAAGATCAAACTAAAAAGAGGCGAAGAAATTGAAGTAGCAATGTCTCACAACAAATATCATCTTGATATATTCTACAGGGAATTGCGACAGTATACCAATAAATCAAGCAACATGCAAAGGAAGAAGTAGGGCCAAAGAGATATCAAGGGATGCTGGTCATAATCAAATACCTCTCTTTCAAGACCCTAGACCTTAAACACACGTACGTCGCCGAATTGCCAATTGCGATCTTGAAGCTTCAATGACTTCGCCATCTACTTGTATATTGTTATGAAAACACAGCCTCCTCACGGTTTAGATACGGTCTCAAGTCCCCAGGAGATATAGGGGCTCTACAGTCCCTGCAAAAGCTCTGCTCCATAGAAGCAGATGACAGGAGAAACAGCAGCTTAATGAGAGAGCTTGGAAAGTTGACAGAATTGATTAGGTTAGGCATCGTGAAGTTGAGAAAAGAAGATGCAAGGGAATTGTGCTCATCAATTGAAAAATTAACCAGGCTTCAAGCAATATCTGTAAGTTCAGTCAATGAAAATGAGATTATTGATCTACAACCCCTCTTTTCTCCACCTCCTTTTCTACAGAGAATCTACTTGATAGGACGTCTGGAGGCATTACCACATTGGATATCATCTCTTGATAGCCTAACGGTATTGCAACTGAGATGTAGTCAGCTAAAGGATAGTCCACTGTTGTCTCTTGGGAATTTGCCTAATCTTGTGCATCTCAGGTTGATTCAGGTTTATGAAGGAACCAAGTTGTATTTCAAAGCCAACAGCTTCATGAAGCTACGGTTTCTGGCACTTGGTCCTTTTGACAAACTCAAATGCGTGGAAGTGGAGAAGGGATCAATGCCCTGTCTTGAGGAGTTGATTATTGAGAGCTGTAAGCAATTGGAGAAAGCTTCCATCCGGCATTGAGCACCTGGAGAAGCTGAAAGTGCTGAAGTTCATTGACATGCTTGATGAGTTCGTGAAGAAACTTATGCGAGATGGACAAGAGGATTGTTACCAGAAAGTGGCCCATGTTCCTGAAGTATATTATGGTTGCCGGAGAGGAGGGGGATGGGATGTCGTGCTCACCAAGGCATTTGTGTGAGGAGCGTTGAATTTCCTCCATGCTTGAAATGAGTGGCTGAGCCTGGGATGCAGTATAATACTTCTCACGATGTATTAGTGATTGAATGACAGTAATTCTAGAAAATCATTGCTACTTTGTGATAAAAGTTCAAAAGCATAGTGTAAGGTTACTATGGGTCTGTAAATGACATTTAGCAGGTGGTTTGCATTAGTCTGTAACGTCCGTTTTCTCGGAGAAGAGAAGGGTCAAGTGATGGTGTATAGTCTGCTTTGAACTTCTTGGTATGTATGCAGATTTAAGATGAAATTCTGCTATTATAAGAAACCATTTAGATGTTTGTCAACAATTTACGTGATTATTTGAGTATTCCTTTTGCGGGCTAGGCCCAGATGGTACGTATCAGGTTGCTACAGTCTTACTCGTGAAGCATCCGATGCGCGACATGGGGTGTTGTAGCCAAAGCCACTTTCGTCCGCTGAACAATCTCAACATTGCTCTTTTCATGAATGGCGTCCTCAGTTGGCAAAGAAAAAGAAATATGCATACCTTAAGACTCTTTTTTTTTCTTTTTTACATGTCATTGAAGACACTTTCCCATGTTTTCCTCATTTAGCCCATGTTCACGAGTGCTGTTTTCAAACAAATGCCAGCCCTCCTGGAATTCTCCATTGAATTTCACTTCGGGTAGAGACTTTAAAATGGTTTTTTCTGCCTTGACCACGACAAGTCTTTTACAGTTGTGTTATATTGTAATAACCTAGTTTGATTTTACTTTTATTTTTTTGGGGGAAAGAGCGGCTCCTGATAGGCTTCTAGAATGACGAAGGGGGTAAGAATGAATCAAACTGTGCACTGAACAGAGAAAGAGCAATTCTAATATATATATATATTGAAAATAACTCACGGAGGTGCTTCTTGACACAATGACAAACTTTACTTTAGGACTTTAAAGTTAAGTAAGTCCAGGGTAAAGCACTATCAAGATGGGTAATCTCCTGTACACCAAAGGACAAAACTATAAAGCTTAATATGGAACAAGTCAAAGCATATAATATATCGAGAGGATGTTCTTTCTATCACTAGGAGTAGTAGCGCTAGCACCGCAGAAGTGTACAGGCCTAGGTGCAAGCGACATGGGCAAATGAGCCAAGTACTTGAGCACGCCTAACCAGGATTGAGCACATGCTTGGATTTGATGCCTGTTATCTAGACATCGAAGCCGAGTACCTAGGTATGGCCATAGAAGACCTCGGCATGAGCACCAATGTCCTGAACTCAGCCTTGAGAGACCCGGGTCCAACCTTAATGGACTTGAGCCTGAGCTTTTGTCACTTTAGTGCGAGAGCCATTTACCCTAGCATGGCCGCCAAGGACCTGGACACTAGAGTTAGGTACCAAAACATAGTCCCCAAGGACCCAAGCACAAGCACCCATGTCTCGAGCCCAGCCTCAATGGACCTAGGGGCAACTACCATGACTTGGGCGTGGGAGCCAGGTGTTTCGAGCATGGGCACTGGTGTCTCAGGTCCGGCCTTCAAAGACCCGGTCCTGGCCTTTTGGATTGGGACAGGCTCGGTGGTCCAGCCTCGAAAGGCTCGATACTAGCCTTCTGGACCCAGGTTCGGCTTCTAGGACAGGCTCAAGTGGTCCAGCCTTGCAAAACTCAGTCCATGCCTTCTGGACCCAAGTTCAGCTTCTGGGATATGGGCCCAACTACTGAGGACCTGGGCACGGGCATTTGCGTCCCCATCTTCAAGAGCTAAGGTCTATGGTCTAAACATCGATATCTAATCCTCTTTTTGGAAAATAATTTATGATTTTTAAAAGAGGAAAGAATTATCCTGAATTTAATCATAGGTCGTCTGTTAACTTATTTTCCCAAGCGATTCAAATGTCGGAAAATAAGAAAAACGGTTTTCGGAAAGAAATTTTTTGTAAAACAGATGGACAGAGACAAAGTAAAACTCAAACAACTTCAACCATGAGTCGGATGTTCCAGGACCTTGCGCTCAAAAGGAACAGAGGCAGGCAGTGACGACTGACAGACAATAGGCGCCGACTAGGTGGAGGAGTATCCATACTGAATCAGCAAGGAGTGAGACGAAAGATACCACTGTCAATTTCCTTGGCCATGCAAATATCCATTCACATAAGAGTGGAATCTTGGTGGAAAGGAAAAGCTCTTCCATCAGGAAATTACTTTCATTTCCTACATATTTTGCAACATCTTCAACAGCATGTTGTTACTTCCAAAGTACTGCGGACACATCCACATCAGGACTGGTCTCAACAATATAATGATGCCAAAGAGTTCCTAGATCGGTTTGAAAGAATAGCACAAAAGCTTCCCGCTAAGGCTCCCGTCCTTTTCGCTGAGGGGTTTTTATCTTTTATGTTGAAAATGCTGTCAGACAAGACCATACCATCTAGCCACTCTAGAACACGTGTAGTTGGAAAAAATATAATTAAGTCGGTTATGAAAATTTCAGCATGAACAATCCGTGTCGCATACAAAATCATTCTTATTGATTGCAAAACTTCCTGCCATGCCAAAAAATGTTCTCCATTACATTGTCGGGGATAATTACATTTCCGACAGCTTTTATAGAGCCAAATTACATAAACCGATCAGCCATACCCTTCGAAGCATATGAACAAAAGCTGGAATCTTGAACCGACCAAAACCTCAGCTTTCACTTCAGCAATTTCAGGGTATAATTCTCCCAGCGCCAAAATTGTTCGCCTTGATTATGCTCCACTTCAAGTGTGCCAAAAATCCCCATCTAATGCATCCATCATCCCAAAAAGGTGAGCAGGGGCCCTTGCTTGCTCATTTTTTCAGCTGGCTTCAGTAAATGCTGATGCCATCAAAATTTTCATAACACTTGGTTATTTGAGGGCTCTTATGATACGTGATCACCTAAATAAGCATAAACTCTTCGTTTAAATGCTCTTCCCAATTCAACAACCTCAGATTCCCTCATCTGTCTATGCATACTGTCTAGCTGCATAATCCTAATATTTCTTTGGGACATCCGGTTTGCTACGTTAACGGTCAAGCTGGCCATATCTCTGCTGTTTGTCAACATTTGTAAGCTAGCAGCAGAATACGCAGGGTTGGACACAAGTCGGTTGAGAAATATCAAAGCTTCCCGCATCAGTAAGCTCCTGAGAAATGGTACAGGTTAGCGCACGAGAAAGGAAGGCAAGATAAACTAAGGCTCCAGATGTTTTACAGAAAATGAATAATTTAGAATATATTTTCGCAAAAAATGATCGCCTTTTACCACTCATAAAAATGAATGGGCGAAAATATCTTCATCATCCATGACAATGTTTAGACATAAGTTGTTGTCAATAATGAAAATATTTCCATTGACTAGTTATTTCAAGTGATACGAGTGATTATTTTTTGGAAAAAAATTTCAAATCACTCATTTTCCACGAAACAAACAGAGCCAAAGTCAATAGTAAAGACCTCAATGGGGATGTTACAGAATTGATAATCAACTGGTATTTCAAGAATAACATGCTGAAAATAAATGCAAGCACGAGCACCTTCAAATTTCACAGATAATAGCAATGCCATATGACTGGGATGTTAAATTTAACTATCTAACAAATGAATCATCAACTAAAGAAGAACTAAAAGGAAGAGTACTGCATCCAGCATACTGTTTGTGTAAACTGTAGAACCTTGCAATATCTTTAGCTAGTTTTGTCACGATACAGACTACAGTTGGTGAAGCCACTTACAGAAATACATCATTCTTGTATTGACATGCAGCAGGACTTGTCACCTTTCCCCAAAAATTTGTTCAATAAAATATTTCTTACTGGCTTTTAGAGAATTCAGGAGAGGCCCTAAAGATCAAACTAAAGAGGCAAGGAAATTGAAGTAGCAATGTCTCACAACAAATATCATCTTTGGTATATTCTTCAGGGAATTGCTACAGCAACCTAATAAATCAAGCTACATGCAAAGGAAGTAGAGCCAAAAAGATGTCAAGATGCTGGTCATAATCAAGTACCTCTCTTTCAAGATATCTGGTGCCTCAGTAGGGCCTCCGGCTTCCACATCCATCTCTGATATCAAAGCTTGCAAAATCAACATAAGGAAATTCGCTCCATTGGATAGCTTGTGATTCATAAGGATTTCAAAGCCAGTTGTTCCAGATGAGGCTAAAAATGCCAGAAGAATTGTTGCTCTTCTTTGAAGTTTCAAGTCCTACAAGTGGACATTAAGTGGAATTCCAATGAAGAGATGATTTTGTTCACAGTATCATTAGTAGAAATGCTAGCTTAAAATATATATTGACAAAAACAAGAAATAAGCTTTTGGCTGATTATCATATGATATCAATGTACATCAAAGCAACAGTAGAACACAAGAACACCTGAAGAACAATCCTTACTTGTATGCCACTTCCCCTAGACAATAAACAATCTGCCAAGCCCTCAAGAATGACATCAGATCCTCCAAAAATTGTCATGTTTTTGTCCTCGTTGCCATCCATAGAGGAAGCACATTCCCTTTTTTTAAAACCGCAGAAGAACATCTCCAAGATTTTTGGACCTACAGATAATGATAGAAACTTAACTTGTAAGGATTATGAGCTTATGCTAGCAAGAAGCACATCTACCAAGGCCCACTTTCAAGGTCCATGGATAAGGTAACATTGCTAATTAACCTCAATCTGATCTTTTAAGTCCCAGCAAACTATGCTCATAGAATGAAATTCAAAAGGAAAAGTTCACATAAACTTCACATACTATTTAATAGAAGGAACAGCAGATGTAATGCTTGCTCTTGGACACACAATCCAGATTCCTTCTTTAGAAGTGTTGAAATGCTTTCAAGAACCGGTGGACATCCGAACCTGATAAATAGAAGTCAATTAAATCAAGTTTAAAAAGAGTCAAAAAATAGCTTATCTTTTTCTTTGGCAGTATTTAAGTTGCTCATCCTAAATTGTTCTAATTTTAACTGGCAGGTTCAATCAGAGCTTACTTTTCCCTGTCCTCATAAGCACTGCCCCGTAGCAGAATCAAATTCATGATGGAGACAGCCTCTACCCTTATACATTCTTCAGTGTTCTTCTGGACAAGTTGACACATAAGTTCAATAATAGAAACCCAGTCTTGAAAGGAGAACAACAGCATGCTATGACTCTTCGTCAATTTGATTTCTGGATCAGAAGAGCTTAAGCCATGTGAACCATAGACAGTGGGAGATCTCTCATCCCAATTCACAGAGAGAAGGTGTCCACTGATTCCACTTCCACATTCACGTATGCACGAAAAACTCTTCTTGGATAGAAGTCCCTCTACTATGATATTTTCCCTGAGTAGAGTGCACTGGAAAAATCAAATTAAAGCTCATAAGCATCTAGATATTACCTAATTAAACAGAGTTAACATAACATCAAAGTACATGGCATCTTTGGCACCAATCATGACACCGAGAAGGCATTTTATATGAGGGATACACCACATAGCAGTTACACATGGTTTAGCGAACCAATTAAAACATGAGACACATACCCACATGCACCGATAAGATGAGATCCATATAACACCAGCAATAGTAATTGGTTGATTACACCACATAATCACTGCTATGTGGTGCATCCGTCCCATAAAATAGTTACTCAATGTCAACACTCATATACTACACAAAAGGTATTCTCACCACAAATTTTTCTTATCAGTAAACGAAACAATTTCATGGTGGAAATAACATGTAAGTTAGATAGGCGCCAGTAATTCCATGGGTTGATTATAAAATGAATAAGTAAATATTAAAAAAGCACAAGCAAATACATGATTCTACCCTCCATCAAATTACTAAAATGATACCATCTTAAAACATGCATAGAATCAGCAAACAGTGTCACGGAAACACTATTGATACAATAAAGGAAAGAATGCCTAAGGAAATGACCTTTGTCAATGTTATGCCAGAAAAGTGCATTTATTTAGTGTTCATGAATGAACTTCAAGTTTTCCAGTGCTCATCCTCTACTCAAATCTGCTTTTATTGGCAGTCATTGCTCAAGTTCTTCAAGGATATAAATGAACACGGATAAAATAGTTCATGACAGAAAAGAAAAAGCAAACATCTGATGTCAAAAATTGAAGATGCTATTATTCAGAGAACTGAAATAAAATTAATTCGTGAGAATAATCAATTATCTACCTTTCCCCACATTTCCTTTCCTCGCTACATAGATGCTTCAGAATCATGTGCAGTATACAGAGGGACCTATGTACAATATTGACCTGTACCCAGGAAGAAAAGGTCACCCAACATAATATAGATTAATAATATGCATCTGGGGATAAATTCAACTTCAGCCGGAAAGAAAATGGGAAATAAAGGAGGTAGCTGAAAAATGCATAGCCAAGAAGGTATTAACTCCTATTAAGCAAATCAAGTTCCTTATTGTAACAGATAAACAAGAATCAAGAAAGAAGCATCACAATCAACCTTTCTCACCCCTGAGCTGACAAGGGACAACATACATGACAAAACAACTAATCAAGATCACCGAAACTATGACTGAGAAGGCATAAAGCAACAAATGGGACTTCCTAGTCAATAGCATGTTAAGGTGGGAAATGAAAGGGAAATGAAAATGTGTTTGCATAAAAAATCAAAGGAAAGTGCGGACACCGACCTGAAGGATGTGAATGACTTTTTACGCGCAAAGATTCATAAGTAAGGACATCATGAACCACTATCCAAATTCTTTTCCCTTTTGAATGTTACACAAAGTTTCATTAAGATGGTACCAAGGTCACTGCCCCTAGGCAAAAAACCCATTCACACAATTTAGCACCCATTTACACATAGCGTTCTCATAAATATACACCTTGAGTTACTCAATAGGACAATGGGTTGGAGGCATTCAGATAGACCAACTCTGTAAAAGAAAAGCAAGGGAAAAAAAAGAACAGAACAAGTAAGAAGTAAGGAATAAAAGCAATCTTTACATATTGCACCTTCTTAAACTTTTATTCTCCTAAAGCAGATGACTATCTTGGAATTACCATTGCTGCTATTAAATAATAGTTGCCTTCAGCATTTGCTAATAGATTTGAATAAGAGTAAATTCTTACTATAGTATTAGATCATGAACGAATTTAAACTTTGCCACCAAAGCACTCTTCATAACTTACATTGTCTAAACAACAAAGATCAAACAAGGGTTGGATCAAGGCTTCTAACTGGGACACTCCATTGCTAACCTGCATCGCAGTTAGATGACATCAACATTCAAGGCAAATTATTAGTGCTAATAACATGCTAATATCAGAGAAAGCCACAACATAAGGCTAATAATTGCAAATTGCATGCCCATCCAATGAGTCATTTGGAGGGCACAAGCCAGGCATGTCATAAAAGAACTTGCAATTGTATAGGCAAGTGGCTCCCTATATAGGCACAAATGAAATATTCGTTTGCCTATTCAGGCTTTAAAATAATTTTAACAAGTTGCAGAGGCTTAGGGGAAATGTCATAAGCCCAATATTGGGGATGACCAAGCAATGGACTAGATACTCTTTAGTAAGCTTCTCTTCTCAATATATTACCATTGCCCTTAACAAAATCATTTCGCATTCGAGAAGAAAGTGTCACACATTAAGAGTCTCTCCTCAAGAAAGCCTAAATTTCTCTCTTTATAAGCTTGTCAATGTTTACTCCAACCCTCCTCAAACATCAGTACCCAAATTTATCTTTGCCAGAAGAATTTTCCTTTTTTTCTTCCTTTTTTTTTTTCTGAGGAACCAACAGAGGAAACAACAGACAATGCAGACACTCAACTGAGGACACAATACAGCCTTGACACCCTTATTTTTCTTTAGGATGAATGAGAGCTATACCATCTTCCCATTTACTTACGATATATGAAGAAATATACTGCAACAGAATACAACAACCAAAAAATAAAAATAAAAATCATGTACTCCAACAGACAATTGATCCTTGTGGCTTTGGATGTTAATAGGCTCACAACTTAACAAAAATGCAGCGAGTGCAGGTATATTCATTACCTTTGTGAAAACAGAATGAAATTTAGACATTTTAGCAGCTTCTGAAGCAGTGAGAGGATGCGGATGGCACAACCAAGAAAAATCAGTAGAGCTCCCATCTGCCAAAGAGTCTATTTTGATTTTGGAGGATACATCTATGCCCATGCATCTGAAAAGGGAATGAGAGGCGACATACAACTTTGGAAGAAGACTTCTTCCAGCATTTTGGTCAAGTGAAGGACTCCACACAGATAGCAACTTCTTAGAGAGACCATGATGAGCATATAGATCATTATTGAACTGAATGCCAGTAGTTTCACCAGCTTCATCTGTTTGAATTCCAACGGTTTTAGAAGTTGATTCTGCCAGAGAAGTGTGCATATTTGTCATAAGCCTGTGTCCAAAGAATGAAAACCTTGCAGAAGAAATTTTAAGACCAATTTAAGAAACATCATATATCAATGCCTACCTATCTTAGTCTGAGACCTAGCCTGATTATTCAACAATTTTGCATTTTCAACTTCCAGCACAACATTGACTGAAGTAGGCACTCCCTTGTCCCTGCCATATCAGACTTCTTCAAATTTATATTTCTCAATATTCAAAATCAAACATATAAAGGCTCCAACAAAACAGTTACTTTTCCAAGTTAATCGTTGTCTTGAATGAGTAAAATTGTGAAATGCTTGTCTATCTAGACTACCATCACGTAATAAGTGCTTCAAGGCATTCTCTGTCAATGTTTGCTTCTCATTCTCAGTCAATGTGTTGCTTCTCATTCACGACTCACAAACCAAGCATGACAACGACCAGAACACACCTAGTGAAGAGTCTGCTTGCCTATTCAAATATATCAAGAAGCACAGCCTATGCAGGTCTGAAGGAATAAGGCTCATCCACTAGGAACTGTCTCAGCTATCACGGTACATTGCTCATCACATCAAAGCATGAAAAAGAAGCACCAGAAAACTAAAGAGATATAGGTCTGAAGAAACACAACTCATACTGTTTTTTTGGGTCACGCATGCTAGTAATACGAAAAGCCATATCACAAATACTTTTCCTGTTGCTGCTAGAAGCAAATTATCCAAACTTCATTGCCTTTGCCTCCTTCATAAGCATCAGACTAGAAATCAATGACTAAGGAACCAGGAAAAAAAGCTTCACTTACAAGCCAATTCTCTTTGAACTGGGACTATCAGCAAGTTTCCCTCCATCATGAGAAGATACAGATTTAAACTGCTCCCCCTTTTTGCCTCTTTCCTTCCTAAATTTAGCATGTTCCGGCTCCTGAGAGTTCATAAAAAAACATTCCTTTATTCAACTACTAAAAGAAATTTGTCATGGTATTGTAGGACAGCAGAAAAAGCAACGAATAGTGAAGACAAAACAAGAAAAGATGATTGAAAGACGGATGTTCAGCTTTCTTCACGAATGTGCAACTAATTTGGGACCAAATTAGAAGAGGGAAAGACAACCGTTGACCAGTTGAATACTATGTTAGTAGAGTTGCGTGTTAAACCACATGCCCAATATGGTATTGCAGAAACATACTAATATCCAGTTGGCCGACATTACCATCAGACTGAACTTTAAAGAGCGGAAACACCAAAAGCAATCCAACCACAAGACTAAAAGACATTCCTTAGCCAAAACGTGTTCAAAGACTCCAACAACCATGCATCTTATAAACATATTATCACGACTTGGCCACGAACGTAGAGAAAAATGACAGATGAGAAGCTTACTCGATAGGCGATCTCCTTCGAAACGTATCCGAGCTCTCTCTGCGTTACATCGAAAGATAAACCGGAACATCACTCACCAAAAGGCGCAAAGAAAGAACAATGGAAACAAGCCGCTCGTGCCGACCGAAAGCAATGCGGAACATATTCACCTCAAAAGCCCTACCTTTAGCCTCTCAATCTCGAGCTCCTTAAAACTCCCGGAGCTCGGCGCTGGCGACGGAGAGGAGGACGGCAATGCGGACGCGGTCCTGGCGGCGGCTCCGTTCGACGGCCTCTGAGAGAGCTCCCTGGGAGGCGAGTAGCTGACGGGAGCAGCATAGTCGAGGGAAGAGGAGGCCCCCGCCGTCGCCGTCGCCGCCGCCGCCGCCGCCGGTGGCCGGCGCGGCTGCGGAGGGGGCAAGTAGGAGGGCGGAGGAGGAGGCAGGGAAGAAGAGGAGGGGTCGGGGGAGGGATTTGGGAGGGATTGCCGGAGAGGGCGCGCTCCTCGACCTGGATGACCTGGTCCAGGAAATCGGCGTCCCACTCCTCGAACCCTCCTCCCTCGCCTTCTTCCTCCATCGCCGCGAAATCCTCAGCGGGCGGCTCGGCGGCGATCGGCGGGGCTCCGGACGGCGAGCTCCGGCGCTTCGTGCAGCAGCGCCGTCGCCATGGGAGGGTGAACGGAGGAGGAGAGGGAGATTGAAGAGAGGTTTTAGCAGAGCAGGGGTGAAATAGGAGATGCTTTAATTACGGTTTGGCCCTGGAATTTCGGTTGATTTCGGTTTCTGCCTCGTTGGGGTTCGTCTTTTTTTTCTATTTTCCTCCCCGATGGTGGGCCTGTGGGGACAAAATGCAGTGGAGGAAATGACAGGGGATCGAGGTGAACGAGAACGGTAATGGGCGAAACTTTATTTCATGTACGATTTCGTTTCTTTCGATAAAAATAATCATTTAAAAAGTTTTCGAAAAATTATGGCTCCATAAAAAAATGTTTTTATTATTAATAATTATTTATATCTTTTCGTAAATAACAAGATATTTTTCATTGGTCCATTTTCGTAGGTGATATACACAATCAGTTTTTTAAAATATTCTTAAAATTATTCATTTTTTACTAAACAAATAAAAGTTATTTGGATATTTTTAATGCTAAGGAGATATTAAGTAGGACAAAGCTTAGTTATTGATACCGATGGATTCTCTCTATCCCTAACTTACTTCCATTTCGTTCAAGAAATGAGTAATGCATAAATCGACTCCCCGTTGACATACCGATTCAGCACATTCACAAATTAGTAGATGTACCTACCTTTGGATTTAGTTTCTGATTTATTTCATAGTGTATATTATATTTACTAGCAAATGTGTGCACGCATTGCATGGATACGAAATAAGTATTGACATTTTTGAAAGATTTTATAAAACCACTTTATTACTGAAAGTCTGATGAGTTAAATAATTTTGACAAATTATTGATAGAAAAATTATGAGTATTTGAGGAAAAAACCAAATATTTGCAGGTCTAAAATGTTTTTGAAAATATTGTCTTTGAATAAAGTATATTTATATATGAGATTAATAGAACTATTAATTTAGTCATTTGTCCATTGTAAAAAATAAGTAATTAAGTGAAAACCATACAAATTACCATTTGTTACATTATAATCCAACTGTAACTAATATGGCACATAAACTTTCTTCTTATTTTTGGTTTTAATATAATTTTTTTAAAAGAAAATCAGTGAGATGCAATTGGAATATGTAAGGCTTGATGTGCCTGAAATTCAGAGGTCGCTGTCTTCAACCACAAACCTTACTTAAAAATTTTTATTTTACAATTTTTCCACTAACTTAAATGAGTCTATGAGAAAAAAAAATTAGATATTTTATCGAGTTTGATTCAACTTATTATTCGTGGATTTCAAATTTGAATTCATTTGTTTATCTGGATTTAGCTACTAGGGAAAGAAGTTTTTTGATGGATCAATTCTAACAGATAGAAAATTATAATGTCATATAAGTACGAAAAGGTTTACAAGGTAATTTGACCTAGTCTGGTTGGAGGATTTGATATTGTCTGCCGATTAGACTTGATTAGGGACAGCGTCAGTTAGTCTAGCACGAGACATTGGGGCCTAAATATATTTGAGCCCATGTGTTTAAAACCAGATATTGGTGAGTTCGAGAGCCAAGCTTCAAAAGAGAATTGATTGCGCTGGCCAGCCTACGCATTTTGTCTTTCAAGCCAACTGAGCTGAAAAACCATTACTTGAGCTCGTCGCCAATTAGAAAGTACCAAATTTTCTACATAAGATTACTAGGAGGGCTTGGTCCTCGGCATGACCTTAAACTGCAGCGCTCCGGGAGGGGACAACCCTGATAACAAGGCCCCCGTGCATGGGTCGGTGCGTGCCCCCCGCTAAGGGGACCCCAAGGGCCACATGAGGGGTAGTCCCTTTCCCAGGGACGAAAAATATCAGGGTTGGGGGCAAAATCCAGGCCCCCGGAAAACCCATGAGAACCTGGTATAGGACTTGAGCAAGTCCTTAAAAGGCTTCATCCGAAACCGAGGTCCCCAAGACGTAAAACAGGGGTATCCCCCCACAGGGTATCCCCGGCCACACCCCCCTCGGGGGGTAAGGGGACCCACCCGGATTCCCATGATGTCGCCGCTGGGTGAAACATCCCAGACACGGTACAGGAAAAGGAAGGGGTCTTCCTTTCTCCAAAAGGAGAAGACGAAGACGTGGGCCAATTTGATACAAGATTACTAGGAGGGCTGAGGTGGACAAGCCCAACTCGAACTAGAAAATTGTTTGTGTGGATCAATTTATAATCTATCGCATCACTTTTGTAAATTAAGTTTGTAGGCCAATTTGACACGAGATCCACATTGAGCTAAGAAATTGCAAGGCATCATAAAAGCCATTAGGACTAGCATAAATTTTCGAATTTTTGTAATTTATATTTACTGAAAATTGCGATAATTATCGAACAATCGAGGGGGCCTGCAGCCTTGCCGGCCTCCTCTTGGCCCATCATCGTTGATGCACTTGGATATCAAAATCCGCTTAGTAGAACTGTTAATTTACACAAATGCCCATTGTAAACAAGTAATTAAGGACATCTTGAAAGCAAAATTTCTGACATTCCTTAAAAATAAGAGGCTTTATTTCCTCTAAATAATAGTATGGATCATATTTTTGATAACCATATGAATTACCATTTGTGACGTTATAATCATTTTTTAAAAAGAGTCAACTATAATTGATATGGCGAATAAAAAAATTTATAGGCTTGATGTACCCAAAATTCAGATATTGCCATTGTTGTATTCAACCATGAATCTTACTCAAATTTTTTATTTTGGAACTTTTCCACTTATTTTACGGACAATAGGGCCTAAACATCTTAGTGCTGGCCGACCTACCATTTTGTCTTTCGAGCCAACCGAGCCGACAGCTCGTTACTTGGGCTCATCCCTAATAAAAGAATATTGAACTTTCTATGAAAGATCACCGGTCTAAGCAAGCTTGGGAGAAGGCCATGGTGGACAAGCCAGGCTTGAAGTAGAAAACCGTTCGTGTGATTTCATTTATAATCCATCACATCACTTTTGTAAATTAAATTTGCAAGTCAATTTGACACAAGATCCACGTTGAGCTAAGAAATTACAAGATCCACATTGAGCTAAGAAATTACAATGTATCTTAAAGCCATTTGGACTAGCACAAATTTTCAAATTTTCTCTTCCATAAATGCTGAAAATTACAACAAGTATCAGACAACCGAGGGGGGCGGCGGCCTCGCCGGCCTCCTCTTGGCCCGTCGTCATCGATACACTTGGATATCAAAATCCGCTTTACAAAAAGGCACGCAAACTGGAAAGATTACATTTTGAACTTCAACTCCAGCGAGCTGAGAATCAGTTCGGCAGCCATGAGCCGTAGGCACATGACAGGAACATCAAGAAGCTAAAAAGAGAACTACATCGGCGACCGGCGAGCCCGTAGCTCGCGCTCCTCGCCCGCCGGCTCGACGAGGTGGGCTGCTGCCGAGGGCCGCGATGCCTTCCTTCGTGGTGCCTCCAGTGTGGGTGCGGGTGCGGGTGAGGGTGCGGGTGCGGCCTACCAGCACGGTGCTTCCGCGGCAGGCGGTGGTGACGATGGATCCCTCCGGCGGTCGGGTGATGCGACGAGGCGGAGGCGGCGAGGACGAGGAGCGCGAGGACGAGGCACGTCAACAAGGTCTTGCACGGCACCATCCTCCTCCTCTCTGTCTCTGCTCGTGCTGGGAAAAGGTTTCGGAGATTTCGAGGAACGGTTCTGAGCTTCTCTCTCTCTCTCTCTCTCTCTCTCTCTCGTGGCTGGATTCCACCGAATTTGAAATCCCTTTTTATATGATTTCTGTAGCGCTTTTGAATTGGTGGGATGATGCCGGATCGTGGGTGGGGTTGGTTTTTTTAGGTGGAGTTGGTCGCCAATCTTGACGAAATGGACGCTACATTAGCGGAGCTATGGTGGGGTCACGTTTCGTTCGGACCAGGTCGTGGGCAACTAGTCTTCGGACATTCAGTCTTCCGTGTCGGCTTCGATGGAAAGTTTGATCCCGACCAAGTCCAAACGGTCCGGACATTTAGCTTAGGTTGTTCAAGCCTTTCCGGACCGACGGTTGGTATTTTATCTTGGTATTATATGATTAGTGTCTTTTGAGGTGGTATGAGCATGAATATGTTATATGACAGGATATGTGAATATGGAGTATGGCTTTTTTATCAAAGGAACTTTTTAGGCACGAGCTTGTCGGTAAATTCGGCGATGCATGTGAGCATGCTTAGAGTGCATTTGGGAGAGTTTCAAGGGAACGACTTTGCATTTAGAAAGAGGGCTCTGGCTTTTGAGAAATTTCGCTTAATGCAAATATTGGGCGATATGGCCTTGGACTTTGACTCGAAGAACTTTTGACCCTCACTTGCAGGTTCATCCCCAGCCCCCCAAATGGACGCCAAGGGTGACTTCGGAAGAACATTCTTAAAGTATTTTGGGCCTTTAAACGCCCTTAGAGCAAATAATAGAGTGTTTGGTGAATAATAGAGTGTTTGGTGAACAATTTTGGGAGCCCACGTGAGAAATCTACTTCTCTCTATTTCAGAAGTTATATTGAATAAATTTAAAAAATTGGAATAATATTCCACATTAGCAAAGATCCAGGAATCACATTACATAAATTAAATGTTCATGAACATTTGAGCTACTATCTTTGGTGTGTAATTTTTTTTTTTTTTTTTGGTCTCCATTAGAAAGATAACATTGGGCTTTTCCTCCGTCACAAGAACCCTTAGAGCACGGATTGTCAAGGGTGAGCCCAAAACAATTCCAACTAAGTAATTTCATGGATTCCCCGGTGGCTTATTAGGGCTAGCCACCAAAGCGCAGTATGTGGAATGCTCCTCCTCAATTATAGGAATGTCCACTAGCTTGTCAGATGCTGGAGTTTTTGAGGATTGTGCTCCATAGGGACAAAAAAACTTCCCTTTTTTTTGATGTAGGAAGTTTGGTGCTTTTGATTTTGCCCCTGTTGTGGGGTCAGTCGGTTGTTGTCTGGTGTTGTTGCTCATGATCTTGTTCTTTTGACCGTTCGTTATAGATAATCATCATAGATTCCTCATCAAGGCAGTTGCTATCTCTCTTCTGTGTACCTTTTCTTTCCCTTATATTTATGGCCAAAGAAGTGAGGAGAGAATCTGCCTTTTGTTTCATAGCCCCTGCAGACATTATTAACATTGTAAGGGTAACATAGGCTATTCATTTGCGTTTTCGACATGTTGATCTACACTAGTTTTTGCAGCAAGAGGTGATTCCGATATGATATATGGATCTTCAAGGAGTGCAGCTTGTTTCCCATAAAAAAAAATTCCATAAGGGCTAAGTTCCTTAACTTCAGCACGTAACCAGTTCCCAAAGTTACCCGGTAAGTCATCCTCCAGCTTTGTGGTTTCATATGGTATCTCCTTGCATGCCGTGGTATAATGCTCGATTCTTCCACAAGAATAGCAGTAGTGCGAGAGTCGCTCATATTTGAATTCTATTCACAACTTTTTACTTCCCAGGTTAATGACTACACCTGTTTTTAGGGATACCTAGGTTGAGCTTAACCTTGGTTTTGCCAACCTTATAGGTGGTGTTTCCTTTGGCTTCCGGTTTCATATCTATAACTTCACCAATCTTTGCTGCTATTTTTTGACAACCTCTTTTGTCACTCTGCCAAATGGAAGACCATACAAGTGCACCCAAAGGGGCAATGAGTGAAATCATAACATATATCAGGAACATCTGGATCACATTGCTGAAGCACGAGTAGATTACTTGAGAAAGACCACGGCCCGATATCTAATACTCTCTACTTATCAGCTTCTGATTTGAAGGAAAATGAAAAGAACCTTGGTTCTTGTACGGTGCAAGATACATTATCCGTCTTCCAAGCCCATTTCATCGTACCAAAAAGAGCCTGAAAATTCACATTCGGGTGAGAATAGAGTTTTCCGAACAAAGTTAAACGGCATTCTGTCGGTTTTTCTTCAGAGATTCCTTCCTTAACATCTATAATATCGTCCTTAGACCAAAGATTACCCCAGCTTCTACACAAGGCCTCTAATTTATTGTCCTCAGATAGCTGATCAATCATACTTCACTTGTCAATATAGGTTACAGGAAAGAAGAGGACTACCTCAGCATTGAAGATTCTGTTGGTGTTTCATGAATCATGTATAAGAAAAATTAACGAAATGAACGCAACGGAAACAAAGATATCTTTTACACATGATTCTCCTAAGGCGTTGTTCGTGCGTTTTAATCAAAAATCTAAATATAAAAAGGGAGTTAAACGAATTACCTCTCGAAGCGCGCTTTGAAACGAGTCGGTTCGGTTGTTCTACAATTCGAGTCCCACAAGCGTCGGACCTTTAGTTCAGACACACCAACAACGAACATCGAACGAAAGAGAGAACCTTCGGATATTCTCCACTTCGATTGTGCTAGCAATCACGTGGAAATGATCCAACGTATCCTCAATGTATTATAGTCACGGCCCAAATGAGATAATGATCTTCTTTCTTGCGTCTCAAAGACACAAGAACACGCACACAATTTGCTTTCTATTTTCAGCAAAGCATCACTGATTTCTCGCTTGTGTTTCTCTCGAACAAAACCAAAACCACACTGACTTTTTTCTCTGTTTTTCAACAGCTTTATTTAACTCTCATCCCTCGTTCATTTTATAATAAAAATGACCAGCAACGTTGCTGATCGATGGACGATCAGCAACCGTTGCTGATCATCCATAGACGATCGTGCATGAGCGGTTGCTCATGCACGATCTTGGCATGATGGTCGGCGGTTGCTGACCATCCATGCTTCATGCATAATGGTCAGCAACCCTACGCTCGTGCATGTGCACGAATTCGTGTACATGCATGAAGCTTTACTCTTTTTCTTTTTTAATTAGTTAATTTATGGCATATTTCTAACAATCTCCCACTTACACTAAAGCCAACTTGTTTGGTATGTTAACATATATCCACTTTGGGCATACGTGTGCATCATATGCAAGTAGGCTCGTGACTATAATACAAATTAAATTAAATCTCATTTAATTTAATTTCAAATCGACTCAATTCGATTGCAGTAATTGCAAACACATTTGCAATAATATTTCTCTCTTGTTCCACGTCATCCTAATTGTTTATGGTGTGTGACATCCCTAGGTTCATCACTAAGCTGGTAGTAAGACTTGTACTAGCACATTAGTACTTCCAAAAGAATTAATTGTCCCGATTAATCTTTTAGGTCCTACAAGCCACGATTGACATCTAGCAATATGTCATGGCTACCCAGATAGTGTGAATACTTTAAGAACATAATGAACTTGTCAGCTTTGGCTACAGTGTAATTCAATCCCTCTGTCTTACTATGTCTCGATCAAACAAAGACCATGGAATATTTGTCAAGTCATTAATTCGATCATATGCACAAATCTAATTGACATGCATTTTATTTGAGACATAAACAATTTATTATCGGTTACAACCCCGGCCGAGGATTTCAATGCAGTGTCACAATTAGATTGCATAGGACATCATTATCATACCTTGCATATAACAAGGAGACAGATTCCATATTGCGCACACGTGTAACTTCGTATATGAACAAACTATGACCATCAAGTATAAAGACGGATCGACGACCCGGCATTATGTGCACCCGTGAACCATAGTTGTTCAATACACAAGTTAACACTTGTGCCTCGAGTCTAAGGATTATTTACACAAGACCAAAGCATGAACAATTAGACATTGACCACGCTAAAAGCTTCCATGTCGCTAATCGTTCCATATGCGTCACGTTCAATGAATTTATCTAATACAAACACCTGTGTTCTAACTTAGGCATCATAATACCCAATGACATGTGACTCATCATTCCCTTAAGTATCCAATACTTAATGGTGAAGTTAAGAACACACCGGTCTCGACAGGATTATTAATATCCACTCAATAATCCATCGACCGTGAACGATTTAAAGATTCAGTTTAACTATGAGCCCATCACATATATTCTCGACGTCTCAAGAATAGGTCTAGTTGCAATTGATCTCATGGAATCATTCATCAATATAAAATAATTGGACAAATGAATGAATACGTCATTGCCATTAATTAAATAATAATAATGAAAGTACAACTGAAATCCCTAATATGTAACTATTACATAGCAACTTTATGGCATACATCTAAAAATTTCTCACTTGCACTAAAGCCAACTTGTCGGTACCTCAAACCTATTTTATCAATATGTCTTTCAAAAGAAGACTGAGGTAAGGCTTTAGTGAAGGGATCTGCCACGTTTTCTGCTGAGGCAATTTTCTGCAAGGCGATATCACCTCTCCCAACAATTTCTCTGATGAGATGGAAGCGTCTCTTAATAAGCTTGGACTTCTGGTGAGACCTTGGTTCCTTAGCTTGAGCTATCGCCCCATTGTTGTCACAAAACAATGTGATCAGTTGCTCAATTGAAGGAACGACTTCAAGTTCAGAAATAAACTTCTTCATCCAAGGGACTTCCTTTGCTGCTTCAGAAGCAGCTACATACTCTGCCTCAGTGGTGGAATCGGCAGTTATGCTTTGTTTGGAACTTTTCCAACTAACCGCACTACCATTGAATGTAAAGACAAACCCAGATGTAGACTTATAATCATTAGGATCCGATTGAAAATCGGAATCGCATATAAGCTACAACTTTAAATTCTCCTTCTCCATATATCAAGAATAAATCTTTAGTCCTTCGTAAGTACTTAAGAATATTCTTGATTGCTATCCAATGCTCTTCTCCTCGGATCGGACGATATCTCGCTGGTAATACTTACAGCATGCGCAATATCGGGTCTAGTACATAGCATAGCATACATTATGCTTTTAATAGCGGATGCATATGGTATCTTTGCCATCCGCTCTCTTTCTTCAGTGTGTTGGGACACATCTCCTTAGAAAGACGGATCCCTTGCCTAAAAGGCAATAATCCTCTCTTGGAATATTGCATGTTAAACCGTGTTAACACTTTGTCTATGTACGTAGATTGTGAGAGGCCAATCAATTGTCTTGATCTATCTCTATAGATCTTGATACCTAAAATGTAGGTTGCCTCTCCTAAATATTTCATGGAGAATTTCTGTGACAAGAATAGTTTTATCGATGATATCATTGGTACATCATTTCCAATCAAAAGTATATCATCGACATACAAAACCAGAAATGCAATTGCACTCTCACCGATCTTCTTATATACACAAGGTTCATCCGGATTTTGATGAAGCCAAACGATTTGACTACCTCATCAAAACGAATGTTCCAACTTCTGGAGACTTGTTTGAGTCCATAAATGGATCTCTTAAGCTTACACACCTTCTGTTTTTCACTATTGGATTCAAAACCATGTGGTTGTTCCATATAGATGTCCTCATCGAGAAAACCATTTAGAAAAGCCGTTTTGACATCCATATGGAATATCTCATAATCAAGGTGTGCAGCTATAGCCAACATAATCCGAATGGATTTTAGCATGGCCACGGTGAGAAAGTTTCGTCATAATCAATTCATTCTTTTTGACGATATCCTTTCGCCACCAGCCGTGCTTTGTAAATTCCAATTTGACCTTCAACATTCATCTTCCTCTTGAAGATCCATTTACAGCCAATTGGTACAATACCATCGGGCGGGTCGGTCAAGATCCAAACCTCATTGGAATACATTGAATCCATTTCGGATTTCATGGCCTCTAGCCATTTACCGAATCGATGTCCAACATCGCCTCTTCATAGGTTTTAGGATCACCGGGTTGATCACTATCATTCACAATGAATAATGGTTCAATATGATCAACCGAGTGTCTATAACGAGCAGGTGGGGGAGACGTTCTCGCACTTCTCCTAAGAGGTTGTGTATCAGAAGCTCCCACTGAATCAAAGATTGGTATCTAAACTCGGTTGTTTGGCACTTCATTATTTTCTTCTTGTAAGACTATTTTTCGCCCAGCACCACTTTCTTGGATGAACTGATTCTCCAAAAAAGACGCGTGCTTGCATACCAAAATTCTTTGGTTTGAATGAAAATAGAAATAATATCCAAGAGTTTCCTTTGGATATCCAATGAAGCGACCTTGTTCAGATCTTGCCTCCAATTTTTCCATTTTTAGCTTTTTCATGAAAGCTTGACAACCCCAAATCTTAATATGATTAAGACTGGGTTTCCTACTATGCCATATCTCATAGGGCGTAGTTGGAACAGATTTGGACGGCACTCTATTCAGTATATATACAGCTATCTCAATGGCATATCCCCAAAGGGAAATTGGCAAATCGGTGTAACTCATCATAGATCGTACCATATCTAATCAAGTACGATTTCTTCGTTCAGATACACCATTATGTTCTGGAGTTCTAGGAGGTGTCCATTGTGATAAAATGCAATTCTCTTTAAGATAGTCCAGGAATTCAGTACTAAGGTATTCACCTCCTCGATCCGATCGAAGAGCCTTAATACATTTTCCTATTTGTTTCTCAACTTCAGCCTTGAATTCCTTGAACTTTTCAAAGGATTCAGATTTATACTTCATAAGGTATAAATAACCATACCGTGACTGATCATCGGTGAAGATAATGAAGTAATTATAACCACCTCTAGCAGTTTCATTAATTAGTCCACATACATCTGTATGAATTAATTCTAATATGTCAGCAGCTCGCGCACTTTGTCCCACAAAAGGCGCTTTGGTCATTTTTCCTAGAAGACATGCCTCACAAGTCGAGTATGACTCAAAATTTGAAGGATCAATGTATACATAATTACTCAACTTGTTAATTATGTCTTCTCCAATATGACCTAATCGGAGATGTCAAACATACCTTTTATTTGGACCGTCTCTAGGGCGTTTATTAGTTATGGCATTTATATCAATTCTATTTTGCTTATTGACATTGGTAATCACATTACCGGACATTGTAATGGTATAAAGATTGTTGGTTAATAAGTTAGAACCAACACATATTCTATTATGATAAATAGAACATACATCATTAGCAAAAGAAAATTCATAATTCTCTTTACCCAAACGAGGTACGAGATGATGTTCCTAACGGCATTCTTATAATGCAAACAGTTCTTTAAAACCATTACATGTCCAGAAGGGAAACATAAACGAAAAGTCCCTATAGCTAATGCAGCAACTCTTGCTCTATTGGCAAACGTCAGGACAATCTCATTTCGCCCTAGCATCCTGCTTATTTCTAGATTCTGCAAAGACATACAAATATGTGAAGTAGCAGCAGAATCTAGAACCCATGAGCTGGATTCAGTGTGGCACCCTCGAAACGGCCCCCGATCCGTTAGGGTCGCCACAGTTACATTCTCTTGTAGCATAATACTACGATACAAAGAAATTTTAACATAACTTATAATACCTAGGGGTTTTCATTTGTTTTCTTTACCGGTCCTCGCGCAAATAACATGGCGGAAGCATAATTCAACTACCCTTCATCAAAATATAAAGTGATGCACACCATACTAAAACTTTCATAATTTAGGCCGAACACTTTTATTTATATAAGGGATGGACTATGATAGTTGGTACAACAAAACGTGAGGTCTTTTTGTGCCTGGCGATTACCCAAAAGAAAACCAACTTCTATCCTTGGATATCATCCGCATCCATCCATCACCCATGTGTCGGCGTCCCAAAAATGCATCTCTTGCTACCCTCGACTCTAGGTCATATCCAGTCAGGTCCATTGGCCGGCGGTGGTGGTAGCACCCTCAGAAGGCGGCCATCCATACGGACAAGAACTGATATGTACTCCTGGTGAATAGGCCCGACAGAGAGGCCTACATCAAAAGTCAGCGAAATCCTTACGCGCTCAAATACCAACCCCTGCACCCCATGATGACGGTGCTCGACCACTCCCACCGTAGGTCAATCGGAGTCCATAAAACATACCAGAGTCGCGAGGCGGTGCGGCATTTTTCTTTTAGTCTGAAATGTTAGTCCCCAAAAGGGGTGAGTACAACCACTCAGCAGTAAAAAGATCCATTACACTATATTATGTAGAAACTCTAATCATCCAGATGCATGAAAAACACATATGTCATTTTATATATATGCATGCCATCAAGGGTTTATTTACTTGCACCACATTCATAAAAAAACAATTCAATGCCATAACGAACGCATTTTCAATACCGAATGAAGCCCACTCAATTTCATAAACAAATTCTCACATCATGCCACATGCACACACATGCACTCCTTTAATGTACCGGATTTTTAGCATTCAAAGAAAGATTTCATTCCCCGGGGACCAGTGTTTGCATCCCCCCGAGCTTTCGCACCCAACCTGGCATCGCGAGACCCTCCGGCACAAACCTCCGGGCATCCAGAGCATGTTCCGTCACACCCCGGGCATCTCGCACCCCACCTGGCATCACGAGGTATATCCAGGCTCGCCATGAAAATGGTTGCCCCTTCCATCCGGATTTACGTACAATCCCTACAACCGGGCATCCCGAAACTCCCGAGAACCCTCCGGCACAAACCTCCGGGCATCCAACGGCGTCGACTCACTCAACCCCTGGGCATCCCGACACTCCCGGGGCATCGTCAGCTCACACCTCTGACGGTAACATTCACATCATGATATGCATCTCATTACAAAAATACATTTTGATACAATGACGTTATGGATTCCATGGATCTATAAGACTTTATCAAATTTTCCAATGTCATGTGATATGCTAAATATCAATGCATCTATCAAGTGAATAACAAATAACAACTCAAGATACAATGATTCTTAGAACAAAATGAACAGTTTCATAGTAAACAATGTAAAGGCCAGAATGCATGCCTTCAATAGAGAGTTCGAAATAACCAGCAAATGACCATGAAAAATTCTGAAATTTTAACATGTTATAATTGAGATCTAGACGAAAAAGTTTCATTAAGGACACTAAGCCAGATTCATTATGTATAATGAGTGGTAGTTCACACAACTCAGTTCAGGATTCTTTTATCACAGAATAAAGTTCAACAGAAAGCATTGCATATTAAAAGAGGTTTAAGCCATTGTATTGATTCCGAGAAGTTATGATAAAAATATATACTCTAGCTCACGCAATTCCTCACAACTTTCGTGAAGAAATCGAGATCAAATTCATATTAGAACTCTTCATAAAATTTTACAAAGTTACGGGGTCACACATGAAATTGCACTTGGATTAAGCGAATCCCATAAATTTCCATTTCCACCGTAACTATCTTACTTCCACAAGTCTACTAAAAGTCAGTCTTTCATCAATAAATCAACAGGATCGAGATATACACAAAACCAAAGTAATTCCTCAATCTCATGGTCCCGCTCTACTTCGATTACCCACAATTTAACATTCTACTTTCAGAATTCAATTGTTTCCAAGTATATTGCACCATTCTAGACAATAACAGCACCACATTATATAGATTCATGGACTTTCACTTGCCTCGATGTCCTACGATTCCACGGCGTTTGGTGAGACGGTGAGGAGTGCGCGGCTCTACGACGGCGGCAACGTGCACGCACAGCAAGGGCTAATTTCCTTCCTTCCTTTCTTTGCCGACTCACTCTCTCACTACTCACTCGCAACCTCTCTCTCTCACTCTCTCAATTTCCCACTTTCACGAGCACAAGACCACTGGTTTTGCTAAAACCAGTTAAACAAAAGAGATGCATGTTTCGGTGGTTGCAAAGGGAACGGACAGCTGGGATGGACGTGTCTTCAGCATGCCTCCCCTTGCATTTTCGCTGGCTATCCTTACGGCAGCAACGTGGCATCATCCAGCCATGCTTCAGTCAACATCTCTTCCAATTAGTTGACTTAATTGTCGACTATTAAGGGTCTTCGGATTGTATTGGGCTAGTAAGTTAGTGGACGTCCAGTCCCTCAATAACAAAGCCCAATTAAATAAATAAAAACTAATCCTTAAACTTGCACAAATGTGGAGCATTCTCGGTCCCATGGTCTTGGTGTTTCGATTTCTTTTCTTATCTCATGTGCACTCAAGTGGTATAATTGTGTCGAGTCATCAAAGAAATATATGTCAATAATCTATTCAATGATCGGACTCTTAATAAACATGAGATATCGATCCGTCGATGGAATCAAACAATGCTCATGCAAAATACTAATAACACCATTCGGCGATACTTTTATTGATCAGTCACTGCCATCGCACATCACGGTTTGCGAAATTCTCGGGTGCCACATTCAGCACTAACCATAAGATTGGTTTCAATAAGCATAGACACCATACCTTCATAAGGTCGGTTCTTGGGCTTGACCTTCAAGCTCGCAAGGTACCTCTTATAGTTCCTCCTCCAGTGCCCTTTGACACCACAGTAATGACATTTCCCTTTATCAATCATGGGTTTTGGTTGCACAACAAGTTTGGCAGGCCTCTTCCATTTATTCTTCTTTAAAACAGTCTTACCCTTTGAAGAAGAAGCCTTAGCCATAGCCACTACATTTGGCCTCGTGTTATGCATTTCCTTCTCATAAACTACCAGCATGCTATGTAACTCAACAAGAGTTTTCTCCATCTCCATCTTATGCATGTGGAAGTTTTGGACAAAACCAGAGAAGGAATCGGGTAAAGATTGGAGGATCAAATCCACAGCTAACTCATTGTCCATAACGAGATTCAGCCTAGCCAATTCTTCAATGTGTTAGATCATTTTCAAAGCATGATCATTAACAGATGATCCTTCAGCCATCCTCATACGGTACAATGCCTTAGATATCTCATATCTAGAGGTTCGGCCATTCTCATCAAAGTATTCCTTTAAGTGCAAAATGATCGACCCAACATCTTCCATAGATTCATACTTCTTCTGTAATTCATTATTCATAGAAGCAAGCATATATGACCTAAATTTTAAGTCATCATCACGCCACTTATCATAAGTGACACGCTCCTCTTGGGTCCCACCCTCAGGAAAGGAGGTTGGCATCTTTTCATCAAGTACATACCCAATTTTTTCTGAATTGAGAACAATTCTCAAATTCCTCACCCAAATGAGTCAGTGAAATTGGGTCCAGTCAAACAATTCTTGTCAAGTATAGAAGCGAGTGGGTTTGTGGTCACCATTTTCAGAGTAATAATATATCTGTTGCAGAAAATAAATTGTTAGCCGTTGTATCTTTCAAAGTAACTATTTCATTTTGGCCTTTAAATGAAATAGATCCTCCCACTAAATTTATATTCGAATCCTATACTCCTTAAGATGGGAAGCGGTAATCTTTGTTGGGTAAAGATTACTAGTGGGGATTGAGTCCCACTAGCCCAAAGTTCACCTCACCTAATAGTTATTGGTGTCCTATGAACTTAGTGAGTGAACCAGCTTGTTCAACGCATCATATGCGAGTCCCAATCATAACTTCGGCCTCTAGACCATGAAAGCCTCACCTAACAGTTATTGGCATCATGATCATAGTTAAGTCTAGCCCATCGTCTCATGCAAATATTGAAAACACAAATAATTCCCTCACCTAATAGTTATTGGAAATCATTTGGCTCCAACCCCACAGCATCATATGCATAATGGAGTGGTCCAATATTATAAATGGTAATTAACCCCTATGTATCCATAACCGGTTAATTAACCAAAATATTGGATCAAACCACGACGATGGAATGCCACGAGTCCAAAACCCGTTTCGACTTAATATTCTTTGTAAGGAGATTTGGGTCGTTATTAACGGTCTCACTTTGCACATTAACCGGTTTAACATGCACGATATCATAAACACAATAAATAAATAGATATCACATAATATCTATCATATGTGGTGATCATGGAATTATGGTTCAATGGGTCTCGAGCCAAAGAGACCCATTTAGCCATTTTAATGTTTTAATAATATGGACCTGCTCTTCACTTTTTCTTCAATCTTTGAACTCTTTAAAGACCGGGCCCAAAGAGCTCACCGGTTTAATGGCTCCTCCAATGGCTCCTCCTCTCTTGTAGTATTTACATCAATAATTGAAATACTAAACTATACTAAAATTACATTTCATAAAAATAAATATAAAAGGAAGGACGCAGCCTCCATTTAATAATTACATCCCCAAAAAGAATACCTGTAATCATCATACATTCATTCATATAACAATCACAATAATTAGGGATTTTTCCATGATCACCACCCTTCCTTACGAGCCATAAATTCAAAATTTAAAGCTCTGGAAGGCATGCATAAAATTCTGCATATCACTTGTAGAATATAAACACAAAGTATAACAAGTTATAGATTTTTGATTCAAAATTGATTTAGTTCTAATTTTTGCTTAGTTGATTAAATTTATCACATAAATTAATCAACTTCTATAGGCCACATAAGAGTAAGAGAACCAATTCTCTTAACAAAAATAAATTGGCCATTAGAACGCAAAAATATATTTGAACTACAAATCAATTAAACGCACGAAAACGCCTAAGGTTGGCTCTGATACCACTGTTGGTGTTTCATGAATCATGTATAAGAAAAATTAACAAAATGAACGCAGCGGAAACAAAGATATCGTTTACACATGATTCTCCTAAGGCGTTGTTCGTGCGTTTTAATCAAAAATCTAAATATAAAAGGGAGTTAAACGAATTACCTCTCGAAGCGTGCTTTGAAACGAGTCGGTTCGGTTGTTCTACAATTCGAGTCCCACAAGCGTCGGACCTCTAGTTCAGACACACCAACAACGAACGTTGAACGAAAGAGAGAACTTTCGGATATTCTCCACTTCAATTGTGCTAGCAATCACGTGGAAATGATCCAACGTATCCTCAATATATTATAGTCACGGCCCGAACGAGATAATGATCTTCTTTCTTGCGTCTCAAAGACACAAGAACACGCACACAATTTGCTTTCTATTTTCAGCAAAGCATCACTAATTTCTCGCTTGTGTTTCTCTCGAACAAAACCAAAACCACACTGACTTTTTCTTTGTTTTTCAACAGCTTTATTTAACTCCCATCCCTCGTTCATTTTATAATAAAAATGACCAGCAACGGTTGCTGATCGATGGACGATCAGCAACCGTTGCTGATCATCCATAGCGGACGATCGTGCATGAGCGGTTGCTCATGCACGATCTTGGCATGATGGTCGGCCGGTTGCTGACCATCCATGCTTCGTGCATAATGGTCAGCAACCGCTGACCATTACGCTCGTGCATGTGCACGAATTCGTGTACATGCATGAAGCTTTACTTCTCTTTTTTTTTAATTAGTTAATTTATGGCATATTTCTAACATATTCGACCAAGTACGAGGATCAAACTGGTGGCCTTTGCTCCCCTCGATCAAGTATGATGACAGGCTCCAAGACGATCCGAGTTCAAAAGAACCACCGGGCCTATTCCAAAGGAGAGCAGCGAAAAGCCCAACAAGGGGGACAAGAAAGTCGAACGAAAGGTACTTATAAGCTAAGGAGAAAGGGCAATATTTAAACGGCTAGGGGCAAAAAGAGAGATTCGGCCAGAAGGTTTGTTCGGGGAGAGGAATCTCGATAATTAGGGTTTTTGGGGAAGACTCGAGAAGAATATTTAACCGTGGTCGCAAAAAGGGACAAGTAAACTTATCTTGCTAAAATTAGGGTTTCAAAATGCTATTAAAATGGGAGCTACGACACGAGGAAACAAAAGAAAATAGGGGATTAGAGGTTTGGGCGATGCAACCCAGGATGCAGAGATAGAATCGAGAGTGGCTGAGAGAGGTTAACAAGGAGACGGAATTTTAGGGAGGCTTGCTCAGGATGATACGATTCAAAACAGCTTCGCTGTGGTCAAACCGAGAGGGAGCTACCATGTAGTAGAGAAGAACCTCGTGATAAGAGAGGAGCCTCTTTGGTGTGTAAATTAAATAACAATTATGGGAACCCATTTGGAAAATGTTCATTATACATTACACCAAAGTTTGGGAACCGTTTGAGCTACTCTCTCATTTTCTTATTATCGCTAACATAATATTTTATTTCAAGATATGGTTGTCAAAACTTGGTTATTTTCATTTAGTCACTAGATTGGGGGTGCTTTCCTTGTGTTTCAAGTCTTTTGACCGGTGTTCCTGGAGATATTAGTTTCTCAACATTGATCGAGGATGAGGAAAACTAGTAATTTTGCTATGGCAACATTAAAGTAAATAGTAGATACAAAATTAATCCATGGAGGATTAATAAGAGACCTCCAAATCTGTTTCTTGCTTGATCCCAACTGAGCATTACTCAACTTCATCAAAATGCCAGCCAAACACATTGCTGAGCACTCAGGACCGGAAACAGCCAAAATAATACATGGTCACACCAATAGATTTTTCAAACGTCTCTCTTCTAAACGACGTTTCCTTAAAATTGCTTTCAAATGCACTTTTTAATTATAGTTTACCGAATAATGTTTACTTTTCATAAATAGGGGCTAAAGTCATTTGCATTTATACAAAGGCTTTTCCCAGATACTATTCTAGACCCACCATTAAAACACTTTATAGGAATCTCCCAATCTCACTTGTCCCTTTGTCTCCGCTGTTGTAGCCATGCCTCCGCCTCCCCCATTGACACTGCAAGCCCCCAGTGGAAGCTAGGTGGACATGCTAGGCGGACATGCTAGGCCCTTCTCTTTCTTTCCCTTACTCACCCTCTGCTTCGCGTTGTCGTCACTGTCAAGTCTCGAAATTGAACACGAGCCTCAAGTCATAAACTTGGTCACATTCGACCCGAGCCCTAGATCTCGGATCTTGGGATCACTTGATGCCGAATCAAGGTCGAAGCGAAGCCGTGCTTGTTTTCTAATTGAAAATCAATCTCAGTGATCTTTGATTTGTTGACATACTTTGTTACCCTATATAATGTAGAAATGTAGTTGAATCTCAATGGAGGCATCTACTCGTGCTGACTTATTAAAAATACTCGTCATATCTAGCCAAAGGAGTAAATAAGTTTCACTTTAAAAAATGTTGCACGAACTCAAAAGTTTCATGTTTGTCTTACCCTTCATACTAAAAGAGTAAATGAGTTTCACTTTTAAAAATGTTGCATGACCTCACAAGTTTAATATCTATGTTTACTCTTTATAGAACAAATTGTGAGATCTGATGAGACATTGTAAATTGTTTTAAAATTTTAGATTATTAAATAAATGTGTGATGTTAATATTTAAATATTCGAACACTCCCCTTTACATGTAAGTTGAATTTTATCTTAAAGCTAAAGTGTGGAAATATGTAATTGAGAAGGTAAATGGGGTTCTGATTGTTGTATTATGCCAATAATAAATTCTGCCTCCCCTATTCCTTAAAAAAACAATTTGCTCATAGAAAATAATTAACCAAAGAATTTTCTAATAATTAACCAGATCTTCTTCTTTGTCACCCCATTTCCTCTATTCCTCCATCTCTTGATCCATTTAGGGTATGTTTAGGATCCGTTCATTTCGCGGAAAATATCATATTTCCGGAAAATATTTTCCCGTAAGTCATTTTCGAGGAAAATGACTTTATTTTCCAAATGTTCTAAAAACCTAAAATTTGAAAATATTTTCCAGTTTGTTAGCTCATTTAATTGTTTGGGAAAAATTATTAAAAATTGAATTTTAATATTTTTAATTGACCAAAAAATTAATTTTATTTTTTATATTTTTTTAAAAAATGAATTTTTAATTATTTATATTTTTAAAAAATGGAAATTATTATTATTTTTTCTTTCTTTTTCTTTTTCTTTTCCTTCCTCCTTCCTCCTCCTTCTTCCTCCTCCTTCCTTCGCTGCTAGATACGGCGAGAGCTCCACCTTACCGGCCTAGGGTGAGGCGGTGGGGCCCGTCGCTAGCTTGCGGCTAGTCGCCGGATGCCGCTGTGGCCGGACGCCGCTGTGGCCGGTCGCCGGCCACCGCCAAAGAATAAGATGAAAAGGAAAGAAAAAAAGAAAAGAAAAGAAATTAAAAACTTGATTTAAGAAAAAGCATAAAATGAAAACGAAAATGAATTGATAAAAAGAAGTAAGAGGGAAGAAGACATGGAAAACGTTTTCCACTTTTTTCAGAAGTGGAAAACGTTTTCCTCACTTTAAAGGTTGTTTTTTTCAATGATGGAAAACGTTTTCCTTGACTAGTTCATTTTCCATGAAACGAACACTGGAAAATCCGAAAAACATTTTCCCGGAAGTCATTTTCCGCAAAACGAACGGACCATTAGTAACCATTTTGTTTCCAAGAATAGTTTTTGATCAGAAATTATTTTTTTTTATTCTATTTCCGATAATTTTGAAGTATTTTAAGTATTTTCCTAACTGTCCAAAATTTTTATTCTCGAAATAAAATTGCATTTAGTACCGTTCTCAAAATTTCTAATCCAAATCACTTTATTTTTATTTTTTCTTCTTTCCTTCCTCTTTCTCCTTTTCTTCTTCAAGCTATGGCCAGTCACCGCAGGCCGCTGACCAGCCAAACAAAGGCTAGAACCTTGCTAGAGCATTATCAATCAAGCCTTAGCTGGGCAAGTAACCTCGTCCAAATTTGGCGAGGTTGAGCTTGCTCACCCAAGCGTGTCTCACTGATGGCTAGGGGAGGTCTAAGCGAGGCCCACCTAACCATCGACAGCTGGATCTAGTGGGATCGAGCCTCGTTGATGGTTGGGCAAGCGTTCAGTGAGCTTGTCGAACCTCACCTAACTAGTCGTCGACAACTGACGGCGATGGAGGCAATGGTTGACCTCGGTGGCAGTGGAAGAAGAAGAGATAAAGAAAAAAAGAATGAGAATAAAAGAGAAAAAAATGTGTTGGTTTGATTATGAAATTATTATCGGGGACAAAATATTAATTTTTTTTATTTCTTAATTCTACTCCAAAACTATCTCCAGAAATAAAAAAATTATTAAAGAAACAAAAAATTTACCAAATAGATTTTTATTCCAAATCTACTATTGAGAACAAAGAATATAAATTTTTACTATTTGGCAAATTGTCAAACGCACATTTAGAGGTTCAAGGTTTTTAATAGAGTCAAAATTCAAATCTCTTACATGAAAAGTAAAAATCAGAAAATGATAGTAAAAATTTGCATACACGCGCGAGAATTAGTTGAGTCCACAGCATAAATACGAAATATTTTATACAAAAAAGAAAAGAAATAAAATTTAAAAGAAAAGGGCAAAGACCCGAAACACAGCGGCCCACGGGCTCGAATTAAGCCAAATGGGCCTATAACCTGTGAAGTAGATTTGTATAAGGCTATCTAGTTAAAAATCCTGATTCGCTCATTAAGGTCAAGTTCAAAGCCAAGCCAAGCACAACTCTGCCCAAAAGAATTACTTAATTACTTATAAAGGTCAGCTAGCTGCGAGCAGTTTCCTTTTGGAGCTCGAGCTGGCTCATAGTAGCTCCGACCTTTCTAGATCTTGTCATCTTACGAAAAGAATATCACTGATTTCGAAATCATAAGCAAGCATGGACAAGGACTTCTAGGCTCATAATCCAACCTGCCCGATTGATTAAGTGATGCGCAATGTGTCATTAGCACATAGAGAAACGAGTCAATCGAGTTGTAAAAATCTCAACAAGCAAAATTAGTCGGCAATAATGCGACGGCGGTGATATTATTGGTTACACTATCCCATAATTAGTATTTAGAGTACGTTCACATCTTAAGTGCGAACAGAGCAAAAGGAAAATCCTGAAAAGAAGGACTCGAACCATGCCGCGTCTATAGGTTATTATTCGATTTGGTCCGAGCTCATTTGAACTAAAGACGGAATTCTTCTTTTTTAATGAGGCTCAAAGGAGTCGAAGGCCATTTTCATCCTCAAAAATCCATTTTTAGTAATGTTTTTAGGCTTTTCTTCCTTTCAATTTTTCTTTTTTTGTATTTCTTCCTTTCAACTTACACGACACTTTTTTAAAATGTTACTTCTACTGTGGAACAAAAGATAACAATTTGTCTTATTGCATAAATATAAGAAACAAACAAATAATATGAAAATTCACAATAGATAGAAAATTATAAAATCTTAAATCTATTGTGATTTTTTCAATTCATCTCAATTATTTTTTTAGTATAATCCTAAACTTTTTGTAATTACATCAATTTGATCCATCTAAAAGGCAAATTTGATTGGTTGACATTGATGTGGACGTCAGGTAGTATCGGCGGACAATTTTTTAATAATAATTAATTTTTTTGAATTTTATTTTATGATTTTTTTTATCTCTTTTTTTTTTCCTTCTCCCTCCTTCCACTTACTTGAGCAACAGGCTAAAGGGAGGGCTAGTTGTTGTCCAATAGTGAGTTCGCCTTGTTGTCGCTGGGTGAGGCAAGCCCTCGCTAGTGGCTGGGCGAGCTTACCCTTGCCCAACAACAATGTGGCGAGCTCGCCATTGGCTAGCAACCGGATGGAGAAGGGGAAAAAGGAGAGGAGAAAAAGAAAAAAGAAAATTAAATATTAAAAACAATTACCGGTTTTCAATTATTCGGAGTCCGGGTGATTCTTTTCTTTCTCCCCAAGCCAAAACAACCCCAAGACGCAAGGGGACCGGCAGGCGTTCTTCATTTTCTCGAGCTCCTCCTTTGCTTTGCTTGCGTACAAGGGCCCTCTCTCTCTCTCTCTCTATCTCTATCTCGGAGCAGCAGCCATGGCGGCGTTGGAGTACCTGGACACGCTGCGCAGCGAGCACCCGGAGATGGCGGAGTGGTACACCTCGCTGGCGGATCTCTACCAGAAGAAGCTCTGGCACCAGCTCACTCTCAAGCTCGAGCAGTTCGTCGCTTTCGCCGTTTCTCAGGTCGCCCACTCTCTCTCTCTATCTGGGCAATCTTCTTTCGTGATTTTGTGAACTGGGTTTTGTTTCGTTTCCGCGCCGGATCGGGAATTGAGGCCTTTTGGGGGAGGCCCTGGTGTGCCGCTTTATCTGTTTTGGCGTCCCGCGGTTGGGAAATTGTGGTCTTGTAGCTGATCGATTTAGCAATTAGGGTTGTGGGAGGGGCTTTTCATCCCTTAGCGAGCTGGAAAGTTGGCGCTTTAATTGTTGTCCTATTGTTTGGTGGTGGAGAAATGTGGAACGTGAGAAGTTCCGACGTTTTCTGGTTGCGGGGGATTTCCTTGAATGTTGTTGACCGAGGTGGCTATGACTCTGTGCTGCAGTCGAGCCCCTTTTGGGGAATTGGAAGGCGCTTTGTTCGCATTGAATTTGAAACGGGTAGGGATAGAAAGAAAGAGAGGGAGGGAGGGAGGGAGGGAGAAGGAGGCCTGTAAAGTCGTTTTCCTTCTGTTCAAGTTTGCTTAAGTCCATGTTTGTTAGGATGGCAGTTCTTCAACAATGTAGCTAGCGACCAAGGCGAGTTTTTCCATATGTCAATTGTTGATGTTAAGCTGATGACTAAAGGGGATTGTCTAAGCCAGTTCTGAGGTTCCACGAGGAAATTATATACTGATTTTTGGGAAAGTTTTTAACAGTACCAAATAAGTAACCTGCTAAAGTTTCTTGAAATCAAGGACGTTTAGGGGGAGTTAATTGCGAGGGTATCTCCAGATTGAGATCTCTGTGGGTTGTTTTAAGCAAGGGCGTGGAGATTACTTAGTGGCTGCAGACCCAATGTTTCTCGTGGTCACTTTAAATTGTTTAGTCATTCTAACATATTGTCCTGTTGGTGGATCGTGATCTCCATTAAGGTTTGTGCTTACTATGCATTTCTCATATAAGTCATTGCGTGTTCTGTCACAGTTCTTTTCTAGATAATTTGATAAGCATCAGTAGTCGGTCAAGACCCTACTCCCCCTCCCTCCCTCCTCTCTCCCTCCCTCTCTTCCTCCCTCTCTCCCTTGATTTCTTGAATAGATCTGTTTAGAGGGGCCAAATATGATACAAGTAGAATGTGCCTTATTCACTATAATGTTTTTGACAGAAAGTTAATGACAATGTTATAGCTTACTTTTCTGATGATCACTGGTTAAACATAGTAGAAATGAATTATTATGGAATGTTGCATTTGTCAATAGTACAAGTAGGCATTATTTCCTTTTTGTCTTGATACTAATAGATGACTAATATAATTGGTGTCTAAGTGTAAAAGAAATTAAGCCAGTGATGGTTGTGGGACCAGGAATGGGGCGCCCCCTGCACTGTCCCTCCTTCCTTCCTTTCTCTCTCTTGCTCCTTCATGTATTTGCATGGTAGAATAAGGTAGTCTTTGTAATATCTGTTTTGATGGTTAGCGTGCAGCAAGTTTTCTAAAATGTGGACTAGGATTTGTTTTGTCCATTCCCATATAGGGGGCCTGGGGCACTATGGCTGACTTTAACAGACTAAAGTAATATCATAGCATCGTTGACGTGTTTCGATTTTTAGCTGTAATTTTTTCTTGGTCTAGCCTTGTCTGGTAGAGGTATGCAACACATTCCATCTTGGCAAGTTATTTTAACTTCTTGGCATTAGTTAGTTACACAATGTTTTTACTCATAACGATTAGTTATGCTTGGCATCGATGCTTGTTAAGCATCCTATAACCTTTGTTTTTGCTTTTGCTGACTTTCAGGCTGGTGATTTGTTGATACAGTTGTATCATAATTTCATCACTGACTTTGAGACCAAAATTAATCTGCTCAAGCTTGCCCATTTTGCTGTAGTAGTCTCTAGGCAGTATCCAGAGAAACAAGCTTCCATTAGTTATCTCGAAGGGATTATAGAGAAGCTTCAAACTACCAGAGAGCAGCGTGTGGAAGAGCCTATCGTCTACATTAAGATGCAGATAGCTATGTTCAAGCTTGATGAGGAGCAAAAGGAGTGTAAAAAACTTTTGGATGAAGGAAAGAGCACTCTTGATAGCATGACTGACATAGATCCATCTGTATATGCCAGCTACTATTGGCTTTCATCACAATATCACAAAGTTCGAAAGGAATATGCGGAGTTCTATAAAAATGCTCTCCTCTATTTGGCATATACCTCAGTGGAATCTCTTTCGGATGCATTTAAACAGGTACTTGGTTTACAACTGCATCATAATCTGTAAAGCCACTTTCTAGAGAGGACGCTGTTCCCAATCGTACGTCAAGCTTACATTTTAATTGCATTTTATGTGTTGTCAATTCACAATGATGGTTCAGTTTTTTCATGAAACTGTTGTTCTTGTTCTCTTGGTTCTTGTAAAGTGGATGTTTCCTTGGTTGGAGAAATAGTAACTGGTGGAATGGGATGATTACTCTACGTATTAGCATTTAATTCATGTAGTCTGTATATTGCCTTGCCACCAAACCTCACTTTGTGTTCAAGTAAATCCAGTTTGTGTATAGCTGTTGCTCTCCTTTTAGACTTTTAGTGGGACTTCACAGTGTTATGTTTACTATCATAAACTATGTCGAATGGACTTCCAGTAAAATGAATGTCCATTTGTCTTTAACCTTAACTTCAATTGAAAGTGGATAGATTCTGAATTAAACTGCTTGGTGGAAGTAGATATTTTTCTAAGACTTTTGTGGCAACTAAAGTTCAGGAATGTTTCATGTTGAGGTTGTCATCAAGAAGTTGGAAATGACCTCAGAGGAGATTCTTCTTTTGTTTCTGATGCTGAATCACTGATGCTTATATTTCATTTGAATTTCTGTAATAGCAGTTTACGAGATAGTTTCTGACACGTCCTTCTTTATTAGGATTTGGCATTTGATTTATCTCTATCTGCACTACTGGGAGACGACATATACAACTTCGGTGAGCTGTTATCGCATCCTATTGTAAGTACTTTACCAAAAAGGCTATAAATCTCTTTAGGGTTTCTGTCTGTACTAGTTTCAGCATCAAAATCTTAGTGGTAGGTCTCATTAACTTAACCAAGTACATAACGATTTCCCTAGTTTTGCTTGAGGCACATTCGTAACACATGTTCATTGCATAGCTGTTAATACTATGTTGATGACACATTTTCTACAAAGCAACTTAAAGCATAACTTGCTTTTTGGTTACATGGTCCTTTCAATTTGCCATTAGTTGTTTCATTATTATTATTATTATTATTATTATTATTATTATTAATTTTTTTTCTTCATCATGTTATATCTTGATTTTAACAAATTTGACAGATAAAGAGCCTCTTAGGAACAAATGTTGAGTGGATGTACCATATTCTTGAGGCATTTAATGCTGGTAATTTGCAATACTATCAAGAACTATGTCGTGTACACAATGCTGCTCTCAATGCACAACCTGGTTTGGTTGAAAATGAGAAAAAACTATTGGAGAAAATCAACATTCTCTGCCTAATGGAAATCATATTCAGGTCCCGCTTCCTATTCTTTTTGCTATCTCCGTTTCTGTCATACTTAGTATTTCATATTTTGCATTATAAGCATATATTCCTCCTTATATAAAGTATACAATCTTATCCTTGCAGACGTGCATCAGAAGATAGGACAATTCCACTGAGTGTTATTGCTGAATGCACAAAGCTTTGTGTAGCTGATGTTGAGCACCTTCTCATGAAGAGCCTTTCTGTAAGTCTTCCCAATTCTTTTGTATCTCTCTTGGTGGTTGTGTCATTCTGTAACATCTTATTTGGCAGGCTGTTCTATGTCATTGGATGAGAAGATTGGACGTGATCATTATCATGGCTGTGTATATGATCCTTCTCTAGTTTTGAGTTCATTAGGTTATAGTTTGACTTGGCCTTATGGTGCAGCTGTACACATGAAGCTTTAAGACAGAATGAACTCCATCTGAATAGATTGGTGGTTTAGATGATTAAAAAAATGAATACTTGATAATCTTATGGATAGGTGGAAGCTTTATTCCTAGTTAAGAGAGCATGAAAGAGCCTTTCTTTTTCTCATTGGTCTGATCCTGCAGATACATGGGCAGTGAAGATCTTTTGTTCTTTCCTACATCTCTTCAATTTTGGTTAATCCCAAAGTCCAAGAGGATTACATCGTTTTCTTGTACCTTGTCATTTTTTTCTGAAAGACTCTTTTTTGCCTGTTCATTCAGTTATATTTAACTAAGGTTATGTCGATACAGGTTCATCTTATCGAGGGTCTAATTGATCAAGTAGAGGGAACGGTGCATGTTTCCTGGGTCCAACCAAGAGTTCTGGGCATTTCACAAGTTACATCCTTGCGAGATCGGTTGGATGGTTGGCTGGGTAAAGTACACACTGCTTTGTTATCCGTTGAAGCGGAAACACCTGACCTTGTTGCTGTGTAGTCTTATGGTGCTTTCCTCTCCGCCAATAGTAACATCCCATGACTAAATGTGCCAACGACGAAGCAAAAGGAGGTAAAAGAAAAGAGACAAGTGTGAGGCAGTTGGGCGCTTGGTCCATATTAGAACTTCCTTCTGTGTCCCTAATTTTTCTTCAATCATTTTTCATTGGAAGTGGCTGTCTCATTTGCTTTGGGTGAAAATATTCAGCAATCGATCGCAGACTTAGTTATTAGGTTAAAGACAATCATTTACTTGCTAAAGACAGCAGAATATGCAAGGAGGATCTCATTCGATATTCCTGATTTGATCCGTGTCATATGTATGATTTGCTCGTTATATTTTTCAAATGGACATGGAATTCGATGTGCCATTTGCCTCATCCATTTGCCTCACTCTCGTGGCCCGAAGTGCATTGTTTGTGTTTCTTGGGGCATATCATGCCACTATATGTAACTGCATGGTCCATGGCCTTGAATTCTTCGTGATTGAAGATTTGGGTTTCAGCAAATTCAATGTATCAAGTTCTCGCTCTGGTGCGTTCCACATGCTTGTGCGTCTTAGAGCATATAGGCGTTGCCAATGTACACATCTGCATGCTCCATGGCCTTGAGTTTTTCATGATCGAAGATTTGGGTTTTCGTTTCCTGCAAAGTGATGTATTGAGAGCCATGTCATACGAGACCATCATTTCCCCCAGCCATCGGTGATTGACAAATGGGAGTTTTCATACCATACCGTTCCCCTAATTAGGATAATCTGTGTCCCAAACTCAATGAATTTCTTTCTTGCTTCAGTCGTCTAGCTATTCTATTTAGCATCTCTTTGAAGCTATTCATACCCCTCCAACAAGGCAACACCTGCTTGAAATTTTGGATCCGTTCATGGCATAATACCAGCCAACCAGTACTTCAAAAACTGCTCAAAACCCGTTTGCCTTGTGGAGATTCGAAGAAAGGCAAGGACACTTAGCTGGAGAATAGGCCGCAAGGTAAAAGCAAACAAACTACTCAGCAATTGGAATTAAAAGCACAGTGAAGAACTACAGGCTACTATGTATAATAGAACTACAGAGGAGGAAGATCCTAGATTTTATAAGGCAGGAAAAGAAAAGGAAACAAGGGGCATTACCTCAGCTAAAAATACTCTTGCTTGAATCTCTTCTTGACATATACATTCCCCTCGGGTATTTTTGAAAAATAAAGGGACAAATACGAAAAAAAAATAAAGAAAAGGACTAGAAATGCGAGCAACACCCCATTCTGACGACTCCTGCTCGAAGATAGTTTCGGTGATCTGCATTCTCTATTGTACTACAATCAACCAAGAACCTGAAGTGAAGTCTCGAGACTGACAAACTTGCTATGCTTTTGTCAATCAAAACCAGTGTTGTTTACAACATAAAACACAATCAATTCATACGCTCACCTCCCGTTTCATGTCTACTTTACACTTGCTCTGAATCTCAGATAAGTCCTTGTATTACTCTTGCCTAATGTATGGTGAAGAGCTCATGTCTGTACTGTAAAACGAATCCTCCTGCCCGCCATAATAGTTTTCGTCTCTCTCCTCATCCCACTTGAGAACCTCCCTTATATACTTGAAAGACTCATCAACAGTTATTCGTTCCCTTGCTCTAGCTTGGCACACGAAAAGCTTACGGCCAGTGATGGAAGCATAGAGATCTTTGAACTTCATTGCGACGTAGTAATAAGCTTGTTGGGCCAATGACTGGTTATTGTTGTGGGGCTGCACGGGGCTGAAATCGTTAAACCACTCACAGGAACTAAACGATACACGGTTGACCTTATCCTCGAAGAGGTCATATTTGTTCAATATCAGCACAAAGGGTGTTTCCTTAAAGCAAGGCTGTCTCACGACAGTCTCAAAGAGTTCCTTGCTTTGCATCATCTTGTTCTTAAGTAGTGCGCCGCTGCCGCTGCTGTCTGTAGCAACCAACATCTTATCATAGTCACTGAGGGCGACACAGAAGACCAACACTCGCACGTCTTCGAACATCTCAACCCATTTGCATCCCTCATTCATCCCCTTTGCATTTACCCTTATGAGCTGGTATCTGCATCGAAAATGTGAAGTCCAAAAATTCTTAGAAATTGGCCTCCCAGAGAAGAATCATATAGCGATAGTATAAATTCAGAAATGTGTACTTGAAAAATTTACTGGTGGTGGACATGTTGTTTACCAGAACAAGAAAGGGGTCTGCTAATTTTCCTACAGAGTAAATGCTCAGACTCAATTGTGTTTTTAAATTATAGACATTGTAAACATGGGCATATGGAATGGTAAAATATAATTACTTGGTCAAAGGTTGGGGCGGAGGTTCGAGATTATCCGTGTATGTTTCAGACATTGGGCTACGATCATCAAATGAGAACTCCATGAAGGCTAAACCATTTCCTTGGCTGACACCTTCCGCATATACTATATCTCGCTCTGACGGTTCATATTCATTGCTTGATACCTCAACAGCCTGGAAGGAAATAAAGCATCATGACTGAATTTGCAGAAACAGAAGGCAGCACGCATGCATAGCCACGTAGAATGAACAGCAGACAAAGCCTCTCAACCTATCATCATCAAGAAATGCTCAGTGCCACTTGACATGTTGACACAGAACACAAAAATAAGCTGTAAACAATCCACCAATTTGAATTGCATCTCCACAAAATTGTTTGATACACATCAGGAGAAGGCACATACCTGGCTCAGGAAGAACTCTGCAACATCAGGAAGGAAATGAAGCTCATTCCTTCTCCGATATGTCTCCTGTATTGCGCGATCCCTCCACAACTCTTCAACCAATGGAGCGTACTCACGTGTTGCTGCGGGGAAGAAAGCATCAAGATCTCCGGTAGCTATGATGTCCAGAAGCCAGTCGGAGAAATGCTTCAACCTAGAGTTAATGGAAAAAACACAGGGAGTATCTACAGCTGACGAAACGCCTCCGCCTGCAAGAGATGGTTCTATTTTTAACACGTTAATGCAATGAAGCAAGGCAATTTTCTACATCTAAGATCGAAATGATGTAATCTAGATACCTCATAAAGGTGCGAACTGCAGGAAGAATCTTTTAGAAAGTATGAGCATGATAATTATTACAACTTTTTTAGTGCTAGTTAAGGTGCCCTTCCCACAGAATGGCTGCAGGTACCAGAAATTCAGTTGAGGATTTTAATACTATATATTTCAAAGTAAAGTTCAAATCATGCAAGATGATGGTATATTATCGTATGATGATTAAAGGGTCGGACAATTAATTCGCATCTTTTTTGCAACGTGTTCTGTCTTGACTACTTCTAAAAGTATCCCCAATGCCATTAAAAACAATATAGAACCTATCAATAGAATAATAAAACTGCTTTGCATAAACCAGAATTCCTTAAAATAAAGGTTCACTTTATCGAGCACATCTGCAACTCTTATAGATATATGAGGATGTTCTTCCCGTTACACAATATCAAAGAGCAATGTCAATCCCATCCAACTTAATTTAACAAATATTAGTCAAGAAAATGCTTACAATCAAAACTCCCAAACATGGACTAATCAGCTGATTATTTTCTCAGTGGTACAGAATGCACATACAAGGAAGATATACTGAGAGACTGCGTAGTTTACCTGCTTCAGTAGCTTGATCGTGGGAATTTAGATTTCTCATCCTAGACAGGGCTTCTTCTTCAAAGCGCTCTCTGCCATCGAGCAAAATGCTTAGGTATCTGTACATGTTGCTTTGGATCATCAACTTAATTTCTTGCAGTTCATCTGCATTGAACTTGTTTCCATAAAGAAACTTAGCCTGTGCAAAATGAATGAAAGTCAGTACAAAGAAGAGATCTCATCAGGGACAAATCAGAATGACAAATCCCCACCTATGAGAAAATGCACCATTGCAGCATTTGAAACCGTTCTTGTTAAAGGGTAAGCTTTACCTGCTTAAAGATAGTGCTCGTTCCAGATCCCTGAAGTCCAAGTAAAAGAATCTTCTGTAACCTCTTCTGCTCCAGATAATTTGGAATAGTAGTATAATTGCTAGCTTCATCACGCAATCCTTGTGGTTGGCCATGGGGCACGGGTAAAGAGAACAAGGTGCAGACAAATCTTGTTGATGCCTAAGTAGGATAGAGCAAATCGACGCCAGTTCAAAAAATACTCTCTAAAGCAATCCACAACAACAAGAGACTTCCATAGATAACATAACATCATATACCTTTTCCCAAATGTTTCCCCTGATATTGTTCTGACCTTCCTCCTCATAACGACCATCATCATAGACCCAAAAATGTGTGTCCCGTGGACATTGGACATTCGCCAGCTAAAATGGATTTAAGTTAGCAACATCATGAGGAGCATGAAGCACTCCAGCACAGATTGAAAAAGCCTAAAAGAAATGCACTACAATAAAAACACAAGGATACGATCTTTCCACGAGCATGAGAAGCAAGAGTTTCAGAAAAGTTAAGGACACTAAATAGCAGCATGAAGTTAAGGATACAACTGGGGATTAATTTTCAAAACAGAGGCTAGAAAGAAGCTATAAAATAAACTTTTGCGATGGGGGCCAACAGTTTACCTTAAGTACCCTCAGTTCAAGTTTCGTTATTTCTCGCCCATTCATATAAACTTCAGTAATTCCCTTGCTTGCATCTGGCCTAAGCTTCCCCGTGAAATTCAGATTTGAACTAATGATACTATCTGGCTTTTCTCCTTCCTGTAAAATTGACACACGCAACTAATAAAGAGATTGGCATTGCATTTATCAAAGCTGACCGATAACTCACACACTAAGAAACGAAGTGAAATCACAAGCATAACAAAATAGTGTGGCAATGCTGATCCTACCTTCCCCCAGAGACCAGATTCCTTGTCATACCAATATTTTCCTGGTTTCAACTTTCGTGGAGGCAAAGGGCACCCAATTAATTCGGCCATTTCCTCTGGCTTCAAAGGGCATCCATTCACAATCAGCTGCTCTGGCCGAAGCTGATTCGATGCGCATTCTTTTTCAGCTTTCATAATCTGCTTTACTTCCAAAGGACTGAGCAACCGAGATAGGACTCTAGAATGTTTACCCAATTTGAAGCGCTTGGACTCATCAATCGGTTCACCAATGCAAGTCACGCATTTACGCCCTTCCGGCATTGAACCCATTGCCCTAAGCACACAATTGCTGCAGTACCTAGCACCACAAACAAGGCATGACTCCTTAGTCTCCCACTTGCCTTTTCCACATCTGTAGCATACTTTTTTCTTCTTCTTCTTCTTCTTTTTCTCTTTTGAAACCGCAACATACTCCGAAAAGTTAGGCTCCTCCCCATCGACCTCTTTCTGCTCCGATCTATCTTCAGTATTAAAAGTTACCACTGGTGCTCTCCTAACTAATTGATTAGGAAGTTCATCCGGCGGGCCATTGTTGTAATGAGGAGAACCACAAGGCGAAGCCGAGGAAGAATCAGGCTGCTGCAATACAGAAACTACCGATTCCGTACTTGCCGATACCCTCGGACTTTGGACAGGAGAGCTCATGACATTGGCAATGCGAGAAACCGGAAGCGAGATCGGTTCGACAACCGGAGGCCCTGCATTAGCATCGCTTCTCTGTGATTCTGAAAAGGGTTCTGCTGTAGGTATCAGCCGAGGGTTCAGATCAACTGGTTCGATCCTAGGAACCTCATAAGCCACCGGCGGACCCTCATACTCCATGGCAATAGAGTAATCAAGATTGGTAGCATCATCGGGCAGGGAGGCTCCTGGTGGAAGGATCTTCCTCACCACTTCCTTCCAGTTTTCTCCTTCCTTCCGATCCATTACTCCACAAACTAAACCAAACACCACATCCCAACTATGATGTCCAGAGCAGAAAAACCAACAAAAGTATTTCTACGCACGAACAAGATATCGCCACCACAATAAAAGGACCAAATGCCTTGCAAAGTCCTAAAACATTCAGGAGAAAGTAGCTGCCACAAAACTACTCTTCATTATGCTCAGCTCGGCATTCGCTGATGAGGGTCACAACTAAAATCTCGAGACAATCATGAAGCAAGCCGCAATCAGACCAGTCAGTCATAAAAGCTCACCCGCTTTGAAAGCCTTCGAATTTGAACAAATCAAATCACGAACCACACACGCAGGAGCTCGTGCCAAACCCAGAAATTTTCAACCTTTCTCAGTCCAACATGACCTTCTTCGCTAAGCCCACACACCCATAAAACACCGGCCTCAAACCTGAAAATGACATTTCCCGAGATTAACAACGCCGAAGAAAAGTCAAATTCATACCGGAAACGACAGCGAGAGACTTCAAGCACGAAATCCTATCCCACACATAAAAAACCCATATATGCAAAGTATTCAGTGATTAGAACGACAAGTTTGACGCGTCCGAGTGAAGATCACATTTTTTTCAACTTCTTGAACAGTCCGGGCGTTGAAAAGAGTTTAAGAAAAAACGCAAGAGCAGAATCGTAAACGGCGGAAGCGAGATGGGACCGAAGACCCACCACTCGAAAAAGGCGGAACAAGAGAATTTCGAACAAAAGATGCTTCGCTTACTATTAAGCGTCTTTCCTCCCTCGAAAGAATAAATCAAGAAAGAAAAGGGTACATGGGAAAAAATGACCTTTCGAGGAAAGGCGAAAGCTTTCGACTCTAGAGAGAGAGAGAGAGTACCCGAGTGGAAAGGGACAAAGCGGGAGAGCGAATCGGAGCTCGAAAAATCACATCACGCACAACCCACGAATCCTAGTAAGAGAAAAAGAAGCGGGTTCTTCTTGCTTTCCGCGACTGTGCAAGCAGCTTCCTCAGAGGGTTAGAGAGTGAGAGAGAAAGAGAGAGAGAGAGGGAGAGCTTTTTGAGCTCGGTAAAGCAAGAGCAGGGAGCTGGTGCTTGGTGCGGTGCAACAAAAGCAGAGCGCACACGCGCACAAGTCCACCACCGGACCTATCGGAGAGCTTAGTGGGTTCAGTGCAGGAACCCACCAATCAACATGAACAGAGCTTCATTTTAGAGAGAGAGAGAGAAGAGATAGAGAGGGAGGCAGGTGGGGTCCACGGCTTGGAGCCCATCAAGATACAAGTTGAATTGGAACAGTGATGATGATGATGATGAGGAGGGAGAGAGAGAGAGAGAACCAGCTCGCGACCAAGATATGCTGTTTTTTTTTTTTTCTCTAGAGGTAATATGTTGGAACGTTGGAAGAAAGGGAAAGGTCTTTCTGTTCTTGGGGAATCCATCCTGGGACATCATCAGTCATCATAGAACGTAGGACCCTTAATAAATGAATCCTATATCCATACCATCCGAAGAGTTTCAAGAATTGAGAAAGACATGTGAAAGGGAGTAATTTTGTATATTTCGATAAATCATAATGAAAATCGCATCAATTTATGTATAGATTATTATGGATGACTAAATAAGATAACATATTAATCAAGATATATACAATTGTAATAGGTATTCACATAATCTTAAGATATATAGAAAATCATCAGAATTATCATAAATATCTTTAATACTAAGTATATTTGGTTCTATCATCTTTTAATGAACTACCTCTTTTATGTCAGTCAGTTTCATAAATCATAAATGTTGTTATTTTTAACTTTTTCTTATGTTTATGTTGCATCTTAAGCACTTAGATGCACACATCTTATTTTCATTCCCCTCTCTTTTCTTCTTCTTCTTTTTTTTTTCTCAATAAGCTTTTCGAGTCTGAGTACTTTTCAAAGTTTTGTTTGGCTTAATCAAATGCTTGACCTACATAGGCTTGCTGCAAACTCAAAAAGAATTGCATCGAGTTTGAGTAATATACACTGTTAAAAAGATCCGTAGCAAGTTTAGAAATAGACAAAAAAAGACCTATTTACACACAATTCTAATGATTGGGAGTCATTGCCTAATTTTTGAACGTCATTGTCAAGACAAGTTACAAGATGGAAAGTTAGGTCAAAAAAATGAATGGATAGAAAGTTTCGATATCAAATTTTACATCAGAAAGAAGTTAAGAAAGAAGCTATCAAATCGAAAGTCAGGGTGATGAAATTGCAAATTGAAAAGTATGCGACTATACTTGAAAATAAATTCTAATATTATTTAGATTCATTCTAGTATAAACATATGTAGCTATCTATATAAGTTTATACATAAACAGTTTCCAATTCCAGAGTCATCCTAAACATCACCCCAACAGTGCAGCAAACCCACAGTTGATCTGCACGAACTTGCGGCACAGAGAGAGAGAGATAGAGAGAGGTGAGATATTATACTTCTGATATAAATCACAAGTTGAATGTTTCTTCTTCAAGGCGGCATCAATCGAAGACCGCTGGATCATTTCACCAATCAAGGGCCACCAGTGGCTGCTCTGATGTACGACCGTGATAAATGCTGTTTGGGCTCCACAGCAGTCCTCTCCATACCTAAGCTTTCGGGAGACTGACCCTGTTAGTGTTGCAGTTGAATTATTGCTCTCGTTTCCTACCGATGGGCCACAGCAGATCTATTAACGAGAGGCCTCATGTTGTGTCCTTTTTTATTAGTTTTTCCTTTGACAATTATTATGGGTGGTCTTGTTCACCAAACTCACTTGTCCCAATTGGATACTGTTGTTGCCGTTGTTGGGTCCTGCTGCCAACGCTGCCTTGAATCTAAACCCCAACATCTATTTAGGACAGGAGACCCGGGTGTTGCTTTCTCGGACACTTTTGCAGGCCTAGCTAGAAAGGTACTCAAAGAAAGACATGGGGCAAAGGACAGAAGAGCTTTGGGAGGAAGGAAGGGGGGTTTTGATTGTTCATGACGGAGTTGTAATCTATGGATCAAATCTTGGGACGGTGGAGAATATGACAGTCACGCCCTCATGGTTTTCTTGGTATTTCAAACTTGGCATGTGCAACAAAACAAAAAAAAAAAATGTTGGGTGCCCTCATGCTGTAATCACATTCATAAGAAGATTTATTGTGTTTTTGACCTTAAGGCTTAGTGCCTTCATTATTGCCTTGGTCAACATGCGAATCACGTGTTTAGAGTTGCCAATCCAACTTGATGCCAATATCATATCTCTCGCAAGGGAACGAGAAAGTCATATAAATAAAGCAGATCGACAGTCTTGACCGGTCTTACGAAAAATTAGATTGTTCAACAATTAGGTCGGGTCAGTTTCACTCGCCAATTTAAAAATTACACTTTAGAAACCTAAAAACTTTCAATGGAAGTCCGGGACGATGTGGGCCTAGATAACAACTTTTTTCCTCATAGCAGCCTCCGTTAGGCCCATCTGTGACATGAGCCCACCCTTTGCAAACGTTGGAGATCTAGCAAAGTGGCAAAGCACATAATCAAGTTCAGTCAGAAGTAACAACTGTTGTTACTCATTTTATCCACTGTGAAGCTCTTTCAGACGCTGCTTGATGTCACTAATCCTGTGAAGTTGGCCTCGTAGTCTAGGTGCTGCACACGAGCTCTCTGAGCTCCACCCGTTCGATTGCATTGGCCTCAAGCGGGATCCCTCGTGATCCAATGGTCGATGTAGCCTCAGCTCACATGTAGCGAGCGCATGTGAGTATTGCCCAGATAAAGCTGTGGGTGTTATGCCAGGGTCTTATCTTGCAGACATAATTGCAGGGCTCACAGAAGTAGAAATGGTCAAGAGCTTCAATCATTTTTGCGGTAAAAAGTAATCGATGTGCTTAAGGGGTGAGTCTGCCAAGTTTAAATTAAAGCCTAGTGACATGGGCCCGTTTAGTTTGACTTTTGAGGAATGCATTTGCAAAAATATAAATACCTTTGAATAAATGAGGTTTTTCGAAATACAAATAACGTTTGGTAAAATTTGTATTGAGAAACAACTTTGGCTAAAATACCGTTCGGTAAAACTTGCATTTGTAAAAAAAAAAATGCCGAGGTCGGGCAACCTCAGGCGACAGTCTTCGGCGCGCGTGACCCCTTGGCTAGCGGCCGTTGGCCTCCGATCGGCTTCTCCACTAGAGAAGATGAACAGTTTCAAAGGACCTCTAAACCTGCTTTGAACTAAGGGCTCTTAGAGTCTTTTGGAAGATACAATTGTATCTTGTCAAAATCGCCCAAAAAATCGAACCAAATGTGTTTACATTTGGCCAAGAGACTTTAGAGTCCCAAAACCCATTTCCAAAGCCGAACCAAACGGGGCATGCTCACGTTGAATGATGGACCATGGATCCGTTGGCTGACGTGGCAAGATTTTACAGGTCCAGATGTTGAGAGGAGGAATCTGATGCAGACATCCCCTCCAAAACGTTATCCTATCCACAAATTATCTTATTTTCTTATGGGCCCTGACACAATCTCACGGCTCCAATCATCCAGCAATCTCATGGATGAGAAATTCCAACCCCAATCTTGGAAATAATTTCCATATAGTGCTCAACAGGGAAAAGGAAGAAGTTTCTCACTTCATTGCACAACATCAGCTCACTTCTCCTTTGTCTTTGAAATCTGAATCCATTCTCAAGTCATTCTTTCGGTCACTCTTTCAACACCCATAGCCATTTTCACTGTGACTCAGGAGTTTGGCCGCCATGGCCTATCTTCTTCTTCTTCGTGTCTTTTCTCACCTTCTTCATTCATATCTTGATGTTTCTCGTTTAAACTCTCGCGTTTTATAATGATGTGGATGGATCAGGATGATTAGGAGACAAGTCCAGCACACCAATGTCTTGATTACACCAAGAGATCATCTCCAACCCACCCAAGTCTTGATTCCACCAAGAAATCATCAACAAATACCCGAGTTCAATCTCCAGTTGAAGGAGCAAGAGTGCTTGTCATCGTTGAAGAGATGTAAGAACATGGAAGAATTTAAGCAGGCACATGCACAAATCCTGAAGTGGGGATTGTTCTGGAACTCTTTCTGTGCAAGCAATCTTGTGGCCACTTGTGCTCTTTCGGTTTGGGGAAGCATGGCGTACGCCTGCTCAATCTTTTGCCAAATATGCGAACCGGGTACTTTCCAATTCAATACAATGATGAGAGGGCATGTTAAGGATATGAATTATGAAGAAGCTGTACTTGTTTATGCTGATATGCTTGAGAGAGGGATTGAGCCTGATAATTTCACATTCCCTGCTCTGCTGAAGGCAGGTGCCCTGTTAAGGGCACTTGATGAGGGAATGCAAATTCATGGACAGATCCTAAAACTTGGGCTTCATGATGACCTTTATGTGCAAAACAGTTTGATCAACTTATATGGGAAGTGCAAGAAGATAGAATTATCATATGTGGTTTTCGAAACTATGGATCAGAAGAGTGTTTCTTCTTGGAGTGCAATTATAGCAGCAAATGCTAGCTCGGGGCTATGGTCCAAGTGCTTAACGCTCTTTGGCGACATGATCAGTGAAGGTTTTGGGGAGCCTGAAGAGAGCATTCTGGTGAATGTGGTCTGTGCTTGTGCTCACTTGGGTGCACTGCAGTTAGGAAAATGTGCACATGGTTCGTTGCTAAGGAACATAAGCTCGCTCAATGTAATTGTACAGACTTCCTTAATAAACATGTATGCTAAATGTGGGGCCATACAAGAAGCAGTGAGCCTCTTCAAGAAGATGCCAGACAAAAATCAATTAAGCTATAGTGCCGCAATCTCAGGTCTAGCAATGCATGGCCAGGGCCGAGAGGCGCTGAAACTTTTCTCAGACATGCTCAGGGAAGGCCTGGAGCCAGATGCTGTGATCTATGTAGGAGTTTTGAGCGCTTGTAGTCATTGCGGCCTTGTAGACGAGGGTCTCCAATTTTTCGAGCAGATGAAATCTGAATATGGGGTCGAACCGACCATTCAGCACTACGGCTGCATGGTGGACCTGCTTGGTCGAGCAGGGTTGCTCATTGAAGCCTATGACCTCATAAAGAATATGCCCATGAAGCCAAATGACGTTGTGTGGCGAAGCCTTCTAAGTGCTTGCAAAGTTCATCAAAACTTGGAAATAGGAGAAACTGCGGCCAACGAACTACTCCAATCAAACTCGAAGAATCCCGGCGACTATCTGTTACTGTCGTACATGTATGCAAGAACCGGGAGGTGGGAGGATGTTTCTCAGGTCAGAACAGAGTTGGCCGATAAGGGGATTTCTCAGGCACCGGGATTTAGCTCAGTTGAGGTGCAGAGGAAGATATACAGATTTTTCTCGCAAGATGTGAAGTGGCCGCATCACGACGGCATTAGCGACATGATTCACCAAATGGAGTGGCAGCTGAAATTTGAAGGGTATGTCCCAGACACTTCGCAAGTTTTGCTCAATGTCCAAGAAGACGAGAAGAGGCAAAGACTGAGAGGTCACAGCCAGAAGCTAGCAATAGCTTTTGCCCTGTTAAATACATCTCGAGGTTCTCCAATCAGAGTCACCAGAAACCTCAGGATGTGTAGTGACTGTCACACTTACACAAAGTACATCTCATTGATATATGAAAGGGAAATTACTGTAAGGGATCGAAACCGGTTCCACCATTTTAGAGATGGAACGTGCTCTTGTAATGACTTCTGGTGAGTTATAATTGACGTGGAAGTTCTGATCTCCAGGTACATTAAATTACATTATTAGGAATAGCATCTATTGAGAAATCGTCTAGCATATAATTTCTTGATCTTAGTGGGAGATATAACATTCTAACATGGTTGAAATAGAAAATACAGGGACAAAGTGAAGTGAAAGTGGGGACATAATTGGGGAGTTCAAATTATTATTTAGATTGCCTCTTTTCGGCTGTCTTGATTCTTTAAACTCACATAAAGAACATTATGCAAACTATCTTCTTCCTTGTCCTGCGCACTCAATTTTATAAATGACAAAAGGGAGGAAAAAGATTCATTCGAACAGCCAAATACTATAGCCTGGAAATCTAGATTGCCTCTAACTGTAGGCTTATGCAAAGTCTCTGGCTAATGAGAACCATACATGCTCATCACTGGAACTACAATTTTCCTAATATATCCAAAGGGATGCAGCCTGGCGTACATACTCTTAACCATTTAGTTTTTCCTAGAGCAGAAATATAAGTCAAAACAACGGATAGCAGTACAGATGAGAAGGATACTAGCGATGGGCCCAGAAAATGATGAAACAATAAACTTTTTTTTTTAATTATTGCTTTTGCCAGTCAAATATGTCTTAAACATTAAGATTATTCATCTACATCGAAATACAATGCTTGCTTCCAACCCAAAATATCGAAACACAACAGCCATTAGCTTTTTGAATGACAATTGTAATTCCAGCATAGAAGAAAGGGAAAAAGAAAAAGACGGGCTACTCAATGCGAACAGAAGAAACATTTGATGTAATTTCTGCAGTTCTTGGGTCACCTGCTTCTAATGATACTCCCCTAGGATCTTCCCTGACTAATAAAGCCAAGACATTGTGCGAACTCCATGCATTGACAAGATTTTGGTTAGAATCTCCTAAAGTAATGGCAAAGATTGCATCAAACCCGCCTGCTCCAGGAACCCCAGCCAGCAAAACTCCTTCCATGGCCATAGTAGCATCTAAAAGCTGAGTCTGTGATTCAGGTTCTATCTGTAAACCAAAAAAGGAAGCAATTTTGTAAGTGATCGAGAAACATGAGCGGAGGATCAAATCAGATATTTTTAATTTTTTTCTTGGAGAAGAATCTAAACCATCCAATGACAAATTTTCTTGGGAAACATGATCGTAAGTCTACAACAGTGGGGCAGCAATATTTAGTACGTTGTAAAGAGCAGTGTTTCATTCATTCCTCCTCAGACGAAGAATCAAATATCAACAAATTATGAATAAATAACACCATCTAAAGGCAACATCTTTCTTTAGATACATGCAAGATAATTTAAACGGTAGTAATCAAAATAAATAGAGTTCAACATGAGGAAATATGGGCACGAAACACATTCTCTTCATTTTGGAGCTACCATAAATCCTTTTTCAACTGTTAAGCATGCATAAGACAGAAAAAGTTTGACATCCTACTACAAGGTTTTATCCTTTGGTATAGACAGTATGATGCATAATCAGCACAGAAATATACCATCCGCATGAGGTGCTAATTACTGCAGTGTCATCCAAAATTTCCAAACGCAAGTACATATCCACAATCTTAGTAACAACAGCAGAAATTATTAACATACGCATATATGATTGATTTTGCCTACGTTATATGATATTCAGTGACAGAGAGAACCTACAGGAACACCAGCAGCCTGACCCATCAACCGCATAAGATTCCTGATCCCAAGCATAGCATCTCTTGCTCCCAACAGAGCTTTGACGACAGCTTCTTCTCTTGGCTCGGTTCCAAGTTCTATCCACTGTTTGTAAAGCTTGTCAGATCGTGTCGACACCAGTGATGTGAGGAAATAATATAGAAGAAAGATATCTATTTAACAAAGAAAAGCTTGAGCAGCATAAAATATTCTTCTTCTGAACAAGAGAACGAGGTCTCATGTTGCCTGCACAAATATCCTTAACTCACTGCAGAAAATGTTCCTTCTAAAGATGGCTTCCCTTTATATTAGATGGCCTAAATTTTGTTGGGTAAATGACTAGCAAGTTAGCATTCAAAACCAAAAATCTGTTTAATTTTGGAAAGCATTAGGACAAGATATTAGACATTTGAACACTAATAAAGTTCATGTCACCTATGCTTATGCCCAAGGATAAATCCCTGTATGAAGTTTGTATCTCTAGAATACAGTGCCCGTAAAATGTGGGGAAAGCACAAGATTGTTCTGACATCTTAACAAGATGACACCCACTCTATAATACACAAGTGCCTTACTCCTGCTCTGCTTCAAAGGCTCACAAAAATACTTGGAAGGCCATAGAGCTTCCCAGGAAGAAAACAAATAAAATCATACAGACATTAGACACAAGCTATTTACAGGATACTGGTGAGTCCACACTTCTACTTCTCCTATTTAGTGCAAGCTAAATATTAAACTCTAAAAGTTCTACTGACCACCTCATACCACCACAGTCTATAATCTGTAACTCATATTTCCATAAATACTTCAAATCTTATGAGAAAAAGCGTCCTGCACCATGATTGGTTGGATTCCTAGGACTAAAAAGCAGGCAAAATTGCAGCACATAAAGTTGAAATATTGCAGGGAAGAATAAAGGCTTTTCTCGTCATCCACAAAAAGAAGCATAAACAAAATTTACTCTCTTCCTTAAAAAAGCCTCCCGTAGTAAAGGATACCAAATACAACAAAGATCGGGCACACTCTAAATGCCAGACGAATGACTAGTCATCAATAATTCAAATAAAAGAAAATTAAAAGCGATTTTTCACCAAATTTCTTAGAAAACATCACATAGGTAGATCATATTTGTCATCAATTTCACCTCAAGAGAGGGAAATCTGGCTCAGAAAAGTACCTTGTCTGCCTTAAGTGGGCTGCATCTGTCTATAGTATGTTTATATACGTCCCAATTTTCCTCTGCTAATTTGCTCAACAAGTTAAACTGTCTCTCCAGAGTTGAATTCGATTCTGACAACTTTGTCCACGTCTCTCGGGCATTCTGGGGATCAGATTTTTGCCACTTCTTCACAGCTCCTACCATGGATGGGGTGGACGAACCTCCTGTTCCTGGTTCTCCGAGCAACTAATAGAAAGAAAATAGTGAAGGGTAAAGCTTTCCAAACATATCCATAATTTGTTTCTTGCTTTCCAGTGGGTAGTTATTCATGCTGTCAAGTCTCAACACAACCCATTCCATTAACAATGCAAGAAGTAGTACAGAAAAGGTCATAACACGTGCCTGGCAAATTGAAGCCCAAGGCACAGGTTAAAAGTGTTACCAATTTTTACAATTGGCTTGTAAATTTTCGAAGAAATCAGGGCAACAAATTTCAGTAACTGTTATATGGCATTTGGCAACAGATTTAATTCTCACCTAACCATCTTCTGTTTAATGTGAAAGCACTGGACTATCATTAGCATCAAATGGAGAAGGAGAGAATGCTTACAAGTGACATTAATGGCGGCAAGGAGAACTTGGTCCTCTCATGGTCCCACTTTCCATTCAAGATGTCAACAATGACATCATCTAGAGGCATTCCTTTGACAGCAACCTGGCACTCAATAAAAAAATTTGTCTAAAATGAAAACATGAAGTTCATGACATCCTTCATGGACATGTCATAGAGCATTGTGATATGTTATAATTCATATGGAGTCCCAATTTACTTATCCAAGTAATGCAAAGACCATTTGGCCAAATAAAAAGAAAAAAGAAAAAGAAGAAGGAATGCAGAGACTAATGGAAAACTAACCTTTTTACCTCCATATGCAAATTGTGTGTTTCAGTAATACAATTTGAGAATTGTGAAAAAAAAGCAATTTGACCATAGAATGTATAACCGAACCTTGGACATACACAATCAGGCAACCCTTGTTCTCAAAGATACATCAATGTAAGGCAACACGTGCCCAGTTGACCCACATAAACAAGCAAGTCCAACTTTCAGAAAGCCTAATTCAGGATATCATTTAATCAGAATAAACTAAATATTCTGATTCACTTTGAAATATTGCAACCAACATTAAGGATGTTAATACAACTTATTCAACCATCTGAAGCTGAAGAGCCATTCAAGAACAAGTTTAGTTGAAGACATTACAATCTTACACCGCTCTACTATAGGCATTAACACCTAAACTCAGCCTATACATGCAAACATTATGATCTGCACCCAATATATCAGCTGCAAAATTGAATCATGTCTCTAAGAACCTATTACCATGCATATTTATAAGAATTGGATTGGTGAAGAAGTTGTTCTGGCCATCAAATGGGACAGAATGTTAAGAGTCCATTTATGTTGCATAAATCATAATAAAAGCAAGGAGAAACAAAGTGACTTCACCACTCTTTAAGTGCAGGAACTTTATGAGACATTCACCTCTTCATCAACCTAGATAAGCTTCGATATCTAAAAATCAATTGTAATACTTATGCGCATGTTATAGACCCAAAGTATAAGCGAATGTGGCAGTTATTCACCAGGAAGCCAACTTTCTTCTTGACGCATAGTCTCAAAAATTTGGGTTCATGTAACTTTTTAATGTGAGACTCAAAGTTTGGTAAATCAATCTCATATGCTAAACCACTGGGAAGCCCATGCTAACTTTTCTACAGCTGCAGAAGATGACAACCAATAAACAAATCCTCTAGCTTTATCCTCCAAACATCAATATAGTCAGACTTAAAAAACAAATATGTGATTTAATCCTCCGTAGGCCTTGACTGGCAATCAAATGAACCAACATCTTATCTATTTTCTAGGTTGTTGGCATGAGGGAGGCAAGGCCAATATGAGGCGAGGGAGGGATACCTGAGCAGAAGAAAGCACATCTGGTGAAAACCGGACATAGCGCTGACTCCCATATACAGCAGAGCTGACATCAAAACCACTGCCAACTTTTCCTTGAGCTATGCAGTGAGCACTTTGGGCGATCATATGCACAACATCAAGGTCCGAGGAATCCGTCGACAAGTGAGAAAGGTTAACAGCACCAAAGTAATGAAGTAAAGCAGCAACCATGGCAGAAGTCATGGCTGCAGAAGAACCAAGTCCAGTTTTTGCAACTTCTGGTTTACATTCTCTGCTTGAGTTCTCTGCATTGAAGGTAATTGACGCAAAAGGAGGAAGAGCAGCTAATGACTCCGGTGCCAAAGGTAATCCTCGAGCTTCAATCTAATATAAGAATAGATTCCAATCACGTTCTTGAGTCATAAAAGAGAACTGAACCCAAAAATAGAACTTTAGAACAAAATCTTTTAACGTATCTACATATATGTTCCCCAAATTCTCATTTTTTGGATGCAAATGCTGTTGGGCCTCAAAGAAATCCATCAAATGCTTAAAGAAAAATTCATCTGGAACTTTACAAGAACAAACAATCTGCCAGCATCCAAAAGCATTGCTGGGACATCAAATGAAAGAAAAATGAAGTTAAAGCAACCATAGATGTATTTTATTACCTGATTCCGGTATGAGTAGAAGTCATTGCAGCCTATTATTGTTATATCAAGCCCTGCGAAACTAACAATAGACATTATTAAAATGTCAAACTTCCATCTGCAAAAGGCATACAGGCATATGCGCATCGAACAGTACCTTGCAACAGTAGTTTGTGAAGCTCGTCTTTTTTGTTCTTGTCAAATTTTGCATGTGCAGCTGCCACAGCATACTGCACAGCGTGTTCCACGAACGGGTTCCCGGAGTCGCTGAGATTTCAAGCAGCTGAGTTATACTCTGTTTAATAATATCCCTATACACAGTTCGCTCATCCTAAAAGTTATTGAAAAACAGAATCTTTAGTTTTGTCCCTAAATGATATAAAAGGTGATAAAAATCTACCTTGAAGAGACCGTCTGGAGAGTCAGATTCTTCAACGACAACTTGTAATTGCTTTGTCTAGACAACTGAGGAGATGTTAACTTGACATCTGTCCATACCTGGAAGAAGATGCAATTGTTCAACTTCATCCAAGAAAAGTTTTACAGGGGAATGAATGATCTAATCTAATGGACTCTGCTGGATTCTACAAAATCCCTGAAACATTCTTAGATCAAATCTAAAGACCCTTTGCATTACAATTATTGCTGGAAGGTCTTGTGGCAGGTTGTAGTGAGAAAGACTCTCTCCATAACATCAACTGATCAGGACATCTTGCCAATATGGCCTAGGTGCATCTCACTCCAGCATTTCAGAATCAACAAAGCAGTTCCGTTCAAAACTTGAGTCTCCAGTAGATGATTCCCACCACTAGTGTATCGAAATGGACAAACCTTAATTTTAAGGAATTGCTAACAAAAATTTAAAGTGCCTCAGAAGATTAAGGAAATATTTGTTGATGGAAATAGAATAACTTGCAACAGGTTCACAATAGAAAGCTCAAATGACTAATTCTATTTATTCAAAAAAAATATTTTCCAAAAGAATATTCAAGCAACAGAAACAGCAGCAATCAAACATTAACAGATAAGAGTTCCGAAATCACGCACCCATGCCCAGCTGTCGGGTTTGATTTCTTCGCAGAGAGGTTTCACAATTGCATAGAATCGAGCATTCGTGCTAAGAACAATCCCTGCATTTGGCCTCTCCAAAACAAGATACCCGCCGGTCATCAAGACCTTCCCAGGAGCTGACGCAACACTGATTACCACATATCAAAATATTAGAATCAAGCATCAATCCCTCCTAGAAAATGAAGCTTCTAGTGTGATTCTTGAACGATTACCGTCCACATAGTGGAACCCAACATTATATCATCCATTGACCCGCAAAACAAGAAAACACCATATGAAGCAGACAAAAGAAAGTATACAACTTTCCATTGAATGGCAAACAAGAAACAATTTCAGACAAAAACCCACTATCCAAGAGTCGATCTTTCTTCGAGTTCTTAGCTTTTCATCACCAAATCAAAGCGGAACCAGCATAAGCAACCGAGGTCCGCAGATGGGTATAATTCAGCAAACCCAATAACAGCTAGGATCAAATCAAATCAAATCAGATGGGGACTCAAGAGCTCTTACACTGCCATTGTCCTCTTCCTCCGCCTCTCCTCCTCTCCCTCTCTCGCTCTGCCGCTCTGAGGAACTTCTTGAAGCGGAGTTTCCCAAGCGAATGCCACTCCCCCCTGCAGCTAACTGCAATTAAAGCACGAAACTTTACCACTTCACAGCCGGGCCCAGGACCCCAACCCACACAGTGATATAGAGAGAGACCACCTACGAGATGAGATCCGTTGACGCTCGATGTTGTCAGCGAAGGCGACGGTTGATTGGTATGATTCTTTGACGAGAATTTCGGTGCTGAGTGCTCGTACACACCGGGCTGCCTACCATCTCTGTCCTTGTTCTGCATGTGAATTAATATGCCTCCTTTTGGCCTCATCTTTCTCCTATTTCTTTAAATTCTATGTCGAAATTGCCAAGTGGATTTCTTTATTTGGCGTGACCATGGATCCATTATTTCTTTAATGTCATAAAAAAAAAATTCAAGTTAAGTTTGAACATTGGGCTTTTCTATTTTGGACAATCGTTTGATATAAGATTTGTTGCAGTAACTTCAACCATAAATGAAACGAACAGTTTCTAACTAGGGTTTGATGTGCATCGTCAAATTACAACAGTTTATAGTTTCTTAAAATATAAATTATTGAATTAAAATTCGTTCATAAGTATATTGAGGGTTTTAAAAATAATTATTTATATTGCTTAAAATAAATAATTAATAATAAAAAATTTGTGCCTTGGTACCATATAAATGCCGAATATTTCTGGTCCGGTAGCACTAATAAAAATGCAAGAGTCCTCTAGCCAAAGTTGACCGAGGGATCTCTCCCAGCGGTTGTTTTTTGACTTGGATCTCCGTTCACCTTTTTTGAATTTCTTTGTCTTTTCTTTCTCGTTCTTTAATACTTGGGAGAAATCGCCATGTCCATAGCCAATTTGGGTAGGCAAATAGCTGGTATGTGGTCACCATCATTGTATGCTCGCACGCATTAGTTACACTCACACAAATTCCATCCAATTTGATGATGCAAATAATGTGGAACTATGAATAAATTCTGTCACTCTCTCATGATCATATGTGATATTCTGCTTCCATATGACAAAGAGTCGAGCAACGATAACATGAAATACAAGACCTGAATCAAGGTTTTTATAGGAGTGGCATGAAGGTTGATGTCTCTGTTATACCTCCTTGTTGGACATAGGATCGAACAACCGCACCTATCACGGGTCTCGACTCGACCATGTTTCCTAGTTGGAATCAAAGATGGATATTAGCACTTGCAAAAACTCCAGAGGAGATTAAATAGAGATGAACTCTTGATCCTTATCTTCTTAAGATTCTTAGTTCTCCCATTATTCTTATAGTTGCATCATAGCGACCTGAAAAGCATGATCAAAACTTACACACCAAATTTATATTCAAAAGAACAAACACATATATACTTACTTAACAATTATAATATGTGTATAAGATATCTTAAAAATCATTATAAATGTATAACCAAGTCCTAAAATTTTTAGACGGTGCAACCAAATCTTCAAATTTGCCATATTTATGCGGTCAAGCCACTTCATTAATTTCGTCTAATTTGGCTAACTTCAAAACATCATCTTTGCAATTTTCGTTCTTTGGGGCCCTCTGTTTGCACAGTTTGTGGGCTCATTGGGCCTGTCCACAGTCTTTTAAACTCGGAGAGCCCGAACGGCCCAAATCCAAGCCCAGTCCCAGGGTCAACGAATTTCGCTTGACTCTCTCCTTCCTCTTCCTTCCGCCTCTTCCGCGGTGCTCCAGCAGCCGGATCGACGGAAGCTTGCGTCGAACGACATTGAAGCGCGATTCGAAGCAGGTACTCTCTCTCTCTCCGTCCTTCGCTCCGGATCCTCTCGCTCGCTCTCAATTCGATTCGATCGTCGTGTTCTGCGCGGTGGGTAGGCGGTGATTCGGGACATTTCGAGCTCGCTTTCGAGTCTTTTCGATCACTCCGTCCTAGGCTGTCGATTCGGGCGGGACGGAGTTGATCGGAGGTTTGATTTCGTCGGTTTTTGGCTCAACGCGAGGAGTCGGTTTAGGAAGACGAGAAGCGCGAAGCTGCGAGCTTGCGGCTCGTGGGTATGCAGGAAAGTGTCGAGCTTGCGGAGGAAATCTACGGGCGTTGCGAGGTTCCTCTCTTCCGTGCCGTCCGCTCGGACCATCGGTGGCGGTGGCAGTGGCAGTGACGGTATTCTACTTTATCTCCATCCGCTGATCGAAATAGAGGGGAAGAAGAGGGGAATTCCAGTGATTGATTAGGATTATCTCGGGTTGATTGGCGTTGTGCAAATTGATGAGCTTTTTCCGGTAGGGGACGAGCCTGATTGGTTCCGGTGGCATCCCCGAGTCTTTTGTAAATCTCAGAGCTTTGATGTGAGGGAAAGGGATGGAAGTGCGTCGAGCTCGCAATTCACGTTTACTTGTGTTCTGCTCAGCTGTGTACAAGTTCGTATTGAGTTCGAGCTGTTCGAGCTGATTGAGAGTTGAGCCTTTTGAGCTACTTTAGCCTTCTTTTAATCGTGGATATAGCTGGCGAGTTGGGAGCTATAAAAAGAAGATTTTTTTTGTGAAAGGAGAGAGAGGATCATTTGTGTTCTATCAAGATAACTTATCCTGAAGCTGTCCTTGATTTATGTGTTCCTCTACCGTCAGATCGCATCTAATGTTTTGATCTGGAGCAGTAATGCGGCATTATTTCATTGATTTTTATAATCTCGTTATTCTATATGAATCGCTTTAACAGAGACTTGTGATTTGATTCGAATATCCAGTTTGAAGTGGCCAAATAGATAGTTAAATATCGAAATTAGTTGTGTTATGCAATGTTCTAGGAATGATTATGCTAAAAAAGTAGCTGGAGCTAATCCTGTTCTTTTGTCAGGTTTGATGACAGATTTGCAACAAATATTGTCTCTCTGAATAGTGGAAGAGATGCAGACGTTGGGCAATTTCAAATTGCCTCCATTCTTCAATTACCCTCCTTATTTCACGTAATGACTTAAACTCCTTGCACTTGCTTTACTGATGGGAAGGTTAATGTTGTATCACTTATTCTGTTAGTTGTTAGGACGCACTTCTAGTAATTTAATTAGCATCAATAACCTGATATACAAGAGTCAATAGTTTTCTGAAACTATATGCAATGGTCATTATTGAGCCCTTCTATTTATCTATACATCATCTACCAAAGAGCACATTGTTTCGGCTTAGTTTATCAATGCTGAAGTGCAGCCTGTGTCACAACCAAAACCCTGGAAAGGGTTGCTTTTGGTCTGTGGCACTGTTTTAGGTCCCTGCTTCTATCAATACTCTGTTTTTCTGTTTCCAATGGAGTCGTAGGCAAGACAGGGCTTTTCCCTTGTTGTCTTTGAGGAAAAAAGTTATTGGTCTGGAAGATAACTTAGCCCCTTAAGAATTTTATGGTATGGCCGATGGGTATTTTTTTTAATGAGCATCGATAAGAAAATTTTGTCAGTTTGTGTGGTTAAATAGCTTCCAGTCTTTGTGGGCCAGCTGCCTGAATCTGTTTTGATCAGCATTGAGACCATTTTTTAGCTCATGTCATAATCTTTAAAGTATCTTACATGTGCCCATTGAATTATTAGTGAGATTTTAGGATTCAAGGCATATAGCTTTGGCGTGACTAGTGGTTGTTTGCCGAAACTAGTTTCTTTTGAACTGTCTTCTTTAAGTGAAAGGGCAAGTGTGTACTGCAGCAGAATTAGTTTTCTATTTGGTGTGCGAATGCGTAAGCCATTTGAAACAAAAATGTCACAAATTGCCATCTCTGCCAGTGCACAATATCTGCGTCTACTGCTTTTTTATCTGCTAGGTGTTGTCTAAAAAAGGTTGTTGATGCAAGTCGGCTGCAAATTATCTCAGTCAGGCATCCGCTTTTTCCTTTTTTCAAAAAGAAATAAAGTGTCAATGGTGCATATGAACAATTGCTTTAGCTGTACCTTCTTCAGCTTTACTGTAGTTAGCTGCAAATTATCTGATTCTGGCATCGATTGTTTTGGTAGTCTTCATAGTTCCATTGCCAAAATTTTTCATCTCCTTATCATTTATTAGTGGGAATTCATATGGCTCACAACTTGGCTGTACCTTCTTCAGCTTGCAGCCAGTAAGGGACACTCGAGAGAAGCAAGTGCAACTCTGGAAGGAACTGATCCTTGATTTCTGTAAAACGCAAAAGATATTTCTGATTGGATTGGAAGAAGATTTTCCACTTTTTTCAAATCCTGCGATTGAGAGTAAGGGCCTTTTCATCAATTTATGCGTTAAGTACTTCTTTTGCTTATTTCTGCAAACCTAGGGCTGTGTTACCTTGTGCTTTGCCAAGAGCATGCTGGCTGGCAGAAGGTACATTTTTTTTTTTTTTTTTTTGTGGTCACAGCAGAAGGTACTTGAAAAGCAGGTATCATCATGAAAAAATTTCCGTGTCCTGGTGTTTAGTGTTGAGATTCCATTCTCTCTCTTATGGAACAAGGAATCTATGTATGCTAATCAGTAATTATCGTGTCCATCTGCCCCAATTCACTGGTTGATCACCCTTCATATCCTTGCCTTTTGTCCACCTGCCCATGTTTCTGAACAACACTAGGTCTGACATCACTCCCAAACAATTTCATAGTTGGTCACAAATTAGTATGCGTGTATGTCCTGATGAGTCTACCAGTTCTTTGCACTGAATCGATCTCCTTATGCCATGCAATCTTTTTTAGCTATTGCATTGGTTTGCACCTTCCCCTGTTCCTCTCACATTGTTGTTGGTCTGAGATCACTAATGCTTTGTCTACCTAACAACATACGTGTTTTTACTCTTGTCACTCTGATAGTGCAGGATCTCTTACTCATGAAGCAAGGGAAGCATTCCTTGCTGCCTTAGTTTCTGAAGGTGGGAGTAGTTCATAAATTATTTCTTTTCTGTTTTCTGTTTGGTTTAATGCTTTATACTGATTTAGTAATATGATATTGTATGGGAGACCATTGATTACCTTCCTCATCTAGCAGGACGTGCAGAATGGTTGGACAAAGGGCATAGGAAGTGTCTCATTCTCTGGCACCGCATTCAAGACTGGGCTGATATCATATTAAATTTTGTGAGTTAGTCAGAGCTTCAGTACAATTTGAAGCTTGTTAAGTTAGGAGAAGTGCACTCACCACCCTTGTTTGATTAGGTGAAAGATAATGGGCTGGAGGACTCTGTGACGACGGTTGAGGAAATACGTACTGGGCCTGAATCTCGGGGGACAGGTAAAGTACCTTTTGCATGTTCTAAAAGAAAATTCCAAGACTTGCACATTAGGTAAAACATAGTTGCTATTGAATTCGACTTGGAAGAAAAATGAGCAGTTTTTTTCACTCCAAGTCCTGCGGTCAGATAATGCTAATCACAAGCTCTCCTGAAAAACTTCCTCTCTTTCTTGAAGTATTTCTCCTCTTATCCTCTCGTCTTGGTAGGAAGTATCATTCAAGCTTAAGTGAATCATGGTTTGGCAACTCTTTAGGGTCGGCACAACTTTTTTCATGCAACTTAAGTGGGGTTTCTTTTTTTCTGCTAGATCTTCAAGGCGTGGATCGCGTCATCCTCATGCGAGCTTTGAAACTACTAGAACACAAGGGGAAGCTGGTGATTTTCAAGGGCACTTCTGCGGACGACGAAGGCATTAAATTCTCGAGTTAATGTCGATGAATGTGTGCTCTTATTTGAACTTTTACCATCTGAAACGGCACATGTACTGTTCCTGGACGCCTTTATTCAATCTTTCTCCAGGTTTTTGAGTAAGAAAAACATTGTAGAATCTCCCTCCTGCTTGTGGACTGACTTAAGAATGTGTAAGGCAATATGGAGGAGTGTTAGGAAACTATGGAAGTGGTACCTCGATCCCCATCTCTTCCATGGATCCGAAAAATGGCAATTTGAATTACATGCCAAGGTTTCTTGTCCTCATACTTGACATGGAAACCTTATCTGTCAATGCCGCGAACTACCGATGAGTCAGAAAACTGCAACATAATTGCATGAAATGGTAATGGTTTGCAAAATAGGAACCGTAGTTTACAATGTGATTTATAAATAATTTGTGAATTGAGTTATGAATAGACACCGTCATGGGCTCGGAAGACCGATTATCGAGCTTTGACTACATTAAAAAGGTATTTTGGTAGACGGTAGAAAACTAAGTTAAACTATTTTGCAAAATCAATAATCTCCTGTTATGGTTAATACCTCTTTCTCATTCAAAAGTTGTTTGACTTTCAAATTTTACTGTCCAAAATTTTCAGTGATACAAATATGTTAAGACAATCATAATAGTACAAACATAGATGATTGACAATAATGTCACATATCCCAATATAAAGATAAGAATAACAAAGAAATTTTGGATCATCTTGTTTGGGAAGCCATTAAGCTTGGGTAAGGATTAAGAAATTAGGAAAAAGATGATTATAATTAAAAATAAATTAAAAACCAACTTTGAGGTCATTTCGGTAATCATTCCCTTATATTTATTTCCTTCGACGCGATATTTACGACGAATCTCCGTGGTTCGCCTTCTTCTCTTTTCGAATCTCCAAGTTCGCCTGCTTCTCTTTTTGACGCTCTCTGTTTGGTATGCGGTTCCTAGCGAAGTAGCTGAGGAAGCATTCCCTTAGGGTTTGATTTTCCTTCGACGATGACGATCTCCCGCTCGCCGTCGGAGGGTTTTGTAGGCCGAGGCCTGAAAAAGAAAGAAGAACAAAAAATAAGAGAAAAAAAAAAAGTGTTTACGATTTGTGTTAGAAAACAATGTAAACACAAAATTTGTGTTCTTGTTTGTTTCATTTTTGTTTAACAAAAGAACAAAAAACAGAAATTTTTGTTCCTTTAAAGTAATAAGGTGCAGCCATGCGCGTCCATTCCGGCGACGGCGAGGGCGACGGCCGTGGGGCCTGCGCTGGGTAGTCGCCGGCGGGGATCGTTAACTTTCTTGATGGCGAAGGAACTGGGGTTTTTCCCTTTCCGCCTGAAAGGATCGGGGGGCGTTTGGTACCTTGATTTTGAGGGGGCTGTTACGGGGATGGCGAGTTTGGAACTGGGATGGGCTCCGGCGATGCGACGTTGTGGTACGAATGTTGTCGTTCGTTTGGTGTTCCAGTCCGTGTTCTGGGTTTTCAGTCATCATGGTTCTGGGCGAATTTGGTATGGTTGGAATTGAAGGAGATGGGAAAGGGAATCGTGGGTCGAGGGTTTTTGATGTCAGTTTTGCATTCTCTGGATCGGTCGATTGTTCTTTATTTTTAATCCATGTCGTTGGTGATGGAGGAACTGAAATGCTTGGGAGTGCTGACTAAAGTGGACCATGGGGCTTTGATCATTGAGTTCAGTGATTGATTCTCTGTGCTTCTGTATAATAGCATGGATGAGACTGCAAGGAGTACTGTGGGTAGGCCACAGAAATCAGCTCCTCACTATAATCAACTTCGAACAGCACCAACGAGCCGTGAAGTTTGCACTTACTGGTTTAGAAGGGGAGTGCAACCGGAATCCCCGCGGGTTTTTGCACGATGCATCTCTTCCACATAATGTTTACCATCGAGCTGCAAAGCAGTCAAGTTATATGCCAGAGGATTGCCCTGTGAAGGGCCCTGAATCTAGTCTGGTGAATTTGGCGAGTTCAACTTCTAGAGAAAGAGGTGATTCGTCAATAGATAAAAATTCTCAAAAGCCCCGAGACAAAGTATGCCATTACTGGATATCAGGCAACTGTGTGAAAGGCAATGGGAGTCCTTTCTTTCTTGCATTTGTGGTTTCACGGTGTTGATTTTGCCATGTTGCCATTTGGTTCTCTTATATCCAAGACTATAGCTGGAGAACACTTAGTTGCATAGCTTGTTTTATTAAACTCCAATTTGTTTCTGTCTTGTACTAATTGAGATGTTGAAATATCATTGCCTGTCTGGCTTAAAAGTATGCCATTCTGATATCGGGCAACTTTGTGAAGGGCAATGCATGTTCTAATTTCACGGTGTTGATTTTGCCCTGTTGGCTAAGCTTGAGGGGTATAAAAAGGTACTATTTACAGATTAGTTTCTGCCGTTTGCACAATGCATGAAAGGACACGCATTGCCTTTCACACAGTTGCCTGATATCCAGTAATGGCATACTTTTTCTTGGGGCTTTTGAGGGTTTTTATCTGTTGACGAATCAGCTCTCTCTTTAGAAATTGAACTCGCTGAATTCACCTGACTAGATGCAGGGATCTTGGGTGTTTATCAGCATGCCTAATGCTGTTAAGGTGAGTGGTTGCCTAAGTCTCCTTTGTCCTTTGTTATAATTTTCTTTGGCGAATATTGAATTAGTGAGCTAGCTTTAATTTATTGCATTCTCTTGTATCTCTTGTAGGTATGGATTGTAGGTATGGAATATCTAGAATGGTGCAAGCTATGATGTTAGTGGACCAGTTGGACAGGGCCATCCCTGGAAGTTGCTAATAACATGCTTTTTGGTGGAGCCCAGGTAATTTGTTATTAGAAAGAAGTTAATGTCAATTTAGTTGATTTATCTGCTGAAATTTTTTCTAGTCTATTTCTTTAGAATCTCGCTCTAAGTCATATAAAAGATGATGCTGAGTGTGAGGTTGGATTTTTGGTTTAGACCTGAAATTCTTTTTCTTCTTCTTTACGTCTAGCCCACCATCAATTAAATTGAATTAATATCACAAAAAATCACAAAAATTATACAACTATGAAATATGGAGTAAAATCTCAAATCGATACATCATTTAACTGTCACATATAATCAAATTTAGTAATTTGATAATATGGTAACTTTATCATAAATATATTAATTTGGGATCAATATATTAAAGATGAATCAATTTAAATTTTTTGATAGTAAAAAAAGTAGCTTTGATTAAATTTATTATAAGTGTATAACATTCGGATTTTTTTAGAATATTAATTTTATTTATTTTGGTTCTGGAAGGGCACAATTGTCTTTTCAACAGATTCTCTCTTCAATGCATTGTCTTTTCAGCCACTTGATTTTTCTTGATCTTATCATTAGGTGGGACAGAAGGACATGCAAAGTGGACGAATAGAAACAGAACGAAATCTTATATCAGGTACTTTAATAAAAGGTTTGTCTAGTTCGAGGGGAGATGATTTGAATTATTGTGAATTAAGAAAACTCAACTCGCCAAAAATAAGAAAATCTACATTTAAGTTTGGATTGTGCTAGATTTAAGTAAATCCTAATTTTGAACGTTGGAGATTCTAATTAATTTTAATATTGTGATTGTGTGTCTCGATCGATGTTTAGACTATTGTAACGTACAATGATTTGTCATGCAAATATTAAGGAAGAAGTTGGAACCGTTTTTTTATCATATAAAAGAGAAGCGAATATGGTTGGAAAGGGCAATGAGGTACTCGACGTGCATGTGCTTGCATGGTATCTTGACGTATTACATTGATTATGAGATTACTCTTTTTATTATTTTGGGTAACATAAGATTTCTATGTTTTCAAATTCACGAATTTTTGAAAAAAGGAAACTTACCTTGTTAGATTGATTCCTTCATAAAAGCGTGAGCTCGATATAAATAAATTAAGCAAATTATAAGATAGTCTCTTTATCATTAAACGGAAAAGACTTCATGCTTAGATCATCCATACAAAAATTGAAATTGCATTTTACCTAATTTGTGAAGTTAACATGGTACTATGTAGACACTGCCTTTTCAGGCTTTCTTGTTTAGAAAAGGACACGAGTCCGCGCCGACTTTGGCTGGTAAAGAATTTGGTTCGCGAGGTGTCCAGATTCATTGTGCACGCCTCTCTTTCTTCTTGCTTGTTCCACGCCCATAACACTATAAAGTCTATAACAATCCTGATAGCATCAAGGATAATCCTACATCGTGAGATTTGTTCATCGATTGGTTTTAACTTGCTATTCTCTCACCCTTCATCAACTGGTAACAGAAATATCATCTTTGCAGACTTTAACAAGTAATCTGCCAAGTAAACCTCATCTCAATTCCGAGGAAATCTTCGAGGACATATAAAATATTTGATTTCAGAAAAATGAGCATCAACTTTGGTTTGGCTTTATATGCTCCATTGCAAGAATAGAAAAGGAAAATTATACTTTTCATCCTTTATTTTTGCCGATTCTCTAATTAAGGGTGCGTTTGGTTCAGTATTTTGAAAGCCCATTGGGAAAATGTAAAACAGTTTAGCCAAAGGACTTTAGGCAAATGCAAAGGCCGTTTGGTAAACTATACTTTGTGAAGCAACTTTGAAAGAAATGCCTCTTGTTAGAAAACACATTTGAAAAGCTCTTTGGGTGATTAATATTTTTTTTTTTTAATTTTATTTGTTTAAAATTGAAAAAAAATAATGTATGCAAGTTTTTAAATATAAATTTTGGCAATAATATTAAAAAAAATCGTATACATACATAATTTTTTTGGAAAAGGAAAATTATACTTTTCATCCCTTACTTTTGTTGATTCTCTAATTAATGGTGCGTTTGGTTCAGCATTTTGAAAGCTCATTGGGAAAATGTAAATTAATATTTTTTAAAATTTTATTTGTTTAAAATTGAAAAAAAATAATGTATCTTTTTTAGTTTAGCCTAAAGGACTTTAGGCAAATGTAAAGACCGTTTGGTAAATTATACTTTGAGAAGCAACTTTGAAAGAAATGCCCTTTGGTAGAAAACACATTTGAAAAGCTCTTTGGGTGATTAATATTAATTTTTTTTTTAATTTTTATTTGCTTAAAATTGAAAAAAAATAATGTATGCAACTTTTTAAATACAGATTTTGACAATAATGCTAAAAAAATCAAATATATAAATAATTAAAAAAACCAAAATATATTTAATTTTTTTAGCATTTATATATATTTGACTTTTTTAGCATTATTTTGGCATTTAAAACAATAATAACGAGAACAAAATCAGAAATTTGAAGAATGAGTGAAGATAGTTTTGAAAAAAAAAAAATAAGTTTCAAAGATTTGGTCAAATGCTGAAAGCTCAAAACTAGTCCCTACTAGCATTGGGCTTTCAACCTTCCCAATACTAATTTTCACTTGAAAGCTATTTCACAGTCTAACATTTCCTCAATGGGCTTTGGAGGCTAAAAGCTTCTTGGGAATGCTGAACCAAACGCACCCTAAGTCCCTATAGTTTCGACTTGTCTAATCAAGTCTTCTATGGATTGAGAAGTCAATTAGGTTTGACCCAAATTTGGGTTAGGCTTTTGGCACGACAGTCCCTTAGCCCTTGTCTTTTTGTCACGCCCCGAACCCCGAGTGCGTGCCCATCCCTCTTTGGTTGATAAAATTTGTGACTTCCCAGGATGAGTCGCCGACCCATTCATTTTTAAGCACATGCGGAAACGAAAATAAATCCCCTAACAGTAATCATCTCGAGATAGAAAAGCAGGACATCAATTCACAAAAGCACACTTTTATGAACAACGAGATTCAAGTACAAAACGAGTCTAGTCGAAAGCCTACAAGAAGGTCGACTCTCAAAAGAGGTTGTCTTATGACATATTGATAGGACACATCCGCCGATCCTCCATACTCCTCCTCCTCGACTTCGGGGCCTTGGCCCTCCACGACCACATTCTAAAGACCTAAAAATGGTTATTCAATAACCAATGAGACAATGTCTCAGCAAGTCCACGCTCTAAACCCGATTAAGAGGGTAATACGCCTAGAGGCGTCCTAACCACACAATCACGCATTTGGTATAGAGGGCTTATCTCGCCTCAGATCCACCCTGCGGATTAGTACAATTTATATCACAGATAACCATATCGATATGAGCAATAATTAAGCTCCAACAACTGGAACGCCACACTCAATTCTCAAACTAGCACATGAATCCTATTATAGGGTCAAATCGTTATGACACGTCCCATTCAAAGTCACATAATTTTGTCCCATAATCCGGCGCAGATATTTCACTCAACACGCGTTTCAATTGATAATTACACCCGCTCTAGGGCATGGCCTACTTGAAGTTCGGCGATCTACTAGCGTAGCCAGGCATCGTCTCACCTCATTGAACATGGTTATGTCTCTCAAAGACGACTTTCCCAAAGGAGTATAGGTCCAGCCTCTACTGCAACCCAAATCCCAATAAATGAGTATCCCATAAAGAGGAACATTCATCCGACACAGTTCGGGGACGGGTTATCTTAACCAACACACGACCAATCAATCTCGGCCCAGGACACCATGCATTGCACTCAAATGCCTCAATTAAAATAGTGTTCCTGGCCTATTTTCTTCGTATTAAAAACTTCCGATGAAAAATAGTCATATGTGGGTACACGGTTAGATTGGACCCGGAAAATTCATAACCTTCTTTTCAAAATCTCACTGGTTTATATAGTATATAAAACCATTTTCGGTGTTTAAAACCCGACACCCGGAATTTTCTGAATAAATATCAAAATTTACAATTTTTGGAATAATTGACCAAATTTTCAATTAGTACTCAAATTTTCACAATTTAACACTCGATTGTAGAAATTAACCACATCATTGCAATCGGCACGAAATTTTGGTCACCGGCTATCTCGGCCTAATTTCCGGAAAATATTTAATAATTAAACTAATTACACTTAAATAAATCTAAACACCCCTTAAACGTCATTAGCCAGTTTAGTGCATAAACTCACCGATTTAGCGCAAAAACCAGTTCACGGTGACAACGATGTGACGGCGACTGAAACTCGTGCCTACAGCGGTGCGGGAGGTTGGTGGCGGGTGGTGCGGCTGCTGCGGGCACGGTCGAGACGGCTGAATCGGCACAGCAGTGGACGGCGGCTACGTGCGCGGCAAGGAGGAACGATCCCCCTCTTCCTCTCTCTCTCGCGCTGGTTTTCTCTCTCTCTCTCGCTCGCGGTTTCGTTCTCGAGTCTTGTGTCTTCTCACGTCCATGGCCGGTTTTGTTCCTCTTTTGATTGACTAGTTTAGTCAACACATGTAGGTGCGGTGGCGGCAAGAGGCGGAGCCGGGTGGAGAAGACGTGGGCCTTCATCCGGGTCTTCTCTTGCCAGCGCAAGAGGAGCTGCTGCGTGGCTTCCGCTTGGTCGAGATCCTCGGCTTCGCTGTCCAGCTGAAGAGAAGCCGACCTTCTGTTAGTTGACTTCGTGAGTCAACAAAGAGGATCCCGGTGGCAGCAGGAGGCAGAGACGGGTGGGGAAGACGTGGACTTCCACCGAGAATTCTGGCCAGCACTTCCCTTTCCTCATGCACGGACGTATTTTCCTACATTGGTCAATTAAGCAAGGTCTCGGTGGCCGTCGTTGAAGGGGACAACTCAATGGAATGCGCGTCTTCATTTGCTGGTCGACGGTGAAGGAGCAACGTGGCTGCCATTTGGTTCTTCTCGGTCAACATTCCCTCTTTTGTTGACCATCAAAGGAGCGTGACATCATCACGGGCAGTCCTTGAATGCGTGGACATAGCTGCATGAATTCTTCACGAGCATGCATGGGCGTGGGCTTCACTTAGTTGACTACTTGAGTCAACTAAGTGGTGTCGCGTTGGCAGCAAATGGAGAGAACAACACCGGCGTGCACGTCTTCATTTCTGCATGAAGAAAGGGCCGCGGACGTACGCATGGCCATTGCATGCTACGGGTCTTCAGCTCGGTTGATTTGCGAGGCTGCTTGGGGTTAACAATTTCCTTTGTAGTTGGCAACATTGGACGTGTGCATGAAGACGTCGGGTGCTTGCATGAAAGGTTTGCTTTAGGAAGGTACAAATGTGGAAGGGGCTGGTCTCGCGAGTTACGTAAGAAGATTTTTTACGAGATGATAAGCTATACGAAAATCGGATCGTCTCGACACGGCAAAGACGTGATTACAAGGGTACGTTATAAGACCATCACGAAACGTGATGTCTTGGTCTGGTGATGGAAATGATGAAACGGCGGCCGAAAGTGGCGCCAACGACGCAGTCCGACAACAAATTCGTCGACCTACCACGAACCGTTACGTACTCGAGGTCCGGCGTACTCGAGGTCCGGCGAAAATTCGGATGTCACACTTTTTTTATTTATTAGCTAGCCCCTAAACCCATGGCAACTCCAAAACAGAAGTAACTTCTCCAAGCACACGACACAGATGAAACACATATTCAGTATTCATGGTATGTCCTAATATTAGGAGGTTGTACAGTGCCATGAGATGATCAATGAGAGCGACGTCTCCCACTAGGTTCGTAAGAAGCGGTATACCATTATCATTTCTATATCCAAGCTGATGTGAGAAATCAAATCCCCAAGCCCAGTAAGTTTCAACAATCAGACAAACTGATTAAGGTACTCATCCACGGTGGTGTATTTGACGTCGGGGTACAGCTCCGAAGCTTCCACTCCAAACGACGGCTCAATCTTGAAGTTAGTTTGGTCTCCTTTCACGAAAATAGAATGGGATATGGCCCACCTTAGATTGTCTGGAGATTTCGCATCTGCAATATAAGCGGACAAATAGACCAATCGATGTCAAGTAGAGGATAGAGACAATTTCCACGTGCTTAAATCTAATAGTAACGCATCTGTGACCTCGAATTTGCTTCAGAAGTTGCTCCTCTGGAATATAAACCCTCTCCAGGGTCTTGCCAATCTTTCTCTCCCACAAAGACACGAGATCATTCATCGAGTAGGTGTTGGCAGGAGGTTTGATGTACAGAATTTTGTTCAAGGTCCTTGGATCATCCATGGCTTTGATGGTATAGGTGCCAATGTCATCCTCCCTGTTAAACACCACTGTATATTGACAGAGAGAATTTTAGTATTTGGCTAATTAATACATCACAAAAACTTCGATTTTCCTAGAGTTACTTTCGGATCACATTTAAAGAACTCTCTTGAAATAAAGATTCATCAAAGATGAATGCATCCATATGTTCTTTTCTCAACTAGATACATAAAGATAACCTTCTTAATATGCTAACCAGGAGGTATTGTGCCAAGATAACCAACATCACTTTCATATCATTTATTAGTCTCCAGAAGTCAAGACTAATGGATGTAAAAAGCTCGACATCTCTAGATAGGGAGTTGCCTCAAAATTCTCAAGCTTGAGGAACTGCTCTCAATCTCAACACTCCCGTAATTAAATCATAAAAATTGTACAGCAAAATCCTGAGCAGTCAGGATACGTATTTCAACAAATTGCTTCTTACCTTTTGCATTACCATCCCCTAAGATGACAACTTTATCTCTAGAGGGAGCTGTAGCCCCAGGCTGTGCCAATGTCGAACGGTGCCAACCTGCTAGAAAGTTACAAGACACATAGGTATACGGGATTCCCTGTTCTTCAAGAAGGTGGAGAATATCGGTATAGTAAGCAGCATAAAAAGTTCTTGCTGGCTCCACAGCATGGGCACGATCCACATGACTTCCAAACACTGAAGGCAAGAATCTCTAAAAAGAAAAATAACCAAATCAAAAGAAACATTTCTATTGGAAAGCAACGAAAATTTAGAGCACATTCCCCTTATCCAACAAAATTATACGAGTTCTGGCAAAATAAAACAAAACAAACTTATATGAGAATGAAGTACTTTTTTTTTTTTTTTTTGGGTCAATATGTTGCTATAACAAAGTAAAATATGACCATAAGTGAGAAAACAGATCCAGCGATTAAGCAAATTCTACCCCAAGTGCTATTAGAAAAATAGAAGAAATAGAAAGTGAAGATTCCAATGTAAGGCAGCAGCCAGATAACTCTGTCGAGTATAAAATATGCAAATATGCTGCTTGCTTGGATGGCACTTTCACAAGTGATAAGATATCAGGTAAGTGTATTGCCTTTTGGGAGCATGCTGAGTTCCACTCATCGTTGACCGTTTACCACCCGAAGCAACAACAATTACTACTAAGTACTATCCCAGTAAGTAGGGCTGGGGAACATATATGCAAAAATAATACTCCTGAAAAGACCATTTCAAGGTTAAACTAGTTCATGTTCCCTGCGAATTCATGATCGAACAGCTCGGATACACGTCCATAGTCCATATTGAGTGCACGAAACATGTGTTTTTTTCGCCGACCTACAGGAAACCCAAACACAGGTTCTGGATAAATATACATATGAAGCCTCCTGGAGTACGTGGGTAGCGCAATATGAACACTGGGCTACACTTGGATGTGAAATAGTTATTCTCAAATTTCATCGAAGACTTCTACACAAAGTCATGACCAAAAGATGTGAAGTCTACAGATATGTAAGTCAATGCATCCTATTTCATCAAAACGAAGCTCGCAAGGAGAAGGTGATCCACTTATACCGGAAGGAAAGAATTAAGCTAACACAACCTGTATCATCAGTCAAATGCTAAACAAACAATGATTACGAGGACAAAATCATTCGAAACAGCGCCACCTTTATATTTCCGACCATCGTAATGGCAGCAACAATCTTGTATTGGTCCTCTGTTGATGTCTCAACGGTAGATACCACCACATCGACCTTCCTGATCGCAGTCAACATAGTATCCGGATCGTTTATATCTCCCTGAGAATCAAAGGACCAAGAGCATGAACCAACAATCGATGAAGTCGGCAATAACCGGTTTGGCACGAAGATAAGACTTCGATACCTTTATCAGACAAGAAAAAATACGACGACAAATAAAAAAAATACAAGCCACTATCCACAGAATTCTCGTCCATGGCATCTGAACAACACGTCAGAGCGGCTACTACGTAGCTATAGCTGTCTCATAAACAGCTAAGACATAAGGAAGTTTCTGTAAGATTTGCCTGAAAATGCGCTCGTTCGAATCGACATGGAAAGCTGAGATGATTCGTCACAAAAAATTTCACCATTTTCACGAACAAAGACAAAATATCAGAACAGTAATGAACAACGCCAAATCGCAAAGTGACTCCTATCAACTCGATCGAGACGAAAATCAGCTCCGATTCTACTGCTGAAGACATTTCTCAGGACGACGAGCAAGATTCAACGGCAGGCGAGGCTTTGATTCCTTGAAGCAGGACCAGATGTCGGGAACGAACGCGATCGCAAGGGCATAGCTTCTCACCTGAACCACACGGACGCCTAAGCTCTTGAAACCTTCGACGAGGTCGGCCTCGGCAGGGTTGGACGGAGTGGACGGCGGTGCCAGGAGAGCGAAGGTAGGGTGACCGGACTTAGCACTCGCTTCCACGACGAACTTTCCGATGAGTCCGGTCACTCCGATCACCAGGACTTTGCTCTTCTCCGCCATCTTGGAGTGGCTTTTCACGGCGGAGCCGGTGGATTTTCTCCGGCGAGCTCGCTCGGTCTCCTGAGCGACTCTGCTTCCAGCTGCTTGTAAGAAAGGGAGAGAGCGCGCTAAAATGAGGAGGTCCTTCGCACGGAAGCCCATTTATATTTTGATTCCAGAAGGGCATAAGCGTCTTTTCCATGAAATTGTCTTTCCAGCGAATTGACTTCCCTCGATCTGATCCTTCACGGGAAAATAGTGCGCTGTTACATTTATCTTAAATTAATTATTTTTATCTATATAAAATTCTCAAACGGATTTATTAGTGCTATATTTAGCACAAATTAATTTTTAATACCATAAATTAGGAAAAAAATTTGCTATAAAGGTGACTTGAGTGTAACAATGTATGATTTTTTGCAATCTAAAATTAATTTTCTGTACATACGACACGCATGTAGATGTTAGAGTTTTTTATATTGCTAGTCTTTAAAAAAAAAGGAAGAAAATCATATTTAAATTACTTTAATCACGATATTATCTAGCTTGAGAGATGATTTATATTTCTGTAATTTTAAAAAAGCTTATGTAACAATCTGACGAGGGATTATTGATGCGACGTCCTAGGTAGGAGCATGTGGAAGCGTGTCCATCAATGATCTCTAAGACAACACAAGAAACAACAGCCAGTAAAAGACACCACAAACGCACTACTTCTATATTACATTAATATATTACAAGACCTTTCTCTACAGAACATATCTTTTTCCACCATGCTATATCTATCTGCATAAGCTTGAGGTATCCCTATCTCCTCTATGGAAGTCGAAGCTCCAAAATTGGTATCCATACCTACAAGTTTGAAAGATAAAAGAGTGAGTCAATGACTCAACAAGTGAAGTCACTAATCCTCATATAAGAGGACAGCTTGTCATCGAATCTAGCATGCGGACATTACTTGCACTACAACATCAATGGCAAATCAATAACAATTCCTTTGCTATACCTTAATTATATGCATGTGATCAATTTTGGCTCATCATCAATGCATGAGCATGTGGAAGCGTGTCCATCAATGATCTCTAAGATGACACAACAAACAACAGCCAGGAAAAGACACCACAAACGTACTACTTTTATATTACATTAATATATTACAAGCCCTTTCTCTACAGAACATATATTTTTCCACCATGCTATATATATCTGCATAAGCTTGAGGTATCCCTATCTCCTCTATGGAAGTCGAAGCTCCAAAATTGGTATCCATACCTACAAGTTTGAAAGATAAAAGAGTGAGTCAATGACTCAACAAGTGAAGTCACTAATCCTCATATAAGAGGACAGCTTGTCATCGAATCTAGCATGCGAACATTACTTGCACTACAACATTGATGGCAAATCAATAACAATTCCTTTGCTATACCTTAATTATATGCATGTGATCAATTTTGGCTTATCATCAATGCATGAGCATGTGGAAGCGTGTCCATCAATGATCTCTAAGACGACACAACAAACAACAGCCAGGAAAAGACACCACAAACGTACTACTTTTATATTACATTAATATATTACAAGCCCTTTCTCTACAGAACATATATTTTTCCGCCATGCTATATATATCTGCATAAGCTTGAGGTATCCCTATCTCCTCTATGGAAGTCAAAGCTCCAAAATTGGTATCCATACCTACAAGTCTGAAAGATAAAAGAGTGAGTCAATGACTCAACAAGTGAAGTCACTAATCCTCATACAAGAGGACAGCTTGTCATCGAATCTAGCATGCGAACATTGCTTGCACTACAACATCGATGGCAAATCAATAACAATTCCTTTGCTATACCTTAATTATATGCATGTGATCAATTTTGGCTTATCATCAATGTATGATCTACCTCAAATTTATCAAACAACACACAACAACATGCACAAAGGTTCATTAACCATCCCAAACGATTCTTCCCATACTTTTAGGGGATTCCAACATCAAGCGAGGCATTTGACCATCAAGCTAAGCATCTCATATTTTCAAGGACTTTTTGACTCAATCAAGGTATCCTGTTCTCATGAATGAAGCATCCTCTTGGCATAGAGGCATATCGTTCTCATTAAAGAGACATCTTGTTGGCGTGGGGACATCTCATTCTCATGAACGAGGTATTGTCACCATCTCAATGGGCGACAACATCCCATTGGCGTGGGGTCATCGTCGTTACCTCAAGTGGCAATAGTTCTTATATTTCATTAGGTGATCACATGTTCTACATTGCACAAATCGATTTATTATCTTTAATTTTAGCTGGTGCAAACAAGGTCCAAAAGCGTGCTCATACAAGTGCGTGCGTGCGTCATGACCTATAACATTGTTACTTTACTACTATGCTGAGCATGACATGTGACTCGTGGCTCGAATTGACATGCTCAAGCGCCGACCCAAAGCCAAGCGAGGCTCAAATTGACATGCCTCAATGCCAATCTAAGGCCAAGCAAGGTTTAGTCTGTCACACCTCAACATCGATTCCAAAACCGAGTAAGACTCATCCGTGACTCGTGGTGTGATTGTACTTATGAATGCAAGACATGAGCAAACCATACAAAATCAATCCTCATCATGCACATGACCACACATGGGTGAGCACATAACTAAATCCAACAATGTAACGCATCGCTCTAATTAAGGGTTAGAAATTCTACTTATAACTACAAGGACATGAGCAAACCATACAAACAACCATCAACATGCACACAACTAAGCACGGATGAGAACACAGCCAAGCCCAACAACGCAGCACATTGCCCTAGCTGAAGGTTAGAGATTTCACTTACGACTTATCCAGGTGGTGGCCAATGGCTAAGCGATGGCAAATTGATGAGGGGTGAATGGCGAGAGAGGGAATGGTCAAGAGAGAGGGGGGAGGGGCATGTGCAAGAGAGGAGAGGTGGAAGAAATGAGCCAAGGTGGGGAAATCAAGGGTTGGTGCTTTTATTTATAGGCAAAACCTCAATGATTGCCTTTTCCAAATGATCTAATAACTTCTTTAGGTGGCAAGGCTAATTAGGAGAGATGGCGCCTTAATAGCCTAGAGAAATGATTAAGTCCTAAAAGTGTCTCTTATTGGACACTTAGCCATAAGTCATCGCCTTAATGAAGAAACTATCTTGAAGAGGTGGCACGCCTACCTTGATGAAATGGCGTCCTAAGGCCCTAGAAGAGCACTTGCCATTCTTCTCATTAGGCCACCTATGTCATGAGTCATCTTTCAATAATAACTTGGCTAAACTTGCTCTCCAAGACGATATCTTAATGTAATGATAACCTCATTTCTATAAGGACACCCAAGCTTATGACTCGTTCTCTTCATTAATTGCTTAGATTTGGTGTCATCATAAGGCTTGGATTTTTGTCGCATGTTAGATTATTTGTTCTCCAAGTTGAACTCATTTCTCGCCACTTGGACATGTGAGTCATCCCTTTTATTCAGTTACTAACTTCCAAAAAACATAATGAGATTACTTGTTCTTCAAGTTAAACCCCTATCTTGCTAATTGAATGACAACTCATTCCTATATGAGTTACCTAAGATTTAGTTATAATCGGCTTTGGATTTAGTCACATGTTTCTTGTTTCTCAAGTAACTTGCTACTTAAGTTGTCATATGTAATCATGACCAAATCCTCTTCCTTGCCACCCAAGTTCCTTACCACTTAAGTTGATGAGTCATTCTCTTCATTTATGGACTAACTTCCAAAGAACATTTTGTAAACATGAGAAAGAAGCTGATGGAAGTGCCAAGATTATTGTGTGAGAGCTTTTCATGTTCATCCACAATCAATTGCACCATTTGAGTTGAGGTTTGTGGCTAATTCACAACCGATCGAGGCGGGATGTAGCCAAGCCTAGACCAACGTGGCTAGTTCAATGGCCTATCTTGCTAGCGCATGGCCAGAGTTGGCCGGACATAAGGCCAAGCTAATCGGGCTTAAGGCCAGCTCATGGCCTAGCATAAGGCCGGGCTTATGGCCTGGCACATGGCCGGGTGGCAAGGTCGCTAAGCTGATCCATGACCGATCCGTGACTAGTCCGTGATCCATCGCAAGTGATCCTTGGAGTGGTCCTTGGGGCACACCGATTTATAGCCATTTCTCATGGGCTAAAACTGTAGACATTACAACTTAACTTGCCAAAAATATGAAAATCTAAATTAAAGTTTGGATGGTGTTTGAAATTTAAGTAATCTTAATTTTGAAGTGTTAGAAATATTATTTAATTTAAACTATAGCTTGCTTTTTTAATTGATATTATACTTTTATAATTTACCATAATATTCAATGTAATTGATAACAAAGAAGTTGAGGCTGCCTTTTAGGTGTAGTTTATCATATGAAATAATAAGAAAAAATGGTATGAGAGGGCAATGAGCTGCTTGACATGCATTTGCATATATATATATATATATATATATATATATATATATATATATATATATCATGGAGTTCCATAATCCATATATGATTGTTTTCAGGTGCAAACTCTTTTTTCCTGTAGAGTCAATCACATAAATTAATTTTGTAACTTTTTGGCCAACAAAAGATTATCTTATAAATAATTCAAAACTTCTTGAAGAAAGGAGAGGTAAATTATTAGATTGGTTCATTGATTGAATAGGGAGCACGATGTAGACATATATAAATGATAATCTCTTTATCATTAAATGTGAAAGATTTAATGTTTAGATCACCTTTTCGAAATTGAAATGGCTTATCTTTTGAGTGTTTGTTTAGCCAAAAAGGGTTTCGTACAATTTGTTTTTGATATTTTTACTTGCTTAGTTACCGAAAATGGATTGATTATCGAAAAATCATTTACAATGAAGGAAAACATCCATGCTCAAAAACAAGGAAACTTTTCTCTATTCTCAAAGAGAGGAAATCATTTTAAAGTTAATGACCAAATGAGAACTAAAAATGATTTCTGCATAAAACGTCTCTAAATTGGTTTACCTATGATAAATTTACCTAAAACTAATTTTTCAACCATCAAAAACTCAAAATTGATACATACGTGACAAATTTATTCTAAACTAATTTTTTAACCACCAAAAACCTTAATCTAGTACATTTATGATAAATTTATCCCATGTTAATTTTCGTTAAATTGAATCAATGCCATGAAAAAACACAAATTGATAACAGAAAGTAAAACTCCAAAACTGGTATATTTGTTGGCTATTTATGTCATATAACTTAGTAATTTGACAGTAAAATTTAATAAAAACTAACGGATGGTAAATTTATCACAAATACACTAGTTTGGAAATTTTAGTATTATTAATTCTATCAAAAAACCTACGGTAAACAATGAGGAAATTTTTCACTACCCTTAAGAGAGGGAATCATTTTCAAAATGACCAAACGATAGCTAAAAATGATTTCAGTACAAAACATCTTTCTTAGACATGTCGAAGTTTTCACTAAACAAAGCAAGTCTTCGTTTGCAGAGTCAACACGACATCGCACGGCACTGCGGTTTCTCGAAAAGAGAAGGACCCAAGAGTCCACGCTGGCGGCGGCGGCGGCATGCAGAGTACGGAAGGATTCATTTAGTCAAGACTGATATCCACGAATGATCGGGCGTGGAGACAGGATTCTAGTTCGAGATTTGTTCCAGCTTCATCAAGCATTTGCCCTTTTCTTTTCTTTGTATTGCCTTGTTCGCCGCCCATGAGAGTCCTTAAACTTGTTAATCTTTTAAGTTTATCCATAATCAACTCGCTACAGTAGATTTCTTCGGCTAAGGAAACCCAAAGTTTCAATTTCCTTGAGATTTTCGTGGACATATAAAAAGTATTTGCTTTCATCACAATAATTGCCTACGGACCATTTAGGCATGGAAAACTATTCGATTTTGGTTATTTCGAAAAATAAATAATGTTAGAAATATTTTTCTAAAAGATAATTGCTTGTATAGTTTAAAATAATCGGTCAATGAAAAATATTTTTATTATCAATAATAAATTATATTTAAAAGTTTTTGTGAATGATAAAAATATTTTTCATCCATTTATTTTATAATGAAACAAGCGATCATTTTAATTTTTTTTTTTTTTTCAAATAATATAATTTTCGTGAAACAAACGGAGCTTAAAGCATGATGATCTTTTAGTATAAGACGAGGATTAGTAGCTCCAATTCAATACCCACACCGGCGACATAGAATGTATAAAATATAGAAGGGTTTTGCTCGCATGACATTTTTTGGGTCATTATGAGAGTAACGGTATACTGTGAGTTGTAAATTCTTAGAGTGAATCTTACAACAATTATTAATTATTAATTTTTTTATGATCCATAACAAGCTATTAATACCATAATAGATTTAAAACAAATACATGAATAGAGAAATCCAACGTCTTTCTTTAAGCTTGGCCCATAAAACCCATTATCAACTCCAAAACGGAAGTAACTTCTTCAACCACCGCATAGATGCTGCACATATTGAATTAGGGGTGTGCAAAATACCCGGACCGCCCGGAACCGGACCGGAACCGGACTGGAACCGCCCGGAACCGGCGGTTCTTGAGGGAACCGGTCCGGTTCCCGGTTCCAATTTATGGGAACCGGTGTGTACCGGTTCGGTTCCCGGTTCCATGGGCGGATCCACCCGCCCACCCACCCACCCGGACCGGACCGGAACCTTTTTAATATTAAAAAAAAAATTACTAAAAGAAACCCTAGATCTCATCTCACTCCTTTCGTCTTCGGCTCCTAATCCTATCACCATTTCGCTGCGTTTACTTCTCCTGCCGTCTGCATCTCCACGTACTTAAATTTGGTTTTTCTTTCTTTGGCTTGCTTTAATGTCACGCAATCATTTTATGTTGAAAACCAAAATTGTTTCACATCAAGATTGGTTCCATGGATCCACCCAGAACCGGACCGGACCGACGGTCCGGTTCCCAGTGGATCCATGCAACAAACGGGTGGATCCCGGTTCCAATTTTTTGGAACCGGTCCTTAGCGGGTGGATCCCGGTTCCAATTTTTTGGAACCGGTCCTTAGCGGGCGGTTCCCGGTTCTAGGTCGGAAACCGCCCGCCCGGATCATGCACACCCCTATATTGAATGATCCTAGTATGTCCTCCTATTTGGAAGCTGCACGTGCTAGGAGATGATCAGCGAATTTCAGCGACGTTTCAAACTAGGATCCTGGGAAGCAGAATCCTATACAACATAGGATTCAAGTAGATGTGGAAAATGAACGTAATTGCACAGTAATACCTACTCAACTCACACAATAGCCTCGATGCTCACATGAAAAAAATTTACGCCTGAGCTCTTGAAACCTTGGGCGATGTTGGCCTTGGTGGGATCAAGGAGAGCAGCCCCTTTAGCGAGAGGGTCAACGGACTGAGCGCTCGCTTAAACTTTGAACCTTCCGAGATATCCAGTGCCTCTGATCACCAGGAGTTTGTTATTCTTGGCCATTGAAGGTTCGTCCCGGCGGCAGCATGGTTTTTCCCGGCGGACTTGCTCGGTCTTGGACCATAGCTGCTGGCGTGTTGGCAGGCTCCGAGATGAATCATCATCTGATTTTGATTTCAGAAGGACGAAAATGTCTTTTTATGTGAACTGGTTTTTCTTGATATCGCCATTAGCTGGAAAAGAAGTGCACGCAAAGTGGACTAATAGAAGCAGAAGAAAATCTAATATAAAGTACTTCAATAAAGATTTTGTCAAGTTTGAGAGATAATTCAAATTATTGTGAAAAAAAGAAAATTTGACTTACCAAAAATAAGAAATTCCACGTTTAAGTTTGGATGGTGCTAAAGATTTGAGGAATCTTAATTTTGAAGGACTGGAGATTCTAATTAATTTTATTATTATGGTTTTGTTTCTCGATTGATACTAGACTATTCTAACTTACAATGATTTTTCATGTAAATATTAAGGAAGAAGTTGAAATAGTTCTTTTTATATCATATGAAAAGTGAAAATGGTATGAAAGGACAATAAGTTATTCCTCACGCATGTGCTTGCCTGGAATCATGACGATCGTTAAATGATTGTTTTGAGGAAAAGGTAAGTGAAATTGGTATGAAAGGGCAATGAGCTATTTGACGTGCATGCGCTTGCATGGTATCAAGACATTTCATATCGCTAAATGATTTCTTTGAGGTGCACTAAATTCTTTCCAAAGGCAGTGTCGATCAAGGCACCGTTTGGTAACGTTTTTGTTTCTCTCAATTTCTGTTTTTTTGTTTCTCGAAACAAAAAAAGTACATAAATCCGTTTGGTAACATCAATTAATTTTTCTATTCCCTAAAATAAAAAGTGGCCAATGAATATATTTGGAATAAAAATAAGAAGTAGAAAAAAAGTAGATTCTTATTCTCGGGAACAATTTTTAGAAATAAGTTATTTTCTCTTTTCTTTTCTTCTTTTTTTTTTTCTTATTTGCCAGCTGCCACCCCCTTCGCCGCTTGCCATCAGTCGACCATTGCGGCTGGCCGGCCGTCGCCGCCGACCGCCGCTGTTGCCGCCGACCACTGATCCTCGCTGCCGATGACCACCAACAACGCCACCCGCCACCTGTTGCCACTAATCATCGCCGGCGGGGTTGGCAATGGGCAGCGATGATCAATGGCCGGCGGCTGGCGGCAGCAGTGGTCGGCGATTGGCAGCAATAAAGAAGAATAAGAAAAAAATTAATAGAAATTTTATATTACTATGAATCGTACCAGACACATTCCTATTATTTTTCCATTCCGAGAATAGAAATTTTACATAGTTATCAAACGTATTATTTTATTGAGAAATTGTCTCAAGGAATAGAAATAGAAAAAGACTATTTCTAAAAAGAAATTGTTCTCCAGAACAGAAGTGTTACCAAACAAATCCTAAGAGTACTCTTTATGATTTTTCAGGGAACATAAGATTTCTATGTTTTCAAATTCATGAGTTCTTTAAAAAAATGAGACTGAGGTTTTTAGATTGATTCCGCTACTAAAGAGTGAGTTCAATGCACATATATTAAGCAAGTAGTAAGATAGTCTCTTTATCATTAAATGGAAAAGATTTAATGTTTAAATCGTCCATATGAAATTTGAAATTGCAATTTACCTAATCTGTGAAGTTAACACGATACTATGTAGACACCGCCTTATTGGACTCTCTTGTTTAGGAAAGGATATGAGTCCTCACTCTCAACGTTTAGTAAAAAATTTGGTTCGCAAGGTGTCCAAATTTATTGTGCATGCCTCTCTTTCTTCTTGCTTGTTCCATGCCCATAACAGTCCTCAAATCATTAAGGATAAGCCAACACCGCGAGGTATTCATCAATGGGTTCTAACTTGCTATTCTTTAACCTTACCCTTCACCAAGTGGCAACAAAAACATCATCCTTGTTTTTTTGGTCGGTAAAACATCATCCTTGCTGACTTCTATATATATATATATATAAAATCTGCTAAGTAAACCTCGATTTTAGATTCCGAGGAGATCTTCGAGGACATGTAAATTATTTGATTTCAAAATTGTGCATCAACAATGCTCCACTACGAGAATAAAAACGGAAGATTTATACTTTTCACCCTTCTACTTTTTCCGATTCTCCAATTAAGTCCGTGTACTTTCAATTTGTCTAATTAAGTCAATTAGGTTTTACCCAAATTCGGGATAGGCTTTTGGCACGACACCATAAACCCTCGTCCTTTTTTTATTTGTTAGCTAGCCCCTGAACACATAGCACCTCCAAAACAGAAGTAACTTCTCTAAGCATACAGCACAGATGAGCACTTATTCAGTATTCATAGTATGTCTTAATATCTGGAGGTTGTACAGTGCCATGAGAGAATCAATGGGAGCGACGTTTCCCACTAGGTTCGTGAGAAACAATATACTATTACCATTTGTGCATCCAAGCTGATGTGACAAATCAAATCCCCAAGAACAGTAAGCTTCGACGATCAGACAAACTGATTAAGGTACTCATCCATGCTGCTATATTTAACATCAGGGTAGAGCTCCGAAGCTTCCACTCCGTACGACGGCTCAATCTCGACGTTAGTTTGGTCTCCTTTCACGAAAACAGAATGGGATATGGCCCACACCAGATCGTCTGGAGATTTCACATCTGCAATATGAGCAGACAAGTAGACCAATCGTTGTCAAAAGGTTTAAATCTCATAGAGAATAGAGACAATTTTTACGTGCTCAAATCTAATAGTAACACATTTGTGACCTCGAATTTTCTTCAGAACTTGCTCCTCTGGAACATAAACCCTCTCCAGGGTCTTGCCGGTCTTTCTCTCCCACAAAGACACGAGATCATTCATCGAGTAGGTGCTGCCAGGAGGTCTGATGTACAAAATTTTGTTCAAGGTCCTAGGATCATCCACAGCTTTGATGGTATAGGTGCCGATATCATCCTCCCTGTTAAACACCACTGTACATTGACGGGAGAATTTTAGAATTTGGCTAATAAATATATCACAAAAACTTTGACCTTTCGGCTCTTATTTAAAGAACTCTCTCAATAAAAAGATTCATCGTGTACGAATGCATTCATATGTTCTTTTATCAACTAGATACATAAGATAACCTTCTTAATATGCTGACCAGGCGGTATTGTGCCAAGATAACCAACATCACTTTTATATCATTTATTAGTCTCCGGAAGTCAAGAATAATGGATGTAAAAGACCCGACATCTCCAGCTAGGGGAGTTGCCTGGAATTCTCAAGCTTCAGGAATTGTCCTCACTCTGATTACTCCCGTAATTAAATCGTAAAAGTTGTACAGAAAAATCTTGACGAATCAGAATGGGTATTTCGATGCTTCTTACCTTTCGCATTACCATCCCCTAAGATGACAATTCTCTCTCTAGAGGCAGCTCTAGTCCTGGGCTGCACCAATGTTGAACGGTGCCAACCTACAAGAAAGTTACAACACACATAGGTATACGGGATTCCCTCTTCCTCAAGAAGGCGGTGGATGTCGGTATAGTAAGCAGCATAAAAAGTTCTTGCTGGCTCCACAGCATGGGCACGATCCACATCACTTCCAAACACTGAAGGCAAGAATCTCTAGAAAGAAAAATAATCCAATCAGAAGAAATATTTCCATTGGAAAGCAACGAAAATTTGGAGCACATTCCCCTTATCCAACAAAATTATATGAGTTCTGGCAAAATAAAACAAAACAAACTTGAAAGTGACTGAATTTCATGTTTGTTTTTTTTTTGTTAGTATGTTACTATAACAGAGTAAAAACTTATCATAAGTGAAACAATAAATTCAGCAAATAAGCAAATTCTACCATAAGTGCTATTAGAAAAGTAGAAGGAATGGAAAGTGAAGATTTCAATGTTAGGCAGCAGCCAGATAACTCTGTCAAGTATAAAATATGCAAACATGCTGCTTGCTTGAATGGACACTTTCACAGTGATAAAATATCAGGCAAGTCCATTGCCTTTTCGGAGCATGCTGAGTTCCACTCATTGTTGGCTGTCAACCACCCGCAGCAACAACGATTACTACTAAGTACTATCCCAGTAAGTGGGGTTGAGTAACATACATGCAACGATAATACTCCTGAAAAGGACCATTTCAAGGTTAAACTGGTTCGTGTTCCTCGCGAATTCATGATCGAAGCGCTGGGATACAAGTCCATAGTCCATATTGAGTGACTGAAACTTGTTATGTCAAAATATCAGAAAAGACAATGAACAACACCGAATCGCAACGTGGCTCCAATCAGCTCGATCGAGTGAGAGATGGAGACGAAACTCAGCTCCGATTCTACTGCCGAAGACGTTTCTCGGAACGACGAACAAGATTCAACGGCAGGTGACGCTTTCGGTTCCTCGAAGCGGAACCAGATGTCGGAAACGAACGCCATCGCACGGGCATAGCTACCTACTCACCAGAACTACGTAGACGCCTAATCTCCTGAAACCTTGGACGAAGTTGGCCTTGGCAGCGTCGGCCGGAGTGGACAGCGGTTCCACGAAAGCGAAGGTGGGGTGGCCGGATTTAGCACTCGCTTCCACGACGAACTTTCCGATGAGTCCGGTGACTCCGATCACCAGGACTTTGCTCTTCTCCGCCATCTCGGAGGGGTTTTTCACGGCGGAGTCGGTGGATTTTCTCCGGCAAGCTCCGTCGGTCTTCGCAGCGACTGTGCTCCAACTGTGTCTGCGAGAAAGGGAGAGAGCGCGCAAAAATGCCCGGGGCTCTTCTACACGGAGCCAATTTATATATTTTGATTCCAGAAGGGCGTAATTATCTTTTCAATGAATTGTCCTTCCAGCCTATTGACTTCTCGATCTGATCCTTCACCAGAAAAAAAAGTGCATGAAATTAATTTTCTATTACATTTATCCTAAATTAACTTTGTACCTAAAATATTCTCCAGCCGGATACAAATGTCATCCCGAACTAATTTTTAATGTAAAAAATTACTGCAAATTTTGGACAAATGTGACATGAATATGACAATATAAAAATTTTTGTGATATAAAAATTAATTTTTGGTAAATATAATATGGATGTACTAGTTTGAGTTTTTTTTTTTATGGTATTAGTCCTGAAAAAAGAAAGGGAAGAAAATAAAATATAAAGTATTCTAATAATGATGTTGTCTAATTTGAGAGATGATTCATTTTTTGTGAAATGAGAAAAACTTAACTTGCCTAGAATAACAAAATCCAAATTTAAGTTTGGATGGTGTTAGAAATTTAGGTAATCCTAATTTTGAAGTGCTAGAAATACTGTTTAATTGAAACTATATTTTGTTTTCTCAATTGATATTGTACTATTATAATTTACCATGATTTTTTATGTCATTGATAAAAAAAGAAGTTGAAACCACTTTTTAGGTTTACTTTATCATATTGAAATAATAAGAGAAAATGGTATGAGAGGACAATGAGCTATTGGACATGCAGATGCACATATATACATGACATCACGGAGTTTCATAGTCGCTCTATGATTGTTTTGAGGTGCCATTTCTTTTTTCCTGTAGGTCCAACTACATTAATTAATTTTTTAACTTTTTGGCCAACAAAACATTATCTTGTAAACAATTCATAACTTATTGAAGGAGACTAACCTTGTTAGATTGGCTCATTGATTGAATAGGGAGCATGATGTTAGTAAGTTAGACATATATAAATGATAATCTCTTTATCATTAAATGCGAAAGATTCAATGTTTAGATCACCAATTCGAAATTGAAAGTGCATATCATTTGAGTGCTTGTTTTGCTAAAAAGGGTTTACTGAAATTTGTTTTCCATAATTTCACATGCTTAGCTACCGCGAGTCTAGTTCGAGGGTTGTTCCAACTTCATCGCACATTTGCCTTTTTCTTTGCCTTGTTTGTTCCCCGCAGTAAGAATCCTTAAACTTGTTATTCTTTTAAGTTTATCATTCATGAAAGGAGATTTCGTCGGCTAAGGAAACCCGGAGTTTCAATTAACTTTAGATATTCGAGGATATATAAAGTATTTGATTTCACCACAATGATTGCCTATAGACTATTTAGACATGAAAAACTACTCAACTTTATTTGTTTAGTAAAAAATGAATAATTTTAAAAATATTCTTCTAAAAAATGATTACTTGCATATTTTAAAATGATTAGTCGATGAAAAATGTTGTTATTATCAACAACAAAATATGTCTAAATATTTTAGTAGACGACAAAAATATTTTTTGTCCATTTATTTTATAAGCGATATAAATAATCATTTTTGAGATATTTTTTCTTCTAAATTATTTATTTTTCGCGAAATAGATGGAGCTTAAGACACAATTATCTTTTAGTCTAAGACCAGGAAATCAGGTGAATTATCGAACATCATCAGCAGCTCGAATTCAATACCCACGCCGACGACATAAAACGTATAATATACAGAAATAGAAAAACTCATATCAAACTCCAAAATAGAAGTGACTCCTCCAAGCACTGCATAGGCGCCTCGCACATCGAATGTTCCTAGTATGTCCTCGTATTAGGAACTTGCACGTGCCGTGAGATGATTAGCAGGATGCGGAGAAGCAGAATCCTATATAACTTATGGTTCAAGTTGATGTCGGAAACGAACATAATTGCACCGTAGTGACTACTCACGACACGATACACACATGAAAAATTTGACGCCTAAGCTCTTGAAACCTTGGGCGATGTTGGCCTTGGTGGGATCGGAGAGACCGGGGCTCCCTCACGAGAGCAAAGGTAAGGTGACCGGACTTAGCACTCGCTTCAACTATGTACTTTCGAGGCATGCAATGCCTCCGATCATCAATTAGCTGGAAAAGAAGTACATGCGAAGTGGACTAATAGAAACAGAAGAAAACCTAATACAAAGTACTTCAATAAAGATTTTGTCGAGTTTGAGAGATGATTCAAATTATTGTGAAATAAGAAAATTTAACTTACTAAAAATATAAAAAAAAATCTACACTTAAGTTCAGATGGTGCTAAAGATTTAAGTAATCTTAATTTTGAAGGATTAGAGTTTCTAATTTATTTTGTATGATGATTTTATTTCTCAATCGATATTAGACTATTATAACTTACAATGATTTTTCATGTAAATAAAAGTTGAAACCATTTTTTTGTATCATATGAAAAGACTAGTGAAAACGATATGAAAGGGCAATGAGCTATCCGACATGCATGTACTTGCATGGTATCATGACGTTTCATATCGCTAAATGATTGTTTTGAGGTGCACTAGACTCTTTCCAAAGGGGGGTTGATCAAGAGATTACTCTTTCTGATTTTTTGGGCAACATAAGATTTCTATATTTTCAAATTAAGTTCTTAAGAAAAGGAAACCGAGGTTTTTAGATTGATTCCAATTCTAAAGAGTGAGTTCAATGCACATATATTAAGCACGTAGTAAGATAGTCTCTTTATCATTAAATGGAAAAGATTTTATACTTAGATCATTCATATGAAATTTGAAATTGCAATTTACCTAATTTGTAAACACAATATTACGTAGACCTCGCCTTATTGGACTTTCTTAATTAGGAAAGGACACGAGTCCGCGCCCACCATGATTAGTAAAGAAATTGGTTCGTGAGGTGTCCAGATTCATCATGCATGCCTCTCTTTCTTCTTGCTTGTTCCACGCCCATAACAGTCCTCGAAACATTAAGGATCATCCAACACCGCAAGGTATTCATTAATGGGTTTTAACTGGCTATTCTTTAAGCTTACCCTTCGACAACTGGCGACAAAAATATCATCGTTGCTGGACTTCTAAAAAAAAAAATTCTACTAAGTAAAACCTCGAGTTTAGATTCTGAGGAGATCTTCGAGGCCGTACAAAGTATTTGATTTCAAAAAAGTGAGTATCAACTATAATCCACTACGAGAATAAAAAAGGAAGATTCGTACCTTTCACCCCTGTACTTTTACCTCTTCTCTAATTAACTCCCTGTGCTTTCAATTTGTCTAATCAAGTCTTCTACGGGTTGAGAAGTCAATTAGGTTTTACCCAAATTTGGGGAAGGCTTTTGGCACGACACCATAAACCCTTTTCCTTTTTTTATTTATTAGCTAGCCCCTAAACCCAAAACAACTCCAAAACAGAAGTGACTTCTCCAAGCACACAGCACAGATGAGCACATATTCATTCAGTATTCATAGTATGTCTTAATAACTGGAGGTCGTACAGTGCCATGAGATGATTAATAGGAGTGACGTTCCACACTAGGTTCGTAAGAAGCAGAATACTATTACCATTTCTGATTCCAAGCTGATGTGAGAAATCAAATCCCCAAGCACAGTAAGTTTCGACGATCAGACAAACTGATCAAGGTACTCATCCATGGTGCTGTATTTGACGTTGGGGTAGAGCTCCGAAGCTTCCACTCCAAATGACGGCTCAATCTTGAAGTTAGTTTGGTCTCCTTTCACAAAAATAGAATGGTATATGGCCCACATCAGATCATCTGGAGATCTCGCATCTGCAATATGAGCGGACAAGTAGACCGATGGACATCAAAAGGTTTAAATATCTTAGAGAATAGAGACAATTTCCACATGCTGAAATCTGATAATAATGCATCTGTCACCTCGAATTTTCTTCAGAACTTGCTCCTCTGGAATATAAACCCTCTCCAGGGTCTTGCCGATCTTTCTCTCCCATAAAGACACGACATCATTCATCGAGTAGGTGTTGGCAGGAGGTCTAATGTAGAGAATTTTGTTCAAGGTCCTTGGATCATTCATGGCTTTCATGGTATAGATGCCGATGTCATCCTCCCTGTTAAACACCACTGTATATTGACGGAGAATTTCAGAATTTCGCTAATAAATATAACACAGAAACTTTGACCTTCCTAGAGATACTTTCGCTTTACATTTAAAGAACTTTCTTGAAATAATTATTTTATTAGAGACGAATGCATCCATATGTTCTTTTCTCAACCAGATTCATAAAGATAACCTTCTTAATAATGCCGACCAGGCGGCGTTGTGCCAAGATAACCAACATCACTTTCATATCATTTATGAGTCTCTGGAAGTCAAGACTAATGTATGTAAAAGGCCCGACATCTCCAGATAGGGGGTTGCCTGAAATTCTCAAGCTTCAGGAACTACCCTCAATCTAATCACTTCCGTAGTTAAATCGTAAAAATTGTACAGAAAAATCCCGACGAATCAGAATACGTATTTCAACAAATTGCTACTTACCTTTTGCATTACCATCCCCTAAGATGTCAACTTTATCTCTAGAGGGAGCTGTAGCCCCAGGCTGTGCCAAAGTAGTACGGTGCCAACCCGCAAGAAAGTTGCAAGACACATAGGTATACGGGATTCCCTGTTCCTCAAGAAGGCGGAGGATGTTGGTATAGTAAGCAGCATAAAAAGTTCTTGCTGGCTCCACAGCATGGGCACGGTCCGCATGATTTCCAAACACTGAAGGCAAGAATCTCTAGAATAAAAATAACCAAATCAGAAGAAACATTTCTATTGGAAAACAACGAAAATTTAGAGCACATTGCCCTTATCCGACAAAATTATATGAGTTCTGGCAAAATAAAACAAAACAAACTTATACGAGACTGAATTTCTTTCTTCTTCTTTTTTGTCAATATGTTACTATAACGGAGTAAAAAAATGATCATAAGTAAAATAAAAGATTCAGCAATTAAGCAAATTCTAGCCCAAGTGCTATTAGAAAAATGGAAGAAATGGAAAGTGAAGATTTAAATGTTAAGCGGCAGCCAGATAACTGTCAAGCATAAAATATGCAAACATGCTGCTTGCTTGGATGGACACTTTCACAAGTGCTAAGATATCAGAGGAAAGTCCATCGCCTTTTGGGAGCATGCTGAGTTCCATTCATTGTTGGCTGTCAACCACCCGCAGCAACAACAGTTACTACTAAGTACTATCCCAGTAAGTGGCGTGGGATAACATTATGCAACAACAATACTCCTGAAAAGGACCATTTCAAGGTTAAACTAGTTCATGTTCCCTGCGAATTCATGATCAAAGCGCTGGGATACATGTCCAGAGTCCGTATTGAGTGATCGAAACTTCTTACGTTTTTTTCTTTGCTGACCTAGAGGAAACCCAAACACACAGGGACTTCTACACAAAGTCATGACCATTTAAGATGAAAAAAGATGTGAATTCTACAGATAAATGAGTCAATGCATCCCATTACATCAAAGCGAAGCTCACAAGGAGAAGGTGTTGCACTTATGCCAGAAGGAAAGAATTAAACTAACACAACCTGTATCATCAGTCAAATGCTAAACGAACAGTGATTACGAGGACAAAATCATTCGAAACAGCACCACCTTTATATTTCCGACTATCGTAATGGCAGCGATAATCTTGTATTGGTCCTCTGGTGATGTCTCAACTGTAGAGATTACCACATCAACCTGCCTGATCGCATTCAACAGAGTACCTGGATCGTTCATATCTCCCTGATAATCAAATGACCAAGAGCATGAATAAACTATCGATGAAATCAGCAATCATCAACAAATCCTGTTTTGGCAGTGGGAAGACTAAGAAAAGGAGAGATTCATACTTCAAGACCTTAAAAAGACGAAAAAAATACTATGACAAATAAAAAACAAGCTACTACAGAATTCTCGTCCATGGCATCTGAAGAACAGGTCAGTGCAGCTACGTAGCTATAGCTGTCTCATAAACGGCTAAAACATAAGGAAGTTTCTGTGAGATTTGTCTGAAAATGCACTCGTTCGAATCAACACGCGAAGCTGAGATGATTTGTCAGGCAGTGTGAAAAATGACAAAGAGCAACACCAAATCGCAACATGACTCCAATCAACTCGATCGAGCGAGCGAAGGAGACGAAAATCAACTCCGGTTCTACCGCTGAAGACGTATCTCAGGACGGCGAACGAGATTTAACGGCAGGTGACGCTTCGGTTCCTCGAAGCAGAACCAGATGTCGGAAACGAAGGCGATCGCACGGGAATAGCTTCTCACCAGAACTACGTGGACGCCTAAGCTCTTGAAACCTTCGACGAGGTCGACCTTGGCAGCGTCGGACGGAGTGGACGGCGGTGCCACGAGAGCGAAGGTAGGGTGGCCGGACTTAGCACTGGCTTCCACGACGAACTTTCCGATGAGTCCGGTGACTCCGATCACCAGGACTTTGCTCTTCTCCGCCATCTCGGAGTGGCTTTTCACACGGCGGAGTCGGTGGATTTCCTCCGGCGAACTCGCTCGGACTCTGTAGCGACTCTGCTCCAACTGCTTGTAACAAAGGGAGAGCGCGCGCTAAAGTGCCGGGGCTCTTCACGCGGAGCCATTTTATACTTTGATTCCAGAAAGGCGTAATTGTCATTTCAAGAAATGTCTTTCCAGCGAATTGACTTTTCCCTATCTTATCTTTTTTGACCCGGAACCACCGTACAGCTGGGAGCCGACGGCGTAAACCCGAGATGAACTAAGCCACCACCACAGGCCCAGCTGTGGGTGAGTCGCTCAATGGGGACACGGGGTTTCGAACCCCTCTGGGGGAGTGAAGTTCTAGCCATCACGAGCACTGTGGGCGGTGGTTCCCTATCTGATCTTTCGTCGCAAAAAAGTGCATGAAATTAATTTTCTGTTATATCTATATTAAATTAATTTCTTATCCCTACAAAATTTCCAAACTAGTACAGTAGTGCCATATACGCCCAAAACTAATTTCCAATGTCACAAACTAGGATGATATGAATATAGCAATGTAAAACTTTTTATGATATAAAAGTTAATTTTTGGTAAATATAACATAAATGCACTAATTTGAGATTTTTTTTTTTTGTGATGTTAGTCTTGGAAAAAAAGGGGTAGATAATCAAATATAAATTATTTTAATAACGATGTTGTCCCTGAAACTAGAAAAACTTAACTTACCAAGAATAAGAAAATCCAAATTTAAGTTTGGATGGTGTAAAATTTTAAGTAATCCTAATTTTGAAGTTTTAGAAAAATTGTTTAATTTAAAGTATAGTTTGTTTTCTCAATTGATATTGTACTATTATAATTTACCATGATTTTGATAAAAGAGAAGTTGAAACCAGTTTTTAGGTTTACTTTTTCATATGAAATAATATAAAATACTATGAGAAGACAATGAGCTACTCAACATGCCTATGCATACATATACATGATATTACGGAGTTTTATGGTTGTTACATGATTGTTTTGAGGTGCAAATTCTTTTTTCTGTAGTCAATCACATAAATTACTTTTTGGCCAACTTTTTGATAAAAGGAAATAACTTTTTGGCCAACAAAATATGTTTTATAAATAATTCATAACTTCTTGTAGAAACGAGAGTAACCTTGTTAGATTGATTCAGTAATTAAACAGTCTGCATGATGCAAGTAAGTCAGGCATTTATAACAATAATCTCTTTATCATTAAATGTGAAAGATTTAATTTTAGATTATATTTTCGATATTGAAATTGCATTTTATTGGGTGTGTTTTTTTTTTCATAGTTAAAAAGGGTTTCTGGAAATTTATTTTCTATATTTTCACATGTTTAATAACCGAAAATGGATTGATTAATGAAAAATCATTTATAGTAAAGGAAAACATCCTCCCTAAAAAACGAGGAAACTTTTCTCTACTCTCGAGGGAGGAAATCATTTTCAAGTTAATAACCAAACAAGACTTGAAAATGGTTTTAGTATAAACCTTAAACATTAAGCTTTTTGTGGAAAAACTCATGATAAAGAGAAATTTTTTTGGGAAATTTTTTTCAAGAAAATATATTTCCGTTTCAAGTTAAGGAATTCAATTTTCGAATGTTAAGCAAGCATATTTTTGAGGACTTGCAGTCATGTTGGGCCTTATACTCCTAGACTCTATAAGTTGCCTAGGGTCTATCTGTTAACTTGCTCGATAGTGACCAATTCTATTATTTTGTTATTGGGAACAAATAAAAAATAAAAATCTGTTTGATAAATTTTTTGTTCCTGATAATAGATCTGGAACAAAATTTAGAAGTGGAAAAAAGTTATTTTTGTTCTCGGGAATAATTTCAAAATCAAACACAATCTACTTTTCTTTTCTCTTTTCTTTTCTTCTTTTCTCCTTCTCTCTTCTTCTCTCTCCTTCCTCCTAGCCAGTCATTGGCCACTGCCGCTACCGTCGATGATCATCGATTGCCGCCCACAAATAAGGAGGAAGAAGAAGAGAAAAGGAAAAAGCGAAAAACAAGAAAAATATAATAAAATTATTAAAAATTAAAAGAAATAAAAAAATAAGAGTCTTACCAAACACACTTTTATTCCGGAAATAAAATTTTTTGACACTTAGGACGCGTTTGGTAACGTTTATGTTCAAAGATTGTTATCGGGAACAAAAATAGAAAAAATTATTTCTGTTCCGAGGAAGAGTTTTTGAACAAAAGAATGCGTTTGGTAACTGCACAAAATTTCTGCTTTTGGAATAGAAAAAGAACAGAAACGTGTTTGTTAAACTTGTATAATTTTTTTGTTTCTTTAAATTTTTAAATATTTTTATTTTATTTTTCCTTTTTCTTCTTTCTTTTTATTTATTTTTTTATTTCTTCCTTTTGGCTAGTCGCTGGCCTCGGCCATGGCCGGCGACCGGCCGACAAGGGCCGGCGGCCTCGCCCAGCCACGGCGAGGGTTGTCGACCCTCGACGAGGCCGAGCTCGCCTAGCCACCAGCGAGGCCAAGCCTTGTCGGTGGCTGGGCAAGCTCGGGCTCGCTGGATTTGGGTGAGCTCGAGCTCGCCTAAGCGACACAAGGTCGGCCTCGTCTTGACCTGGTGAGGCCCAGTCTCACGCCGGCTGGGGAGGCTGAGCCTCGCGTGGCCATAGCTAGGCTCGGGCCGGTGACGCTCCGGTGAGGTCATTGGCCCTCGTCTGGCTAGTCGCCGACGCAGGCCATGGCCAAGGCCGGTGACCGGCAAAAGGAAGAAGAAGAAGAAGAAAAGAAAGAGAAAAAAGAAGAAGAAAAATGAGAAGAAAAAAATGTTTCTTGGAAGTATTCCCCGAAACAAGAAATAAGTTTTTTCTACTTCTTGTTTCTGTTCCAAATTTGTTCCCAGGAACAAAAGTGTAAACAAACATGTTTCTGTTCTTTTTCTATTCCCCGGAACAAAAGAACAAAAATTGTGTTCCGGGAAACAGAAACAAAAATTTGCCAAACACCCCCTTATCAAACGTCTTCAAATGTTCAAAAATTATTTTGGGAAACATAATAAAAGAGAATAATTTCTGAGCGGAAATTATCTCCAAAAACGAAATAGTTACTAAACGTATATCCCTATAGTTCGTCTTTTTTTCATAGAATCATAAATATCGGTGTAAGACTTGAAGCAATGCATATTGTCACGAAGATAGATAATATTATCAAACAATTCAGGATTCCTAGCTTTGAGAAGACCTTCATATTTCATGCACGACCAAGGTTGTTTATGATGATTTTGAGTTTATTTTGTACCCTGAAATACTAACCACTTGGATCGGTTGATGTTGGCATGCAGACTGCCGCTGCAGGGGAGATGGAGGGCAAAACTTTTATCTGCTATGAATATTCAAAACCAGATGGATCGGTTCACTTCCATTATGCAGCAGAAGTTTTTGTCGGGAAGATCACCAGCACTTGGATTACTCCAAAATAGATGAGGACGAGAGCCTGGACGATCGCTGGCTTAGGCAGGCCAGCCACGACGCCGAGGAGAAATATTTTGCTCAAGATTGAGAATGTCATGTGCAGTGATTCATCATTGCCATCTTGAACTATTCTCTCTCTCTCTCTCACAAACGCACGCACATTGGGCTAGAGTTGGATGGGAGTCTCTTAGTTGTAATTTGTAATGATTCTCGTTCAATAAGTCGTGTATCGCCAAATGGGTCACTGTTTATTTTCGCTCGCAGTGATCTCTATTGTTCCGTATCTGTGGTTGCTGCCTATGATGGATGGTCGCACTGTTCTTATTTGAATGGCAAGGATGTTTTGAGGTGGACTTAGTTCTTTTTGGTAAATTTTTGTAGTGACTTGGAAAGGTAATTTTCAGGTATTAACGATGTTAGAAAAATCTGGAAAATTAACTTAAATGCCATCACAACTCAGTCCGATTGATTTATTCATCAACTTAGATTCATCAGGAAAAGTTTCCACCTCAAATGCTTGACGCCCTTCTCTTGGATGGGATTCGGGATTCTAAGAATTATTAACTATTGCGTACTACCTGTGAAAAGACACTGCTTATACCCAACTTGAAGAGAAAGTGTTGTGACAAAAGTTGAAGTACAACTTGCAAAGGGCATAATCCACCGTTAATGTTCTCATATGAGATGGCGTTACTTCTTATTTGAGATGGTCATATTGTGGTACTTGGTCGAGCCATTTTTTGTCAAGATTACTACTACTAGAGTTACTAAAAGTATGGTGCTCACAATATCTAAGGCCTTGGACAAAGTGAGCAACTTCATTTAATTCATGCGTCAAAACTTGCCTTACTTCAAAAGAGATTCCGATACATGGACATAGCATCTGCCTTGGCCAATTCTTAAAAATTGGCAACAAAAAGGATCAAACATCATTGAAGAAATCGAAAACTTTTAATAGAATTTTAAAAAATGACAATCAGTTCAATCTGTTCGATAGGCGATGATTCAAAGATGATGACATTTTGTTGATTACAAACAAAAGACAGAAGATAAAATTGTGTGTCTATCTCCATAAAAAAAGGGGAGGGGGGAGGATTTAAAGCGAAACAACAGCCAAAGTAGATGACGCTCTCAAAGGACATATTGTTTTTTCTCCTCAAGCTAGGGGCGTGTTTGGTAACGTTTCTGTTCCGGTAAACAATTTTTGAATAGAAATAGTTTTTTTATTTATTTCTATTCCCAAGAATAATTTCTGAGTATAAGAATGCGCTTGGTAACTACAAAAATTTATACTCCATGAATAGAAATGCGTTTGGTAAACTTGTATAATTTTGTTGTTTCTTTTAGTTTTTCAGTATTTTTTATTATATTTTTCATTTTTTTCTTCTTTCTTTTTTTTTTTTTCATTTTTTTCCTTCTTTCTCTTTGTGGTCGGTCGCTGGCCACGGCGGCGGCCGGCAACTGGCTGGGCGAGCTCCGGCGAGCTTGTCGGAGCCTCGCCGCCTCGCCAGGCCACCGCGAGGCTTGGCCTCGCCCAACCACGGCGTCTCTGAGGGCTGGCGACGCTTCAGCGAGGTCGCAGACCCTCGTTTGGCCGATCACTGACGCCAGTCATGGCCAAGGCCGGTGACCGGCAAAAGGAAGAAGAAGAAGAAAAGAATAAGAAAAGAAAGAGAAGAAAAAAAGAGGAGAGAGAAAAATTATTTTTCGGAATCGTTCCCGGGAACAAGAAATGATTTTTTTTCAACTTTTTGTTTCTGTTCCAAATCTGTTTCTGGGAAAAAAAAATTTTGTTTTCGGGAACTAATTTTTTTTTGTTTCCAAGAACAAACATTTTATTAAATGCGTTTCTAATCTTTTTTAATTCCTTAGAACAAAAAAACATAATTTTTTATTCTGAGGAGCAGAAAAAAAAAATAAACAAAAAAGGGCCTAAGCTGCTGACAAGAATGGTTGAAGAGGTGAATGGTCACTCAACTTTCAGTTTGCTCCCTCGGCCTCCGGACCGTACTGCTTACCGTCACTAGCAGTGCCGTGGCACTGAAACTGAAGATGAGAAAAAGAGTTATTCGGTCATTCGTCCTAGCTTTTGGTATAGTATAAAAGTGATTTTTTAAAAATTTGAGCACGCTGGTTGCTGAGTCGTAGATTTGGTTGTTAGTACTTTTTAATGAATGCCTTGATTTATGGTGAGCGTCAGAAAAAGAATGAAAACGAATCCGCGAAGCATGATTCATGGCAGGCATTGGAGGAAGATTGAAGACAAAAAAAGCTACAAGCATTTAATGAAGAAACCTTCTGCACCCTGAAGACAGAGAATGCTATTAGGGGTGAGCATGGTCCGGGTTGGTCCGGACCACCCCCTAACCCTAGGACCAACCCATACAGTATCGGTCCTCAATTTTTAAGACCGATGACCGACCCTATTGAGCCTAAGACCAAGGACTGGACCGACCCAATGGGTTCGGTCCGATTTCAGGGTCAACCCAGGACCGATCGATAATTTTTTTCGTCTTATTTTTTATATTTCCTAAAAAAGCAAATCTACAAATTCAAATTACACATCCATCAACAATACAGTATTATGCAACTAAACTATAAAATACCAATACATATTTAGCAAATTTAAGATGACACAATAATAAAAATTTCGTATCCGCTAACCGTTCATTGAGATATGGGACAAGATGGAAAGTTCTTGTAATCATCTATCTTTAATATTTATAACACCATATGCAAAAGCGTTTTCCTAATCATGTAGAGTCCACTCAACCAAAAAATGAGCTTCGCACCACTTGACTAGCATTTGATCATGTAGAGTCTACTTAACCAAAAAATGAGCTTCACACCACTTGACTAGCAAATCACCGTAGCAACTGCAGTACTACTCTACTCTTCAAAAACTTCTACCATTTGACACAAATTGAAAAACAAAGTGCAGCTGGAATTCATTAGTAAAATACAATTAAATCATAAAAAGTTCAAAATACTTAATATAAACCATGAATATATAACTTCACATCTTGTTAATTCACTTGAACTTCTAAACACTTGAAAACAAAACAAACGACACATAATTAATAATTAACAATTACTATTAGTGCTATTGATAGAACATCTCAATATAATATAATATAATAGACATTTTACTTAGGTTTGAATATATAAAAGAATTATAAATAATATAATATAATATACAGGGTTGGTCCAGGGTTGGACCGACCCAAAACTCTTAGAACTGAGGACCAACCAAGGACTAGAGGTGTTAAATGGGTTGTGCAACCCATTTATGGACCCATTTAAGCATAAATGGGTTGTTAATGGGCCAGGCCTTGAGAAATAAGGTACCCTGATGGGTTTTAAAAATAAAAGAACTAAAATAAATGGGTCTTAACCATTTACAAACCCATTAAAGTCTAAAGATGGGTTGTGCAACCCATTTATTTTTCTTTTCTTTTTTTTATTTTTCTTTCTTTTTTTATTTTTCTTTCTTCTTTTTTCTTTCCTCTTCCTCCGGTCGCCGACACGGCGATGGCCGCGACTAGCCGGGCGACCTTGAGGCTCGCCAGATCGGCGAGGCTCGAGCCTCGCCCGACACCGGCGAGCCTCGAGCTCCTTGGATCTGGCGAAGCGGAGGCCTTGCCTGACGCCGACGAGCCTCGGGCTCGCCGGATCTGGGGAGGCGGAGGCCTCGCCCGACGCCGGCGAGCCTCGAGCTCGCCGGATCTGGGAGGCGGAGGCCTCGCCGACGCCGGCGAGCCTCGAGCTCGCCGGATCTGGGAGGCGGAGGCCTCGCCCGACGCCGGCGAGCCTCGAGCTCGCCGATCTGGGAGGCGAGGGCCTCGCCCGACGCCGCGAGCCTCGAGCTCGCCGGATCTGGGAGGCGAGAGGCCTCGTTGACGTCTGGCGAGGCGACGGCCTCTGATGCGTCGGCGAGCCTCGAGCTCGCCGGTGTCGGCGAGCTCGAGGCTCGCTTGTGGCCGGCCGCCGGCCGTCGTCGTGGCCGGCGGCCGGCCAAAGAAAAAAAAAAAGAAGAAGAAAGAAAAAAGAAAAGAAAAGTTATATTTAAAAAATTAAAATAATTAAAATTTTATTTTTAAAAAAATAATTTAAATTCCATTTTTAAAATAATTATTTTAAAAATTATAAAAATTGTCCATTAAATTTGTGTTGTATAAAATTATTTTAGTAATATTATTTTTTAAATATATATAATAAATTAAGTTTAATTAAATAGGTCGGGTATGGATTGGGTATGGGTCAGGTCGGGTATGGATCAAAATTTTTGCATTTCAATAAACGGGTCATAAATGGGTTAAATGGGTCGATTTGGGTCGGACCATTTATGACCCGACCCAAACCCGACCCGACCCACCCGTTAAACGAGTCTACCAAGGACCGACCAGTCCCCTTGGGAACCGGACCAGGACCGGCAGGGTTGGGCCAGTCCAGGGTCGACCCTAAACCACTGCTCACCCCTAAATGCTATAAAAGCTCATTGAAGAGTTCGCCGCACCTATCTTCAAGTGCGTTTATTGTGTGGATATTATTTGACTTTGTTTGTGTGCATTTATGCATTTGTCTTTTTTTTTTTTAATGTTTGTCAAATTATGTACACGTCCAAGAACCATAAAAGGTTGTGGACTTAAGATTTTTTTTTTTTTTTGGACAATAGGAATCAGCTTGCAGCCGACAGCCACGCCGTAAACCCCCCAATAACACTAGCGTAAGACCCACCACCACGACGTCACGCTTAAGACACCTGGTGCCTCTACTGGGTTTTAGAACCCTTCACCTCTGAGTTAGGATCAACAGAGCCTTATCCAGCCGAGCCACCATGATTGGTGGTATTGTGGACTTAAAATTTGTAACTGCACCGAAGGAAAAAGCATTTGCATTCCAAATTAGTTCTCCGCCCGCCTGGACTTTACCACAGGCCTTGCATCCCCATATTCATGCAGCCTTCCTCTTCACAGCATACCGTGAGGCACAAAGTTAGAAAGATAATGGAGAAGCAATATTACAAAAGAGCAGCAAAAAGATTTACCTTCCCACAAAACTTGCAGAAATACTTGCTATGTTGGCTGACCTCCATTTTCTTAAATCTGCTTATGCAGACTCGCCAACAGAAGTCCTTAATTGAATCCCCATCTTCCTTTCAGACATCAATGTCCATAATTCACGAGGCATGGTCGATGCCATGTATTCATTCGATAATCAGCTATTTGCACCCAGAACTTGCTTATAACAGCATCAAGATCCTTGCTGCACTTGCCGACAATGCCTGCCTTCTTCGTTCTTTTGGTCTGCGAACAAAGCAAATGGTGCGAAATGCAATTTTGTTTTTCAAGACTAAAAGAGACTATTGTGCGTGCGCACAGTGCATGAACACCATCCAGTGTGGTTGATGTTTGAACTCATATATACATGTCATTCCTCTGAATTGCACCACACAATTACAGAAAATTACGCGGCTGTGGAGGACTGCACATCATAGCACCAAAAGAATACGTGTGCTAGAAGAAGAGCATGAAGCTAGATTGCGTCTCTGTCGAAATTCAAAAAGAGAACCATGGTTGGTGAGAGAGAGAGAGCAGCAAACGAGTGGAGGCAGCTACTGAAACAGCGTAGATTATTAGGCTACGTTTGGTAGTCAGAATAAGATATAATTTAGTATATTATGTATTTAGTCTTTACTCAAATCAAGTCAAGATAATGTCGGATATAAGAAAGATATAATTTGGGTAAAAAAATCTTGTAGGAGGGTTGGGATAAATGTGGATAAAAATATTAGGGTATGGCTAAAACTGCTTTGTTTCGTTATTATACGTAGATGTAGATGCAATCACAAATTTGTTACCGACAACATCATCTGGGAAATTTTCAATGTGGCTCCCAAAGTTTTGGCCCAGTCCAAATTGACCCCCCTGCTCTTGCTTTTATATGCATCAACTTTGGAAATCTATCACAATCGAGTCCAAATTGATCATTATTTTTTTTTGGTAAAGGTTAAATTGATCATTATTCGATTAGGGAGATCGGATCAAATTGAGGTCACTGTGTCCTTACTTTCATGGGCATTGTGAAGTTAAATGGCAATGATAAAACCAATTTAAATTTGTTAACAACTTGCTTAGAATTTAAACACACGAAAGCGAATAATCAAAGTTGAATCAACAATCACGTACTTATTATTGAATTTTGTCCCATGCCCTTATCACAACTCATCTATTCATATTTGTAAACGTCTTTTATCAGTCGAGAGAACAACGAATCTTTCAATTTTCAAGAAGCACAATGAACCTATGAAAACTCCTGATTGGAGTAAATACTAAGATTGTTGATTAGAATTCACTTTATGAATTTAAATGAATCCAAATAATAATAATATAACATGATTTTTATTAAAAAATATGTCGAGTTTAGATCTCACTACCATCCACACACGCAGCATTTATTTCTCATAAATACGTTGAAAGTAGAAACACGCTTCATGCTCATCATATGAACGTTCTCTTCGTGAATTAAATAATGCAAGCGATGACCATCTCCAGGGTCATGCGTCCTTGCATTAAATGAAGAGAGAGGAAAACGGTTGACGTGTTTGCTTATTATTCTTGTCAGCATTTAATGCTCTTCCAGTGCAATGAACGCGAACGCGCACGCGCAGGAAGATAGGAGAAAATGAGCAGCTTTTTTTGGCTTCGTTCTCTGAAGAAAGGGAACAGTGATGGCATCATTAGCCATCAATGTTGACTTTGACCGATGGGAGAAGAGAAAAGCGACACCATCATGAACAAAAAGAAAGAGTGAAGAAGACGTCCTCGCGCCGCGCTAAATGATGATAGGCTTCTCTCGGTTATAAATAGGGACGAGCCATCGGGGCAGAAGTGCGCCAAATCCTTGGCGGCTGAGAGAGAGAGCTCTGAAACTGTAGAAGAGTGCAGAGAGATAAATTCTAGTGAGTAAAATCCATCTAATTTTTTGAATGATATTTCACTAGAAATTAGGAGAAACTAAATATCATATAAGTTATTAGATATAATTAAAGATTAGGAAAACATCACTATTAAATGTTCGAATAATTATAATGTTCATTATATCATTTATTTTTATAGTGAAATGTCGTGCTGTTCTCTTTATAGACTTAAGTTTTGATATTCGGATCAAATTATGTTAATTTAGTGTTTGATTTTCTTTTCTTTCTTTTGACTAGTTTTATTGATTTGATTGGCCCTCCATATCCGCGACAGTTTTCACCCCATTTACAACTTCTATTCGGTCCTAATTCCAGACTTACACTGTTGGCATCGCATACCATTTGATACAATGGACAGCAGAAATTTCGTTTCTTAAAGAAGGAGCGACACTAGCGTGACATGCCGCCAAAATAGAGAAACCCATGTCTTTCTTTTAGCTTGGCCCATAAACCCTAATCAACTGCAAAACAGAGGCAACTTCTCCAAGCACTGCATGGATGCGCACACATGGAACGAATGGGGTATGGGATGATTAGCAGGAGCGACATTTCAGACTAGGATCCTGAGAAGCAGCATCCACGGTCGTGTATTATTTACGATTCGAGTTGATGTGAGAAATTACCGAGCACAGTCGATTTCAATAATTAGATAAACTAATGAAGGTACTGATCCACAGTCATGTATTTGATATCGGGATAGAGCTCCGAAGCTTCCACTCTGAATGATGGCTCAATCTCAAAGTTGGTTTGGTCTCCTTTCACAAAATAAGAATGAAATATGGCCAACGTGGCATCGAGTGGAACTGCCACCTCTACAATATGACCGGAAAAGTAGACCAATCGGAGCTTGAGAATGGAGATAATATCACGTACTTAAATCTAATAGAAAAGCATCCCTAACCTTGAATGTTCTTCAGACCTGTTCCTCTGGAACATACATCCTCTCTAGGTCCTTGCCAATCTTTCTCTCCCACAAGGACACAAGATCATATGATCACTGACTGCCTCATTCTGTTGATGCTTGTGCTGAATTATATCGGTCTTTTGATGATTATACTGAACAAATTTTGCTTCTAGGATGGCACTACCTTGGTGTGGAAAGGAGGTAGAGAGGCTGATACTTTCCAGATGGCTGCGCCTCTCAGGAGTCACACTCAGGGCATGGTATCATTAACTGTTGGGCCTGACCGGTTGTATTCAGGTTCTATTGACCGGACCATAAGGGTAAGTGGGTTTGTCATAGATGTCTCTCCCCTCGATTAGTTGTGTGTCCGGGGAAGGCGTGACTTGGCCCTAGTAGTTTATGTTTTCTCTTGCATTATTTTATTGGTTTACTACGTCCTCTCCGTATTTTTCTGCGCCACTCCACTGTAGCATCGTGCTGACCCCTCACATCTTTCTTGTTTTCTCCCCCGCAGGTGTGGGACTTGCACACTCTGGAGTGTGTTCTGGAACTTGTTGGACACACTGATGTGGGGATGTCACCGATTTGCTGGGACCAGTATTTGATATCTTGTTCATTGGATCAGACATTCAATGTTTGAGTTGCCACTGAAGGAGGCAGCTTGGAAGTTGCCTATGCACATCATGATGACCATGTATGTTGCTCGCTAATTTTTTTTTACACTCGTGTGGATTATGGTATGTTGTGGTTGATGATGGTACTATAGGAAAAAGTGTAGGCAAAGGGTGATTTTTTTTTTCTTATTGACTCCATATGTGCGAAGTGCATGGACCTGTTTTTCTAAATTAGATCACAAATATGCGTCTTATTGCTTTTTGGTTTTACTTCCCAGCTAAAAATGACTATATGAATAATGTGGAATGAATCTTTGTAATATTGCCACACGATCAAGTACCTTGCATGTGCTTGCTTGCTCCATGTGGAGAAGACATGAATTTTCATCTTTTACCTGTCGATGCTTTGTCTGTTTCTTACCGTGCTCCTAGTCTCATGGAAGTGATGTAATATCATATCTTGATGTTGCAAATATCATTTTGTCCAGCACATGATATTTTTGCACTGTCAGGGATGAATGATGCGGGTGGTAAGCCAGTCCTCTGTGCATGCGTAGACAACACCGTTCACATGTACGAGCTCCCATCGTAAGTCCAAAAATAATTTCTGTAATTGGTTTGACATCCTTGTCTCTCGGTGAAGACTGTTCTCTTCTGCTTGGCTGACTTCGTGCACTCCAGGTTCAATGAAAGGGGCAAGATATTCTCAAGACGAGAAGTCATGACTCTTCAGACGGCTCCTGGAGGCCTTTTCTTCACGGGAGACGCTACAGGGATACTGACCGTTTGGAACCGGTCGGATTTTCTGAAGAGCCAACAAGAGCCGCTTCCTCATTCGATGGAATCATGCTCAGTAAAAGAGAGAATCGATCAGGCTATTGACATTGGAGTTCAAATTTTGTAAGGAAGGCGATGTCATCTATGCCCTGATGCAACTGGGATGTGATTTAAAGCAAGAAACGGAATGGCTGTTACTCCTACTGTCTTCACCGCACTCTCTCGCTTCTTTATAGATATTAATACGGTTTGTATATGATTTGTCATTAATAATTGATATGCCTTTTTTTATTCAACATGGGCAAATCCATCTTCTTAGTAGAATAGAGTTAAGTGGCTAAAGGAGGGAGACCGCAACACTAGATTTTTTCATCAGTATGTTAACAAAAGACAGATAAGGAATATAATTCTTTCGGTTATGGACGCGTCGGGTATCCAAATCACTGAATCATCAGCATTTTGTTAGGCACTACCAGGATCTTTTGTCGCCGCGGATCATACAAGAAAGACCCTCGGTTGGGGATGAAAGTGCTAGTACGAGCACCTAGAGGGGGGTGAATAGGTGCGAAAACAAATTTTGCAAAATATAGTATAAAACTTTTACTTTTAACCTAAGTCTGGTTAACAATAGACTTTGCAGAGGAAATCAGACTCTAACAATTAAATAGAGTTACGAACAAAGTAAAAGAGTTCGGGGAAGAGAATAAAAACACAAAATTTATAGTGGTTCGGCTTAATCCAAGCCTACGTCCACTCTCCCGCACTGACAGCCCACCGGCTGGATTTCACTATGAATCAAAAGAGTCGTTACAGTATCACGTCTTTGATTCCACAGTGTAGAAACTCTGTTACACTTCCTCAAGGCCTCACAAATGTCTAAACTCTCTTTTGAGTACAAATTTTTGCTCAACAATTGAATCAGCAAAGAATAAGGAACTTTAGACTTTGGAATTTATCTATCGCGCACACACTCGAATAACTAGAGCGTCTTCCTTATATACTCCTCCATGCCTTCATAACCGTTGGCACCTTCCAAAGGAGTTCTTCCAATCTACCCGTTGGACAGAATCAATTAGGGAGATCTCGAGTTACTTAAGGGATGTGATGATAGCTCACCAATTCTGCCCGCCCATACAATCAGGATCTAGGATTCCATAAGTAAAACCTTCCAAGTATACTCCGCCAATCAACAAATCCAAATTACTCGAATTAATTTCAAAACGAATAATAGATCTTGAGATGCTATTTCCAGTCGTGAGAACTTCTTTAGCCGCTCGAATCAAATTCTTAAAGAAATACTCGATTCTAGATAAATCTTCTTCGTCGGTCTAGAAACTGTCAATGAGGGCAGACTTTAAATCTTGAGTCTGGCGGTCTTCAAACTTTGACGAAAGAGTCTACAAGTCTTCAGACTAGACTGATGGAAACGTTTTGTCAGCTTCAAAACAAATAAGGAAGTTTTCTCCAACAATCTCCCCATTTTTTATGATGACAAAATTTTCATGCAGATTTGGATACTTTTGACCAGCAAGACAATACTCAAGCAAATAAGGATATCTCATAAAAGATAAATAGATTAGGATAAAGATAGTATCGAATATGTATCTACAGGAAATGAGTTAGTCCTGTAAAAACAACTATCTTTGCCATGAATATCAACAACGCTTAAGATATTGCAAGCATTAAACGATCAAACAGTCTAAAAAAAAAAAAACAGTCCAAACCAGTCACAACCAAACAAGAATTAAAGTCAAATCAAATCAAATTTGCACCAACTTCTCCCCCTTTTTGTCAGCATTAAAAAGGTATAGACGAAAAAGAGATTTGGATAAAATTAAGATTATTTTGGAACGCGAACAAATTGGAAATCTCCCATCGACTTGACAGTCTCCTCCAGCTTTCTCAGATCCTCCTTCAGTTGCGCTATTTCCTCACCATTGGCAGTTGCTTGAACTTGAAGACTAAGGGCCTGAACTTGATTGAGCAAAGAAACTGAAGATGCTTGATTAGCATTCTGCATATTCTGAAATTCGCATCCCAAGGCATAAATCTGACCTCGCATCTCCATAAGAACATCAAGCAATCTTCTAAAGTCTGTAGAGTTGCCAGTTTGAGTGCTTGCTTCAGCATGATCAGTTTGTGGAGTATTGGCAGATGATGGCATTTCAGCATGAGCACCCAAACTCGGAGATGAAACCTCATGACCTTCTTCAGGAAATTGAGAGGCATATACATCTTCTGGATCGGTAGGAGAACGACTAACATCATCACTAGTAAAAGCAAGTGAAGGAGTAACTCTTTTCTTAGCAGCTCCCCATGTTTCAATGTCTTCAGGTGGAGAGAAGTACTCTTCATGCTCTGTCTCTTCTTCAATGACATGATGACCTTGTTCTCCTCTTTCCTCTTCTTCTGCAGTTCTTTCTTTCTCTGCTTCTTTCCTTATCGTTTCCCTATCTTCACTCCTCTGCTCTGTTTCTTCTCTGTCTTGGTCCTCTCTATCCTCTGTCTCTAGAACAAAACGCTGTAAGTTCCTTAAAGCAAGAGCGAAAATGATGATATCTTCCTCATCTTCTTCATCCTGCAAGATGAGTGCTCTCATTTTCTTGGATGGAGCTGTTATGGGCTCCTTGCCATTCCGTTTTGCAGCCACAGAGTTTTGACGAGTCTTGACAGGAGTCTTCTCCTTAAATCTCTCTAAAGCCTTGTTTAGCTCCTTCAGACACATTTTTGAAACCATCTTCAGTCCCACCACCATTTGATCACAAGTTTGAACACACAAATTTTGGGAGGCTGAATTTTAAAATGTCTCGAATAGCCGAGTAACAAGTGCTTGAATAAGGAAGTTGGCCGTTGTCCTTCACCATTGATCTATACATGTGAAACATGATAGTGTGTGGCAGAGAGAACTTTTTACTAGCTTTGATAGCATACATCAGCTTTGCTTTTGAATTGGAGACGTCAGTCTTTGATGTGGATTTGGGTCTAAGACAGTTAATCACAATCTTGTGAAGCAAGACATTTGAGGCACTCATCCTCAAGTACGAAATTCGGCCTTCTACCATTCCATCCCGAACAAGCTCCATAGTCGCACAATCAATAGACACACTAATTGATTGGAACATCCCTCTCTCTACTCCAATCACATCAGCCAAAGTGTCCATATCAACTACATAATCCTGGTCTCTAACACTGAAAGAAAATCTATTCGCATCCAAAAAGCTTAGATTAGAATAGAAATACGCAATAAGTTCTGGATGAACCACTGTTGTCTTAGAGTAAAATCGTTCAAGTTGAAGTAAAGTAAATTTCTCTCGCAACTTCACGTTCAGAGAGTCGAGAAAATCAAAATCCACACTCATTGGGTTCATCACCCCTCGCTTCAGCAACTTAGAGTAAACTCGCTTATGTTCCTCAGAATGAAACAGATCTGCTCTTTTTCCTCGAATGTTCGCAGCAACACCCATTCTAGGCTTAAAATGAGTGAACATCTTTTCATCATCATTTCCATCAGGTTGACTAAATCCTCCAACATGTGGATCACTTGGGAAATTCGCAAAAGCCCTTTCAGCCGAGCCCGCAGGAGCAATTCCCAAACGTTCCATCGTTTTTAAAAAATGGGTTTCATTTTTATACCCCTTTTCTTCCAAAAATTCATCAATAAAGGTCATTGGAGAACCTCCATCCTTTAAAGCAGAGTAGAGTTTGAAGGTAAAATCATGCTTAAGAGTCCTTACAGATTCGGCATCCTCAATAATTTCTTCCTCCGCTTGTTGTTGCTGAACATTCTGTGGTCTAGCCTGAGGAGAATGACGCGGTTGAGAATGTTGTGGACTCTGCTGTTGTCTTGGAGATTCTTCTTCCTCGGTCATGTCAAAGTGCGTAGGACCCTCACGCATATGCTGTGGTCTCTTGCTTACAATCCTTGAGGACTTTATTTGGAAAGACATTATCACAGTCTTTGAGAGAGTTTCTGAACTCAATTCGCGAGAAAGATGAAAACTTTAAGGATTAAACTAGAGAGAAAAAGTAAGAAAGTGAAGTTCTTTGCTTATAGGGTTCGTGAGTAAGAATGAAGAAGAAAGAGAGTATATAAGGCAATTCGAAACGAGGTATACGGATCGTCGTAAAAGGAAAAATAGAAAATACATTTTCAAAAAAATAATTGCCTTTTTGAAAATAGATAACTGTCATTTCAAAAAGATAACTTCTTTTTCGAAAAGGAATGATTGCTATATTTACAAAAACTTGGGAAGATAACATCAATCAATTGCAGATTAATAGACAATCGTACCTTTTTGAGTTTTTTATCCGAAAGATAAATTTCTAAAACCGAAATAACTTACTTAAGTCTGAGCATCTTTAGACTTTTATCCATGTCGTGATTCTTGATCTTAAATTGACTTTTCGAGTCCGAGCATCTTTAGACTTTTATCCCCGAGTCGAGCTTCTTCGGTGTTGTCACATTTGACTTTACGATATTAAGTCTGGATTGAATAAACTCAAATTGACTTTTCTCCAGTGGCTTTGTAAAAATGTCCGCCAGCTGGTTCTTTGAGTCAATGAATTAAATCAAGACTTCTCCATTCTGAACATGGTCTTTAATAAAGTGATGTTGAATCTCTATATGCTTTGCTCTTGAATGAAGAATTGGATTCTTGGTGAGATTAATCGCGCTGGTGTTGTCACATTTGATCTCAGTGCATGAGTCTTCGATTCCAAAGTCTCTTAGCTGTTGTTTTATCCATAAGATTTGAGAACAACTTCCAAGAGCCACATACTCGCCTTCGACTAGACTCGATGGAAACGATTTGTCGCTTCAAAACACTTCAAGAAGATTTCTCCAACGGTTTTATCCATAAGATTTGAGAACAACAACTTTCAAGAGAAAGAGCTACAGTACTTTACTTCCTTGAAAACCAAGATACTGTCCTGTTACCAAGCAATTAACAAGTGCTCGAGGTGCTATTTCTATCAACTCTGCATCCTACTAGATCTGCGTCTGAGTATCCAAGGAGAGTAAAGTCTCATTCTTTAGGATACCATAGACCTAACTTAGAGGTTGTTGCAACGTATTTGATGATGCGTTTCACAACACTTAGATGAGATTTTTTGGGATCTGATTGAAATCTAGCACAAATGCAAACACTAAACAAAATGTCAGGTCTAGAAGCAGTAAGATGAAGAAGTGAACCAATGATACTCCTGTATAGCTTCTAATCAACTTTCTTTCCTCCTTCATTTTTGTCCAGCTTCGAAGAATTTGACATTAGTATATCAGTCTTTTTGCAATTCTCCAAACCGAATTTTTTAACAAGTTTTTTAGCATATTTTTCTTGGTGAATGAAAATTCCTTTCTTCAATTGTTTCACTTGTAGTCCGAGAAAGAAGGATAATTCACCCATCATGCTTATCTCGAATTCATCCTGCATAGACTTAGAGAATTTCTTGCACGGATTTTTGTTAGGTGATTCAAAAATAATATCATCAACATAGATTTGAACAAGTAGAAAGTTTTTACTTTCTCTTTTAATAAACAGAGTAGTGTCTACTTTACCTTTAACAAAGCCATTTTGGATTAAAAACTTACTTAACCTGTCGTACCAAGCTCGAGGTGCTTGCTTTAAACCATATAGCGCCTTTTTCAGTAAATACGTAGTCTCATTTTCCTTGGGTCTTCGAAACCGGGAGGTTGTTCCACATAGACTTCCTCTTGGATAAATCCATTCAGGAATGCACTTTTGACGTTCATTTGGAATAACCTGAAATTCTTATAACAAGCAAAAGCAAGTAATAATTTAATTGCTTCTAACCTTGCTACTGGTGCGTAAGTCTCATCATAGTCTATCCATTCTTCTTGCGTATATCCTTTGGCTACGAGTATTGCTTTATTCCTTATAACTTTTCCTTTCTCGTCCATCTTGTTCCTGAAAACCCATTTAGCTCCAATAACAGATTTACCTTTTGGTTTAGGAGTTAAATCCTAAACATTGTTAATACTGAACTGCCTGAGTTCTTCTTGCATAGCTTCAATCCAGCTTTCATCAGTTAAAGCTTCTTCTATGCTTTTGGGTTCTATTTTAGGAATAAGAGCCACAACGCTAGATTCTTCATGCATTTTGGATCTTGTACGAATCCCTTCATTAATGTCACCAATAATAAGTTCTTTGGGATGACTGGACTTATGCTTCCAGTTGCTGGTTGGTCTGACAGACTGCTGATCTTTTTCTTCATTTGATTCTTCAACGTTCGTTCGTTATTGACCTTCTGAAGTCTGAGCTGCTTCTAGGGATTTAGACTTTGTAGAGTCTGGAGCAGGTTCAAATTCTTCAGGTTGTGTCTGGATTATTGATTTTGTATAATGTCTTGAAATTTGACATTCATCGATTCTTCCACAGATTGAGTCTTTTTATTGTATACTCTGTAAGCTTTGTTGGTGGTTGAATATCCAAAGAAGATTCATTTGTCTGATTTTTTTTTTCAAACTTACCAATTCGATCATTTGCATTTTTCAATATAAAACATTTGCAACCAAACACATGAAAATAGGAAACAATTGGCTTCTTTCATTTGAACAACTCATAGGGAGTTTTCTCCAGAATAGGCCTTAAGAAGACTTCATTAATAATATAACATGCTGTAGAAACTGCTTCAACCCAAAAACAAGAAGAAATGTTGCTTTCAATTAAAAGTGTTTTAGCCATTTCTTGCAACGATCTATTCTTCCTTTCCACAACTCCATTCTATTCTGGAATGTATGGAGAGGATAACACATGCTGAAAACCAGATTTATCACAAAATTTAGCAAAATCTTGATTTTCAAACTCACCTCCATGGTCTGTCTGTATACTTGAAATAACATACCCTTTCTCATTCTGTACTTTCTTAGCAAACTTTATAAAATAAGAAAAAGTTTCAGACTTACTTGCCAGGAAGTATACCCAAGTAAATCGTGAATAATCATCCACTATTACTAGGCAATATTTCTTTCTACTAATGCTCTGAGTCCTAGTTGGTCCAAAGAGATCCATATGTAGGAGCTGCAGCACACGATTAGTGGAAACTTGATTTATTGGTTTGAAAGAATTTCTAACCTATTTTCCCAACACACATGGTGTGCATAATTCAGATTTTTGGTATGTCAGGTTGGGTAGTCCACGAACAAGCTTCTTTGCAGAGATCTTGGCTATTTGCTTCATGTTGATATGACCAAGTTTTCGATGCTAGAGATTAGCTTCCTCTTGAATTGAAAGTAGACATTGAGATTTTTTTGGTTTGATGTCCAAAAGATAGAGGTTCCCATGTCTTCGCCCCGTGAAGGTCTGAGAGAAGTCTTTACTAGTTCCCGAACATTTTCCTTCTTGAAAATTGATTTTGAAACTTGTGTCGCACATTTGACTGATACTCAGCAAGTTGTAATTGAGTCATTCTATTAATGAGACATTGTTGATTGTAAGACTTCCAATCTTTACTCTTCCGCATCCGACAATTCTTCCTTTGCTATTTCCACCAAAAGAAACTTTTCCACCATTAACTTGCATAAGCTTTATGAAACAACTTGAATCCCCTGTCATATGTCTTGAGCATCCACTATCCAAGTACCATTTGACCCTTTTCTTGATAGTGACCTGCATTTAAAAAAGAAACTCAAGCTTTCTTTGGTATTCACACTTTCTTGGGTCCAATGGAATTAGTGCAATAAACGGTCTTTGCCCAATCCTTCTTAACAGGTTTCCAAATGATGGGACATTCTTTCTCAAAGTGTTCTGAGGTGTTGCACTTAGAACATTTAAGAACACTACGGCCAACAGGTTTTACAAAGACTTTTTGAAAATGATTTCTATAGAAGGCTTTTGTAGGTATTTGTTTGATTCATTCCTTTACTTTTGGAAAATCAATTAGAGGAATGGTTTCAGAAGTCATTCCCAAGCCTGATTTGTTAAAGTAAGGTCTTTGTACTGAAAGAATCTTTTCCAATTTCTCAAATCCTATAGAAAGCCTTTTTGAAATACTTGAAATATCATTTTTCAAAAGTGTTTTTTCTTTTGAAAGAAAGTATGCATTTTCTTTCAAAGTAATAAAACTTTTATCTAAATTTTCGAACTTTTCTTTCCAAACAATCTCATGTTGCTTCAGTGTAGAATTTTCCATTTTTAGCTCGGAAATCCTCTTGAGAGAGGTTTTGAGACTAAAACACAGTTCATCAATATATTTAGAGATTTTAGTAGGAATTTTTAAATTACTTACCTCGATTTCACTGTCTGAGTCTGAGTCTATATTTTTCTCAAAGTCTGAATCCGATTCTGATTTTGCCATTAAACAAATATTAGCATAATCATCATCACTCTCTTCGCATTTGGTATCACTCAAAGTTTCTGCTTTGAGTGCCTTCCTGTATTTCTCAGCTTTTCCTTTTTTTTTCTTCAGCAAGGGACAGTTGAGTCTGATGTGTTCCTTTTTCTTACATTCAAAACAAATCACATCTTTATTGGATTCATCGTCCTCAGCTGATTTATTTTGAAACTTTTGAGAACTTTGTTTCTTCCAATTGAATCTTTTTCCATTTTTGTTCAGTTTTCTGAACCTTCTTATCATGAGAGCAAGCTCTTCATCGTCCATATCGTCTTCAGAATCTGTAACATCAATAGATTTTTTACCTTTGGGATCTTCATCTTCATTGATTTGCTCCACTTCATAAGACTGAAGAGTGTCAACCAATTCGTCAACGGAGAGTGGCATGATCCTTTGTGTTTCTCTTATTGAGGTCTTTATGTGATTCCAATCTTTGGAAAGTCCACGCAGCAGTTTGTTAACCTTCATGGGTCTTGAGATTGGTTAACCTTGATACTCAAGACCATTCACGATTTCTGTAAAACGACTAAATATGTCAGTGATAGATTCTCTTGGCTTCATCTTGAAGGCTTCATATTGACCAAGCAGAATATTGATTCTGGTTTCTTTCACTCGATCGGTTCCTTCATATGTGATGTACAGCTTATCCCAGACTTCTTTAGTTGTTTCACAAGAAGTTATTCTGTTATATTCAGTAGGAGATAATGCATAATATAAGGAGTAAATTGCTTTTGCATCAAGAGCTTGTCTCTTGGTTATCTCTTCTTGAGTCATCTCGCTAGCCTCTACAACTTCTTTTCCCCTTTTTGAGACTGTTGTAGCTTTAGGAATGATTCCTTTGTCTACCACATCCCATTCCAGAGGATCTTTTGATCTTAGGAATGCCTTCATCTTGTTTTTCCACATACTGTATTCATTTCCATCAAAATAAGGCGGTCTGGTGTTGCTTTGCCCTTCGACCAAACCTGGAGACAACATACTAGCCATGAATCTTTAACTCTGAAGTAAAAACACTTCAATTTAAATGAGTACACAGGCTCTGATACCAATTGAAAGTGCTAGTACGAGCACCTAGAGGGGGTGAATAGGTGCGAAAACAAATTTTGCAAAATATAGTATAAAACTTTTAACCTAAGTCTGGTTAACAATAGACTTTGCAGAGGAAATCAGACTCTAACAATTAAATAGAGTTACGAACAAAGTAAAAGAGTTCGGGAAAGAGAATAAGAACACAAGATTTATAGTGGTTCGGCTTAATCCAAGCCTACGTCCACTCTCCCGCACTGACAGCCCACCGACTGGATTTTACTATGAATCAAAAGAGTCGTTACAGTATCACGTTATTGATTCCACAGTGTAGAGACTCTGCTACACCTTTTCAAAGCCTCACAAATGTCTAAACTCTCTTTTGAGTACAAATTTTCGCTCAACAATTGAAGCAGCAAAGAACAAGGAACTTCAGACTTTGAAATTTATCTATCGCGCACACACTCGAATAACTAGAGCGTCTTTCTTATATACTCCTCCATGCCTTCATAACCATTGGCACCTTCCAAAGGAGTTCTTCCAATCTACCTGTTGGACAGAATCAATTAGGGAGATCTCAAGTTACTTAATGAATGTGATGATAGCCCACCAATCATGCTCGCCCATACAATCGGGATCTAGGTTTCCATAAGTAGAACCTTCCAAGTATACTTCGCCAATAACGAATCCAAATTACTCGAATTAATTTCAAAACGAATAATAGATCTTGAGATGCTATCTCCAGCCGTGAGAACTTCTTTAGCCGCTCAAATCAAATCCTTAAAGAAATACTCGATTCTGGATAAATCTTCTTCGTCGGTCTAGAAACTGTCAATGAGAGCAGACTTTAAATCTTGAGCCTGGCGGTCTTCATACTTTGACGAAAGAGTCTGCAAGTCTTCAGACTAGACTGATGGAAACGTTTTGTCAGCTTCAAAACAAATAAGGAAGTTTTCTCCAACAGGGGACATTAGGGAGATTATCCAATTTCCCCTCAACGCTGACCAGGTTAGCTTCCTTGATCGGCTTGTTTCTGACTCAGAGATCCGTGATACTCTCCTCTCTGGCTAGAGGTAAAGCTCCTAGACCTAATGGTTTCACAGCTGAATTCTTTAAGCATAACTGGGGGACGGTTGGTGAGTTGGTTATTTCGGCAGTTAAGGATTTCTTCATCTCGGGCAGGCTCTTAAAGGAGATCAACAATATCATCTTGGTCCTTGTACCAAAAAGCCCGAATGCGACTTCTGTGGATGATTACAGGCCAATCGCTTGTTGTAATACCATCTACAAGTGCATTACTAAGGTTATGGCCAATCGGGTGGCTGTTGTTCTACAGGATGTCATTGGGCCTTTCCAGAGTGCGTTTGTTAAAGACCGGCGGATCAGGTATAATATACTTCTGGCATAGGAACTCTTTTCTAGTTTTCACATCCAGCCCTATTCACCTAAATGCGCAATTAAGGTGGACTCCAGGAAAGCATACGACACAGTTGACTGGGACTTCCTTGAGATTGTCCTTCAAGCATTCGGATTTCCTGATCACTTAACCCGGCTCATCATAACTTGTGTGAGGACCCTTAAATTTTCCATTGCTTTGAATGGGGAGTTATATGGATTCTTTGCCAGTGATCGTGGGCTTCGTTAGGGGGACCCCCTTTCTCCCTACCTATTTACGTTGGTCATGGAGGTACTATATGGTATTCTCACTACTCGTTCTTCAATGCTGGAATTCAAATATTTATGGAGATGCAAAGTGACTAGCCTCTCTAACTTATTCTTCGCGGATGACGTCTTCCTGTTTTGTGAAGCCGACTTGCCTTCGGTGAAGCTCTTCAAGGAAGGCCTCCAAATCTTTTCAAATTGGTTTGGCTTGGTTCCAAACGCAAATAAAAGTGAAGTCTACCTCGCAGGAGGGTCACATTCCTTAAGGAACCAAGTCCTCCTTACCCTTGGTTTCCAAGAAGGAAGCCTACTGGCTCGCTATCTCGGAGTTCCCATCATCACGTCTAGGATTAGTAAGGCGGATTACTGCGTGTTAGTCAACCGCATCACAGCGAGGGTACAATCTTGGACTTATCGCTTTCTATCCTTCGCCGGTCGGCTACAATTGATCAGGTCAGTACTTCATGCCATCCAAGTATACTGGGCTAGTGTATTTATTTTACCTACAGTTGTCTTGGATCAAATTGAACGAATTCTTAGACAATTCCTATGGAAAGGCCCGGAGTTGGGTAGAGGGGGAGCAAAGGTTTCCTGGGAGGACGTATGTTGCCCAAAAGAAGAGGGGGGCCTTGACATTCGAAGGCTTCGAGATTATAACAAGGCCGCCATGTCAAAACATATTTGGATCTTGTTTGCCGATAAGGAATATTTATGGTGCAAATGGATTCACTCGACTTTCTTAAAAAGGTCGAATTTCTGGGTGGCCAAAAAAACCCACCTACTGTTCGTGGGCTTGGAAGAAGATCCTCCAACTTATGACTGAGTTCCGAAGCTCCTTCTATTGGAGAATTGGGGATGGTTGCTTAGTATCACTCTGGTTTGATAACTGGCACCCAAAGGTCCTTTGAACTTGTATTTTTCGGACTCAGCCATTTATGTGTCTAGCCTCTCTAGACAGGCGACAGTGGCGGACCTATTCATCAACTGGGGAGCTACAATCAAGTTGGTCTTGGACGCTTGGGAAGAACCCTTCCCACCCTTTCCCACCTCCCTGATCGTTTTAGTTGGAAGGGAAACACCTCCCATCTGTTCACGGTGGCCTCAGCTTGGGAATTGACTAGGAGGAGGAAGACTCGGGTCTCCTGGCACACGTTCATATGGAACAACTCGATCACTCCAAGGTACCAACTTAACCTTTGGCTTATTGCCAAACGCAGGCTTCCTACCCAAACTTTATTATTATCCCATGGTAGGATAGATAGTGCCTCGTGTCCCTTCTGTAATGAGGTGCCGGATTCTATAGACCACCTATTCTTTGGATGCCGCATCTCCACTAGCATCGCCTTCTTCTGGGCCTCCAAATGCAATCTTCTGTGGCGGAACAGTTCGTAGGTCGACAATCTCAATTGGGCTGCCTCCTTCCTTGCAGGCAAAGAATTTTATAAGTGCATTGCTCGCTTCTCTTTTGGTGCTCTTTGTTATTTCATTTGGAAGCATAGGAATGGCATCCTCTTTAGAGAGCACAGCTTATCCATTCTAGCGGTGAAGAATCAACTAATCAAGGTCGTCAAAGACAAGGCCACCACCTTCAGGAGTGTGGATAATACTTATAGAAATCGGAGGCTGCAGTGTAGCTGGGGTATAGATCCGATCATTTTTTCAGCTAGGGACTTCTATTTCTGCAGGGCCCTAGCCTGGTGTTTGCTGTGCGGACACTCTTCCTCTATGCAGCTGCTTCCTTGATGGTTCTTCACTTTTGTCGCTAGCGAATGCGGGGGTAGATTGTGGTTCATCTGGCTTCTGTGGCCTCCCACTGTTTGCTTTTCCTTTTGCCATTGTTTTGGCTGTTTCTGTTTCCTCAGGCCCGCTCTTGCAGTCCTCTTTTGCATTCGGCTCCATTCCACTCACTCTGACTTGTTGTCTTGTTGAGTGCAAGTTTTGTGGCGCCGGATCTTTTGTAATTATTGGTTAAAGCTCTATATATTCTTACCATTCACCAAAAAAAAAAAAAAAAAATCCATCTTCTTAGTAGTTGACCATATAACTTGTCGAAAGGAAACCTACCTTCTTTCAAATTCACATCGCATAGGCGGACTACTGTATGGATAAAAATCGTTCAATGAGAAACTAATAAATCGACTTTCATAAGCTTTATGGCACTCCATGTACTTTAGAATGAGGAGTCAAAACCGATACATTACATACTACAGTTCAAATGAACAGATCTTGAGAACTAGAAATTGATACATGGATTTCACTTAAGCTTATGAAACCAATAAGACTGCTCCATCTTCAGTGACCGGAAGAATATTGTTTGAAATTGATAGCAATAAGTTAGGACGACTCCCTTCGACCCCATATTGCGAGGTGTTTGGGACTTGATCAGGATTTCAAGCACCCAATCAAATTTTAAGTAGATCTGAAGTTCTCCCGATCCTGTGCGCCGAGCAATTATGCGAGCAGATAAGCTCTGCAAAGAGACTTGAAAGGAAGTGTGTTCTTTTGGGTCAAATCCGGAGAGCCATGAGGTGGATCTCGAGGTAATAGGGGCTGATCGGGCTCGAGCTGTGCAGCTAATCATTAATTTGTTGTTCAATCGAATCCCATGAACTCTATGCATATAGATATTCGAGGATATTATCCATTAGTTTATCCGATTTAAATGACAACAATGTAAAAATTCTTCTTTTTTTTTGGGCTAGGATTCGAAGTTAGGATCTCACACCGTCAAACAGCAACACCAAATCAATTACACACAATTATTAACTCTTAATGATTCATTGGATTAGAATTGATTCATCATGCACTCGTTAGCATGCATGATATTTAACTAAAATAGCAAATAAACGGTGCGAATAATCAAGTATTGGAGATTTAAGTTGAGATATTGATGGACTGCTAATGTATTCGACACAAATATTGATTTTGATTTTATGGAGATCAGTTGCATTCCAACAGTAATGAATTTGTCTATAGGTAGAGGATCTCCATCTTAAAAAAAAATTTCCGTTTGCAAGAAATAGAGCGTTTGCTTTAAAAAAAAAAAAAGAAGACTCAAATATATAATGGAGATTGATAGGCCATCATTAATTTATTGGCTAACATAAACTTCATTATTTTAACGTACTCAGTCATCCCCGTCAACGTCAAGTTGGCTTGTAACAGCTTAGCTCCATTAGTCCTAATCCCTCAAGATCCACCTCTTGGCTCTTCGGATCTGACCTAAGAGACTTCATGCAGAAGATGAAGTTCAACTCTGGGTCATTGGCTGCAATCTTCTTGCAGGTGTCCTGAACAATATCGTTTGACAGTAGAAGATCATGAGGAAAAGGATTGGGAATAGGGAAGAGATGGAGAATGCATGATTCATTTTTCTTATATTGAAAGGACCAGTCATGTTATTTATTGACGCAATTTCATAGATGGTAGTATGCCAAACCGAATATATTATTACACATTGTATAAAGATAAATACTGTCAAAGAGGTAGGTCAACTAGGCAATCTAATCTAATCGATTTGCCTGCTGCCATAGTTACCAGCAATCCAAATCATGTCATAATTGATAGGGGATTCTTTGATAAGATTGCCAAATCGACTTGCTTGCAGCCATAATATTTAGAAATCCAAATCATGTCCTAATGAAAGCCGGATTCTTTGATAAGATTGGCAAATCGACCTATCTCTTCGAGAATATTCATCCTTATACGTTGTATAGAAATAAATTATATAAATACACGTATGTATTCTTCTGGGTTATCATCAAATGCACAATTACACTTGTTTAAAGGGGAAAATTATCCAAAAAGTACCAAATCTATCCCCGACCTCATCCCAACAAAATGAAAGTCTTAAGAAATACAACACCTGAATCAAGGTTTTTATAGGAGTGGCGTGAAGGTTGATGTCTATGTCGTACCTCCTTGTTGGACATGGGATCGAGCAACTACACCCATCATGGATCTCGACTCAACCAAACATGAACTCCTAGTTGGAATCAAAGATGGATATTAGCATTTGCAAAAACTTCAAAGGAGATTAAACAAAGATGAACTCTCAATCCTTATCCTTTTAAAATTCTTAGTTCTCCTATTATTCTTATATTTGCATCATAGTGACTTGCAAGCATGCTCAAAACGTACACACCGATTCTATATTCAAAAGAACAAACATGCGTATATCGACTTAACAATTATGATATATGTTCTAGATATCTTAAAATATATTATAAATGTATAATCAAGTCTTAAATTTTTTACATGGTGCAAGTAAATCCTCGAACTTGTAATATTTATGTGATCAAGCCACTTTATTAGTTTCGTCGGATTTGGCTAACACATAACGCCAACATAGTTTTCTTTTTATGCAATTTCCGTTCTTTGGGGCCCACTGGGCCTGTCGACAGTCTTTTAAACTTGGAGAGCCCGACTGGCCCAAATCCAAGCCCAGTCCAAGGTCAACGAATTTCGCTTTGACTCTCTCCGTCTTCCTTCCTTCCTTCCTCCTCTTCCGCGGTGCTCCAGCAGCTGGATCGACGGAACCTTGCGTCGAACGACATCGAAGCGCGATTCGAAGCAGGTACTCTCTCTCTCTCTCTCTCCGTCGTTCGCTCCGGACCCTCTCGCTCGCTCTCAATTCAATCCAATCCGATCGTCTCGTTCTGCGCGGTGGGTAGCCGGTGACTTGGTACATTTCGGGCTCGCTTTCGAGTCTTTTCGATCACTCCGTCCTAGGTTGCCGATTCGGGCAAGACGGAGTTCGTCGTAGGTTTGATTTCGTTGGTTTTTGGCTCAACGTGAGGAGTCGGTTTGGGAAGACGAGAAGCGCGAAGCTGCGAGCTTGCGGCTCGCGGGTATGCAGAAAAGTGTCGAGCTTGTGGAGGAAATCTACGGGCGTTGCGAGGTTCCTCTCTTCCGTGCGCTTCACACGGGCCATCAGTGGCAGTGGTAGTGACGGTATTCTACTTTACCTCCATCCGCTGATCGAAATGGAGGGGACGAAGAGGGGAATTCCAGTGATTGATTAGGATTATCTTGGAGATATCTGGCGACTTGATCGGCATTGTGCAAAATGATGAGCTTTTCGTGGGGGCGAGCCTGATTGGTTCCGGCGGCATCCCTGAGTCTTTTGTAAATCTCGGAGCTTTGATGTGAGGGAAAGGGATGCAAGTGCGTCGAGCTCGCTATTCACAGTTACTCGTGTTCTACTCAGCTGTGTACAAGTTCGTATTGAGTTCGAGCTGTTTGAACTGATTGAGAGTTGAGCCTCTTGAGCTACTTTAGCCTTCTTGTAATCGTGGATATAGCTTGCGAGTTGTGAGCTATGAAAAGAAGATATTTCTTTTGTGAAAGAGAGAGAGGATCGTTCCTATGCTATCGAGATAACTTAGCCTGAATCTGTCCTTGACTTTTGTGTTCCTCTACTGTCGGATCACATCTTACGTTTTGATCTGGAGCAGTAATATGGCATCATTTCATCAATTTTTATAATCTCGTCATTTTACATCAATCGCTTTAACAGAGACTTGTGATTTGATTTGAATATCCAGTTTGCAGTGGCCAAATAGATAGTTAAATCTCGAAATTAGTTGTGTTATGCGATGTCCTAAGAATGATTATGCTGAAAAAGTGGCTGGAGCTAATCCTGTTCTTTTGTCAGCTTTGATGACAGATTTGCAACAAATATTGTCTCTCTGAATAGTGGAAGAGATGCAGACGCTGGGCAATTTCAAATTGCCTCCATTCTTCAATTACCCTCCTTATTTCACGTAATGACTTAAACTCCTTGCATCTCCTCTACTGATGGGAAGGTTAATGTTGTATCACTTATTCTGTTAGTTGTTAGGACGCACTTCTCTTAATTTAATTAGCATCAATAACCTGATATACAAGAGTCAATAGTTTTCTGAAACTATATGCAATGGTCATTGTTGAGCGCTTCTATATATCTATACATCATCTACCAAAGAGCACATTGTTTCCGCTTAGTTTATCAGTGCTGAAGTGCAGCCTGTGTTACAACCAAAACCCTGGAAAGGGTTGCTTTTGGTCTGTGGCACTGTTTTAGGTCCCTGCTTCTATCAATACTCTGTTTTTCTGTTTCCAATGGAGTCGTAGGCAAGACAGGGCTTTTCCCTTGTCGATTCTTTGAGGAAAAAATTTATTGGTCTGGAAGATAACTTAGCCCCTTAAGAATTTTATGGTATGGCCGATGGGTATTTTTTTTAATGAGCATCGACAAGAAAATTTTGTCAGTTTGTGTGGTTAAATAGGTTCCATTCTTTGTGGGCCAGCTGCCTGAATCTGTTCTGATCAGCATTGAGACCATTTTTTAGCTCATGTCATAATCTTTAAAGTATCTTACATGTGCCCATTGAATTATTAGTGAGATTTTAGGATTCAAGGCGTATAGCTTTGGTGTGACTAGTGGTTGTTTGCCGAAACTAGTTTCTTTTGAACCATCTTCTTTAAGTGAAAGGGCAAATGTGTACTGCAGCAGAATTGGTTTTCTATTTGGTGTGCGAATGTGTCAGCCATACAAAACAAAAATGTCACAAATTGCCATCTCTGCCAGTGCACATTATCTGCTTCTACTGCTTTTTTATCTGCTACGTGTTGTCTAAAAAAGGTTGTTGATGCAACTCGGCTGCAAATTATCTCAGTCGGCCATCCGCTTTTTTCTTTTTTCAAAAAGAAATAAAGTGTCAATGGTGCATATGAAGGATTGCTTTAGCTGTACCTTCTTCAGCTTTACTGTAGTTAGCTGCAAATTATCTCATTCTGGCATCAATTGTTTTGGTAGTCTTCATAGTTCCATTGCCAAAATTTTTCATCTGCTTTTCATTTATTAGTGGGAATTCATATGACTCACAACTTGGCTGTACCTTCTTCAGCTTGCAGCCAGTAAGGGACACTCGAGAGAAGCAAGTGCAACTCTGGAAGGAACTGATCCTTGATTTCTGTAAAATGCAAAAGATATTTGTGATTGGATTGTAAGAAGAGTTTCCACTTTTTTCAAATCCTGTGATTGAGAGTAAGGGCCTTTTCATCAATTTATGTGTTGAGTACTTCTTTTGGTTATATCTGCAACCAACCTATGGCTGTGTTACCTTGTGCTTTGCCAAGAGCATGCTGGCTGGCAGAAGGTACTTTTTTTTACTTCGTCTTTTTTTTTTTTTTTGGGTGGTCAGAGCAGAAGGTACTTGAAAAGCAGGTACCATCATGAAAAAATTTCCGTGTCCTGGCATCTAGTGTTGAGATTCCATTTTCTCTCTTATGGAACAAGGAATCTATGTGAATTATTGTGTCCATCTGCCCCAATTCACTGGTTGATCACGGTTTATATCCTTGCCTTTTGTCCACCTACCCATGTTTCTGAACAACACTAGGTCTGACGTCACTCCCAAACAATTTCATAGTTGGTCACAGATTAGTTTGCGTGTATGTCCTGATGAGTCTACCATTTCTTTCCACTGAATCGATTTCCTTATGCTATGCAACCTTTTTTAGCTATTGCATTGGTTTGCACCTTCCCCTGTTCCTCTCACATTGTTGCTGGTCTGAGATCACTAATGCTTTGTCTACCTAACAACATATGTGTTTTTACTCTTATCCCTCTGATAGTGCAGGATCTCTTACTCATGAAGCAAGGGAAGCATTCCTTGCTGCCATAGTTTCTGAAGGTGGGAGTAGTTCATAAATTATTTCATTTCTGTTTTCTGTTTGGTTTAATGCTATATACTGATTTAGTGATATCATATTGTATGGGAGACCATTAATTACCTTCCTCATCTAGCAGGACGTGCAGAATGGTTGGACAAAGGTCATAGGAAGTGTCTCATTCTCTGGCACCGCATTCAAGACTGGGCTGATATTATATTAAACTTTGTGAGTTAGTCAGAGCTTCAGTACAATTTGAAGCTTGTTAAGTTAGGAGAAGTGCGCTCACCACCCTTGTTTGATTAGGTGAAAGATAATGGGCTGGAGGACTCTGTGACGACAGTTGAGGAAATACGTACTGGGCCTGAATCTCGGGGGACAGGTAAAGTACCTTTTGCATGTTCTATAAGAAAATTCCAAGACTTGCACATTAGGTAAAATATGGTTGCTATTGAATTCGACTTGGAAGAAAAATGAGCTGTTTTTTCACTCCAAGTCCTGCGGTCAGATAATGCTAATCACAAGCTCTCCTGAAAAATTTCCTCTCTTTCTTAAAGTATTTCTCCTCTTATCCTCTCGTCTTGGTAGGAAGTATCATTCAAGCTTAAGTGAATCATGGTTTGGCAACTCATTAGGGTCGGCACAACTTTTTTCATGCAACTTAAGTGGGGTTTCTTTTTCTCTGCTAGATCTTCAAGGCGTGGATCGCGTCATCCTCATGCGAGCTTTGAAACTACTAGAACACAAGGGGAAGCTCGTGATTTTCAAGGGCACTTCTGCGGACGATGAAGGCATTAAATTCTCGAGTTAATGACGATGAATGTGTGCTCTTATTTGAACTTCTACCATCTGAAACGGCACATGTACTGTTCCTGGACGCCTTTATTCAATCTTTCTCCAGGTTTTTGAGTAAGAAAGACATTGTAGAATCTTTCTCCTGCTTGTGCACTGACTTAAGAATGTGTAAGGCAATATGGAGGAGTGCTAGGAAACTATGGAAGTGGTACCTCGATCCCCATCTCTTCCATGGATCCGAAAAATGGCAATTTGAATTGCATGCCAAGGTTTCTTGTCCTCATATCTGTCAATGCCGCGAACTACCGATGAGTCAGAAAAGTGCAACATAATTGCATGAAATGGTAATGGTTTACAAAATAGGAACCTTAGTTTACAATGTGATTTATAAATAATTTGTGAATTGAGTTATAAATAGACACCGTCATGGGCTCGGAAGACCGATTATCGCAAACATGAGCTTCGACTACATTAAAGGGTTTTTTCGGTAGATTGTAGAAAACTAAGTTAAAGTATTTCACAAAATCAATAATCTCCTGTTATGGTTGGTACCTCTTATCTATCCAAAAGTCATTTCGATTTTCAAATTTCACCGTCCAAATTTTACGGCAATACAACCATGTTAAGACAATCATGTACAAACAGAGATGATTGACAATAATGCCACAATACTCCAATTTAGGAGTACTCAAGATAAAGAAAAGAATAAAGAAATCAAAGAAGATTTTGGATCACCTTGTTTGAGAAGCCTTTAAGCTTGGGTGGAGATAGAGAAATTAGGAAAAAGATAATTATGTTGAACAAATTAAAAATTTGAAGACCGAAAAAGATAATTATGTTGAACAAATTAAAAATTTGATTGAAAAAAATAATTATGTTGACTTAAAAATTTGAAGAGCGCCTCATATATTGAACCAACTTTCGAGGTCATTTCGGTAATCATCCCCTTATATTTATTTCCTTCGACGCGATATTTACGAGAAAATCTCCAGGTTCGCCTGCTTCTCTTTTCGACGCTCTCTGCATGCGATTTCTAACGAAGTAGCTGAGGAAGTATTCCCTTAGGGTTTGATCTTCTCTCGACGATGACGATCTCCCACTCGCCGTCGGAGGGTTTTGTAGAAGCTGCGCGTCCGCCGGCGACGGCGAGGGCGACGGCCGTGGGGCCTGCGTTCGGTAGTCGCCGGCGGGGATCGTTAGCTTTCTTGATGGCGAAGGAACTGGGGTTTTTCCCTTTCCGCCTGAAAGGATCCGGGGGGTGTTTGGTACCTTGATTTTGAGGGGGCTGTTACGGGGATGGCGAGTTTGGAACTGGCATGGGCTCCGACGATGCGACATTGTGTCACGAATGTTGTCGTTCGTTCGTTTGGTGTTCTAGTCCGTGTTCTGGGTTTTCAGTCATCATGGTTCTAGGCGAATTTGGTACGGTTGGAATTGAAGGAGATGGGAAAGGGATACATGGGTGGAGGGCTTTCGATGTCAGACTCAGTTATGCATTTTCTGGATCGGTCGATTGTTCTTTATTTTTTATCCATGTTGTTGGTTGATGGAAAAACTGAAATGCTTGGGATTGCTGACTACAATGGACCTTGGGGCTTTGATCATTGAGTTCAGTGATTGATTCTCTGTACTTCTGTATAAAATAGCATGGATGGTAAGACTGCAAGGAGTACTGTGGGTTGGCCACAGAAATCAGCCCTTCGAGCAGCACTGACCAGCCGGCGAAGTTTGCACTTACTGGTTTAGAAGGGGAGTGCAACTGGAATCCCCGCGGGTTTTTGTGCGATGCATCTCTTCCACATGATGTTTACCATCGAGCTGCAAAGCAGTCAAAGTTATATGCCTGAGGATTGCCCTGTGAAGGGCGCTGAATCTAGTCCGATGAATGCGGCGAGTTCAACTTCTAAAGAAAGAGGTGATTCGTCAACAGATAAAAATTCTCAAAAGCCCCCAGAAAAAGTATGCCATTACTGGATATCAGGCAACTATGTTAAAGGCAATGTCAATACTTTCTTGGATTCGTGGTGTCACGGTGTTGATTTTTCCATGTTGCCATTTTGGTTCTTATATCCAAGACTATAGCTGGAGAACACTTAGTTGCATAGCTTGTTTTATTAAACTCCAATTTGTTTCTGTCTTGCACTAAGACTGTTGAAATATCCTGTCTGGCATTCACCATGCCATTCTGCATTTTGCAACTTGTTGGCAATGCATGTTCTGGGGTGGATTTTTTTCTTGTTGGCTAAGAGATTAGTTTTTGCCATTTGTGCAATGCAACAAAGGACATGTATTACCTTTCACACAGTTGCCTGATATCCAGTAATGGTATACTTTTTCTTGGGACTTTTGAGGGTTTTTATCTGTTGACGAATCACCTCTCTCTCTAGAAGTTGAACTTGCTGAATTCACCGGACTAGATGCAGGGATCTTGGGTGTTTGTCGGCATGCCTAATGCTGTTAAGGTGAGCAGTTGCCTGAGTCTCCTTTGTCCTTTTTATAATTTTCTTTGGCGAATTTGAATTAGTGAGCTAGCTTTAATTCATTGCATTCTCTTGTATCTCTTGTAGGTTTGGATTGTAGGTATTTAATATCTAGAATGGTGCTAGCTATGATGTCAGTGGACCAGTTGGACGGGTCCATCTCTGGAAGTTCCTAATAACATGTTTTTGGTGGAGCCCAGGTAATTTGTTATTAGAAAGAAATTAATGTCAATTTAGTTGAATTCTCTGCCGGAATTTTTTCTAGTCTATTTCTTTAGATAAGTCATATAAAAGATGATGCTGAGTGTGAGGTTCGATTTTTGGTTTAGACCTGAAATTCTTCTTTTCTTCTTCTTTATGTCTGGCCCACCTAAGTCCACATTTGTATGATCACTGACTGCCTCATTCTGTTGATACTTGTGCTGAATTTTGATGATTATACTGAACAAATTTTGCTTCTAGGATGGCACTATCTTAATGTGGAAAGGAGGTAGTGAGGCTGATCCTTTCCAGATGGCTGCATCTCTCAGGAGTCACACTCAGGGCATGATATCATTAACTGTTGGGCCTGACAGGTTGTATTCAGGTTCTATTGACCGGACCATAAGGGTAAGTGGGTTTGTCATAGATGTCTCTCCCCTCGATTAGTTGTGTGTCCGGGGAAGGTGTGACTTGGCCCTAGTAGTTTGTGTTTTCTCTTGCATTATTTTATTGGTTTACTACATCCTCTCCATATTTTTCTGTGCCACTCCACTGTAGCATCGTGCTGACCCCTCACATCTTTCTTGTTTTCTCCCCGCAGGTGTGGGACTTGCACACTCTGGAGTGTGTTCTGGAACTTGTTGGACACACTGATGTGCGATGTCACTGATTTGCTGGGACCAGTATTTGATATCTTGTTCATTGGATCAGACATTCAATGTTTGAGTTGCCACTGAAGGAGGCAGCTTGGAAGTTGCCTATGCAGATCATGAGGACCATGTATGTTGCTCGCTGATTTTTTTTTTTTTTGCACTTGTGTGGATTATGGTATGTTGTGGTTGATGATGGTAATAGGAAAAAGTGTAGGCAAAGGGTGAATTTTTTTTTTTTTAATTGACTCCATATGTGCGAAGTGCATGGACCTGTTTTTCTAAATTAGATCACAAATATGCATCTTATTGCTTTTTGGTTTTACTTCCCAGCTAAAAATGACTACATGATGTGGAATGAATCTTTGTAATATTGCTACACGATCAAGTACCTTGCATGTGCTTGCTTGCTCCATGTGGAGAAGACATGAATTTTCATCTTTACCTGTCGATGCTTTGTCTGTTTCTTACCATGCTCCTAGTCTCATGGAAGTGACGTAATATCATATCTTGATGTTGCAAATATCATTTTGTCCAGCACCGGATATTTTTGCACTGTCAGGGATGAATGATGCGGGTGGTAAGCCAGTCCTCTGTGCATGCATAGACAACACCGTTCACATGTACGAGCTCCCATCGTAAGTCCAAAATAATTTCTGTAGTTGGTTTGACATCCTTGTCTCTCGGTGAAGACTGTTCTCTTCTTCTGCTTGGCTGACTTCGTGCACGCCAGGTTCAATGAAAGGGGCAAGATATTCTCAAGAAGAGAAGTCATGACTCTTCAGACGGCTCCTGGAGGCCTTTTCTTCACGGGAGACGTTGCCGTTTGGAACTGGTTGGATTTTCCAAAGAGCCAACGAGAGCCGCTTCCTCATTCGATGGAATCATGCTCAGTAGAAGAGAGAATCGATCAAGCTATTGACATTGGAGTTCAAATTTCGTGTGGAAGGCAATGTCATCTATGCCCTGATGCAACTGGATGTGATTTAAAGCAAGAAACGGGATGGCTGTTACTACTACTGTCTGCAACGCACTTGTCGTTTCTGTATAGATATTAATACGGTTTGTATATGATTTGCATTAATAATTGATATGCCTTTTGTTATTCAACCTGGGCAAATCCCTCTCCTTAGTAGTTGACCGTATAACTTGTCGAAAGGAAACCTACCTTCTTGCAAATTCACATCGCTTAGGCGGACTACTGTATGTATAAAAATCGTTCAATGAGAAACTGATAAATGGACTTTCCTAAGCTTTATGGTACTCCATGTACTTTAGAATGAGGAATCAAAACCGATACATTACATACTACATTTCAAATGAACAGATCTTGAGAATTAGAAATTGATACATGGATTTCACTGAAGCTTATGAAACCAATAAGACTGCTCCATCTTCAGTGACCGGAAGAACATTGTTTGTAATCGATGGCAACAAGTTAGGACGACTCCCTCTGACCCCATATTGCGAGGTGTTTGGGACTTAGATCAGGATTTCAAGCACCCAGTCAAATTTTGAGTAGATCTGATGTTCTCCCGATCCTGTACGCCGAGCAATTATGCGAGCAGATAAGCTCTGCAAAGAGACTTGAAAGGAAGAGTGTTCTCTTGGGTCAAACCCAGAGAGCCATGAGGTGGATCTCAAGGTAATAGGGGCTGATCGGGCTCGAGCAGGTGCAGCTAATCATTAATTTGTTGTTCAATCGAATCCCATGAACTCTATGCATATAGATATTCCAGAATATTATCCATTAGTTAATCCGATTTAAATGACAACAATGTGAAAATTCTTTTCTTTTTTTTTTTTGTCTAGGATTCGAAGTTAGGATCTCACACCATCAAACAGCAACACCAAATCAATTCCACACGATTATCAAATTTTAATGATTCATTGGATTAGAATTGATTCATCATGCACTCGTTAGCGTGCATGATATTTAACTAAAATAGCAAATAAACGGTGTAAATAATCAAATGTTAGGGATTCAAGTTGAGATATTGATGGGCTACTAATGGGCCCCTTCTTCGACACAAACATTGATTTTGATTTTATGGAGATCAGTTTCATCCAACAGTAGTGAATTTGTCTATAGGTAGAGGATCTCCATCTTTAAAAAAAAATTCCGTTTGCAAGAAATAGATCGTTTGCTTAAAAAAAAAAAAAGAGAGTCAAATATACAATGGAGATTGATAGGCCAGCATTAATTTATTGGCTAACATAAACTTCATTAATTTAACGTACTCGGTCATCCCCGTCAAGTTGGCTTGTAACAGCTTAGCCCCATTAGTCCTAATCCCTCAAGATCCACCTCATGGCTCTTCGGATCTGACCCAAGAGACTTCATGCAGAAGATGAAGTTCAACTCTGGGTCATTGGCTGCAATCTTCTTGCAGGTGTCCTGAACAATATCGTTTGACAGTAGAAGATCATGAGGAAAAGGATTGGGAATAGGGAAGAGATGGAGAATGCATGATTCATTTTTCTTATATTGAAAGGACCAGTCATGTTATATATTGATGCAATTTCATAGATGGTAGTATGCCAAACCGAATATATTATTACACATTGTATAAAGATAAATATTGTCAAAGAGGTAGGTTGACTAGGCGATCTTATCTAATCAATTTGCCTCCTACCATAGTTACCAGAAATCCAAATCATGTCATAATTGATGCAGGATTCTTTGATAAGATTGCCAAATCAACCCGCTTGCAACCGCAATATTTAGTAATTAAAATCATGTCCTAATGAAAGTCAAATTTTTTTATAAGATTGCCTAATCGATCTGTCTCCGAGAATTTTTATCCTTATACATTGTATAGAAATAAATTATATATACACATATGTATTCTTTTGGGTTATCAATAAATGCACAGTCATAATTGTTTAAAGGGGAAAATTATCCAAAAAGTACTAAATTTATTGCACTTTTGCTAATTCAATTATAAACCTTCTAATTCTACCTATTGAGTCATAAACCCATTCAACATACTACTAATTGAGTCCATCTTGTCAATTTTGGCCGGAATTTGCTGATATTGACATTAGCTGCCTGATGTGACATGGTTAGCACTGACGTGGACAAAATTAATTAATTTTTAAATATTATTCTGAAATTTTCAATTATTTTCATGCTTTACTTTTTTTTTTTCTCTATTTTGTTCTCATTTTCTTCCTCTAGCTAGTCGACCAGCCTTCGGCGACTAGCTAGAGACTACAACTGGCAAGAGTCGACCTTCATTTAGAATTCCACATTTGATGGTAGCATAACTCTTGTTTGGATTTTTTTTTTTTTTTATCAGTCCTATTTTATTCCTACTTTAACTCTCACTCTCAAGCTTTTATTCTGCCTCTTTGCGCAAGGCATGAGGATTGAAATTTACACTTAAAATTAAATCGTCTTCACTCCAACCCCTTTAAGAAGATGGGGATTCGAACCCCCATCTCCCATTTCCATATTAGAAGGTGGCATTGAGGTAAACCCTAATGGTTCATGTTTAGAATTCAAAGTGTGACATAATTTTTTGAATTGGCTTGCTAATCTTGAATTAACAAGTGTTTGACACTAGATACTTTTCATTGCATTTTATGGTGTTATTCACGTTTTATTAGGTGATAAAATACGAATAATAGATCCACGACACTAATTTTTTTATATTCAATTTTAGCCTCTTTTTATAAAAAGAAAAAAACAAAAAAACAAAAACAAAAACAAAATTTGGATTCTCCAAGATTGCCTCATCAATTAGCCAGGATTTTGAATATGATTTTATAACTGAAATTACATAAATTGATGGGCTTATATTGCGCTATAAATTATGTATTTGCTACTTTTGGAATGAGGACTATTGAGATGAGGGTTTAGTATACCTAAAGCAAAGAAGTTTTCAACCATTTGGTGCACTTCTTTTTGGATTATCTTCTAGTGATGTTGATCGAACTGTCCATTCAAGCCATCTTGGGCCCGGTGCCTTTGTAGCCTTCAATTGGAAAGCCATTATTTTCACTTCTTCCAATGTCATTGGCCTTATAAAGTTCATTCTATGTAAAGGCATTGGTCTAACACCGACTGAAAATTCATTGGGCTAATTGTGTCATACAGGCTTTGATAGAATTAGCAATATGTTCTTTAATCAAGTCAAAATCCCTTTACCAATTTTGATCATCTAATTTCAGCATGGAAATTTTGTTTCTTTGCCTTCTTCACATCGTTATAGAGTGAAAAAATTTCGTATTTCTATCTCAGCCACTCTATTCTTGATCTCATTCATCAATAAATATCTTCCTGTCTCCATAGGTTTTCAATTTGCATCATGAGTTGCTGAGCTACCTCCTTGCTCTATCCCCCTTCCCTCCCATTTGTTAGCTTGGTAAGCTCTTTTTTAAGATCTTCAATCTTTCGATGTGCATTGGAGAATTTTTGCATGCTCCACTTGTCCAAAGCTGCTAAGATTTTATTTAATATTTTGGCTAGATTCAGCCAAAAATAGTGCTAGTCATTCAACATTTTTTTGAACCATTTGCTTACATTCAACATCTTCTAACTAGCAGGCTTCAAAATAGAATTGTCTCTTTATTTTTATCTTGGTGGGAATAAAGATAGTAGAAGAGGACTATGGTCGAATCTAATAGCTAGTAAAGCATAGGCTTCCACGTATAAGGACATCACTTTCCATTCGATATTGCATATAACTTGATCTAGCCTCTTTTTCACCAATGCTTCCCTGTCTCAGTTATTGGCCCAAGTGAAAGTACAATCTTTGCTCTCTACATCCATGACTGTACAATCATTTAGTAAATCCTGGAAAGCAGCCACTCGATAGTAATCTATTTCCTTTTTTCCATACTTCTCCAGTGGTACAAAATCTCATTAAAATCTCCAATACAAATCCAGGGTAAGGTATTGCTAGAATGAATCATACAAAGCTGCTACCATAGCTAAAGTCTCTCCTAGTAATTTGTAGATTCGTGTAAAAGGAAATTCTCATTTTAGTGCCACTATTAAGGTCTTCACAAATGACATCCATCAGCTCACTTGAGGAAGATTCCAATTAATAGACACTTCATTGTTCCACATTAAGGCCAATCCCCCTGCGATTCTAATCGAGTTAACCACTGAAAAACTTTGGAATTGAAGACGCTTCCTCACCATTTCCACTCCAATTTCTTTATTTTCTTCCATTAAAAATACTAAATTTGGCTTTTTTTGAGCCACTAGGGCTCTAAGATTTTGGAATTTCAATGGAGTACCCGAACCCTCACAATGCCTAACTCACAATCTTCATTTAAAACCCAATGGCTTATTAGAGTTAGCCACCAAAACCCATTCCTTGATTCCTTTGACATCTTAAATTGGGGTGTCTAGTGATGTCCCTTCCTCAAGGGATTGGGAAGGTGAACCTTACTGGTCATAAGGGTTGAAGCATTTCAGCTTCTTAGGTGTAGGTGCTTTTCCCCCCCTTTCTCCTTTTTAGGTACCTCGAAGACTTCAATGCAAGATGAGTATCCTTGAACATGAGTTGAGTCTTGAGTAAAATCAACCCAAGCAAATCATATTCCATTGTTGGCACACTTTCTGTTTTAGGGCTCCTCCTCAAGTATAGTTTTTATGGCAAGTGTGTTCACCTCCTCTTGTTCTTATTGCTGATTAGTGGCTTGTTGATTACTCTGGATAGAAGTTTCAAGTATCATTTCATCTATTTCAAGTTCAGAATTGATCTCTCCATTAAAAACTTTCTAGAAAGGGCTATACTCTCTCGCTTCGCCCTTATCCAGCTACTAAACTTGCCTACTTTATTTTCCTTCGACCCAAATTGTTTATAAGGAATAATCTTGCAATAAGTAGCATAATGCCCAATTTGACTGCCATAATAACAAAAGTGTGGAAGTCTTTCATACTTGAAATCCACCCATGGTTTTTTATAATCCAAGTCAACAATAGTTCCAGACCGAAGGGGTTTAGATAGATCTAGGCTTGTCACATTAATTTGTCCATAACCTTTGTTCTCCATCTTCACCTCTTGCACTTTCCCTAGTTTCATGGCTATCTCCGAGACTGTTTGTTCAGTAATTTTACCTCTAGGGAGCCCCGAGATGTGTACCCAAAAGTCGTAATGGGTAAATGCATATGAATGATTTGGGGTAACAGGATCACATTGCTATAAAATGAGTAAATTGCTGGAGAAAGTTGGTGGGCCTGATGTTAACACTCTATCCTTGTCAGCCATAGAGCTAAAGGTGAAAGAAAACAACTCAGGTCCTATTGAATCGCACATCACCGAGTTTGATTTTCCATGCCATTTTCATTGTAGTAAAGAATGGCTGTAAATTCACATTTGGTTTGGAATAAAGCTTGCCGATAAGAGTTAATTCACACTTGTGTTTCTTTTCTACATGCACTTCACCCTTAATCATTACCATATCCTCCTCCGACCACAAATCTCCCAGCCTTCTACAAAGGGCAGCCAGCCTTCTGTCATTCTCTTCCCCATCAGCCATGGCTCTGGTGAGTACAGGTGTGGAGATTACTTGGATGGTGGGTAGCTCTCCAATGGCCTCTGAGGTTCGAAATTCAAACAGTTACATAGATTCCGCCCTTTCCAGGATTCGTGAGAAAGTTAAAACAGCCACTCTAGACCATGGGATTAAAGGGAACTCGTCGCCCATCCTTTCCCAAAATTTCACTGGACTAATGGAAAAGGCGAGAGCAAGATGGGTGATCGACCCAACTAGAGCTTTTAGGAACGGGGCCAGACAACAAGCGGCATTGTGTTCATCGTGTGAATTGAGGGTTTTGTAGCTAAGAAAAGGAACATCTGATTTCTTCCTCCATTTTAAGGATAATGAGTTTGGTTATGAGTTGCAGGTAAAGAGCATGGATAGAAATCGATGGATTTTGATCTAGGGTTTTAGCGTGGGGAGAATATTATCACCATTGGATAGGGAAAAATTCACCTGGGGGAGAGCAGACGAGAGCGACGTGCCCAACCCTAAGTTTTAATTTGGCCATTATCGATTGAAAGAAAATGTCATTATCATTACTTTAGCAATTGTTGGCTGCGGTAGGGCTCTCCTGGGGACCAAATATTGGACCGTGAAGAACTCCTGAGGTTCGGAATGGGGCGAGAAGCGCTAGATAAGGATGGAGTGCAGCATCAGCGTTAGATATTAACTTTCGATTCAACTATCGAAGTTTTTGTTTGAGCCACCAATGTCATGGGAAGATTGGACCTGGACAGGTCCTTAGCCACCAATCTCATAGGAAGATCATGCTGTTTCCTCTCCTCTTAATTTTTTTCATGTTGTCCTCTATGAATTGTATTTTTTGTGTAGCAGTTCACTAGTGAATTTAAGGTGCCATCGCAAATTATGCATATTTGAAATAAGTTCAATTTTTAACTTCTGTTTTTAATAAATTTTGTGATATTTATACTTAATGCACATCAAGTAAAAAAGTCGTACCACAAGCTCTCCTTCACATTATATTATTAAATTTTAGTGGATATATTGTATACTTTTTCACATGTTAAAAGAAAGGTATACTTTAAAATACAAATCTTATTCTTTTAAAAAGAAAATACTTCTCTTTCTAACTTAACATTTAAAAAACTGAATAAACTTTGCTAGATTATATATACTTAAAGTCGGAGATGAGAGAGCATTTGTTCCCCTAATTGGCATGTCTAGCTGGACCAATAATATTTGTTTATTGATATGGTATCTCTAAACCTTTATCTTTTAATGAGTCCAATTTGAAAGAACAAAAAGAATAAAGAGAAGGTACTTCCAAATATACTCTCCGATATAATTTGAAAGAACAAAACGAATAAAGAGAAGGTATGTCCAAATATACTCTCCGATATTTATCTCTTTAACTTTTTTCACTTGTCGGTTTTAAAATTGAAGAAGATTAAACAGACAAGATATTCCAACAATTATATTTTGATTTTTATTAATACGAAACTCTTGACACTTTTTGAAAATAGAGAAATATCGACATTCGAAATCGTCTATGATTTTTTTATGCTCGAAATAAGTAGGCCTTTATATGCTTTGTGGTTGCAGGTCAACTACAAAAATTTCTTTTCCAAGTAGTATTGTAAAAATTTAAATATTGTTTAAACACCTATTGAAATTCGAGTTTTATTTCCATGTTCCAATTTTTTCTAATATCTGACATTTACTAAAAAAATTCAAAAGAGAAATGAGAGAATGACACCAATAGTTCCTAAAATTTAATATACAATGTATTCTTGAATTTTTAATTTGTTCAACGTGATACTTGAACTTTAACTTAAGAACTTTCAATTTATACAATATGGTATGTTCAAATTAGTCATAATACCAGATGTTGTTTCTAAAATTGAATTAGTGAAAGAATACTATTTAACATTTTCATATAATCTAGAAACTAACTTGAACATGTACATAGAGTCTAAATATCACATCGAATAAATTAACAATTCAAAGATTATATTACACACGGGATAAAATTTAAAGATTATATTGAATAAATTATAATTTCAGAACCACCTCATTTATCCAATCAAAGTTCAAGGATTTTTTTTTTCTTTTTATTAAAAAGGTCCAGAAGAGATCATCTCACACGACACGAGAATCGAGATACGTCCGGAGCCGAGAAGCAATCGCGCACGTGCGCACCCACCAGCCGATCGGCGCATTTTATCGGATCCCCCTCTATCGTGCGCCGCCTTCAGGAGAAGGCCTCAAACCGTCCGAGTCACGTCACCACCACCCGAGAGGCCTCGTCACTTCGGTCGGGCTCGCGCGCGCTCTCTTCCTCCGCCACCGCACGCCTCTCTCTCTCTCTCTCTCTCTCTCTCGCGATCCGCGCGGCGGCCGGCGGCCGGCGACCGGGGAATCTCGCCTCCGATGGCGGCGGCGGCGGCGGTGGTGGCGGCGGCGGCGGCGGAGGAGATGCCGGAGGGGACGGTGCGGAACGTGCTGGAGCAGGAGACGCTGAAGTGGGTGTTCGTCGGGGGGAAGGGGGGCGTGGGGAAGACGACGTGCAGCTCGATCCTGGCGATCCTGCTCGCCACCGTCCGATCCTCCGTCCTCATCATCTCCACCGACCCCGCCCACAACCTCAGCGACGCCTTCCAGCAGCGCTTCACCAAGTCCCCACCCTCGTTACCGGATTCACCAATCTCTACGCCATGGTAGGATTCCCCCCGCGTCTTCTCTCTCTTTGCTTTCCCCCCCGCCGCAGCGGCGATCGTGGGCGGGGGTGCGGCTTCGCGTCATTTCGACGGCCTGCGGCGAGGCTAGGTTGAGAAATGGCGGTTCGATCGGTCGGTGGCGTGATTCGATTGGCATTGAATTGACGGATTAGTGATTGTGGGCTATCGATTTTGGCTTTACGCTGTTGGGTCGGTGGAAAAATTTCTGCTTGGGTTGAATTTCGTCTTTCGGCTGGGTTTTGAGGAGCCATTCCTTTCTGTTTTTGCCAGTAATGCGTTGCGCCTGCTAAAAAAGTTCGAATTTTCGATTTGAAGTAATGTTGGGCGATGGGCATGTATATGCTCTTAGCATGGATGAAAGCTGTGCTGTGTCGCTGGATCAAGAGGGGTGCAATTGCCAATTAAAAGCACTCTTTTTTTTCCTTTTTCGTGGATGAATTGAGTTGTATGATCCTGCATTACTCTTGATTCATCTCTGTAACGCATCATTCTTGCGTGTTGTATTCTGTAGGAGGTGGATCCGAATGTCGAGCAAGAAGACTTGGGTAGTTCTGAAGGGATGGATAGCTTAGTCTCTGAGCTAGCGAATGCGATTCCTGGGATTGATGAGGCAATGAGCTTTGCGGAGATGCTGAAGTAAGGAGAAAGCGTGCTTTTGTGATATTGTTAATTTGTGCTAATATAGAGTACAATGTTTTCAAGCTATGTTGAATGAATAAAGGACAGTATTTTCACACATTTAGAAAAAAAGAAGAAGATTGAAACATGCAATGTTTACCATTTTATATTTTCCAAAGCTCCTTTAGGTGGAGTTTAACAAGTACCTTAGATGCCCTTGTCGACTTTCTCCTATTATCACATGGCACAACTGAGGACTTGGATTGTTTTTCATACTCACTCTATGTGTGCATGCGCATGTACATGTGTGTTTGTGGGTTTTGACTTTAATTGGGAGATGGTAAGGGGTGTGTAATCTCCTAAAAGGTCATTTTAAGATTTTCCGTTATTATCTTCCATGTTGACACATTTACCTTGATATTGATCTGAGATTTCCAGGTTTGACATTAGTGAAGATAGCTCTAGATCGTGTGCCTGTCTTTTTATGTAGATGCGAAGATCTACAGATCAAATGATGCTGGGCCTCTAGTTGGAACTGGATAGGAAGGTGGTAGACTTATTGTGTTGATTAAGTACCCTTTCCCGTCAGTGTGAATTATAATAGAGAAATGAAGTTTCTCCTGTTTTGCAGTAGGTAGGGCTTTTGGATATGTGTGTGTTTGTGTGCGTGTGTGTTGGTTTGGGGTGGTTATTGGTGGCTAGGACAGTCAAGATTAGGTGAGTGAATGCTGGACTAGATGAGGAACTCTTTTCCATCTTAAATTAACTGTGAATTCTAAGATCTTTGACTATGGAATAATCATGCTTTTTAGTCTATTTAAGCTTATTATTCCTTTAAAATGTTTTGCCTTTTAAGTACTGTTTGTGAGTGTTTGCGGAAAACATATTTGTGCAGATTGGTGCAAACAATGGACTATTCTGTTATAGTGTTTGACACAGCTCCAACTGGTCATACACTTCGGTTGTTGCAATTTCCTTCAACATTGGAGAAGGGACTTGCAAAAATGATGACTTTGAAAAGTAGATTTGGTGGTCTTCTGAATCAGGTATGATTCTGCTCATGAGCTTATCAAATGAACTAGTTAATATTGAATTGGTCTTCTGTATCGAGTATAATTTCATTTACAATCTCTTGAGGTGCTCTTGTATTTTTGGACTTTTGTTGTATCTCAGTGCTCAAGTGTCAGAGGCTATATTGGATCTTCAGCTTTTTTGTGTATGTGTGCCCTTGCGTGTCCCTATTTGTGTCTTTTGACGTCTACTCTAGCTTAGAACAGTGTGACACATGTGGCTCAGTCCACGCTTTTTAGGGCATCAGTTGATTATGTCTTTTATGTACTGTTAAGTATCATGGCTTAGGCATCCTGTTGATTGCAGTTGATTTCTCCCAATAGCTCTGCCTCCCATTTGTGTTTAGAAGCTAATGTTATCAGTTGTCTGGCACTGCATGACATTTACATTGATGTGTGTGTAACATCAACTACAACTGCTAATTTAAAACCTCGATTGGCAATGGCAGAAGGTTAATGGAAAGAGATCCTGGGTAAGCATTTTAGAATATCATGAAAAAGATAAAATTACCTGCAACTCCATAAGATTGGGGATGTTCATTGCAATTGGTTATTTTTAATTCTTTTATTCCTTCCAGTTTGCCTTCAGACTTGAAAATGCAGTTCTTCTTGCACTGTAGTATCTTCCTCCTACATTGCAGTTTGGTGAAACTCAGGACCAAGTTGCCCCTTTTCATTGTCCTGTCGATATTGGGATTTAATTACTCGAAATTCTTTTATGATGTTTCATGTTGCTAGGTAGCATCTTGCTAGGTATTATAATAACATGGCGTGAACTTGGAAACTATCCATGAGCAATAACTCCCTAATAATTATGTGATGATGATACGTGTTGCAGATGACGCGTCTTTTTGGTGTTGATGATGATTTTGGTGAGGATGCGATTCTGGGAAAGCTCGAGGGCATGAAAGATGTGATTGAACAAGTAAACAAGCAATTTAAAGACCCTGTAAGTAGGTTTTTCCACAATATGTATCTACCATGGGTTTACAAGGATGGAGGACATTTTTTTTCCTTGTATTCCACTGACCTTTATGTTATGTTTTTCTTCTTGCCCAGGACCTGACCACCTTCGTCTGTGTTTGCATTCCCGAGTTCCTCTCCCTATATGAAACAGAGAGACTGGTGCAAGAGCTCACCAAGTTTGAGATCGACACTCATAATATAATCATTAACCAAGTACTTTATGATGAAGAAGGTCTGCATGCTAGTAGTATCCAATTTATGTGATTTTCCTATAATGCATGCAGGAGTTAATGTTGGCTAATGATGTTGTGCCTGTAGGTGCTGAGTCAAAGTTGCTCAAAGCTAGAATGAGGATGCAACAGAAGTACATTGATCAGTTCTACATGTTGTATGATGATTTTCACATAACCAAGCTCCCCTTGCTACCAGAAGAGGTAATTGGATTGCAAAACAATATGAAACTTCACCGTTTATTGGGAGAAATATGCATGATGATTTCTAAACTCCAGTGAAAGCTGTATAATCGTATCTTTCTCTAGCATCACAAAGCTTTCATCTGGTCTGTTTACCTCTGAATCTTTATATTCATAATCCTTCTTCTAGGTAATCTCTGACTTGATTTTAGCCCTGCCTTCACTCCTTTGGCTTTAGTAGAGACTTTACCCATTGACATGCCAACTTTGTTTTGAACCTAAAACCAGTTTTTGGATATATGAAGTTCTAAAGCATATATTCTCTTCGGGAGCAGGAAAAAAAGAATTTCATGACTGTCTCATTTCGAGACATATTTCTGATTATTGATAGGTGGATTTTTGCAGGTAACTGGAGTCGATGCTCTCAAGGCTTTCTCACAGCGTTTTCTAACACCTTATCAACCTTCTACCACTAGAGGTAGTGTGGAAGGCCTGGAGCGAAGAATTGCCACGCTAAGGCAACAATTAATTGAAGCTGAAGCAGAGCTAGAGAAACTCAATAAAGGAAAACAAAAGGCCTAAATTATTTGCCCCTTTCTCCCTGTTCCCTTTTTCAGCATCCTTTTTATACAATTTTCTTGGGCCTCTGGTCAAATTTTTGTTTAGCCACTGGATGTGTCATCCACTGTATCCCATTATTTATCTACCTGTAGAATTGATTTTTTTCTTGGATCTTAGGATAAGCATTCCCATGTAATGCAAAGCTATATCTGCCTCCCTTCTTCCAAGTTCAATATACTTTCGTAGCTATAAAGGTTTGTTTGGAATGACTTTTATTTTTTTTTGTTTTTCACTTAACCCAAATATCGCGGTTCACACGCCTTGACTTTTTCATAATTTGAGACACCCGAAATTTTCACAATATTAACATACATCTTTTCATAATTTTTTAATCATATATTATGTTTTCAATCTCGGCAACAAAGCAAAAGAGTACTAGTTGAGTTCAAATCTAGAGTGCATGGCCGAGATCTTAGTCACGAGAAAAAAAAAAATTATGCTTATTTTTCATCCATGGATGTAGATTTTCTTGAGAGTCGGTGGAAGAAAATCCGAGACGTAATTCCTGCAGAGGGTGCACCGGGCAGCCGGGAGTCGGTCAATTAGAGCTTGAACTGCTTCGAGCAATGCCATGAACTCCCTGCTTGGACTGGCCAGTGAGTCTATGTCAGCTCTTTCACGTGTTCAAAATTAGATATACATCTTCGACTGTTGCGAGTGCGGAGTTACAGTCCGAAAACGAGACTACAGGGAGTTACTCATGAGTCATGATGGTCCCATGCTGGATTGACGTGTGACCGATCCATTTCTTCAAAAGTCGGTCTCATTTTTCCACATATTTTATGAAAGTCGGTCCCCTTTTCAAGAACTACAATCATAGATTCACCCACTCTTTTCGCCTGCTTCTCGGCACACCGATTTTAACAGCGCACTTGCCTTTCTTGAAACATAAAATCTTCCCTGCCCTTCCCCCATTTTTACTTCATCAAAAACCAAATGACCTGTCCTGGTCAGAATGATGGGTGTTTTGCCAATGATTCTGGTGATTCTCGTGAAGTAGCAGGGGAACGGGAACGATGTTTGCGGACTCAAGTCACGGTCCGACGAGCGCAGGAGTAGTCTCAGGGCCTCTTTCCTTGGCAGGCAGTGGGGAATAGCATTTTCCAATGCTTCATTTTGGCTTGAATGATCTGCCAAGGGAGAGTTGCCCTGCGACTGCCCTCGGCTCAAATGTTTTGATGTCTTTCCGTGGCAAAGATCTACCGATTTTCCTTACTCATGGAAGATTGAAGCGTATAACTGTCCCAGCATGATCAGCGGGCGGGTGGGTTGTGGTGTGGCTAGCAGTGGCCAATGTCAGGAAACTGGTTTGACGCTGCAATCTCGTCCGAACCATGACGTTCATCAGGTTTCCAGATCCAAGCGCCTAGCTTAACATGATTCCCTTGTTAGTAGTGTTTCCTAAAACAATGTCCAATGTGCATATTCTTCTGATTGTTCAAACGACAGCATCTTCTTCATCGACATAGACATCTTTGCGATTTCCCAGCTCGATGTCTCTGTGCCATCTGTTGAAGCTTCATAAGGTACCTAGGGCAGTAATTTATTCTTAGCTCCATCATGTATTTTCTTCAAAACCGTTCACGCTAATTTGATGCACTTCACTGCACATCTTCCTGGAACATCATACGCTCTATACGAAATGAATGAAACATCTGGGCTGACTGCTGAGTGCTGAGGGAGCTGTGATCATCCCCAGGCATGGAAAGTGACCCACCGTGGCCAAAATCTAACCACTCGCGATTAGGGACCCTTTTTCAGTCATTCAATCATCTCGCATTTCTTGAAAAAGACTTAGGACAAGCTTCGATGAACAATAAAACTACCTATTTTGTTCCTATCATATTATTGATAGAGCACATAGCCTCATCAAATTGATATGATATATTTTTAAATGGGGTTATGAATATCTCTAGAGGTATCAAAATGAGTATACAAATCATTTTATGAACTCATTTATTTAAACGGGTCGTTAATAGGTCTAAGTTTTATTTTTCAAAGTACCCATAAAATGGGTTCTAAAAATAAAGGCACTGAAATAGATGGGTCTTATAGATGGGTAACACCCATTTATCAACCCATATTTTTAATGAACCCAGCTCTTACGGGGACACAGCCACGTTTACTCTCCCTCTTCGCCGCCGATCGCCGCCTTGCCGCCGCCGATCGAGGTCGTCCGACAGCTCAATCGTCACGGTGTCGCTGGTCCTGCACTCCTCACAAACCCTAACCCCCGTTTCCAAGCAGATAAATCACTCCGGCCACCACCCGCGGTGGGGTTTTTAGCTGCGCAGCTGGAGCAAGAGAGAGAGGGAGAGAGACAGAGACTAGTCATCATGGTAAGTGAACATCTGCTTCTAGCACATTGTTTCCCCAGCTCTGATTCGGCGACAATGCCGGCCGTTTTCTTGTGGCGCGGGTGGTTGGCGGGAGCTGAGTGTGGAGTTTAAATCCTTGTGGAATGCGAGTGACGCGGCCGATGGATTTTCGCTGTTGTTGTTGTCTTCCTCTAGTCCTCGATCTGTGCGGGATTTCGCGGGGCTTTTGTTGTGATCTGTTGGTGTGGCGGGGTTCGTTTGCTGGTGTTCTTGGACGCTGATGCTGTGTCGATAGGCTTTCTGGGTTTTTTGTTTCCCTCCTGGATCGTGGGAGTGGCGTGTGATTCGCTGAGCATGCCGCTTGAAATGATCACACGTCCCCAAGTTTTTTCTTTTTCTTGTTTTAATTGGGCAGGATAGCGTGTTGCTAGTATTGTCACAGAAGAAACACACACCGCATCGACCCGAGGAAAAGTGGCGCGATCGCAGAGTGTCTCTCGTGCAGATGGAGTTCTGCTATAATTCGGTGTTGTCTTCCATGTGTTGGGAGGCATATGAGGCTTCTTCTCTGGAAATTGTGTGTGATTTATCCAAGTTAGGAGTAGTTTTGCACTGTTTCTGATGTGGAAGTGTCTCGGTACCATTTCTAGTGTATTCTAGTGTGGTGCTGCCACGGAGTGTATATATTACATATGCTTCAGGATGACATGTGCGATGTTTCTCCTCCTCTTTGCTGGATGTTTTTCTTCCATGTTAGGAAGTTTGAAGGATTGGGCCGATTGTCTTGGGGCTCTGCCAGTTCTTTCGTATCAAGATTTAACCTTTTTTTCATTCACTTTGTTCGTTTATGTTTGCTACGTTCCTCTAATTTTTCAGCATCATGAGACATTCATATATCTACTACCAAGTATTGGTTTCCACTCCTAGTGCCAGATTCATCTATAGCAGATTGTTAGCAGATTTTGGAGCTGCTTAGTGTAGACGTGGATGTAGTTTAACAGGTTTGCCTTCATAAGAATTTACATTATAGGTTTAGTCAATTACTTGAGGACCTAGTGAGGATTCTGCTTGCATGAACGAGGACTATTTATTCAAACTTCTTTTTAATGATCATACAATTCGATTTGTATTTTTGTCAGTGATCAATATTAATGTCCTAGAGGTTTAGGAATTACTGTTCTGTCGTTAGGATACCTGGTTGCATATTTTTGTTTATTTGAGATTCTGAACTTTTAAAAATCTTGTTGGTCAATAATTTATGGTGCTAATGGTTTGGGTGTGTGATGCAGTCCAAGATGGTTGTTGAAACAAGAAGTAGCAAAAATTGTCATATCTATTAACAGACAGCTGCGTGAGAAATCAATCAAAACTAAGGTGGTGCAGTCCTCCAGTCTCTTTAGACATTTTTCCTTCCTAGTAAATTTTAATATCCTTTTTCCATTTTTTGGGTAAAGAGAAAACCATGCAATTGTTGCAGGTTGGTGCTTTTGCTGTCTTGAAAGAACTTGTGGTTGTATTGCCAGATTGTCTTGCTGACCACATTGGATCACTTATTCCTGGAATTGAAAAGGCACTAAGTGTATGTACATTGTCATTTTCCAAATGTTTTGTTAAGAGTTTTTTGACTCCATGATGTAAATGATCTACCGGTTATTTCTCTGGCTACTAACCGTCACGTTTTTATATGTACCAGGACAAGTCATCTACATCAAATTTGAAAACTAAGGCTTTGATCTTTACAAGATTGGTGTTGACTTCACATTCACCTTCTGTTTTCCATCCTTACATAAAGGTATAATTCCTACCTTTGCTATTGTCTGCAAAACTAGATATTACCAATGAGATTGTTAGGTGCAGAGGGCTTTCGTTTTTTAATGTGTATGCTTTGTTGTCCTTTTTAGTCTGATGGCTCTTGCATTGTAAGATGAAAGCACCTTTTAGCACATGAGCGACAGTATCTGCTATGATATGTTAACTATTTAGAGGTACCACATTCAGTTGCTTATCTAGCATTCACTATTCTCAAGACCGTTTCTGTATTAATGTCTTCAACTTCTTGCTCCTTGAGCATAGTTTTGTTGTATTGTTAACTTTGGATTTGCATTTTGTCATGCTCTGATGGGATTTTATCTGCTTAAAATATACATAATTTGTTTGGAAGAAATTCATGCAAACTGTGTATACAAATTGTTTATGCTACCTGCTTCCTCAAGAGTTGGGTTTATATGAAATCAGTTACAGCTGGTGGTGTTTACTTTCTCTGTTTTTGTTATGATGTTTTAGGCGCTTTCCTCCCCTGTTTTATCTGCTGTTGGCGAGAGATATTACAAAGTCACAGCAAAAGCATTACAAGTTTGTGGGGAGCTTGTTCGTATTGTTTGCCCAAATATTGAGGTGGGGTACGCTCATCTTATGATCTAAGATTTCTTCGTTGACATGTCAAGACATAATGAGGATCGAGGAGAATATTCAACTACCGAACAATCTGAGAGAAGTGGAGTTACATCCTTAGTTCATGAGGATGAGGAAGATAACTCTACTTGCTCTAATGCATGGTCTAAATTCGAAAAATTCACAGATGGTGATGGCATAAGTAAGGCTAAATGTAAGTGGTGTGAAGTAACTTACATGGCTAGCCATGGGACAAAAAACTTGTTGCGTCATTTAGATACTTGTCCCAACCGAGAGGTTAATGTTGATGGTTCTGTAGTACAATTCGACCAAGGTGTGTTTAGAGATATGCTTGCAAGAGCGATAATCAAACACAATTATACCTACTCTTTTGTAGACCATGAGGCAACTAGAGAATTGTTTAGTTACCTCAACCCTAATGTGAAGCACATATCAAGGAATACAGCAAAAAGTGATGTGGTAAAAGTTTATGAGAAAGAGAAGAGAATTTTGAAATCCAAATTATTGTCTCTTTCAAGCCGAATATGTTTGACTTCTAACGTATGGACTTCTATTACTACGGATCATTATATGATTGTCACTGCCCATTATATTGATGAGGATTTGAAATTGCATTCAAAAGTCTTGTGTTTCTCCTATGTGCCACCTCCATATAGTGATGCCATACGTTTAGAAAAATTGCTGACTTTGTTGAGAGAATGGGGCATTGAGAGAAAGATTTTCAGCATCACTTTAGATAATGCATCATACAATGACAGTATGATTGATCTTTGGAGAAAGACACCTTCTGTGAGATCCTCTTTGTTATGTGATGGACAATTTTTTCATGTGCGTTGTGGTGCATATGTTTTGAATCTCATCGTACAGAAAGGTCTAAAGGTCATTAATGGATCATTACATAATATTAGAGAAGCTGTCAAGTATGTGAAAGCTACACAAGAGAGGAGAGTAAAATTTGCCGAATGTATATCAGAGTCGGTCTTAAAGACCAATAAAAAGGTACTTCAAGATGTGCCTACTAGATGGAATTCTACGTACCTAATGCTTGAAGGTGCCCTTTTCTTTGAATCTGCATTTTCACATTTGAAGTTAATTGACTATAACTTTGTCACATGTCCATCTTCTGAAGATTGGGTCAGAGGAAAGAAAATTGCTTTCTTGTTGAAACCCTTTTATGATATTTCTACTCTATTCTCTGGAGTTAGACATCCTACGGCGAATTTATATTTTTATGGACTATGGCAGATTCAGCTTCATTTAATACAGGCAAGGGATACTGAGGATGAGGCTATTAGTTCTATGGCTAAGGCAATGCTCAAAAAGTTTGAAAAATATTGGAAGTGTTATAGTGTTGTCTTATCATTTGCTGTTATATTAGATCCTCGCTATAAATTACACTTGTTAGAGTTTTGCTACTCAAAGTTGGACATGGATGATCATGTGGAATTTGTACGGGGCATTCGAGAAAAACTCTATACACTTTTTGATGAATATGTGACCTCCGTGTCTAGAGATGATTGCTTTACTTCTTCAACTAGTCGAGGTAACATTTCAGTTGAAGGCATCGATGAGAACATTGGGGATGACATTGATGAGTATGATGCATTTGATGAGAACTTTGGGGATGACATTGATGAGTATGATGCATTTGAGAGTGAACACTTTGGATCACAATTTACTAAGTCACAATTGGATTTGTATCTAGAGGAGAATAGGCTTGATAGAAAGAAGTTCCCGGATCTCGATGTCCTTGATTATTGGAAGACTCATTCTCATCGGTATCCCGAGTTATCCCTCATGGCACGTGATATATTGAGCATTCCTATCACTACCGTTGCCTCAGAATCAGCCTTCAGCATTGGAGGGCGCATTTTAAATAAATATCGTAGTTCCCTTTCCCTTGAAAGCGTAGAGGCTGAGCTGTGCAGTAGAAATTGGTTATTTGGAGTTCCGCCTAGAGAAGATTTGGATGAGGAGTCTCTCATCATTGACTTTCAAGAGTATTTGCATTAGGTACTTTTTTTCATCTCATTCTTTTCATTTGCTCATGATTTAATGCACTTGTCTTCATAATGATGTATTCTTGGTATACTTTGTGGTGCTGCAACTTATAATCAAAGTTGATGCTTTTCCTTTTCAGGTCCTAGACTAGGTGTTGGGTCATAATGAGGAGGTACACGAAAACTTTGCACTTTTTCATAAGAAGTTTCCTCTTATTAAATGAGATATTTCTCGGTCATTGCAGGTTTCCATATTCTTTATGTCAACGCCTCTTGCAGCAATATTAGGAGGTACTTGGCTCCCTCATATTCTTTATGAGCATTGTACTTTAGCCTTAAATTCGATCATCATTATAATGATACTTTGGGTGCTTGCTGCAGACAAGATTGGTGACATGCATTCTACATGGGGAAATTACGTGAAAAGCTTGGATATGAAGGGTATTATCATATTATGATATGGCTAGTGCTTCGAATTCCTTGGCACTTGATCGTGTATCGCACGTTAACTACGTTAGGGGATTTTCTTTTTTAAAGAGTAATTCACTAGGGCCGATCCTAGAAGATTATAACGTGGGCTTGTATTAACATTACCTGATACAGCTCAGGTTCTTTCTTTTTCCTACCTTTGCTTTAGTTTTTATGAATTTATTATTATAATTATTGACTTCATTAATTTATATTTGTGCACTTCTGGATGGATATTAGAACTTCATAATCGATAATTAAAATAAAAAAAAAAACATCGCATCAAATAATGTATTATTAGACTATCGTTAACCCATATATTAAGATTTCAGTTATATTTAACATAGAATCAAAACTCAAATCCATTTCATGATTTGTGGATGACTTGAGTCAAAGTTTCGCGCCACCCTTTTAAGCTGCCATCCATAATCTAATCTCGAATCCATTTCATGATTTGTGTATCATCAAATGTGGACTCTACACACATTTTGCCACATCTATTTTAAAGACAAGTTTAAATGGGTTGCTTGGAATTTTTTTAATTTTTTGGTCGGTGGATGCTTAGCGATTTAATGAGTTTTAAATGGGTTGACTAGCAAACCTCTATGGATGCAGAAGAAAAAAAAAAAGAACAGAAAAAAATTGAAAATTTATAAAAAAAAATTGAAAAATTATTGATTAGATTTGTATTGCTGGGAAGTATTTTAGTAATATAATTTATAAAAACAACATAAGAATAAGATTTTCTAAATTTGGTTAAATATAAAAATATTCTATTACTATGATTGGGTCGGGTATGGATCGGAAAATTTACATTAAGCATAAATGGATTAATGGATCAATTTGGGTCGGATCCCAACCCATCCATTTAACAGCTCTAGATACCTGTGCAGTATCTGTTCCTATGGAGTAAATATTGTATTCTTGCCATATTTCATTTTTCAAAACCACACAAGCCACAATGTTCGGACAAAATCTAGATGTCCCGAAGAATATCTTCTATCCTGACTGAGCCAAATAAGACAAGCAAACTGCCCTTTAGCTAAGATACAAAGACTCATTTCAGTTCACCGAATCGAAAGAGTCTCCGAAGATACAGCAGAAAAAAATGGGTCACAAGCTGCGAGGGGGGTTTCTTGACATGGGCCAAGTAGATACAAGCAATGATTTGGAAAGAAAAGGGTAAATGTCAAACGAGAGGAATGGCTAAAATAAAAATATGGTCACAAGCATATCGATAAAGAAACTTTCATGTTCTTGTCTATTCGTTCTTCCCGAAGTGTTCTAACATATGGTACAATTAACTGCATCATGCAGTCATTCGCGTCCATTTTCATTTAACAATCATTCAATCACATGCACTAACCACCATGTAAAGTGGAAATAAAAACTACCACATCCTTCTCTTCCAGTGTGGTATCCAGTTGGCCGCTAAGCTCCCAGTCACAATCGTTCACAAGGACCAGGACACCAGGTCTCCTGCACAGATACATAAATTACAACCTGAGACACTATGAATAAATGTAACAGCAATGAATCACAGGTGTCTTCCGCAACTGGAATAGACATTCCGCAGTTTGTCTATCATTTCAATCGTTTGTTTTCCTTGAAATATACAATCCTCTACTCTCTGATACAGTCAATCCAGATTTCTTGTTTGCTGAAAACTGTTAAGTGAACAAAATTTCTTAAAAGATAAAGTTGATTAATTGGAAATGACTAAGGAATGTCCCTCCTCCAAACCAAATTCAAGTGTCGCTCTCAGAAACTCACACTGTGTCTCCCTTGATGAACATTTCAGGCCTCTCCTTGATCAAGTTCTTCTGAACCCACACAAGCAGATCCCTCATAGCTAACTGAGGAAAGAGTACAGAGACTTCAGTTTATGCACAATTCTCCCTATCATAAAACAGTGCATAAAAACCAAAATAAAATCCAGCTTGCATAGGGAGCCAAATGAGAGCTATTCCATCACAAATTGACATTGGGTCACCTGTTGTGCTCCTTTTGGTGTTTCAACATTGACGTTATGAATCTTCACAGAATCACACAGAAGCTCCAGTCCCCCTCTGCATTCAGGCATTAAAAAACTTATTCAGATTGACGACAGGGCTCTTTGTGGCAAAACCACCCAGTAAAAGCATTGCCGGGCAAGGAAGATAACAGAACGATACCAAACACAACAAGGAACCATGTCAATCGAAACACGACCCAAGATTTTAAACAACTCCAGAAGTTCATCAACAAAAGGACCAATGGCCCTCCCTCTAGCAAACTAAGGTTAGGAAGACTTGCAAGATTTCAATGGTAATGTAGAAGCTGCATATTCCGCTCAGGAAACTCAAGAGAGGAACCACAACAGAACTCGCTAAAAATTCAACCTTTCCTCTTGAACGGTACAGCATCTTACTCAACGAATCGTACATATTCCAGATGCATCATTAATTCCATCTTAATACAGCCGTAAGGGGTCGGCGTGATTTTTCGAGAGGAACCCTCCTGAGGAAAAGCTCGGAAGTCCCATTTCCGAATCTCAAATTCAACTAAAACAAGAAAAACTATGAATTACCATAGCAAACGCAGACTCAATCTTCTCCTCCAAAGTAAAAGACTCGCACCCCATCAAAATACAATAAATGAAATCGTCAGTCAAAATGCAAAAACCCCCCACAACCCCATCAAACAGCTGCAAATATACCCGGAAGGAAGGCTCCGGTGTAAAGAGCTCAAACTTTCACTAGGAAAAGACGGACAACTCGACAAAGGGCATCCATTATTGCAGATTCCGCTATCAAAGAAACGGGTACAATTTTTGCACCAGCTCGAAACGGAGCCGATGAAAGATGGCGTTCAAAAGAGGCAAAATTCAGGGGCAAAAAAAAAAAAAAAAAAGCGAGCGCGACCCAGAAGAGAAGACCGACCCGAACTCCAAAGTGAGCTGCATCTTCTTCGATGGATCCCGACGGCGTTGCGCCGCGAACGAAGAGGGATGCGCAAAAACCCTTTTCCGAAAGATTACCGAAGATGTCTCTGCTAACGAATGAAACCGCTGAAGACAACGTAGGACTAAAGCAAAGGGCATAAAATGCTCATTGGGGATAGGGCATCCACAGCAAATCACATCGAAGCTTTTGAAAATTATTAGCCTATTAAGAATATATTTATTATCGACAATAATTTGTATTTAAATATATTCATGAATTATGGAATTATTTTTTTTCATCGATTATTATAAGTAATATGAGGATTATTTTGAAAAGATTTCAAATCATTCATTTTCATTGAAATAAACTTGCCTAGTTTCTATTTGTTTCGTTGAAAATGTGATATTTTTTGAAAATGTTTTTCGAAAAGTCATTCATAAAAAAAAATGACAATATTCTTTAGCATTTAACTAAAATCTGAAAATTAACTAAAATATAATTTCCGTAAGGAAAATCTCATTTGGAAATTGCCGAAGTGGACACCGGTCGTCCTATATGGCATGGTAGCACTGATGTGGATAATTTTTGTGATATAAAAAGATCGATTTGTTAATGATTTTTCTTTTCTTTTTCCTTCTTTATCCGTTGGTTGTTGGGTCGATGATAAAGCACAAGCAAGGGCTAGCAAGCTCGATCTCATCATATTTCATATAGCTTGAGCTTCGCTTGAGGACGACTCGCACTTGTGACTCATCGCTAGCGATCGACAGAGGAAGAAGGAAAAATGAAAGAAATAAAATCAAAATTTTTAAAAAAGCAAAATTAAAAATTTTGGCCTTAATAGATCTAGGCATGGGCATCGAGGACCCAAGCCTAGAGTCTTGAGCATGGGCACCGGCACTAGTGTCTTTGGCTTGGCCTTAATGGACCAGAGCGCGATAGCTAGGGTCTTGGGTGTGAACTAGATGGACCTAGGCTAGTGTGTTGGAGTCTTGGGCCCAAGCGTGAGAACCTGACCCCATTACCAAGGGCTTGTAACAAACGTTGTAGTTCCTGCGCTCCAACATTTTGTTCCAAATGTTAATATCTAGTCAATTGTGTAGCATATGTAATCCAAATTATAAAATTTCATATCGACATGAATTGTAATTACGACGTATAATGAGGAATTATTAGCCCAAATTTTATTTTATTTTTTTACCTTGACGGAAAACAAATAGTTACTCCCCCTGACATAATGAAAAGTTCAAACAGTCATTCTAGCTATGGTACTTTTGACTCTGGAAAATATAACATAATGTCCTGGAGTATTTGTTAGAAGGCTCTTTAGTTATTATCTAGAAAATATTTTCGACAACTGATAAAGAAGTCTCCTAAATGTTTTAATTGCTTTTTGTGACCTCTATCAGCTTAATTTCTCCCGTGACTAAAACCAGTACTCTTGTCTTGATGCATCCCCAAGGTTGTTCGGCAATTGGACAATAGGCTATTTAATTGTCCTGAACATCGAGGCTACGTTTGGTCGTTTGAATATTTAATTGGGATAAGACTTAATAGAATAAGATATGAAATTTAAGGCATTTTATTATATTATTTCAACTATTTGGTGATTACAGTAATAAAATTGAATATATTCACATCATATTATATATATAAAGTTAATCACAAAATTTTACAAATGGAGATGATAAAAATCTTTTTGTAACACTCTTGTCAACTTTATTTTTATTTTTATTTTTATTTTCCTCTCCTTTTTTAAATAATTGTTTTATTTCTTTCTTCCCCTTTCATTATTCTCTAAAAAAATTGTATTAATAGAAAACTGTACTAATATACCTAAAATACGTAATAAACATAAATATATTTATATATTGATTTTATATTATAAGATATAATTAAATTAGAATATGTAAATAAAAATAAGATTAAATTGAAAAATAAAAATTTTTTTTTTGTATTTTGAATTTCTTATATTAGAATTTAAATATTATTTATAATGAAATATAATTTTAAATTTGTTAATATAAGAATTTTTTTATTGGAGAATTTTTTTTTCCATTATGAATATTAGAAATTCTATCCATCTTTATTCCACCTCTCTTGTGGGATAATTTTATCCAATATATATTTCCTTTATATCCGACTTTATCATATTTTGAGCAAGTATCAAACATAGGATATGATAAATTTTATCCTCTCTCGAATTTTATCTTGACCACCAAACGTAACTAGTGATTTCGACGGTCATACATATATGCAGCTCTTGTTAGGATGATCCAGGAGAATTAACAAAACAAGCAAAAGAGAAACAGAAGAGGTTTGAAAGAAGAACACGAGGCATAAGGAGCTGTCTCCCTACTTTCTCACATGGATGATCGTATCACAAAGTCCTCAAAAGTAGGGGAGGTATGCTGGGTTTGCTTAGAAACAATAAGAGATGTGCAGAATCTTCATCTCATCAGAATGAGCACATGAGTTCCTCCCGTCCGACAAAATCCAAACGCATCAAATCCATAATGGATCCATGGTAAGATTCGGCATCTGTCGTGTTCATATTCTGTGACAAATACAATACACGACTGTACTTTAGAGATTTCCCTTTTGGCAACGCCAGTTCCGTCGTGAAGCTGCAAATGCAGAATGGATGTAGCCGGGACTCGTGGAAACGCAATAAGAACTGCATAAATGATCCTGGCGTGTATGCATTCCTTCATTTCATTATTACAAGGTATTTGGTCAATAATCAGTATGTACTTTGTACAGCCAAAAATAGTAGATCTCCAATCCGTCAACTCTGTTACACAAGAAAGCAAACGCTTCATAAATAATTTCCCCGTCCATGATAATAAACAAGGAAGCAGAAGCTGTACATGAAGAAATAAACTTGACGAGGAAAATAAAACTGGTGCTCTCGTCACGATCTTCAGTCAGAAATCCAAGCGACTTGATAAAGTGTATAGCAGATCAGATGGTTAGGTTTTCTTGGATGGCAAGAAATGAGCCCACGATGCTTCCTCCGACATCCGGGAAATTTTCGCATCCTGAAAGAGGCTTCACCTTGCCCTTCCGGTCGACTTCAACGGATATTTTAGGAGATGCCCATGCATCTCCGACACTTCCTCGGCTGCAAATTGTTGCCAGTACAACTCGCCCAGTGATCTGACCCTCTTCACACATTCTAGACTTTCTGGCTGTGTGAAGCACTCCTCGATCCCTCCGATGTGCTCAGCCCACAGTGACATTCTATATCCATGAATCTATAAAAGCAAAGACCGACAAGTGACAAGTCAGAAATCTGTCCTATAAATACTATCTTCAAATGACTTCCGTTACTCATCCGTCCTATCTTTGTGAAAAAATGAGCAACTTGTAAGGAACGTAGCAAGATAACTTCCACAACATTATTTCACTTAAATCAATTTAGTGCTATCCCTCAATTTATGACTCCAAAGGGAAAATAGCTTCTGCTTTATCACATATTGGAACAAACATTTTATTCATCACCAGTCAACATGCAAAACTACGAATTTAAGATATTTTTGCAAAAAGAAATGCCCAAATGATATTAATAGCCACCTGTCCACGTGGATAAGATGATTTTCTCGCCCATGTATGCTGAGGCTGGTAGGCCCCCATAGCAATCTCAGTGTCTCTTGTTCCCTCCATAGACCGCTGGTTGATATTAGCTGACCCCAATATCACATACTCATCATCCACTATCATGCCTTTTGAGTGGACATAAATCATGAATCTCCGACTTTTCTGGCTTTGTGCCTGAAATTTGCCGAAAGTGTAGAGCACTTTAAAAATCATTTGTAAAAGTAGACAATCCATAATTGATCTAAATTTCAGAAGTAAAACAGATTTGGATAAGTGAGACTGCGAAAACATCAATCAATCAGTAAACAAACTCATGACATCTGTAAAGAAAATATTCATTGATCACAGAGATAAGTGGCCACACAATAGAAATGAAATGAAGTTTAGCATCTTAGGAACAGGAGGTACTTGAGGGGTATTTGGGGCACTGGGACTTCCAGTCGGTAAAGTATCATTCCGATCTGGTGCCTCACGATTCCCGAGACAGAAGAAGTTCAAAAAATCCTGCGGAGCAAATGCTTCTTCAAGCCCAACCTCCACCAAGGCCTTGTATATGGTCTCATACATCATTTGCATAGTGTTATGCTGCAAAAGCAGGAAAAGACATGGTACATTGATCAAAAGAGAACACGGCAAGCAAAGATGCTTTAGCTTTATGCTGTAACCTCGCATTTGATCAGATATGATAATAATACAATGCAACTTGATGGATTACAAAGATCAAAAGCAAATAATGATACCATAAAACCTAACAAATTTGGTTGAATCAGCACATTAGGCGATGCACATCACAAAAATATTTGTTTAAGTTCCAGTTCCAATCAATTACATTGGCTCTGCAATCCTTTCCTTTTTTTCTTATTCTCTTTTGATAAACCAAGGAAATCTTTTTCTTTTTCTTTTTTCTTTTTTTTTTCCTTTTTTGGCTTATAGCCAAGTGGTGACAAAAGCTGTTGAGAACAAAAAAGTCTCGACTACTCATACAATATTGACGTACCTGCCAAAACAGAATCCTTTGTGTGGCAGCACCTGTTGGGACACCCTCCGGCCACATAGGGACTACTATATATGCAGCAAATCTCTCATGTGCTCTAATTTTATTGGCGATTTTGAGAGCAATTTCCATAGGAATGAGATTGTTAGCACCTACAAAATATGTATCAGAGTGATTTTGAATTCATAATGGGTAGAAGAAAATCAGAGGTTTTACTAAGAACCAAACAACCAAGTCTATCCTAGCAAAGAAAAAAAACAATCAAGTTTAGGATAGAATCTTCATACCTAAGTTCTTGTGCTGACTCCAGTTGTAGGAAGATCCAAGGAAGTATTGATTCTCGATATAGATGAAATGTTGGGCAGAACGTATGGCTTTTACATATGCCGTATGTATGCTCATGTCAATCAGCACATTCTTTCCACAGACCAGATTCTGCTTCACCAAAGTAAATAATCAACTCTCAAGAAAGAGACTGATTTTAGCATCTGTATGCAGACAAAACAGAGAACGGCTAAGTTACTTATTTCCCCTCACCATTTTGGTGGCATCTTTTGGATCCTTTGGGAAGCCCTTAACGGAGCTGGAATCAATCGAACGAAAGATCTGCATTGAGTTGTATAATTCCGATCAATAAATTTCCATTGATAGTTTTTTGGATATGTAAATATATCAGTACCTGAACATGCCATGACTCAGGATCATCCTCCCTAGCAAAAGAAACATCAGATATCCCAACAATTTCTGGAATTCTCTCTATCCTGAGCAAAGCATCATCATATGACTTCAGCTTTTTAATCCCATGGGGTTTAGAAGCTCTTAACCAGCGCTCCTCAAAGTTGCTTAAGACATCATATGCAGCTGGACCATCAATTTTGCTATGCAAGTCATGCCACGGTTCTCTTGGGGCTCCAGTAGTATTACCCTACTCAGGTTTAAAACATCAAACGATAACCAAAAAGGTTGTTGAAGATCTGATCTCAACCAACGTAAACACTATCAGCAAGAATGCTTCGTGAATCCCATAATTGCATAGAGTCATTTGGGTAATGCCATCGAAATTTCAGTGGCCCAAGTAGTTGTCTTGTCATGCATCTATCTCACAGCCAAACCCTTTTTAGTGGACTAATAGGTGTACACACAATGCTTTAACACAGACCATCATATGTCGCAGGAACACTACCACGATTTCTATTACAATATCTCTAACTAAAAGCTCTATCTTTTTTTTTTTTTCCTTTTTTTCTTTTTTTAATAATTGAAACAGGTGACCAGAGAGTACATGCACTCTGGATGGTGATGATATATTCCTTCAACCTCCATGAACATTAATAACTAGCGCGGGTTAGGTAGCTGGGTAGATCAAATTGATCTTATTGAGATGACTGTTTCTACAAGAAACTTTCAACTACCTTTTAATAAGGAATTAGAAATTATCAACAGCATAGTGGAGAATGAACAGGAGACCCGACATGCAAGATCTTAAGATTATCTAGTTAGCACAAACAACTGTTCACACGTGAGATGACATAACTTATCAAAGGAAACATATGAGATCAGTCTATACTTGAATATCATTGTCGTTGTAGAATAGACACAAAAAGTTCAAACGAGTGAAGGAAACCAATAACTAACTCAATCTCTTCTTTCATGCGGTGTCTGTGATTATTCTGTTTCATGTTATATTGTTCGCTATTTCCACTCTGAAGTCCACTGAAGATGAAAGAGTTAGGAAATTACAGAGAAAGTAGGGTTATGGTAGTCGTCTTTATGCACTGTCTGCAATGTTCTAAACAGAGGGTGTTGAGGAGTGTCGTATCGCCCATCACATAGATCAAGCCCTCCCACGAAAGCTATAATTTTCCTTCTGTAGTTTCCGGCGTCTGCATCCACAATGACAGTTTTCTGATGGTGTGTATATATTGTTCCCACTTCCTGATAAACACAGAACTCAATGTGAAGATGTACTTCAAATTTCATATACACATTTCAAGCGCAAAAGAGATCACAAAAATTCAAAAGTCCAATGTTCTCTTCATACAAATATCCAATAGTCTTATACTGCCAAAAGAAAGGACATCATTGACATCCAAAAAGGCAGAATTAAGCTTTTACTTTCTAAATTAAATCATCTGTTCAAAGTTGATCATGTTGCCGAGAACAAATCATAAGGACTAAATAATGGACAGGTCATATAGTTAAGATACCATGAGGAAGAAAGTAACAGAGAAAAATAATAATGGAACTATGATTGCAACTAACCCTTTGCTTGATCCAACTATTCCTTTTTCCAGCAACTCTAGGACAAAGCAGCACCTGCACAGACGAATGCTTGAAAAACCGGCGAGTCTCCTCATCATGGGTGGCCATAATCCCATCCTGCACCAATTGAAGAAAGACATTACTTTGAGAGAGCAAATGTCACAATTTACAATTAACAGATGAAATGGATAATGATCAGAAAGTATAAATATTCAGGAAATTGTCGCGGATGTAAATAATTGTGAATTTGTGAGAAACAATTCAAGATTAAAGGTATAAAAATCACCAATGTTGGATTCAAGTAAATAGAAACATGGAGTTGCCAATAAAGCTGTTAATAATAAGAAAAACTAAAAATTCCCTAAAGTCTTACAAGTGAATGGAGTCATATAGCCCTACGAGAAACTGGAAAACTATGAAGCCCTTCTATAAGCCTTCACTAAATTTGTTCCTTCCCTATCAAAGAAAACTTGTACAAAGGATTTTGGGAGGATCAGCTAAAATCATCTATTGTTTTGTCATAATCTTTCGTAGGATTTTAGGGGAAAGAAGTTTGAGAATGAAAGCCAATAATTCATAATCTTCTCCTCCGCAACTAACAAATAATCATTCAACTAATCCTAGGTTAACTGAAGGTTTGTTGAAGCTTAATAGACAGAAAAAAAAAAAATGGTATCTTCCTCTCAGGGGAAGCCAGGCATCTTTGCATGAACATTCCAACACTGGCAAATCAGAAACTTGCAATGATGTTTGCAACAAAAGTTGCTTCCTCCCATTAAATTAAGAGTCAAATCACACAATATAACTTTGCAAAGCTGTCATAAATTATTCACAATCTTATTTTCGATCATTGCAGAGTCGGTAATCAAGGGTCAAATCACGCAACGTAAAACTATTAGGTAATTGGTCAAAACTGCCAACTCCTAAATTGCAAGCAGTCATAAATTTAGTAAATTACCATTCAATTTTTAGAATTAGGACAAATAGCATACTGCAGACATTACTATAAACTTCCTACTAAGGAAACATCATAAGTACTTAGGCGTTAAGAGGTAAGGTACTCACTGTTGTAAAGCCCAAGATGTTCCTAGAAGTAGGGTCATCCCACACAAGAAGCAGCACTCTCACTCCTTCTTGAGACTTGGTCCTCAAAAGTTCCCCCAAGGTGCTATCTAAGCCTGAAGCAGCATCCCGCACCAATCTAACTTTGTGCCACACAGACCAGCCTGTGATATAAATCAATTTTCGAGCCTGGCGTATTGCATCAAAAATATCTTGCCAGCACTTTCCATGGGCATAATACATCCCACCATCAAGCTTCACGTTGGGAAGCGAACCATCTGGAACATGGGCATCCTGATAAAGAGTAACAGCTCCACCTTTTCTTAGGGGAAAATATGTGCCAGGAACCCCTTGATAATCAGGACCAGCCCCCACACCATGATGGTAAGTGCTGAGTCTTTCTATCGGAATGTACTGAATTGATAAACTCAAAACTGCTCCAGGCTTACAAGGCTTGCCATTACTGTTCAAGATTGGATAAGTATTCTCAATCTTTGCTCCTGAATATATACGTTCTATTGGAATCGCAACAACTCCTATTTGTTGTGATCCTACCACATCGCTATCCTTAACAACAAAGTGGACTTCTGCAGCACAGTGAGCGACAGGCACATTAAAATGTTGCCACCAAGCAGGATTTTCGGAGTTGCTCAGCACGTAAGTCCTACCAATGACGGCATTGGCCACGGATATCGTAACATAGGGATCACTGGTAACCTTGCTACTCATATGCCCTTCAATCTTATTCTGCACATTTCCTGGCAACTTACTGAATACGTCGCCCAGAGTCTTGTGGAACATGTCCATATTTGGAAGATTTCTTGCTTCATGTACCCAAATATCCAAATTACCATGTAAGAGGAGAACCTTCAAAGATCCTTTGGGGTGTTGCAGGGGCACTATTTCCAGACTCTGACTATGCTGCGATCCATTAAACGAGCTCGAGTGGACATAAGCAGGCTGAGGAGACGCATCATAGCGGCCTGAACTTCCCTCCCAGCTACTCGAGAACGAGTCATTCGGGTAACTGTAGAAATTCGCATGACTACTGAAACTCGAATCCGGAGAAGGACCCCCCAAGTTTGGAACCGCAGGAGCCGGAGGAGAAGCAGGGGTGGTCGAGTGACCTTCCGATATCCGCATAGAACTCATGAGATCATCCAGCGGGGGATAGAGGGAAGGGTAATTAGAGGACGCATCATGCGTGGCGGCCGCATGACCCGAAGACGCGTCGCCTCCGTAAGAACCGCCGGAGAAGCTCTGGGCGCGGGAAGGGGCATGGGAGTGGGCTTCCGGCGCCGGCTGCTGCTGGTAGTCGTAGTGGCCCGCACCATACTGGAAGCTGCCGTGGTGCTGGAGGGACGGTTGCTGAGAAGGAGAAGGAGGCGCGGCTGGGTACTGGTAAGGATACGAGCCGGCGGGACCCGGCGGCCCTCCGTGGTGGTGGTGTTGGTGGTGGTAATCCAAGTGCCCGGAGTGGGAGGGCGAGGACGCCGGCGACGCCGACGACGGCTGGTGGTAGTCCAGGGGCCCGGAATAGGCGGCGGGAGGCGGCGGGGGCGGGTAGTGAGGAGGGTACCCGTAGTTCGCAGCGTGGTAAGCGTACGGGTGCGGCGGCGGCGGATAGGCGTGATTCGGAGGCGGCTGCGGCTGCGGCGGCGGAGGATATGCGTAGGGATTGTGGTACGGATAATGCGGCGACGAGCCGTAATTCTCCATTCACGAACAACAACGCCGACGACGCCGCTACGCCGCGCTTGCAAAAATCAGGACACCGCGATCAACAAGATACTCCGGTACCAGAAGCCGCTCCTCGATCAGATAAAAATCGGAACCGGAACCGGAACGGCGCCGAAACCGAGCTCGACCCGCGACGGATCAAAACGCGCGCGGTTTCCTCGGTCCTCCGACGAGAGGCGCGAGGAGGAAGGATCGCCTTCTGTCGAACGGACCGCCGATCGAAACGCCGCCCGACGGCCCTTTTTCCCGACGACGATCGCGCCCCGCGCGGCCGGAGACAGATGCGGCGGGAAGACGAAGCGCGCGCGCGCGCGAGCGAGGGAGCGACGATCGGGGACGGAGGGGAGGGGGAGATCCGCCGCGGGAGCTGCGGAGACGGGAGGCTTTTAGAGAGAGAAAAAGGGGGAGGGGGCAGGGGGTGGGTGGGCGGTGGTGTTAGAGAGAGAAAGTTGCAGGCGGGGGATGGGCAGCGCGAATGACGGGGGTCGAGTTGGGTTGGGGGAAAACCGCCACGCCACCTGTCGGTCGCCGGCGTTTTCAGATTGCGCCTCTGCTGCGCGAGCGAGAGCCGTTTTTTCTTCTCCTTCCTCCTCCTTCTCGTGCTTCCGTTTGCCTCGTCAAATCGGTGGGGTATGTGAAATTACCGCCGGCTGCCCCTGCGGCCCCCCCCCCCGCCACGTGGACCGAGCTGGGCAAAGGAAAAAAAAAGGAGAAAGGAGAAAAGTAAAGAGATGATGATCTAGATGGATGGATACAGAGAGGAAGGGGGAACATCGGGGATGGACTCTGGAAAAGTTGGTCCAAAAGCGAGAGTCGATTCTTGCTGGATGCCGGGGTGCAAAAAGGCCAAATGTCTCGTAAGACAATAGTGATAAGATCCGATTAGGAATATTCAACGGGAACATTGGACAGCTATGGATAATTATTAATTAACGTGTTTGAAATGATGGGATTTTTCTTTTACCGTACAAAGTTAAGGATATAGCGGAAGAGAAATGAACTGCGGGAACTGTGTAGGTTTAGGCATATTGATAAATAGTGCATGAGTTTATTTACAATCGAATGCCTATTGAGGTGATAAGACAACAATGATATCAATCGTAATCAACTAGGGACGTGTACTATCAAATAAGACATATGCATAATTCTCTGACGTGTAGAGATATCAGGTTAATATTATAATATATTATTATTGGTATGTATGGACTTTTCTTCTATTGGTTATGCATATGAATTTTGAATCACAGCTTAATGTTGGCTGTTGAGATATCAATAGGCTCCATGAGATTAGAATATTTCATTGGTTGCGAATCAGTTAATTGATTAATGTACGAAATTTTTTGGTGTGAAAAAAATAATATGAAAGCTAGCATAGCTTGCAATTCAAGTTAAACGCGAGGATTTAATTATCATATAGGTAGACCATAAAGTCACTGGCTAGGAAATCCACTACAAACCAGGAGAATATAAAGCTTAAAGTCACTCTCAAGTGGCATTATCTCACAATCTCTTATAAAGAACTTGGAAAATTCAAACAAAGAAAGTCCTAATACTTTTCTTATTTGCTCTTATGTCTCTATCACGAGTAGAATTGCATCTCTTATATTGTACCCAAAATAAGTATAAAAAATCTATTTAGAAAACCTATTCAACCTATGAAACTACTTTAATTATGAAGTCTCCTAAATTTTGGGAACTTGCTTAAATCAAGTTCGCTTTACTGACAGAAAAAGTATTGAAAAAGTTTTAGACATATTGCATTTATACCAATTTAATTATAAACTTTTCAATTGGATCAGTTAAATCCTAAATATTTTAATGATTTGCCAACATAGTTTATCCGACCAATTTTGACTAGAAAATATTGATATTGATAGTGGCATTCCAATGTGGAGTGACTAGTGTAGAAAATTTTTAGAAAACCTTCTTTTTGTTATTATTTTTTTTTCTCTTCTCCTCTCTTTTTTGGTTTAGCTAAGATTAACCAGATAGACTATATTGGCAAATTATTAAAAAATTTACGATTAAATTGGCATAATTGAAAATTTCATAACTGAATTGATACAAATATTACATATTATGATTTTTTTATACTTTTTCCTTTTACGAGTTCAAATTCGAGATATATTCTTAAGTTTTTTGGTAAAAAGTAGGATTAGAGGAAAAATTTTGATAAATTGTTGTATAACAAATAAATTATTCAGACAGGCGAGCGACCAGGGGCAAAGAGGTAATTTCAGGTAACCTCGGCCCCACGCGACGATGGTTCCGATACCGCACGGGATCTACTTAAAAAAGCCCGAGTATCTCCCGAAAATCGAGGTTTTTCCGACACGTGGGCAACTTCTATTGGCTGGCAGGTGGTCCCAAAAATCCATGTAAGACGCAAAGGTCAGGCTTATTCCGCGGGGGAGAAATGGTCAAAAGCCTTTCTAGAATACGGAAATCTCAAGAACTTAGTTTGAATTTTCTATTATTATTAAGGATTCCTTAATTAATTACGTTATTATGGGCAATTTTAGAATACGATATTGCAGCGTGGACCGTTGGATCAGATGAGATGAGAAAGACGTGCGAGCAATTGCACTGTTTCCGCGTGATTTGCTTGACTAAAATCTTTTATTTGTTAAGGTCACTAATCATGTGTAAGAATTACTAATATTATATGATTTTTTTTTTAATATTTTGCACTCTATATTTTTGTAATGTTGGCATGTTTGTTATGTGCATGATATCGCGGGACGGCAATATAGTTACACGTGTATATGATGAAATTGCAATTTTATCTTAAAAAAGTTATCAGACGTTTAAAAGGTGAAAAGAGATAACCGGCACAACTATTATTTTTAAAATTATTATAAGGGGAGTTGAATTAGACAAAAAATGTTAGTGACCGATGACCTATAAGTCCAAAGTAGGCATGTCTTGTCATCCTTAACCCCACGTGTGCGTCGAAGGTACAAAAATCGATTGCATGTAGTTCCACCCCCAATAGCGGTCTCGTGCCACTACGTGACCGCGGCGAGTGCATTGACTTTGTCGCTATCTAAACCGAACTCACACTCAATGGTCCTATTTATTTTCTAGTTACTTGGAGGACACGGTTCTTTCAACCCATCAACCCAACTCCCAAGTGGAAACACAACCTCTCATGGTCGTAAGTTTGACTTTTTCACCCAATTCCGTTCAATTTCCTCGACATTACTTCTCAATGGCCCTTTGCCAATTCAGACACGTTTCCTCGCGGGCCTTGACTGGACTAAGTTTCCATTATTCTAGTTTGCTTCAGATTCATACAGGCCTGTGACGTTTCTGGAAAACACCATGTCCTCTTCATCTCCATTTCAACCGGGAAGGCGTAAAAAACAACGTCCGTCGACAAATAAGGAGAAAACGACCTAAATAATCTCTAAATTTTAGTCCAACGTGTAATTTAATTCATGAATATTTAATTTATTCAATATAATTTTTGATCTACAATTCAATATGGAGTATAATTTATGAACTTTTAATTTAACATGGTAAGTATGGTAAGCATGGTAAGTATACGGGTGCGCTGGGGGCGGGTAGTGAGGAGGGTACCCGTAGTTGGGAGGATGGTAAGCGTATGGGTGCGGGGGCGGCGGATAGGCGTGATTTGGAGGCGGCGGCGGCAGCAGCGGTGGAGGATATGCGTAGGGATTGTGGTACGGATAATGCGACGGCGAGCCGTAATTCTCCATTGACGAACAACACGACAGCTGCAGCCCGAGCTTTTGCAAAATTCAGCGGACACCAGAAGCCGCTCCTCGATCAGATAAAAAATCGGAACCGGAACGACGCCGAAACCGAGCTCTCTTCTCTTCTTCCCCGGGGACGAAAAGCTAGGACGAGCGCGGGCCGCACGACGGATCGAATGGGCGCGGCTTCCTCGGTGGTCCGTCCGTCCGGGGAGACGGCGCACACGCAGGAATTCCAAGAGGGAGGATCGCCTTCTGTCGCGAACCGCGATCGAAACCGTCCGAACCGAACCGAAGCCGCCGCGCTTTCCGATGAGGAACCGGCCGGAGAGAGGGGGGATCGTGATCGTGATCGGCGACGATCGAGGAGAGGCGGAGGGGAGGGCGGAGATCCGCCGCGGAAGGCTCTCCGTGGAGGTTTCTAGAGAGAGAGGGAGGGAGGGAAGGTGGTGCGGGTGTAGAGAGAGAAAGTTGCAGGCCGGGATGGGAGGGGGAGAAACCGCCGACGCCAACGCCAACGCCAACGCCACCTGTCACCGGCGCTTTCAGATTGGAGAGAGCCGTTTCTTCGGTTCTCCTCCTGTGAACGTCGGTTTGTCTGGTCAAAGCAGTGGGGATGTGAAATTACCGCCGGCTCCCCCTGCCACGTGGACGCCGAGCTGGACAGATAAAAGGTGGGAGAAAAAGAGAAAAAGAAAAAAGTGAAAAAGATGATGGGAGGGGAGAGGATCTGGATGGATTTTGGAAAGTTGGTCCGAAAGCGAGCGGGACTTCTTGGTAGGATGCCGGGGGAGCGAAAATGGGAAATGTCTCGGAAGATTAAAATATTAAGCTTCCAATTAGGAATATTCAACGGCAATATTAGATAGCTGCGGATAATTATTAATTTTTTTTTTTTTTTGTCGCATAACAAATAAAATATTCTTACATATCCTTGAAATATCGAAAAGGTTTTTTTGTTTTGTTTTTCCTTCCTTCGGAAAATTGTCGCCGAATTGGCTGCTTCCATCAAATCACGCAATTCAATTGGGGGAAAATTATGCGGTGCGCCTGGAACACCACGCGGTGATTTAGGCCATGCATGGTAATGTTCTTTTTCTTGTTTATGAACAAAAATTTTGTATTTTGTTTAAGGGAACAAAAAAACGAGAATGCGTTTGTTTGCGTTTTTGTTAAAAAATTTTTTTTTTGTTCCCTAACAAAATTGGAATGGAAATGAGAAATAAAAAAAATATTTTTTTTCCCAAACACTTTTGAAGAATATTTTTCTCTCTCTTCTCTTTTCTTCTTTTTTTTTATTTGGTCGGTCGCCCCTCGGCCATCGTGGTCGATGATTGGCCGTCGAGGTTGGCGACCTCGTTGGAGCATCGCCAGCCCCGCGAGGCCGAGCTCGCCACCATCGGCGACCGGCCAAAAAAAAAAAAAAAAAAAAAAAGGAAAAAGGAAAATAAAACAAAAATATTTAAAAAAAAAAAAAGAATATAAATTTACCAAACGTGTTTTTTTTTCCCCGGAACAAGTTTACTAAACGCGTTTTTTCGGTCAAAAATTGTTCCCAATTCCCAACAATTTTGAAACAAAACATTACCAAACGCGTCCTTAAAATTCAAGATTAAGACAGACGAGCTGCCAGGGGCAAAGAGGTAATCTCAGATAACGTCTTCCCCGGGGGACGGTGATTTTTATTCACGAACGAGACCTGCTTAAGAAACCGGAGTATACCATACCCCGAAAATCAAGGTTTTGCCCGACACGTGGAAAACTCCCATTGGATATCGGGAGGTCCCAGAAATCCAAGGAAGACGCAAAGGTCAGGCGGAATTCCGGAGGGGAGAAAAGGTCAACAGCCTTTCTAGAATACGGAAATCCCAAGAACTCCGTCTCAATTTTTATTTTTTTTTTAATTTATTAAGGATTCTTTTTTTTTGGGGTCAGAATAAGGATTTACTATAGGCAATTTTAGAGCAGCATATGGCAACTAATGGGATCAGAAGAACATGCAAGCAATTTCACCGTTTCAAAGTGATTTTTGCTCGACTGAAATTTTTTATTTGTTAAGGTTGCTAATTATGTGTAAGAGTTCCTAATATTATATGAAAGACTTTTTCTTGATATTTTACTTTTATTTTATTCGTTTTAATTTTAGCATGTCTATTACGTATACGATATTGCAACGATATAGTAGAATGTGTGTCGCGTCATGTATATCATAAAATTATAGTACCTTAGCTTAAAAGAGTTATCAGGATGTTCGAAAATCAAAAAGAGGTGACCAACATAACTATTATTCTTAAATTTATTAGAAGGGGTGCCAAATTAGGCAAAAAAAGGTTAGTGACGCACGACTCGTAAGTTTGAAGTAGGCGAGTCTTGTCACCTTAAACCGAGTGGTGCGCTGGAGGTCTAGAAACCGATTCATCGGCCTTAGGATCTCGCATTCCATTGCATGTAGTTCTAACCTCATGATGCAAGTAGCAGTCCAGTGCCATTACGGGACCGGGGCAAGTTCACTGACTTTATCACTATCGAAACGAAAATTACACTAAATGTTCCTTTTTCCTCCCCAATTCTTTTTCTAGCAACTTGAAGGTTATGGTTTTTCAACCCAACTCCCAAGTGGAAACGCAACCTCTCGTGTCATAAGTTTTGACTTTTTTCGCCCTTTCCGTTCAATTTCCTCAACATTACTTCTTAATGGCCGTTTGCCAATTCGAACACGTTTCCTGTTGGGCCTTGACTGGACTAAGTTTCCATTTTTCCAGTTTGCTTCAGATTCATATAGGCCTGTGACGTTTCCGGAAAACACCAAGTCCTTCTGATCTCCTTTTCAACCGGGAAGGTGTAAAAAATAAACGTGGATCGATAAATAATGAGAAAATGACATAAATAATAAGGAAAAGACCACCAAAAATCTAAAACTTTGTTCCAATCGAAAATTTTACCCCAAACTTTTTTTGACGTGAAACTCCAAACTTTTCAAATTGTGACACATTTGTCCGATCAATGGTATTTTTGTCTTTTTTTTTCTTCTTCTTCTTCCCTCCGCCAGCCATGGCGGAGGGAAGCCGGCGTCCAGCGAGGGCTACCCTCGTCGGCATCGGGCGAGGGTCGCCCTCGCCGAACGCCGGCCATGGCCGGCAAGGGAAGAGAGAAGAAAAAAATTGAAAAAAAAAAAAAAATATTTTTAAAAGTAAAAAAACCAAAATACCCTATAATTTAAGGTAAATGTGTTACATGACAAAAGTTCATGATTTTTTGTGTCACAAAAAAAAATTTGGGGTAAATGTGTCACGGTTAGCAAAGTTCAGGATTTTTCACGTCATAAAAAAAGTTTGAAATAAATCTGTCATTTTGAGCAAAGTTTGGGGTTTTTTGTGGTTTTTTCCCTAAATAGCCTAATGTGTTATTTAATTCGTGAACTTTTAATTTGTTTGGTTTACTTCTTGAATTGTAATCCAACGTGCAATATGGTTCGTGAATTTTTAATTTAACATTTGGTATATGTTTAATTTAGTTAATGAATTATATGAAAATGTTCAATTTTGTCTATAAACTTGAGTAAATGGGAGGACAATATACAGTAGGATAACATTAAACATTTTCATATAGTTTAGGAATTAAATTTGAACATGTCTCAAAAGTCTATGAATCATATCGAACAAATTAAAAGTTCATAGACCACAATACATATTGGATTAAAGTTTATTGATTATTTGTGTTATCGCAAGTAAAATACACTTATCGAAAAATCAGGTCATCAAAAACTTTTCTCGCCAACCCTTTCAGAAATCTTCGGGCACGGAAAAGTTATCCATTTTCTTAGAATGGAATGATTGAGACAAATTGCAATGTTTCTAAGTGGAAAGATGAAAGAGGAGGAAGAAGAGAAGAAGAATTCGCGTTGCGGTGCGAGTTCATTGTCTGATCTTCCGATCCACCTAGTTCCAGGTCACAGCAACGGGACTCCTGACGATGTACCTCCCGGAGAACCAAGTGATCGACCCGAACGACGAATTGGAGGAAACAGAACTTCCTCCTAGAGATACGAAAGTCACCCTGTAGCTCTGCTTCTCTCCTAGCTTCCCGAAAACCAGATTCCTAGGCTTGACGATCACCGACACTCCGTCGGGTTCATCCACCAGCACCTGGTACCTGCTCACTGGACAGCCGACATTCGTTGCTGTCCTCTTGTGCGTGATGCTCGCGTTCCTGGCGCCAGACTTGAACGGCACCGCAAAGGATGGGTAGTTCAAGTCGCCAGGATGTGCGCTCCTAGGACAGGTGTAGCTCGTCTTCGCAAAGAGAGCTATTTGCGAGGAGTTATACTTGAGGCTGCACAGATGATTCAGGTAGTCCACGGTCGATATGTCGTAGATCAATCCAGGATTCGAGGCCCGCTCCGGATCGACGTGGCCCGACCCAAATGCGAATGGCGTCGCCGCCTTGAAACCGGAGCTGATATCAGAAATGGGTGCCCTCCTGTTGTCGACAGTATAGGATGTGGTCATGAGGGCCGACTTTATAGCAGCTGGTGACCAGTCCTTGTGTACCGATTTTAGGAGTGCGGCTAGGCCACTGATGTGAGGGCATGACATTGAAGTGCCCGAGATTATGTTGAATAGCACGCTCCGGTTGTCGCTCGTCAGGAGTGAAGGGGCAGCAACCGGGGTCCATGCGGCCAGTATATTAACGCCCGGGGCGGTGACATCGGGCTTGATGACTTCAGGATCCACCAGGCTTGGCCCCCTCGAAGAGAATGCGGCCATGACCGGTGCTCGATACCCGAACACTGTGCCTCGGAAAGAGATCGAAGCAGTCGGGTTGTCTGATGAATTGAGGTGCTGCTTGATAGCTTTGGCTGCTGAGGCTCCTACAGAGGTGGCTGGCAAAATGTGGGCGTCAGCCAGAGTCTCTTCGCCTTGGTCTTCGGTGTTGAGCATGATCATTGCGGCTCCGCCCGCTAGCTTCACTTGCTGTCCCTTGTCGGTCCGGCCATTCAGCCCCCGGTCACAGAGGACGATTTTGCCGTTGACGAGCTTTGGGTCCAGCGTGCCTGCGGTGCAATACTCGGCTCCTTTGCCGCCGGCGGTCTCTCGGTACACGAGTGGGAGCTGATCAGTGGGCTTTCCTGAGTATAGGGACGATCCTTCGAAAGTCTGGCCACCCCCGAGCTTGACCTTAGTCGGGAAGCTCCTGTCAATGTAGCTGGCAGCGACCGTCATGATCCACGGGGCGGCATTGCTCACGGTCGAAGGGCTTGGCCCTGAATTCCCAGCCGAGCACGCCACAAAAATGCCTCTTTGGATCGCACTGAACGAGGCTACCGCAATGTTATCCGTATAAAATGGCCTTGCGAGGCCACCTAAAGAAAGCGACAGCACGTCGACACCGTCCAATGTGGCGCGGTCCATCGCGGCTAGTATGTCCGAGTTGGCACAGCCGAGCCTCCAGCAAACTTTGTAGACGGCGATCCTTGCCGTGTTCTTCATGCCAGTGGCAGATCCCAAGGCCAAGCCGAACAAGCTTGCCCCTTTCACACAATTGCCAGCAGCCGTGGAGGCCGTGTGAGACCCGTGACCCTGCCTGTCACGTGGAGATCGGTACTCCGTCGTCTCATTGATTTTCCCGACAACAGATTCGTAGCCCTTAAAGAAGGCCCTCGCGCCGATGAGCTTTCTGTTGCAGTTCGAAGATGAAAAGTTCGTGCCGCCTTCACAAGCACCTTTCCACCGAGATGGCACTGCGGGCATGCCCGTGTCTCTGAAACTGACGTGCTCCGGCCAGATTCCGGTATCGAGAACACCGACTATCACGTCGGAGTTGAGCTCTGCCGCTTCCCATAATCCCCTGCCATTTCGCAGGCCGAGAAATTGGGGCGAGTGTGTGGTGTGGAGAGTAAGCAATTCATCTTCTGTGGCAGAGAGGAACCCATCGACTTTGGTCAACGAGTGAAGCTGCTCGGACGAAAGCTTTGCGGCGAACCCGGCAATGGCGGTCTCGTAGACGTAAAGAAGCCGAGAGGACGAAGAAGAAGATTCGGCGATGGACTCCAGGATTGATTCATACCATTGCTTTGAGCCCCCTAGATCAATGTTACTCGGTTGGGCCATTCTGGTGTTATCCATGTGAACGATGTAAGTCTTTGTGTCCACTGCAGCGTTTGCGGTTGTGATCAAGAAGGCCAGGAATGGGAGCAATGTCCAAGAGGTCATTGTGGCTGTGGCAGAGCGCAGAACAAAAGAGAATCAATCCAAGCAGACACATCAATTTATCAAAGCTGATCGCTCTGAATGTGCAAAATGTGTGTAGGGAACCTAAAAATCGGCTGATCATTCTAAATACAGACGTCAGAAACATATAATCTCGTTCATCGACGTCAATCATGGCAACCCGCTTGAAAACTTAGCTAGGTATATACATTCTAGCCCGAGTTCGGTGAGATTTAGATCAGTGGATAGTGAGCATTAGTTTTTTTTAGGTGCTACGCTGTTGTGCATTTTGAGCCGTATTTGGCACTGTGAAGGGTTTAGATTTTGTTCACCCTAATCTCATGAAACCAAACGGCAGAAGCAGTTGATATTTTGGTGTTGTACAGGGAAAGTGCATTGAGTTAAAAAAGTGAAGCAAAACACCATCATGAAGTAATGAGGCAGCTGGTTTAAGTGTCTAAAACATGTCAGGGACATGATGAAGCCTTGAATAAAGCATGTCATAACCAATGATGAACAAAAACACTTCCTAATCACATCCTAATCAAGACCTTAAACAGAGAGAGAGAGAGAGAGAGAGAGAGAGAGGAACAAAAAGGGAAGGATCAATGGCAAACTTGCCTCAAAGCTTGATGGGTATTGACTGTATGGGGGAGAAGTGAGACAGCGATGCCCACTTATATAGGCCCAAAAAGGAGGTGGGTAGGGGAGGAAAGGAGAGTGCATGTGATGGGCACAAAGAGGTGGTCATGCTCCAATTACCACCAAAACACAGCGCCTATCGAAGGAATGGGATCTTGCCCACTTCTCACTTCATGGATCTGCGCATGCCCTTCTGTAAGGTCATAGTGGTGATACTTCACGAACACTCATGAACGCCATGAATGGAAAGTGGAGGGAGGTCCTTTTGGAGGGACCGTGAGTGGGAGGCGTGGGGTACTCATGATTCGTAGCGAGAGCATTTTCGAAAGGTGTCTACTTTCCTTTGGCCAAAAAGGCCTTTCTTTACTTTTTCACTACTTTTTCCAGTTTTTTTGGGGGGTGATTTGCTTCCATTGGTCAGAACTTTTGGGAACACTCTGGAGGGGTTGATGGGTGTAAGTGGTGTTTGACTTATCATGAAGTAGATTCATGTATATATTATATTTCATTTTATCATTGCTAGGTGCGATTTAATGTGACAATTTGTTGATTATGAATATAGTAGAAAGAATGTAAGTGGAGTATCGTCATTAACTTATTTGATTCCTTCTCACTTTGAATTACGTCATTCACCAAGGGAGACCAATAAATTCTACACATGTTTACCAAACGGCGATCTTGATCATTTTCTTGCTTTTTGAGGGATATTGCATGGTTCCTATCACTATCGGTTTTGAACTCAATTATGTTTGAATGAAATTATGTTTAGAATGACTCTGTCTTATGTTGCCGAATGTGATGTAAGACATGAAAATTATGCATCGTGCTTGAATTTCAGTAATGCTATGGAAGGAGAATAGATTGTCCATTTACCTTGGTAAATTCTAAAAACTAGGGCTAGCAAAATGGAAAGATTATTTAGGCTTGGACAGCCCTGTTATCCTAACAATGATGAACAATGATTGCGCCAATGCGTGGGCGGGGAAAGGGCCGGGTGGGCTTTTTAGAGAAATTGCTGGAAAGGGCTGAGAAATGGGACTTTCTAGCAGTGGAGTACTCGATCTAAACATGGAAACATATCTTTCCTGGCCATCTTTTCAAAAGAGGGTTGGTTGAGAATTCCATCTTTCAATATGTTCTCGTGGCCGCGCAATGATGCGCTTTTTGGTCTCCGCCTCGCCTTAAAATTGAGGGGGGACAGCTTTTAGGAAGCTATTGCGAGGTGCTTCAAACTGCTGTGGGGTGCTTTGACCTTCCAGATCTTGAGTTTTTAGGGCATATCCAGAAACGGTTCGAAAAGAGTTGCGATGTCTCTTTTGAAATGAGGTAGAAATTCGCAGGAAACTGCATCGAGAACAGTTTGATTCGCATGAACTCGGCTTGTCCAAAAGTTCATTAAATTGGGCAAGTCCTGATGGGACCCTATCCAATTTGACTGACTGAACACGCTATTTATTCACTTGATTTGGATTCATAGTTTCAGCTGTGCCCTTGAAATGATGAGCTTATCTTTGTAGGGCCATGGATGAGAATGGACATGACGAATGAAAGAGCACGCGCGTTAGAGACAAAGAATGACTCATTGGCTCTTAGACATGGACCATGTGCATCCCTTGAGTCCATTCCAAGCAAATGAGCGTTCTCTGGACCTACAGGAGTTCCTGTAATTTCATCATACCAAGTGAAGTGAAAGCAAAGAATGGCACCATAAACAACACAAAAGATACAAAATGCAACCCTCCATTCAAAAACAACAGTCTTCTCCTCTATTCAAACATGCACACAGCATAGTCACAACACAAGGGGAGAGAATCATGTGGCATGTACACTTGTAAGAAAAAAAAAAGTCAACATGTACAACTTAGAGAGTGACGTTTCTTTCGCGTGTCTTTCGAGATCTACCCTACAATATGGGGTGAAAAAGCCAAAATAAATAATTATGGACCCCTACAAAAAGATAATTGGTCCTTGAATCCTTTACAACCTCATGTCACTTTGAGGTACTGTAGAAGAAAAATCTACAAAATCCGATCTAATTTGTTGTAATTCATTACTTACAATAATGGAGAGAAATATGGGGCATGTACTTGTGAGAAAATGATGTACGTGTTTCCAAATTGGTGCCGGTGGTTATGAGAAGGTGCAATGCACTTTTCCTAAAGGTGATATTGTTCTACTGAAATAAGATTCTATCGGAGTTCGGCAAGTTTCAGAAACTCTCTTCCAAAAATGATATAAGAAGTTATCTTTACATCATTCAAGAATTCATATCCTTTCACTTTTAACTAGCAATAAAATCTTTGTGATGCACACATAGATTTTTAATAAATTTAGTTGAATAGTGCAACCTGTTACTTGAGAATAAATAATAAAAATTTATTTAGTAATTACAAGTCAAGATATTGCAAAAATATGTTGATTTATTAACCCGGGAGGTGGTAAAATGAAAAACACCGATTCAATCTATTTATCTATCTTTACTATATAGAAAACCAACTTTTGAATTTTGGTTTCCGCCCTCTAAATTACTCTAATACCTTGAAATATAAAATTGAGTCCAATCTGGTGAAGTAATGAGTGATGTAAAGGTAACGTTCTCAATTCGGTTATAGATTTTGTTTAAAAAAAAAAAAAAAAATCGGTTATAGATCCCATCATCCTAAAGGAAAGAATTATAAAAAAAAAAAGAAGAAGAAGAGAAAACTACCAAAAATATCCTAAATTTATTATATTGTTATGAAATATATGAATGAATGAAATACATGAATGAATATTAATAACATTCATCTTTTCTAATGTACTTATTATGCTACATTTGTATCATATATTCTAAGTACATCTTCTTATATAATGAATGTTTTTTTTTTTTTTTTTTGGACAGGAGAAACTAAGTAAACCCCGTGACGCTAGCGAAATCACTACCCCGACGTCACGCTTATCACCATGAATGTTCATCTCCTTGGCCTCCACCGGGGAGGTCCAAGGCCCTACCATCCACGCCACCTTGGTCGGTGGTTATATATAATGAATGTTCATCTCCTCTATCCAGTACATGTATCATTCGATACATTGATATTAATGATAAGTACATTCTTGTTCTCCTATAAATATGAGTTTAGTTTTAATGTATAATAGAAGAACAACAATCACAATATAGTGAAATATGTGGTTTTCTCTACTATCTCTAGTATTCATTTGCTTTCTCTTTTCAATCTTTTTTCTGTTATATATTCACAACGCAATATTTTACAACACATTATCTACGCTAAGTAAGATCTTGTGCCGACTGAGTAAGTAATTTTTGCAAGCATGAAAATCTACCGACTGAGTAAGTAAGTTTTGCAAGGTGGATATTCTTTTTATTAATCAACCTATACTTCATCTTCTTCTATCAATTTTTTATTTTTATTTTTCTTGGCTCGAAGCCAAATTTCAAATCTAAAAGTATCATTCTGCTCCTAAAATAGCGATGGATATTTGGAAATCCTTTTAATTAATTTAAAGATTTATTTTTGCAAGGATTATGACAAATATTGAAAAGCCCAAATTCCACATCCTGGAAGTGAGTTGAAAGAATTATCTATCATGGTGCTTTGACATGGAAATGCACCTCCAGCAAGGTTTTACTAATACAATTACAGATGATGGAATCTCAAATGAAAAAAATAAAGTAAATGCGCTGATTTTTATTAGCCGTCATTTGCATGAGGGCCTACACACTCAATATTTATCCATTTGAGACCCTCAAATCCTATGAAGGAAATGTGAAGGAAGTTGAAGGATAGGTATAATTATACCAAGACTGTTATCCTCCCTCAAGCACAATATGACTGGCAAAATTTTAGATTACAAGATTTTAAATCAGTGTTTAACTATAATTCCGCTTTATTTGATATTATTTTATGCGATATCAAATTCGCTGATGTGAAATTGTTAGAGAAAACTTTCTCCACCTTCTATTGCTTCAATATTGCATTGTAACAGCAATACTAGCAATGTCAGCTTGCCACATATTCTGAATTAATTTATGTGCTTCTCACTGCTGAGCAAACTAATGAATTACTGCTAAAAAATCATAATCTTATACCTACTGGCTCAAAAGCATTGCTTGAAGCACATGCTAACTTTGAGAAAAATGCTGGCCATTTTAAGGGCTATAAGTACAGACAAGAACATAATTCTAGAAGGGATGACAATAAATTTAATCGTTTAGGAAATCCAATTTGGGCTTGAATCATGACAAAGAAAAGAAGGCAAAGAAGATGATTAATGAAAGTATTTGTTATCGTTGTGGCATGACTGGGCATTGGTCACATACCTGTCGTACGCCAAAATATTTTGTTGATCTATACCTGGCATCTTTAAATAATATGAACAAACGTGGTGAATTCAATGCCATTGAAATCAATCCTACTGCCATAACCATTGTTGAGGCCAATAATATTTCCGTTGGTGGACTCCTCTTGCTCCTGAAGTAGCAAATGTGTCCTTAGATATCTCTGATTTCTTTTAGGACTTTTGATTACTTTGATGATGCATTAGATTGGTGAATGATGATTTTGCTTTAAATGTATTACTTTTTATTGTTCTTTCATATGGTTATGAGATGCTTATGAATCTCATATAATATTTATTTGACTCTATAACTAAGATACGATATTAATTAACCCAAGAAGTGGTTATATGGTTCAATTGAGGGGAGATATTATGAACTATGCATTGCAGCATTGGTATGCATCAAGTTCACAAGATGCAATATTGATTAGCTCCAACAGTGGTTATATATGCATTGCACTCTTTTTTTTTTTTTTTTTCTGTTCGGTTTTTTTCCCACAAGGTTTTTTCGGCTTAAAGTTTTATCAATAAAAGGGTGAGATCATAACATTTGTGTTTTGCACTTTTTTTCTCTTTTGTTCGGTTTTTGTCCCACTAGTTTTTCCGATTTAAGATTTTTAATGAGGTAGTATCATTCAATGCACATTCATAATGAATACAATAAATATTCAATAGAGAGTGTTATAAAATACATGAATGAATATTCATAACATTCATCTTTTCTAATGTACTTATTATGGCACATTTATAACATATATTCTAAGTACATCTTTCTATACAATGAATGTTCATCTCTTTTATTCAGTACATGTATTATTCGATATATTGATATTAATGATAAGTATATTATTGTTCTCTTATAAATAGGAGTTTAGTTTTGATGTACAATAGAATAACACAATCACAATACGTGAAATATCTAACTTTCTCTACTATCTCTAGTGTTCATTTGCTTTCTCTTCTCAATCTCTTTTCTATTGTATATTCGCAACGCAATATTTTATAACATATATGTGTTAATTCAATTTTAAATTTTTATAAATAAAAAAATTTATAAACTTTTTAATTTGATCAATTTAATTTTAAATTTTAAATTTATTAATGATTTATCAACGAAGTTATTTTTGACTTTTTTTTTTTTCTTCTCTTATTATCAGAAATCACTTAACGTGAATCTTTTTTATTGCTTACTAAGTTTTGGCCCATGTATGGTGTCCAACAAAATATAATTGTTTCTCCTCCCACTCCCCCCCCCTCCCTCAAATTTTTTTTTTTTTTTTTTGCAAAGGAGGACTCGACTCTTCATTTCTTTTCCAAATAGGCCCAATTTCCTTTTCAAATTCTCAACATCGACCGTGAAATTCAACCCATCGCCTCCATTTCTTCCGCTTCGTCTTCTTCTTCCTCTTCAACCGTTAAACCTCCAAAACCCTAGAAATGATCCTCACCAAGCTCTCCCGCCAAAAGCCACCTCCCCTCTTCCTCTCCTCCACGCGCCGCCTCCTCTCCTCCGCCGCCGCCTCCTCCTCCTCGAGGCTCCGCTCTCTCTACTCCTTCGAGCCACCGCCGTCGCTCCATCCCCAGAGCCCCGGCCCCGGCCCCGGCCCCAGACCTCCGTCGAAGAAGAAAACCAAACCGCCGTACCGTCCCCCGTCGTCGCTCGACCGGACCAAGATCAAAGCCGTGAAGTCGGACCTGCCGTTCGATTTCAGGTTCAGCTACACGGAGAGCAGCCCCAACGTGCGGCCGATCGGGCTGAGGGAGCCCAAGTACTCCCCGTTCGGGCCGGGCCGGGTCAACCGGGAGTGGACCGGGGTCTGCGCCCCGGCGGCGGACCGGAGGGCGAGGTCGGTGGAGGAGGGAGCCGAGGACCCGAAGCTGGAGGAGAAGAGGCAGGCGATGAGGGAGAGTATCCAGGGGGAGCCGCTCACCGGGGCCGAGAGGAAGATTCTGGTGGAGAGGTGTCAGAGGCACAGGACCAAAAGGCATATTAATTTAGGTAACGGAAATGGAAGTTGTGGTTGGATTGTTTGTTGATGTGGTAAAGTGACTGTTGAATTGCTTGTGATATTCCAGAGTGCACTCTGGAATTTAAGTAGCATTGCTTGGTCTCTACACTTCCTGCTTGCATCCTGTACTCTCTTGCTTCTACTGATGAATTTCTGTTTTATCCAATGACGGAGTTTAGACTCATACAGGATGTGAATTTTATATTCAATGTTGTATTCTGACTCGATGCAAAGAATATGTGGAGCAAATGCTAGATTGTAGATAAAATCAATATTTTTCTTCCGTCGGACCTAATTTTGTTGGAATATAGTTAGCTTATCTCTTAATGAGGAAATAGGAAATTTGAATGTGCTGCTTTGGATTTCTGGCTTCCCCTTCTGGAATAAATCAAAGGACCAGAGTTCCAGCATGATACTTCAATTTGAATGAGAGTTGATTGATGGAAAAATCATTTTTGAAGGAGTCAGACTCATGCAGATAAGAAGGATACTTCATGAAATACTTAATTCATGCAGACCTGAAAGATTTAATGATCAAAAGGACATTAAAAAAGGTAGGGGCTATATAGCTGATAATCATATCCTTTTAGTGAGATAAGGAACTGTCAAAGATCTTTGAGTCATGGAGTTCTGTGGGGTCTCAGGGGTCAGAGGACAACATTTTCTTGTTGTGTGTGAAAATAACTAATAACTAATCATCAAGGGGATACATTTTATTGAAGTGTCTTCACACCGGGTCCAGCATCTAAGATTGCTACATTTTATTGGAGTGTCTTCACACTGGGTCCAGCATCTAAGATTGCATATGTTAGTCTAGGTGATGGACCTTTGGCCTTAGTTCAATGTGAAGAGAGTTAAGTTTCTAAGCCAATAACAAGATTGATAAAATAAGTTTTGTGTCACCTTGTTGATGCATAAGGTGCAACAGCTTCTGCTGTTAGAGAAGTAGTGTGTAAGACAAAATATTGGTGGAGCTGAACCAACAAAGGTGATTCCATTGAATATCACCATCCCCAGTTCTAGTGTCTTTTATTATGACAAATGGAAAAAAATTGAATTCTATATCTAATGGAGAGTTGTTGTTAGATGGAAACAATAACTGGCTCTTTCAGTATCAACCTTCATTTTACAAGTTTAGTTTAACAAGCATGTTGTTTTCAAAAAGTGGGAGATTAAATTGAAGATAGAATTGTGCTGGTCATAGCTTTATAAGTTTTTTCCGTGTTATCTTTTCAGGATAACTCTTGTAAATTTACTTATCGCATCGAGAAATTTGGTCCAAAAGCATATTTTTCCTTCTGTTGTATTAATTGTTTGTGACTAATTTTTGTGTTTGACTAGGATGTGTGTTGGTTCTGTTTTGAGAAAATAAAGATAAAAACAAAATAAACACGATGGTGTTGGTAGTTTGATGTGTGTGTGATATATGCTTTTGCTTCCTTTTTCCATATGGAATGAATGGAGCTAGAATCACACCGATTCTCTAAATGTCTTTCTGAATATTCCTCAATGTCCTAGCTATTCATGACTGATTTGTTGACTATTACCTATCAAATCTTGTTCAATAATCTCATTTTACTTTATTGTTCTGTTAATTCTTCACCTAATCACTGTCGATAAATGTCAACATATATGAGGCATCTCCTTTCGAAGGAGCTGGAGATAGACTCAAGACATCATAATGAATTTATTCAACAGGTTGCTTGGTTGAATGAATAGCTGGACCAAATTTAATTCGATGTTGCGTCCTTAAGATATAGGCTCACACAAGTCCAACTTCCCTATCTTCTGACTGTTCAACAGCCCCCTCTCACTCAACAATGACATACCTACCTCATTCACATGTCCCAAACACATGTCATAACTGAGCCAAATCAGAGTCTGATTCATTTGATGAGACTGCAGCAGCTCTCCTCATGGTCTTTCCCAATAGATGGTAGAGAAAATTCACTGTCTTCTCCTTCATCACTGTCATGGCATTTCGAGAGATTGTCAGCATTTTACCTTCAGCGATGTACTTACACCTGATGTCATTTAGTGTTCCTAATTGGCATGTACTGAGTGAAGGTGGGTCCAATTGGGTGGATTGATAGGTTCGAATTTTGGGCTCTCTCTTGATCTCCCCCAGTGTAAATTTTGGGCTTGTGCTGTACACTCCCAATAGATTTCAATTGTCATATACTTGGACAAAACTTGATTTTCAAGCATGTTTCCTTATTTTATATCCTGTAAGTTGGTCCTTATTTGCTATTCAAGTCAAGCCAGTCAGAATCAGTGCTCTTCATTTTGCTTTTTGGATGTTACAACTACCTTACTTTATTGTACTTCAAGTGAAAAACTTTTCAATGCATACCGCTGCTTTCATAATATTGGCGTCTGTGTATCCTTATGTAGGGAGAGATGGCTTAACTCACAACATGTTGAATGATATCCATAATCACTGGAGGCGTGCTGAGGCAGTCAGGATTAAATGTATGGGTGTCCCAACGGTTGATATGAAAAATGTTTGCTTCCAGCTGGAGGTATTTTGTGTTTCACTCCATTTTTTTAGTCAAACTGGATCGTTCTTTCTGGACTGCAATTTGTTGTGCACTGGTTTCTTGTTTCATTAAATCATCTGGGTGATTCTTGTTCTTTTTGGACGAACTTCATTACCTATATCTATGGTGAAATTTGGCATAAACCATTCGTTGCGTAAGAAGTGACGCATATATGTTCATTGCTTCAATGTTTATGATTTTATATTTAGTTGATTATATACCCTTGTCAAGATCGGATCTTCTAACACAAGTCTTTTGTTTTCTTTACCAAAACTTCTAATCCAAGTTGAATCTGCACGTTTCAGGATAAAACCTTTGGAAAGATAATTCATAGACACGGTGGTCAGCTTGTTTTGTACAGAGGTAGAAACTATAGTTCCAAGAAAAGGCCTGCAGTACCATTAATGTTGTGGAAACCCCATGAACCTATATATCCCAGGTTGATCAAAACCACGATTGAGGGCCTGAGCATCGAAGAAACCAAGGAAATGAGGAAAAAAGGACTAGCTGTGCCTGCGCTAACAAAGCTTGGTACATCTTTATTCTCGTATTTTCTTGGTTCGTTTGACCATTATAAATGCTGTTTCTGAGTCATTTTGCAAATGCAGCCAAAAATGGCTACTATGGCAGTCTAGTACCAATGGTCAGGGATGCATTTCTCACCAATGAGCTCATTCGGATAGACTGCCGCGGACTTGAGAAAAGCGATTATAAGAAAATAGGATGCAAACTTAGGGTAAGATTTTCTTATCCCTTCTGTCTCCCTTATCAGTTCCAGTTCCTGTTCCTTACATTTGTATGGCGTTTTATTTAAGTCTCTATGTATGTATCTGTTTGATTTATGTTATTTGTATAGAAATATGTCAAACCTTATGCTAAATGATTCGGCTACTGGCTATTTTACTGCATTTAGCAAGAAATAGGATATGAATGCTGCCCTTCCATGCTGTAGTTTCTGATTATTGCAGTATGGCCCTTGTGTTTCTAACTATTGCTTGGGTTATAGCACTTATGCTTCATCACATGGATAGTGTATCGAATACTTGTTTGACATTTCTTTCCTTCAGATACTTTTTAGTGTCTGCATTGTGCGAAAATGGACTAGCATTTGTACAAAACAGTCAGCTATGCAAAAAGAAGGGTATTATTTAATGGAATATGTTCCTATTTGACATGAGGAAGTCTCCTCTACCAATTTTGAGAAATTTCCACAACCTTGTTTTCTTTATTGCTGCTATCATCAGGACACACAGATGACAGCACTGACATGCACGGGGACAGTATAATACGTTGGCAATAATGTTTGACTTTTTTTTATGTAGGACCTAGTTCCTTGCATCCTTGTGACATTTGAGAAGGAACAGATTGTTGTGTGGAGAGGGCAGGACTATAAGCCTCTGGAGGATGTACAGTTCCCTATGGAATGGGATGAAAATCCAAACGGCAAATCACTTGATGGCATTGAGGGTGTTCGTATCTCGGATAGCAGCAGTAATGAGCAGTGGTTGAGCTCGAGTGACGATGACGAGTCGTCAAATTCCTGAGTTTACTCAGCAGAGCCATCTATGCATTTGCTGTGTCAGATTGAGTTTGTATCAGGAAAGTGTATTCAGAAGGCGAAGTCTTGCTTCTGGGTTGCTTGAGTTTGTATCAGGAAAGTGTATTCAGAAGGCAAAGTCTTGCTTCTGGGTTGCTTGCAAGGACTGAAAGAGACGCGTCCCAGGAAACTTCCCGGATATTTCTCAAGTGATTACTGATATGCTCAATCTCGGTTCGAAAGGGAAAAACGAGAACCGGAAAGGATGGATTGTACTGTAGCAAAAGGCTTCTCACAATTCAAGAGCATAGGCATGGGTGGGTTCCGGGCTCTGGTCCTAAGGTTGGGCTTTTCTGTGCCCATGCATCTCGACCGTCAGTTTCAGCAGACAGCGTCAGCAACTGGTAAACTAATTAGACCGCGCCGATACTAGAGTGTGTTGAGGAGCCCTTAAACCTATTTATTGTATATATTTACTGTTGCCGAATCGCCCTTGCATGACAAGATGAGTAGTGAAATAGGAGCGAGGACGACAACGGCTGCGAAAGAAAATGCGCGCAAGCTGTAGGAAAATAAGGAGGGAAAATTAAAAAAAAAGTCTTAAACCTATTGTAATTATGCTAATTTAGTTCTGATTTTTTTTTGATCAATTGAGTTATAAATTTTTTGTAATTATGTCAATTCAGTCTATTCGATCAAAATTGGCGGCTTATGCTAATGTGGCTACTGGTGATAATTTTTTAATAATATTTAATCTTTTCCAAATAATTTAATTAATCTTTTATCCTTTTTCTCCCTCCTCTTTCCTTTGGCTCTGGCGACCAGCTAGAGGGGAGGGCTGGCTGGTCCTGGGATGAGGGCGAGCCAAAGGGAGGAGGAGGGAAGAGGGAAAAAAAAGAAAAAGATCAAAGACTAATAAAATAATTTGAAAAAATAAAATATTACTAAAGAATTATCGTTGGTGTTGGTTGGCGGTCACTTTAGCACAAGTTGACCTATTTTAGTCTATTGTGTTGACCAATTTGGCCAGGATGGATTGGACTAATACAATTGTAAAATGTTGATGACTCAATTGATAAAAAAATAAGTTTATGATTGAATTGACACAATTACAATAGGTTTAGGATTTTTTAGTAATCTTTTCAAATAAAGGCCTCCCGATTGTGTTTCGTTTCCAGGGGGACGCAGTGGTGAATTGTTGCTGTAACGCAATTGGATTACGAAGCGTGCGAATTGCCTCTCCAAATCCGTTCCTTCATGTGGTGGAAAACGAACGGAGAGAACAGTACAATGAAATTGACGGAGAAGAATCGAGAAGTGGCCCAAGTCCTGTCGGGCTAATTTCTTCATCCGTCGTCCGCCTACGAAAAGAAGCGAAAAGGTGACGTGGTGGAGCCCCGCATGTCGTGCCGACCGTCTTCCGAGACGCTACACACGGAGGAAAATTGACGGACAAGAATCGAGGGAAGGAGGAGGAAGTGGAGAGAGAGAGAGGGAGGCCAGCGTCATCTACAGTAATGCCGCCACGTTTCTCCATCAGGGAGGAGGGCTTTTGCAAAAAAGGCAGAGCACGCTCTTGTGGCCTTGGATCGATTCCCACGAGAAAGCGTGTGGTGCGACGATCTTTTTCAGTGACGTTGCCGGGTGCTATTAAACTATCGTTTTCTGAAATTATTACTCTATTTTGATTCCGGCTATAAGAGAAATCACGTGTCGGCTTATGCCGACCGCAATGGTGTCGGGTCCACGCTTGGGCTTGGAGTATTTCCCAATAAGCAGTCTGCATAAGAAGTTTTCATCACCTACGTGAAGGCCCCTTTGCTTCAATACACAAGCTATTCCGATTCGAAAAAGTAACCTGAGGTAATGTCTGGCTTCATTTGTTTCGCAAAAAGTGAATAGTTTGAGAACGCTTTTATGTTCAAAGAATTTCATTGGTTTATTTTTGTTAGTAACATGTAAGATTATTTTTAAGGAAAATGTTTTTCAGATGACTAATTTTCCAGAAGACAGGTGGATTTGAAGGATAACTGTTTTAGGGAAATTTTTCGCCGACTTTCCACAATTTGCATGACGGGGAAACAATCATGGATGAAAAAAATGATTTTTCCTCTCTTGGAAACGGCGTCCACCCGTAATCTTTGCCGAAATTGTGTATACAGTGAACCTGGGAGTAAGGACGTCGGAAAAAAAAAAGGATATCTTAGAAAGAGAAAATCGAGGAGGTTAAGACAGCCACTAGATAATAAAGAATCTTAGTAAGAATTAGAGCGATAACAGGCAATCCAAATCCCAGCTAATGGTCCACCCCACACCTCTCCTCGTGGGCAAATTTTTAATCGGAAAAAGTGCAAATTTCCCGAGCGAGAAAGGCCGAGATCGCGATCAAACCCACATGCAGCATGCCTGCTGCATCAGCAGAAGATCAGGTAGCCAGCTAAACTTTCCGGTCCTTTAGGGGAAAAAAAAAATTCTCGGGAAAATTCCAAGTACAAACGACAGCTAAAGAAGCAGAGAACGGATCCAAAAAATATTATCCTAAAGAATATTTTAAGTATATGCACCCCCTAATTTTTATTACTTTCCTCCACCCCACCGTTAAATTGTATTTCCTCAAAATTCAACAAAAAACGAGTCAAATGCTATTTACATTTGGCCAAAGCCCATTTGAAATGCTGAATCGAGCCTAATGGTTCACTCACACCTTTTTTTTTTTTGTCGGTCATACTCTACTCTCATTCTAATTATCACTTTTAGACTTTCGCCTTACCTCATCGTAAAATTTGGGAGTCGAAACCCACACTTGAAATTTAATTCTTCAATTTCCTAACTCTTAAGAAGGTGTGAATTCAAACTCCCACATTTTCTTTCCATATTGGAAAGGGGGAAGGGTGGCCACACCTCTTCTCTTGACAAATTTTCACTCGGAAAAGTGCAAAATTTTCCCGAGCGAGAAAGGGTAACAGCAGCGGAACATCCGGTAGCCAACTAAACTACTAGGTAGCCAACTAAACTTTCCCAACCTCTGTAAAAAAAACAAAAAAAATTTCTCGGGAAAATTCACAGTACCCACGACAGCAAAGGGTAGGAGAAAGCAGAGAACCAGATCCAAAAAAATATTATCCAAAAGAAATATCTTAAGTAATATTCCCCCCCTAATTTTTATGATTTCTTTCCCTCCGGCCACCCCCGCCATCATCAATGCGATTATCTCCACACGCTCTGCTCCCTCCCAGATGTCGCCACATGATGCTTTTCGCCACTCACCCAACATAAAGTTTCGACCTTTGAACCTTTCTCACCATCTGTCTCTCTCTCTCTCTCTCTCTCCATCGACCTTTCGTTTTGGTGTTCGAAATTCCTGCACGTTCCCACATTTTCTCTCTCTCTCTTTCGGTCTTCTGTTTTCTCGGCGTGAATCTTCTTCTTCCATCCCCTCCCGGGTCTTCCGGAGCTCTGTCGATGGCGAACCAAGATCTGGCCTCCCCTCTCCTCTCCCCTCGGCGCCACCCGTCCGATCCCCCGCACTCCATCGTCACCATCCACCACGACAACGGACCCCCGTCAAAGCAGAACCTTCGGAAGCCAAAACCCAGAACCCAGAACCACCACCACCGCCGCCATAACAACGGCAACGGTGATAATCACAACTGTAACAATCGCGTCCGCGGCGGCAACGGCAACGGCAACGGCAGCAATACCCACTTGGAGAGGCCCGACCCCTTCGAGTTCCTTGGGTCCGGGAGCTTCTCCGTGCCCGCGGCCAGCACCGTCGACCCGTTCTTGAATCACACCGATAAGGTCGATGGGGTCTACGAGGTGGTGAAGATCGTGCTGTGCCTGCCCATCGCTCTGGTGAGGCTCGTGATCTTCGGGGTTTGCCTGTCCGTGGGGTTCATCGCCACCAAGCTGGCTCTTCTGGGTTGGGAGGATAAGGAGAACCCGATGCCCAGATGGAGGTGTCGGCTCATGTGGGTTACCCGGATTTCCGCCCGTTTTATCTTGTTCTCATTTGGGTGAGTTCGGATTTTGCGCTTTTCTTGTTTTGATGTTCTCTAGCGTTCTGGAACTTCGTTTTAGGTGCTGCATCAAGAAAAAAGAGAGTTCTTTTGTGGTAGGGGTGAAAAAGTTTGAATCTTTAAGCTGATTGGTTTTTCTGGCTAGAATATGGTAGATTGTACATTTAGTCCCTTGTGGCCTATGAGAGGAAATGAATGATCGACTTAGTTTGAAAAAATATTAAGTGGCCGACTTTGTCGAAATATGCCTGATACAGAGAGAATTTGGAACTCCGAATTATGGGTGGTAACAGTTTGTGATCATTTGGAGTTCGAACAACTCCAGTTGTTTGAATATCTTTGATGGGTGATTGATTGGGTCTCACCTTTTGCAGCTACCAGTGGATAAGAAGAAAAGGAAAACCCGCTCCAAGGGAGACTGCTCCTATAGTTGTGTCAAACCATGTGTCATATATCGATCCCATATTTTATTTTTATGAGCTGTTCCCTACCATGGTTGCTGCCGAGTCCCATGATTCTATACCCTTTGTCGGAACTATCATCAGAGCTATGCAGGTAATCTTGGAGCATTACATTTTGATTTTGAGCTTTTCACACATTTAATATGTGGAAGTTGTAGTTGGTCGACTATCAGTGTTTTCTTACTTAACAGTTGATGTAATTTTTCTATGTTCTCAGGTAATATATGTTAATAGATTCATTCCTTCATCAAGGAAGAATGCGGTTAATGAAATAAAGGTAAAAAGCTTCTATCCTCTAAGAAACTTGATTTGAGGTGATGATCCGTTGAACATTCTACTGATTCATTGTAAAGAAGGATTATTAAGTCAGTGCTGAGATAGTCAATTGCTGTTATTTCTCTTTTGTTCCATTTCCTGTGCATTTTTTTAGAACTCTATGTTGTGAATCATTCAATGTCACAAAACAACTATTGTTATGCATGCTTCCTCAACAAGGAGGGCACATTGTGTTTAGTGCTCATTGTCAATCTGCATGATCATATTGGAAACCCCTTTTTTCTTTTGATATCTCCAGGATGATAAAATTCATTTTGACAAACTAAAATGTGTAAAAAACAGAATCATGACTGTTTGTGTCATAGTCTGATATTCTTTGTGGTTCATTCGTCCTCTTGATAGCCATGTAAGTTTGGGTACTTATGTTTGCTCACATTTCATTGTTCTAATGATTCTATAGGCCTCTCAGTAGTTTGCCTGCCTTGAGCAGCTAATATCTATGTTACTGAAAAGAGTGTTGTTGATCCCTTAGATCTATTTGTTTGCTTTGGACATTGCAATTTCGAAGGAGACTATGTTTCTTATATTTGTGCAGTCACTGCATCATAGTTCATAGTGCAAATTTAAGGATTTCATGCCTATAATATTATAGTAAATCAAATTCTTTGGTCTTTAATGGCTTTACGAACTAAATTTGCAGTCCTTTAGTAAATTTTCAAGCTATTTGATACAGAAATATGGTTTAGGGATCTAATTCTAAATACAGAGAAAGGCTTCCTGCGATAGATTTCCTCGGGTGATGCTCTTTCCTGAGGGAACAACTACTAATGGAAGGGTCATTATTTCATTTCAACTTGGTGCATTTATCCCTTCTTACCCGATTCAACCAGTAATTGTCCGTTATCCTCATGTACACTTTGATCAATCTTGGTAAGGCTCTTTTTCCTTTTGTAATTGTATCCCTGGTGCTGTTTGCGATATTTATCATTCAAATTAACTTTGGTTGGCTTTGGATTTTGTTTTTTCCTTGATTGTGCACAGGGGAAATATCTCCTTGGCAAAGCTCATGTTCAGGATGTTCACTCAGTTTCATAATTTTATGGAGGTAATCTCTCTCTCTCTCTCTCTCTCTCTCTCTCTCTCTCTCGTGTATCCATGATAAGTTCCATTTGTGGCCACTGAAGTTGAGTGGAATTTGCAATTAGTTCACTGAAATTTATTTCAATCACTCAAGGTACTAACTTTCATTTCTTTTCGGCAATTATGCACTTTGGTCAGAATCAGTCTTTGTTCCAGCAAACTTCTGACCTGCTGGACACATGGTTTTTGAAGATGTCACGTCATTGCTAAATTTGCGGTTCACAATAAAATAGGCTGGAATCTGGCCAAAGTGCATTGATTGAAAGAATTGAAAGTTTAGTGTATTGGGTGATTTAAATCAAAATCACTGCGTCGTTGCAAATTTCACTAAGTTTTAGTGATGACCTGTGAAATTTACCTGTTCATTTGTGGTCATGGGAGGAAAAAGGGTAGGGGTTTTAACTTTGTTCTGACATTTTTATCACTTTATCTATGTTTCAATTTTTGAGAAAGAAATGACTGCTTAGATGATGCCAAGGCAACTTGGACGGTGGTTCATTCAGTTCTTAGGTGTGGGTTTGTTTTCATAGATATATCCGCATCTCAAACTTCTCAAACATTGAGAGGTGTTTCCAATTTATTGCAATACTTTCTGCTACTTTCTTCAGTAAATATTGTTACCACACATCAAGAAACTTGAATTAGCAGACATATGGGTCATTTCATAACGGAAAATTAAGTCTTGTCAACACTGGTAATGATGTAGGTTCTTTTATTGTTTATACTTGCCAGCTGGAGTAGTAGGCCTTGTAACTTATTGTTCAGTTTTTATTGATGTCTCTTGGTTTTTATCAGGTGGAATATCTTCCTGTCATTTATCCGCTTGAGGACCAGAAAGAAACTGCTGCCCGTTTTGCGAAGAGAGTGAGTATAAACATGCTTATCATTTTCCTTTTACTTGCGTTGATGAATAAGAGATCTCAGAAGTTAGCTCCCCAATTAGTGTTATCAGCAAACGGAGCAATTCGGGAATTTGAGAATATTAGACTAGGGTAGCATATTTTTTTCTTGTGTGTTTTCTGTGTGTTAGTAATTTAAATTTGTCTCTTGCAGGCGAGCAATGCTATTGCGACAGCTCTGAACGTCACCCAAACATCCCATTCTTATGGGGATGTCATGCTTCTTATGAAAGCTGTCGAGTCAAAGCAGGTTGGTGTTCTATAGTCTGATTTATTGGCAATAGAAACTTTACAACAAGAATAGAAGCTCCAAAAACTTGCTTAGTCTAAGTGATCTATCGTGCATAAATTTGATTATGTTTGTCTTCTGAAATTGTGTGATAGGAACAAACTAAAAGATGCTTTATTTGGTGTGATCACTGTAAACGTATGGAGTATAAATCAAGATAGACTGCAGAAAGAGTTAAAGAATGTTATCTATGATATGTTAATTTCAATGGCATCTTAGTTGTCCGTTTAAGAAGTGAGATTGAAGTTTTCAAAGCAAGTCATCCCATGTTTGTTTTTTCAAATGTTTGTTTCACATGTTGCAGGGGAAGCCTTCGAGTTATATGGTTGAAATGGCGCAGGTGGAATCTGTAAGTTCGTAAATGTGATGATATTCTGTCTTTCTTCTATTTCTTATAAATAAGTCATCCTATGCTTGCAAGTTGAGAAGTCACCAACTTGTCTTGATTCTGTGCTACCTGTATGGATTGTCATTATATGTACATCTTTAGTAAACAGGAGCTACAGCACTAGCATCTGCATTTGCCCTTGATGAAATGATTCTTTTATAATGCTTAAGTGGGGAAAATTTGGGATTGTGGTTTTGTTGTTATCAACTCCCTCAATTTTGAATGGTGAATTGGAATCTATTTATTTTGAGCTCTTATGCAATATTATGCGGAGCTTCTTTCTGTATTAGACCTGGAGAGGGCTATTATCTGGTGATGACTTAATCAGTTTTTGTAACTTTACATCATATGAGCTTCTTCTATCGTATATAATAACCATTAAAAGGTGCTATTGGAGAGGCAGAGAGGAAATCATGAGTCTTCTTTAGGCCAAATGGCAAATAAAATACTCATCATTTCTCATTTTTTCAATTTTATCCCCATCTCTCTGCTTCTATCGGGATAATCTTCAACTATTGAAATCATATAAATACTATAACTGGGCTAGACTCCCGCCAAGAATTGTCTTGTAATTACCATTTTTTCCTTCTTTACTCTTAAATATTTATAAAATTCAATTAAGACCATTTTTTTAACCCAACTTTTCATTTTTTCTTCTTACATAAATTTTGTAAGTATTTTCAATTATTGAAAAATGGTTGATAGGAAGCCAGATAAATATTATCCCTTGAATTTTGCATTGGTTAAATTATTCTCTCTTATTCTCCCTTAATAATTGGATAAATATTCCTTCTTCAGATTTAAATTGATATCCTTCTTTTAGCATAATTAGGCAATAAATGATAAGAGAATGTTTTTACTTGAACAGTCTTGCTGCCACATTGAAAATAAAAAAAAGGGGAACCTGCATAAAAAAAAAGAAAAAGAAGAAGACAAAATTGAAATTTGGGAAGGAATCTAACAAAACTTTTTCTCTCACAAATGGTGTTAAAAGACTAGGATAGATTTGAAACAAATTTGAAATAATGGGTAATTTTCTGATAGGATTAAAAGGTTAGGATAAAATTGAAAAACCTTGTCATCTGGCCTTTATTTATTATTCTGAAGTCATGACAGGTATTGTCTGAGATGTTAATCCAGATATAGACCCACAAGAAAGATCAGGCTTTTTGTTTGAAGCTAGACTGTAATATTTGTTGGTACCCTGTGGACATGACAGATATTGTATGAGACATCAATCCAGATGAATTTATTATAATTTCTTATTTGAATATTATTGGTCTTGACAGATTATTTAACTTACAATACTATTTTTCCTCTTGTTTCAGCTCTTCCATTTGAGCAGCCTGGAAGCCGTTGACTTTCTGGATAAGTTTCTGTCGATGAATCCAGACTCAAGGTACTCTTGCCCATTTCCTAAAAATATTTGATTCCCTAGTGCCTTGCCTCTTTCAAGGTTTTAGCAATGGCTATATTCTACATATTCAAGCCGTGGGTTCTCTGGTAGAAATGTTCATTGTTCTTCTAGTTTGCTTATTAGTAGGAATGATGCATGATAGGTTGTGATGTTGCTTTTGTAGCATCATGCGACAAACTCCTCCCTTCTTGCTGTGATATTGTCCTCTGGCGTCAAATATCTATCCTTCTGTTGTCAAGTCTTCTCCCCTTCAATACGTGTGGATTCCTTTGTGTTTTGAGCTTTTTCTGTAGATGGTTTGGCACCCCCTTGGTTTCTCATAGTTAATCCCCTTGGGGCCGCCTTTGTAGAGTGCACTATTGATTTATTAATCTTTAAGCATTAGACCACTGCTATTTAGTGACTGTAGTTCTGGTCAATAATGTGACAAAATGAAACAGAAAACATGGCTAAGATGTTGATGAGCATATTCTCTCCGCTTGTCATATTATTGTAAGGTTTCTGCAACCTGACTGTTTAGTGTTCTCTTTCAGTGGGCGTGTGTCAATGGATGGCTTTTTGAGGGGCCTGAGACTGAGAGCTTCTACTCTTTCTGAAGAGGTCAGTGACCTTTCTTCATAGCCAGATGGATGCTTCAGTGTTAGGAGCTTGGTGCTTGCCTCTCTGCTCATTTGCTCATTTCACCTTTTATGTACAAGAAATTTTCAGACTTTTAAAGTTTTACTTACTTATACCACCCCCTTGCTAAAGCATTGGATTTGGCACCTGTTAATATACACGGCATGACATTCATGGGACATCAAGTTTCCAGAAAATTATGTTGTTAAGTTAGATAAATGTATTCTTAATTGTGCTTGAGCAAAGTTTTCTAGTGCTTTTTGAGTCAGTCTCCCTACTTTTAGACTGAAAATTGGAAAAATGATTACCAAAGTGAAACTAAACTCAGATTTATCTTGTAGGTTGATTATTGTTCTTCAATTGTCTTCATATTAAATAAGAATTTTTTGGATGACAGATATTTAGGTTCCTTGATGTGGATAACTACGGAAAAATCACATTCAAGCAGGTAATCTTTCCCTTTGAGTTTTGATAGCGGGCACATCTTCCTCTAGAACTGAGGGAAGTGATCAGTAGATGCTAGGTTTATTAATTTGTCTCGGGACTTGGCTTTTTCTTGTTAAAATTTGAACGGAATGATTTGTTTCTGTGTTTGCAGTTTTTATTTGGGTCGGCTCATGTTATGAAGCAACCATTATTTAGAGAAGCCTGCCAACTGGCACTTCGGGAATGTGATGTAGGAGGCAGAGGTTACATCTCAGAGGAACAAGTGAGCCTTTCTTTTTCAACCCTTATATAATTTCAGTACTATTGTTTCCAAGTAAAATCTTCTTGGCTAATCCTTGGACCATCGTTGCTTTTGAAACAGTTGGGAAATAGCCTTAGAGTAACCATGATGAATATGAGCAAGGAAGAGGTAACAAACTGGCACTCTGATGTTTGTTTTTGGGTTATTTAGAAATGCTAATCAGCAAATAAATATTTCGAGACGGATTTGTTGATGAATTTGCGATGTGTTTTGCCTGCTCTTTTGTTTCCTATACATGATGGCCATTCTGCTGTGTTCTTTCAGATTCGCGAACTGTTCGAATTGTTTGATGGGGATGGTGATGGAAGGGTGAGCAACGACGACTTTATGTCCTGCTTAAGAAGAAACCCACTCCTAATAGTGCTCTTCTCTCACTGTTTATGGCACGATGATTCGTCAGAAGCTGGTGACAGAACAGCTGATGAGATTGTTTGAGTATTGGTTTTCTTGCTTCATGTTAGGTAAAGTTTGTATTGTTTGCTGCTCCCATGGGTTTTGATCTGAGAGAGAGGGAGAGAGAGAGAACGGGGTGCTTTCATTTTTTTTTCAGTGCCCCCTTACTAGGAAGGGACTTCATGAATATACTTTATATCAAATCGATATACAAGTTTTTGTCTTGAGATTGCCTTCAACATAGTTTTTTCCTTATCCTGGAATTAGGAACTCTCGATTGGAAATCACCAAAATATAGTATAGTGACTCTTGATGGAAGACGCTACCGGTTTGCTAATACATGCTGGAGTCATGGCTGTTGCAAAGCGCGATGGCCATGTAATTTATATTACGAAAGCGTGGTTGCAGGGAAATACTTGTGTTTCTATTCGGGAACCAAAAGGGAGAGAGAGCCTGGGCTGGTAACTTCGAATTCTTACTTTTAAAAGTTGATTTTGACCGAGTCTTAGATGCCAATGGACAACTTAGATGACCCTTATGCTGCTCCCGTTCATGTGCTGTCCTCTCGTCTTTAGTAAGATCTCCTTTTTTGCGACACCCGGTCCTTCAGGAGCTAGAATATGTTATTACCATCTTCAACTCCGTATGGGCCTGTCTTTTTATCCCCTTGTTCGAGTCCAGCTCGTGACAAGACCTTTTTGGTCATTCTACTTGTGAAATTCCTCCCTTCAAATCAAAGGGCAGTGGATTCAATCACTGGGGATTCTGGGCATCCTAACTATGAAACAGTTCACTTGGAAATCCCTTTCAAAGCCTCCGAAGTACCACAGCCTCTTATCAAGCAGCTTCTTTTCCTGCTTCATTCCCTTGCCATGCGACACATTTATCTGGCCTGTATACCCATTTCCACAATGCAAAAGGCCCTAGCTTTGCGTTTCTTGAGCTTGACCCTTCGGGTGTCGGTGCCGTACTTACACATACCGCTAGACCAGAAGAGGTATAAGGTGTTGTATCAGTTTAGTTGACGGAAACATGTAATGGATGGCGGTGGGGTTCCGGGGGCCGAGCTCCTGGATCGATTTGGAGAAGAGTAGAGTTTTCTTATCTTTATTTTTTGAAGAAAGAAGCTTTGAAATTGTTTAATAAATGAAAGTTAAGAAAGGATCATCAGTTGTAGAGTCGTGGTCTTAAACGCTGCCCAAGAAGAGCTTTAAAATTATCCTCCTTTCTGTCTGTACTGTAATGTGAAAAAAAAAGTTAGAAATGTTGTTGGGTTTATTATTAAAAGCACTAACCTTCTTTAATAAAATTCAAACTTCAAAGATCATCAAGGATGTAAATAGTGCACCAACTCTAATTTAGTAAAAAACTTCTTATTTGGACACGCTCTTGTTTTGGTCAGTAGTGTGTTTGAAAATTAGAACTGAAGCATATAGAGGCAAACTTCTTGGCTTGTGCAATTGTGACTGTGCAGCCTCTACAATTTTTGATTAATTTTCGAGCGAGAACAATGGACATTGGGAAATTTGAACTTTTTACATACTTCAGAACCGAGAAGTCCCTTTTCATTCGCCAGGGAAGTGTGGATTTCCTTACCAAGAAAGGCATAGCCTGCTCTTGCACAAGTCCAATCCTCTCTCTTCACAGCAATAATTGAATCGTGTCATCCCATTGTGAATTTGAATGAAACAGTAAATAGCATCTAAAAGAGAAGCACACAGCATTGCTGCGGCTCGTGGTTATCGAACACACGGAAATTTAGATACTGTTATAGTTGTTATGTATGTTGAAAGTAAGTTACGATTGCTATATATGTTGAAAGTATGGCTAATGTACTGTGTATATGACGAGGATACATGACGCTGAGATTTTCTTGAAGCACATGCACTTGTTCCCGTAGTTGAAACTCCTGTCTTTTCTGGAATGCATCACAACATAGATATATATATTTACATGGCACGCACTCTAATTGCGCCACGAACACAGTAAATTTGATGGACAAACCCATCTCACTCTGATCACCTTTATCAGGATGGCCAACCCACTTGGCAAAAAAAAAAAAAAAACGATGCTTAAAAAGTATGTTTAGGACAAGAAATCAAGCATGCGATCATATTCATAGAAGATGCATTTTTCTGTTCCATATGTTGTTTAGAGGACCCATCCTTGAATGAAGTTGGTTTCACCAGTACCGCTCTTTGTAACAGATGATCCTTCTGCTTGAGCATACTGGTACCTGGTAATGCACCACTCAAAATGATAAACAAAAGACATAAAGAAGAATAAGAAGGGAGAAGAAGATGAAGAAGATGAAGAAGATGATGATCATTATGAAAAGAAGGCAAAGGAGGAAGAAAGGAATTATTTATTTGAAATAATGCACAGCAGCATAAGGGTTTTCATTTTTACCTCAACTTCATTTATGCTAGAATAATTAGATGATCTTATACAAATCAGTACAATGTGTTCAAACAAAAAACCAAAAAAGTGTGGAATGATGTCAATTTTATGATAGACATGCTCATGTCCACTCTAACCTTATGGCGCGCTTGATATCTTCCAATAATCGTTCAGTTGTTAAACCTAATATATATTTCCAGCTAAATTCAATTCATTGCTCTTTAGAAATGTTATTTAGTACGAGTTTCATCTGCACAACTGAAGAAATAGCATGCAGTTCTATTGTCGCACCACTAGGCCAGTCCTATCAACACATTGTCAGCACAATGAGCTTTTCGTGGAACTCACCTGATTTTTTGATGTTAAGAATCACTCCTCTCAAAAAGGAAAATGGGCAAAGAGAAAGTACCCGATTTGCAAGACCGGCTGGGGTTCGCAATCCAAGGGTATCCGTTGAGAATGGTGGACATGGAAGCTGCTAGTTCCAGCAGCATCAGATGTGGAGGTCCAAAGCGCTTGAATGGCCTTCAGATTTAGTCCTTCTGCCTCCAGCTGAGAAAACATGAATCATCAAGCATCAAGTGCCAGTGTTGAAAATTTCTAACTAATGCACCTTTAAGGACACTGATCTTGTCATGAGCATGAGGCATAATGTACGAAATAACAAATTTCGATACCTGAGACTTGAGTTTCTTGTTAAGATCTCCGAGCTGCCGCTCCTGCTTTTTTGTTGCCGCAGGCCACAGACATCGCATTTAGATACAATGGGGATTAACTTAGAAAGGGAGGATATGGATCCTCCCAATTGTACAATAAACAGACTCATTGTGTACTCATGAAATCATCATAGTTTAACATTAAATCTGTATTTAATTAGGATGATAGATATCAGAAATTGCTTTTCAACTCTTGAAGTCTCTTTCAGGCAATGTACAAAAGAATATAATGAGTCAATTTACTTTCTAATTGAGGTGACACAAATCCAAAGAGAAATGCGAAATTTGTAGAGATTGATATTAGAACTTACTGAATACATTACATACCTTTTTGCGGAGGTCATCCATTTGTTCCAACATAAGTTGTGTCTACAATTTGGGAAAAAATAGAGATAAAGTGGGTTAAATTCAGGATCTTGCTAAGTTTATGTTTGGGAAAAGGCAGACACTGGAAAATTAGCTTCTCTTGAGGATAAATGACATGAATAAGATTTTTAGTTTTAATTGACAACTGCTCTAAGAGTACACGATTTTTCTTATGCCAGAATTGAAATGATGATATAAAGATCAATAGGGGAGAACCAAACTGTAAATTATATATAAGAGCTTCGCATGGGTCGATGATGGAACTCCCTTTCACCTTGTCCAATATTTAGTTGCATGGATCTATTAGCCATCAAACCTTCATCGATATGCATGATTAGTTGCATCTAAGTCCTTCAAAAGATGATTGATTTCGGGAAATCAGATCAATTTACCAAAACCATACTACTCAACCATGAGAGTCAACGCAGATTGAAATTTTAGTAAAAATGAAATGACGATCAAAGATCATATTGGCTAATTTAACAAACTCATTTCCAGTTTCTTGATAATCAGTACTCAGAGCTATGTGTATAACCGTCTGTGATTGGTCCAAAAATAAATTCAGGTGCGATGAACACTTCTAAAGTTCAATAAAAAATTCAGTTAAAAAAGCTGGAGAAAAACTCCATCATGCTGGCCCAACATTTGCGAGTGGCACATGGGTTGAGTGAAATACCTTCCTTCGCCTAGCTTGTGCAAGAGCTTGTTCAAGCTGCTTCTCAAGATTTTGCAACTCTTTCACATTCAGCGGTCCAAGGTCTTCTCCAAGCAAATGCCTTAAAATTCAGTACTCCGTGTTAGCACATATTATGGTGTTAGCAGATTGCAACTTATAGACCGATTAATACATTTCCCTAGAAAAATGTAATGCTTGAATCTATGAGATGATATTTTGGCAAAAATAAGAAAAGAGCAAAACCTCTGAGTTTGTTGAAGAGATTCATATTTTGCCTTCAATTTTGATATCTCTTGAAACCAGTTCTGCTGTCATAAAAAAACACCAATTGAAGTGAAGACAGACATATCTTCGCTTCATTATAATGAAAACGCAATATGTGAATGTACTGAATCTCACTGGGAAACTAAGGCTTCACACTTATTATCACACAGCTGTTTTAAAACATCGCATAGTAATCTCAGCATGTCGCTGTCTACGGTAACGGCATTAAATCATATGAAGTTCCAGGCTTCAAGCAAAAGAAACATTTTATGGTCAATGGATTTTGATCCCCCAAAAAAAAAAAAAAAAAGAGTTTATTGAGCAGCAAATCTAGTATCTAGTGTAATAAATACAAACTTGTGTCTCATGTTCAGCAACGTTGTCTTGAGGAGTGAAGTTGTCACGTTGGTATCGTTCAAGTGTCTTATTTATGCTGCAAAGAAGAGATAAAGAAATGTTTAGTCTTCTCGACTCTCCACTTGCAAATACTTTCTGCACAGTGAAATCAAAATTTACGAATCACAGGCTCAGGAAAAGGGGCAAAAAATTGGGCAAGTGGCCAAGAAAATCTGTGCCGTATGTGACTCTAGTATGAGAAATATCACAGCTTGGAGTAGTGAATATTTCCTACAGTTAAAGTCAGTTGAACAAGTAACTATTTAGGCAAAAAGGTTACACTTTCTACTTATCCGCAATCAGTAAAATGTGTTTCTATGCAAAGTTATTAACCAATCCTCCCTAGACAATCAGCTAACAATACTCATGAGCCTGTAATAGAACCTATAACCATTACTTGTGAGCATCCTGATGAATATAGGTTGATCACATTTCATCCCTTAGGTTTTGCCTATACAATCTTGCATATAAATGGAAAACATGCCAGTAGATTACTACTGGTGGTAGTAGTCTCTAGTATGGCAAAGATCTGTTCTAACTCTAGATTTATACAAAAAATCGTACAATCACACCGATCTTATTGGTAAATCACTCGAAATGAGTAAATTTTTGTATAGTAACCATCAATCGGACTTTACCTCACTCCCTTTTAAATTTATTAGGAAATATTTGGATATTTCTAAACCCAATACTAAATTGTGGACTGGGGATGGCAAGAAAGAGCTATAATAACATGAAACTAGAGAAATGCCCTTTTGACCTAGGTATGTATTACAAAAATAACTTTTATTGGTCAATATGACAAGAATGATTCAAATAACAAGAACCACAAAAAATAAAAGAGCTGATAAACGGCACTCATTAACACGTACTAATGGAAACTATATTAAGATGAACTAATGAAAATTAGCCCCTCCTTGTACTGCAACAGAAACAGACTTTCCCCACAAATTGCAAGCTTTAGGTTGTAACTAATGGCATATGATTAATCAAAGGAAACACTGGCTGCATTGGACTGTCTCTTTATGCAGGTCAGATCTGACTCTTGTTTGTTGTTAAATTAAAGAGAGTTATTCACCATTACAACTGCAAGTTCTTCTTTAATTGAGGAGAAGAAGAAATATTTCGGGCTACATGTCTGTGGGAATGCTTCCATTTGTTACCCAAATATGCTTCATTTTGTTGACAAAGGAAATAGAAAGGATAATGGAGAAAATTTCCCACAGAGAGAGAGAGAGAGAGAGAGAGAGAGGCGATGCAGTGTTACCTAAAGATAAAAATCTGTCTTCCTTTTCATTTTTTTTTTCTCAGGAGAAAATCTTAGTAGATTAGTCTGATGCAAGAACGTGATCTTTCTTCTGGGTATGAAGAAAAGATAAATGAAAAGAGATGACAGATTGTACAGAAAGAAGTTATTACATGACAGAATTCATGGGATGTCCAGACCCAATTTTGATACCTTCACGCGAGAGGGAGAGAGAGAGAGAGACGGGAAGACATGGATGAGATTGATCTACACTGACTCCTCAAGCAGTACTTGAAATCATCTTGTAGAAGAAAGTGCATAGCCAGAGGATCAAACGACTAATGACAAAACCTCGCACTCTTTTGGCACTGTGCAATTGGCTTTCTCTGAGAGAGAGAGAGAGAGAGAGAGAGAGAGAGAGAGAGAGAGAGAGCACTGAAGAACCCTAGATCCTCCAACTTGCACAGAGGTCCAAGAGAGGGCACAAGCTCTACGGAAAGAAATCATGACACGACCTCAACGTCATAGGATGTAAAGACCCAACTTTTACACCTTTACAAGAGAGAGAGAGAGAGAGAGAGAGAGAGAGAGAGAGAGAGAGAGAGAGAGAGAGAGAGAGAGAGAGAGAGATTCCATGGTAGACATGAATGTGATTGATCTGCACCATCCACACACCTGAAGCAGTACATAAAATTATCTTGAAGAAGAAAGCGCATACCCAGAGGATCAAACGACTAATAGACATGAAGACAAAAAGCCCCCACACTCTTTGGGCATTGTGCAACTACCTTTCTCTGGAGAGAGAGAGAGAGCACTGAAGAACCCTAGATCCTCCAACTTACACAGAGCTACAAGAGAGGGCACAGGTTCTTTGTTTCAGTTGGATAGCAAAATGTGGAATCTTTGTTTCAGGTGATTGTTTCAGAAGAGACTCGCACAACGCCACTACCACTGTTGTGATTATTTTCCATGAAAGAACAAGAAAGAAAGCTATAAAGCAAAAGTAGAGAGAGAGAGAGAGAGAGAGAGAGAGAGACATGAAACGTGTCGATCTTGCATTGACAATATGTCATAATAGAACTGAGAACTGGCGGTTTCTTGAGAGATCCAACACAAGGCCACATGAAAAAAAGGATAATAGGAGAACAGGAAAAGCCCCCAAAACAAAAATATCCTGACAAACGCCAGAACCATGGAATGGGAGCCGAGGAAAGAGAGCTCGTTCTCAGGAGAGAGAGAGAGAGAGAGAGAGAGAGCAGTTTGCTGAAACTCAATTGATGAAAATGGCATTACAAAAGAGGAGATAAAAATGAGAATTGATGAAACGACGCCCACTTGTTGCTATAAGCACAATAATCTTCCCGGAAAGGAAAAGGAAAATTCTTTAAGAGCAACCGCACTTTTGATGAAACCCACAAAAGAAAGGAGAATCCCAGAAAAAAGAACCTTTGAGAAACCTAGATCAACTGAAATTAAGAGCATGAGAGAGAGAGAGAGAGAGAGAGAGAGAGAGAGAGAGAGAGAGAGAGAGAGAGAGAGAGAGAGAGAGAGAGAGAGAGAGAGAGAGATTGTACCCAGAAGGGCCAGCGCTGCCAAACTCATAGAGCTTGCCACGGCTGGAGAAGATGAGGAGCGCGACCTCAACATCACACAGCACAGAGAGCTCATAGGCCTTCTTCAACAGCCCATTCCTCCTCTTTGAGAAGGTCACCTGCCTGTTGATCTTGTTCTCTATCCTCTTCAGCTCCACTCTCCCTCTCCCCATTACTCTCTCTCTCTCTCTAGATACAGCGTTTGGATAATAGAAACAGTCAGTTGATGGCTGTGGACGAAGAAGGCATATATGTACTACAGACCTTAGCCTCTCCTATGGTTGTCTGGCTTTCCCTTGGTGGGGTTCTGGGGCTGCTGTACTAAAACGGAGAGGTACAGACGAATGCGTCGTGTATTCACATTTGTATTTGGCCAAAGAAGGGTGTACTGATAATTTCTTTGCCTAGCTTTCTAGGCAGGCATAGCAGCGTGAGTAGATGCAGGAAAGCAAGAGAAGCGGAAGGGAAAGACAAAAATAAAAACCAGAAAAAAGAAAGAAAGAAGAGGCTGCAAACTCCCCTTTTGCAATAAGACAGAAACCCACGCTCCCTTTCAATTCTTTAGTACATCGTTACTCTGCAGCCTCTATTCTTTCCCCATTATTTTCTTCATGTACCACCACATGCCATGGCAAGATCACTTGGCACATATGGCAAAAGGGTGACAAGTAATTTGCATTCGACGTTACGGAGAATGTGCACAATCTATTTAATTAGTAAATTGTTGACTGATGAGATACGAGTGCGACTCTAACGATGATAGATGAATTTCTCCCGAGCAAGGGTTTATGGCTCGATAATCCTTAATAGCGCATTTTTGATAGCATGAAATAGTGGAGGACAGCCCTTTTTCTTTCCTCGCTTTGCACTTTCCTTTGGAAAGCACTTTTGAAAATCAAAATTTTTGATATCTCGAGTCTCACGTTAATTGGGAGAGGCTCGTTGAGTGATTCATGAGTCAACATTCATTTTCAAATGGTTATCACTTTGCGTGACTATTAAGAATACTCCTTTAAGACCTTGGCCCCACATGAATAGGGGTTGGGGTCTTTACAATTTGTTATTCTATGGACTTAGAATCGTAGAAGAACTCATATTATTTAGTCAGTTGAACATTGCATACTAGCATATTAGTCAATATATATCCCCTCGCTGGTACGATAATTCACATTTGTAAATTTATTATGCAGTCACAAACGACCGTATGCATGATACAAGATGGATCGGTGGTGTTACCATCAAAGAATTTCTGGTTATGTCTCTCCTTTTTTTCTTTTTTTTTTTTTTGGTTCCTTCTTCATTTTTTGGGCTTTATAAGGGCATTTTAGTATTATTGCTAGGGAAAAAATAGATAGGAAAAAGCAAATTACACACCTAAGAATTTCAGAAAAATGTATATAAAAAACAATATAATGGAGAGTGTTTGTAATGAAATTTCATGGTTAGATGTCATTTTCATCCTTTTTTTTTTTTTTTGTGAATTATTATGGGTACGAAGCATGATATACTAGAGGTAGTTGAGAGATATAATTTAAAAGGCCTGCAACTTCTTTACCCTTTACAGGTCAATAATCATTACGAATATCCGAGTTGATTTGTTGCATTTTTTGGCTAAACTGCTTTAAATTGGTAGGCTCCCATGCAAGTCGCTATTGCTACTTAAAATGGAAAAAAAATATTTATTTATTTATATGTTAGGAACGCATAAAATGGAGTCAATCAAAGTTCTGAAAAAGGCAACAGGCATGTATTGGGCAGTCTCATAATTTTATCTACCGATTGAAGTATTTTATTTTATTTTATATTCTACACGTTTAATATGGAAGAAGTAATGTTGTTGTTATTATGGAAGTATTATATTTTTTCTGAATATCGTTTCAGACTTTAACGAAATGTTTAAGCAAATTTTTGGTTGTGTAGTCGAAGTGTTTAAACAAGGTCAATCAACAAAATATTATTCTAATTAGGAACAAAAATAAAAAGACGATTTTATTCTGAGGACAGAATTCTAGCTCCATCAGAAAGGGATATAAAACCAAATCCAACCGTGCTTGGGGCGAGTTTGGCAATGCTTTGACTTTAAGACTTTACATTTAAACAAAAGACGCTGACTAATTTTTTTTTTTTTGGAAAAATAAATAGTGTTTAGTAAAGTGAAATTTACATACTTTAGTGAGGGCAAAGATAGAAAATCAAATGAAAAAAATTCTTTGGCCTGAGTTGCTTTTCTTGGAAGCCTTAAAGCCAAAGCAAAGGGGCTTGCTTTGTAGTTTCGAGTCGAATGATAACTTTAAGATAATGGGACACTTTCTCATGCGCTTGGGGATAGGTTTTACAGTCAAATACATTAATTCATAAAACCATCTTAACCTTTTATGGAAGAGACAATTACATAAATAATCTCTAAACTTTGATCCAACGCATAATGTCATTCCTGAATTTTTATTTTGTTCAATACGATCCTTTGATTTTTTATACATATTCATTTTAGTCCATGAATTATATCAAAATATTTAATGTTATTCTTGAACTTGAATTAATTGAAGGACTATATTGAATATTTTTATATAGTCCATGGACTAAATTAAACATGTACTAAAAGTTCATGTAACACATTAAATAATTTAAAATTCAAGTACAAAATTATATATTGAGTTAAAGTTTAAGGATTATATTAAATAAATTAAAAGTTTATGATTGACATCGGAATCGTTTGTGTCAATTTTCATTAATAATGCGCAGTGATGTGGACCAGCTCGCTTGATTCGATCCTTATCGTCATGATTGATGGTTTTTCCAAAACGAAACAAAAAGTTATGGATGAGTTAATGGTCTTTTTCCGCCCTTATTTATTGAAGGCTCAAATGACCTTTTCTGGCATAATGAGGAGGAGTTTGATGTTGAATCTCTTTCCATATTTTCTCTGTTTTTCGCAAATTTGAATTGAATGACTTCCTTGTAAGAAATGGAATAAGAATCACTTTAGTTAATTTAAGTCAAATGCCATATTAATGATGCATACTAAACTTGGGATGCACTCCATATTTAGCTCCTTTCTTGATACATTTTCTAATTGAAGCTCAATAACTTTTTTTTTTCTTTTTTCCACAAGAAGCAAAATTAAATTCATAAGATGAATGGATAGAGGGCGATGACGATACAAATGTGACGCCTCATGTGGCCAGGACATGAATTATAAGCGGTCTCTACCGTTGTGGAAATCCGCATTGCCTCTCACTTGATCGATGTGTGAGACGGTCGATGTGATTTCTTGATTAGCGAATACATTACATATGGGATGGAAAAATTATGTTCCCTGCTGTAGTTCGGTCTTGCACTTCAAAATGGAACATCGGCTCGAGCAATTCCGTCTCCATCTCTGAGGTAAGGGGTTGCGAGATCTAAAAACGCTAGAAATGAACTTTTGAATTCTCTTCTTACGAAAAATGGAATTCTTTGTTTCTGGTAAAAAAAAAAATCCTAGCTAGTCTATCCGAGCCATGTAACCTACATTTTTTCTCTCTAATTTCCTTTTTATTTCTAGTTTGAGAGCAAATTTTGAGGGCAAATTTTGAGGGCTCACTATCCTACAATTAAAAGAGTGGACACAAGAAGAGATGGATCGGCGGCTGCCTACGGCTTTCATTCGGTCATCATGGTCGCGTGAAGGGGATCGTCGGTCCCGGTCCAAAATAATATCAAAGAAGCTTAGATCTTGGAGAGGTTTGAGGTATTAGGATGGAACTGGGACTTTGGTGCAAGATTTATCGATCCAATTCGGCAAATATCAAATCATGGGTGGATTTTCGGCAACCCTTTGGTATGAATTAGGCAAATGATTGAAGTCTTGATGGTCAGCCATCAAGAATTTCTCTTCATATAGGGAATTCACGAGGTTGGCCAAAAGTTATTCCAACAAAAGAAAAGGCATGACATTGCTCCGACTAACCTTAGACATGCGGAAAATACTTGTCTAGATCTGGTCTATTTGGTTAATCGATTATATCGCGTACATCGAGTGGGATCACTGTACGGCTCCCGTATTTGGTTGTGCATCATGACTAGTCTAATATGGACTTGATCGTAAAGGCTTTATGGACTCGATAGAAGTGTCCATGATATAGGTGGGATTTGGCATGTTTTGATTCCGAATCAGTCGAATTAGGTTCAGTTTAATCGTTTTAAAAATAGGTAAAGCCTAGACAAGCGCTTTCTACTCGGCCTTGGCACCACCCACCCCGGCTTGGCTTGATGATTTCTTTCTGATGGCAATCTTTAAACCGTAAGAGGAGTTCGGGCAAGAATTTTTGGGCTCGAAGCCTTACCATCTGCCCCCATTTTCTTCCTCATCGGTTGGATCTGGCCTGACTATTTTGTTCAGAACCACTCCCCGATCAAGTCTAGCCACAACATTCCCGTGAAGATAAACACACCCTAATGCAAAAATTTCCCGTAAAACACGCACCACCGGATTGCCAAAACTTCACAAGCAAAGGCCATAAAATAGCAATGACCATGGGTCAAAAAGCAAAGTGGAGAGAAAGGGAGGGAGGGGGGTGTGAATCCCCCTTCACGTGGGTCCAAACCATCACCAGCACTCCTTCAATTTCCCTCTTGCTTTCGGTACGAGCTGTGCACCCCCTCGACAAAGACGACCCGGTTCACCCAATCGCCCAATCCACATCAAGAGCGGTGGCGGTGGTTGAGAGGAGGACTTTGCCATTTTGGGAACGCTTTGATGGCCCAGAAGGGGCCCCTTTCTCATCGTGCTGTGCAGGTTCCTGTTCTTGGCCATGCCCCCCTCCCTTTCCCTCTTGATGAAGAAGAAGTGAGGGGGCAGCAAATGGTAGAGTCAAACGGGACATCCTCTGGATCCATCCTTGCTCCGTTCTTCTTAGGGTGAAAAGGGGCGAGAACAACAGTGATTCTGGGGCTAGTTGGGATGTACGGAGCTGAATACGGCAATCGGGAGTTATCTGTATCGATCGCGTGCGTCTCTTTCGCTATTTCGCGAATCGCGCTGGGTGCGGGGCATCCGGCCTCCATGATTCATAGTACCTGGCCGCCCGAGGAGAGTAATCTAAGGGGCCCGACCGTGTTTTACGACTACGTGCATGCCATTAAGCACTGAGAATTCCCTGTTTGGGTAAGGATATTTCACGAACTTTGGGAGCTCGCCTACCAAACGTGGGCGTCTCGTCGTTCAAAAGGCCGAAAGCAATAAGACATTTCGTTCAAATTCTTTGCACCTAAATGCGATCGGGTCATTGATAAGGACGTGTTCAACAAGTGAGCATGAACAGTCATATGGGAAGCACATGAGCACTGCCACATGCATGACGTCAATGACCGCAAAAGATGATGCGGTCAACCGACGGTGATGCACCTTAGTGATATATACTATTGACACTTGGGGATCAAACGTCATTAAATCATCCATATGAATGTTGGCAATGATACAAATAGTAATGTGCCGTCTGAAGGTCTTTAAAGGCGCAAGAAACCAACGAAGGGACATAGAGAAAATGGTTATAAGACAAAACAATTGAAATTGGGAAGAAATGGGCACGCATGCTTAGAGAAAACATTTGCCATTGGAATATTAGACAAAGGGATATGAAAGACAAAACCGAGGAGCAATACAATTGTTAGACAGTTATTTATAAGCAATCCTTAGCCACTATAATATCAAAATCGTGGAGACAGTTGACACTCTTTCTCAAGAGGATAACCGTTTAGAAAAAGAATCTAAGGATCATGGGTAAGGAAATGCCAAAGAACGAAAGAATGTGGAGACAACTGATGGGAATTGACCATGAATGACGCACCCGTTGGAAACCATCGAGAAGCAGTTATTGCACTGCCATTACAAATACCATCAGTCGTATACTAGAAAGCCCCCTTCACAAATTAAATAAATTTATCTTTATATTTACTTCCATGCATCTTGTAGCTTTAGATTCACGTCGTTAATTAAATTGCAGCATGTATCTTTATCCCGATTGCTGTGTCATCGATTAAAGTATGGCTCGTTTTGTTAGTGTGTGGTTTGTTTGTGCTGATTGTACTTTCCAAGTCTTGGGTCGATTGAATTTTGGCACGATTAGTATGTGTATGATTTCGCTTGGAGTTAAGTAGTTGATTTATATATTCACCCGGATATTTCTTATCCGAAATCACGATAGAACCCAGTCTTTTTCAATGAAAAGACAAAGAATTACTTTCGGTGAAAGATGTTCCATCACGGGAGAAAATTTCATCGAAACACATATACAAAAATGCCACTAATTTATAACTAGTGAAAACAGCCAATTTTCTTGAGAGTGGGATTCATTATTATTTAACTAGAGCATGCTTATTAAGAAGAGATCATATCGCAATTCCCCTGGCGTGGGACCATTCGCTGTTTCGAGTCGTCTTCTAGGACGAACACGGACTCGAGTAGGGGGAGACACTGAGTGAATTTCATTGATTCTGAACTTTTAGCTCATGTTCATATGGTGTTATAATCGGGTTTTCTCTAGATAAATTGTAAACCACAGAGGACAAGTAAAGAAGTCCACTTTAGCAGGTACACAGGCTCAGGTCGAGGCCCAAGACCAAGCCCAGGCCCAAGCCTAAGCTCAGACCCAAGCCCAAGGTCAAGCATAAACTCTACCACTTCACTTTGGTTAGCGGCATTTTGGGACTAAGCTCTAAAACCTTGAATTGAAACGGAGAAATATTGTGTTCCAACGTGTCAAATAAGAAGGCAGGCTAGAACGCGACACGCGTCCAGTGTGTCCATTACGTCAGGCCAAAATTTCAAATTGAGCGAGGGCATTATTCTTCTCGAAAGAAAACTCTCTCTCCCTTTGAGTCAACTTAGCCTTAACTGCACGGCCTTTGCCTCCGTGGTCCTTAAATCGCCACGAATCCAAAGGATTTACACCGTTGATGCCGCCCTGTTGGCTCCGCCTTCGCCTTGAAAGGTATGATTAGGGTAATCGTTCGACAGGTTTCTAGAAATTTTAGAATTTTTCCCTTTTAATGTTCGTACTTGGTGTGCTAGAGATTCTCGGTTTCGAGTTTTATGTTGAATCAAGCTATGATTTGCTGGTTAGAGGCTTTCCATCTTTCTCCAGTATTCAATACTTTCGTGGCATGTAATGTATCCGTTCATTAGAGGTGCTCCATCTTTCTCCCGAAACTATTGTTTATGATTTGCTGGTTAGAGGTGTGCTTGATTTGGTCTCTAGTGCTTACAACAAATCTCCAGTTTTCTATAAATTGAAACCAATGGTTGTTAGTGGTTTCCTTTGAATTTTTCTTATTTGGTTCTAGATGCAAGTCTTTACTTCACTTTACTCTCTCGTCTTGCTGTGGTCGTACTCTCATCGTTTCTGTTTTTGTTTGTTGGTTGTCTTAATACCGGAACATGCAATTTGGCAAGACAGTTGATTTATCCTTGTATGTGAATTTCGTCGTCTGATTCATTGATTTTGGTTTTTTTTCCTTGAACAGGGTTTCGGAAAGATAGATCCTGATCAATGGGAGTTTGCAAATGAGGAATTTATAAGAAGGGAAACATCTTTTGAATAACATATACTGACGCAAATCAATCCATAGTCATTAGGGGCAGATTGCTTGATTAACTGATTCGGAGAAACTGATGTACAAGGAGGAAATCAACAGACTGCAACACGAGAAGAGTTTGTTTTAGTTGGAGCTTCAAAGCTAAAGACAAGCTGACTAGTAGGCTTGTTAGTAATTTGTTTATAAAACAAATGAAGAGGTGCCTTGTCCCACATCGAAAAGATGTGAGTGCACACGTGAACGAGATTTGGCACTAACCAATGATCATTAATTTTATTTATTGAAAATTCAGATTTATTTTTAGTTAATTTTTGTTGAAACAGTGCAACTGTTCACGAAAAGTTACGATTATTTTTATTTTTTATTTATTTAATTTCGAATTTTTTTTTATGTCTTTTCAATATAACCTTTGAAACGTACTTGTTCACGAAAGGTTGTCTTTGTTTTTTTGCAATCTTTTGAATGGTTGCCTCTATTCAAAAGACAAAGATAAATACGTTTGTTTTGAGATCAAAAACATATAATCTTCTTTCATTTTTTCGTTTTCTTTCGAAAGAAACTACAGCCATTGTTTCTAATTGTTTCCCATGAGAGACTCTGGAGAAATACTAGAATTGCTATCTAGTATTCTCATTTGAGACTTTGTTGTATCCTGGAGGAAATTTACCGGTGACCATTAGCAACTTTGTGGGGCAAATAAATCCTTAAAGAAAGTGATATCACGCCTCAAAGTCCGATTTGAGTACTCTAAAAATCTGACTTCATTGTTCTACCCAATTAGAAGCCATATTTTTCCCAACAAGGCTTGCATTGTAGCCAATACTTTATCACCTACTGTTTTTCTTTTGGCCAAATTTCTCACCTATTATAATCAGCTAACTAGGACAATGTTGTAGGTGAGCAAGATTAAATCAAGTGCAAAGTTAACCCAATAGGAATATCTCGAAATCATAGTTTATAAACAAAAGCGCAATGCCTCGAGACATGTACTGCTGACTTCTTTCGGTTGTTCAAGTGCAATTTGCTCAGTTATATATGTTCTTATTACAAGATTTTCCTCTGTTCATAGCATATATCCATTCATATTGGAAGTGTTCCTGCTGGAAGCATTCATTTTATTAGCATCTACTCATCTATTTATCATGTTTGTTGATTGTCTTGACTATTGGAAGTGTCCCTTTGGTTGATTTGTTATCTTTTTATGCTTATAGAATTCAAGACACGATAGCATATGGTGTATACATTAATGACTAATCTTTGTTATTTGTGTCATCAATGCCAGAGCATTGTTGTATTACCTTATGCCTGGAAAGACTAAGGGTGCGTTTGGTAACGTTTCTGTTTAAAATTTGTTCCAGGAAACAGAAATAGAAAAAAGTGTTTCTGTTCCAGGGAATAATTTTTGAACAAAAAAACGCGTTTGGTAACTGTATAAAATTTATGTTTCTGGAATAGAAAAAGAACAGAAACACATTTGGTAACTGCAAAAAATTTCTGTTTCTAAAATAGAAAAAGAACAGAAACACGTTTGGTAATGTACAAAATTTCTGTTCCAATTTTTTTCAATTGTTTTTTTTTTTTTTTTTTAAAGTGTAAACTTGGTATTGAATTATCATTCTCATGAAATGCTCATCAATTTAATTTTGTTCACATTAAGTGAAAACAAACATTCTAAACTTGATCATATTTGCTTACTTGGAAGAAATTTTTTTAAGTTTGTACCAAAATTTTCCCAATTGTTTTTTTTTTTTATAAATAAAGTGTAAACTTGGTTTTGAATTCTCATTATCATAAAATGCTCATAAATTTAATTTTGTTCATGGTGAGTAAAGTCAAACATTCTGAACATGGTTATAAGTGCATACTTCGAAGAAAATTTTATAAATAAACTTTGTACCAAATTTTTCTCACGTGCCTTTTTTTTCAATAAAGTGTAAACTTGGTATTGCATTATCACTCTAATGAAATGCTCATCAATTTAATTTTGTTCATGGTGGGTGAAGACAAACATTCTGAACATGGTCATGTGCATACTTGGAACAAAATTTCGTAAGTAAAATTTGTAAAATAAGAACTACCTAAAAGAAGAATATCTTATGGATCTCTATATAGACCCTTTCATACATAACATCACAATAATGAAGTAATATAGTTCATTGTTCAACTTCATCACATTGAATTTGATAAGTGAATACTTAAAAACAAAATTACAAAAGTCGGAAACACAAAGTCATGAAATCTCAGGCATATTATGATCCATCGCCATTTTATTTGCAATCCTTGTCCTAAGCATGTTTATTCCAAGTGCATCATGCAATGTATCATCTGCAACCTCCACTTCTGTATGTCCGCATGGATACTCCGGATCTCTATATAGGGAAAAGTTTCTATCCATCGCATCTTGATCACGAATGTAATTATGGAGAGCACAACAAGCAATTACAACAAGTGCTTGCTTCCGAATTGTAAATGGAGGCATCTGTCTCAAAATGGTGAAGCGATTCTTTAATGCCCTAAATGACCTCTCAATTACATTTCTTAGTGAATAGTGCTTCTTGTTGAACAATTCTCTTGCTGTCCTTGGTCGTCCCCCATTCCCTCTATACTCGCTTAGATGATACCGATCGCCTCTAAATAGAGTTAAAAATCCTGGAAGTGCTGCATAACCTGAATCTACTATGTAATATTTCCTTATAACATGATATATATAAATTTGTTGTGATATTGAACCATAATATATAATTATAAAATTGTCTTCATAAACAAAGTAAGTACTGGGTGGTGGTTGGGGAAATTGCAGTTGAGGATTTTCGAGTGCTGCTGAAAGCACTCGACAATTGTTGGCAGATCCTTCCCATCCAGCATACACGAAAGTAAATTTCATATCAAAAGAGCAAATACACAGCACATTCTGGGTTGTTCTCCCACTCCTACCTCTAAATGGAATCTGCTGAGACACAGGAACGGTAGCATTTATATGGGTGCCATTCATAGCACCTACGCAGTCCTGTCAATATATTAACAATCTAATATCATATAAGATTATCAACTACATGTATTTGACGGTATAAAATCAATATAAAAATCATACCTTAAAGTAGCGTTTATGACTAGGATCAATAAGAATTTCTTGTGGAATGACGTCAAAGGACGGTGGTTTGATTATCTCATTTGAAAGTTTGATCATTGCTTTCAACACTTTATTGAAATATTTGTTGATCATTTCTCCTGAATGTTGAAATCTCTCACATAAATCTCTATTTGAGTTATTGTGAGTAACCACACTTAAAAATATCCCAACTTGTTCATCTATTTGAACAAATCGACTATCTTTCAACCAACCCCTTACCCTCATTAAGTCACATAAATTCAGAAAAACATGTCTCTCCATCCTAAATGCTTCATATATCCTATCTTAATGTCCATGAACAATCTCCCTTATCCATTCTCCTCCTGATAATTGATTGTCCCTAATAGGTTCTCTCGTATGCAGGGACGCGTCCATCGCAGCTAAGCAGAACCACACTACCAATATGTTAATATCATCACCCAAGAATTGTTCAACTGGTTGTACTTGCTCATTAGACACACTATTTGATCCCCCTTCCATAGTACCTATACAATCACAAAAATGACCAAAACATCAATATAGATTTTGAAAACACATCCCAATAACAATCAATAACATAAGTCATAAAATCTCAATAAGATATGCCATTACATATAAGTACAAGAGTCTCAACACTAATCATATTTGAATAAACTAAAGATTAATAGATAATATAAGTTCTACAGTCTAATGAAACTCCATGCAATTCATAATATATTTCCAAACATCTACTAAAGGAATTGAAGAAGGCCAATCCTCCTTGCAGGTGTGGATGTAATGAAAGCCTCCCTCCATTCACAACTGACGCATACTCGTTCCACTGCTTTATTGTAAACATCTTGCTCTATCTCGGGCATACTCAGTAGAATCTGGACCACAGTAGATACGGAGAAAGAGTCTACAGGTGGTTGTGTAGTCCCTGAGCTCGCAGAGCCACTACCAGATTGACTTGATGACCTAACTTTCAGAAAATCTTGTATGTCTCTACAAGTTTCAGCAATACTGGATTGGTTACTCTTTCTTCTCCGCTTACTATTTGGAGTTCTATCCAATTTGTGCTTTCCATGAGCTGAAGTTCCAGTATCGTCTGTTGTAAAAAGTCTGTGATCACTGTGGTGTCCAATGAAATCATTTGCATTGCTACTATCATAGTCACCACCTGCATTGACACCATATGCATCGCGACCACTGTTGTCACCACCTACATTGTCATTACCATTGTCATCATCATCCGACACATTCACATCTTCAGCACTTCCTATGGTGTGATCCCCAGTAGCATATGTACCACCAAAAACAATACAGAGCTCAGGATACTTAGGAAATTCATTCTTCCTGAATCTTGCCCACTCGACATTATCCTACAATTTTCACAATAATGACATTTCAGCAATATAATCATACATTTTAAAATTAACATCTGTAATGATATCAAAATGACCACAAAGTTAAGAAATACCTTGATATGAGATTCCCATATACTTGGATCGTCGACAACAACTCTTTTGTTCACATTATCCCAACCAAATCCGGACTAAGAAATGAGTTTGTGAAAACTGCCATACTGTTTTTTTCAGTTTGTTTACCTTGTTCCTCAGCTGTACCATGGTAAATTGGAATCCTGTCTGTCTACTGAGTTTAGACTATACATTCATCCACCCCGCTTTGTTGAAAGTGGAAGAGGTGCGGTCTCCCTTTTTGACCTCATCCACCAATGAACCGATAAGTATATTGGTTACAGACTCCGTCCACTTTACATTGAATGAGTGTCTCTCAGATGCCATTGAATCTTCGACCGATTGAGCATCACATGAGTTATGAATTAAATCATTAACATAAAACCGTAAGAACTACACGCCATACACAAAATTAGCATGGTAACCTATATGGATCCGTATACCCTATCCTATTTTGTGAACGGTCCAACTAAATTATAAGATCTCTAAGATTAAGACAATGAAAAAAGAAGCCGAGAGGCCAACCTTAGCGTGCGGATGATTGTTTCCAAAGTCAGCAAATTGCGATTTATGTGGCAAGGACTGGCAAATTCCGGACAGAGCAAGGGAAAAAGAATATGTCTTCGTGGATTGGCACCGGCAAGGCGGAACTTTGGATGGATCCACCGAAGTTCTCAAAGCATCAGTGTCGATAATGGATCCACCAACACCAGTATTGTTCACTTGGGAAGGAGACAACTAATTGAGATAGAGTGAGGACGTACCTTAAGTAAAGAAAAATTCAAGACAAGAAGCAATAAGGCAACAACTAAACAGCGCCCTCCATTCTTTGCAAATCCATAACTTAAAGAGAAAAAATTGAAGCATTATAGCCATAAGATACCAAGGATCTCGCATAATGTATAATCCCCAACATTCATTTGGAACCAATTGATTCTAAAACCACTTAATAATAGAAGCTCTATGACATTCCCGATGAATTCTAAACCAATTGCTTGAGCAGAGAAGCAAGCGAGCAGACGCTCGCTGCTGCTCACGCTCGAGCGAGCAGAGCAGGAGCCATCAAGCTGAACATTGCCAATAAAAGTGCCGAGAAAGACCAGTAAGTACTGAAGGGGTTCTAAGAATTTCATATATTCAAGAACAACCCAAGTTGTCAAAAAGAAATCGACAAACTTCTCCTCACAGCTCTTATCTCAATTATAATATAACTTCTCTGCATATAGATTGTCCAAAAAACTCTCATCTATATGTCCCGATCATTTCTCAGGAAAAACTCCCTCTGCCAAAATTCCCATCCAAATGCGGGGTACAAAGCAAAATCCTCTCTACCAGAAGGCACACCTTCCTACCAAAAAAAGTCCAACAACGTTGTTCTTATAGATTCACAAAGAATGCACTAAATGAATGAGTCGATAGCTATGCGGTCGCATATGAAAAATGACATGGTAGGGCACAAAGTTTTCACTAGCCAGTTGTCGCGACCTACCCTCGGGGGGAGGGGAGGAGAAGCAACACAGAAAACACCAGCACAAAACAGAGCGAGGGAGAGGATCGAGCCACTTTCTCTCCTCTTTTTTTTTTTTCTTTTTTTTTTACTTTTATTTTTCTCCTCCCCTTTAGTCTACCCCTCTACACGTTCTCTTCTTCGGGCGTCATCTTCTTCCTTTTGTCTTTTTCACTTTTAACACCCATTTTTATCTTTTTCTTCTTCGATAATTTCCTCCCACGCCCGAAACTAGCCGTTCCTTCCGAAGCCTCCATCGCCGAACGCCCAACCCATTCTCTCACGCCGAGCACTATGAGCAAAACAACGGCTGAGCTCGTCGTTTACTTCCAACATCGTCCATCCGAAGCCATTCGTTATTTGCGGCCAAAGTATCCAAGGGTCCAACGGAAAATGAATATAACACAACGAATATCAAGGAAACTCATTGCAGATCACGTATTTTTGAAGGAGTGCAAACCGCCCATCTCAACCATCGTTGGCAGCCGACACCCCCCCATTTATGACCACAAAACGGCGAATGTACAGTGTGCAGACATGAGAGACAACCCAATAGAATATCTTAGACTCCGAGTACTTCCTCATCAGCGAGGACCACCAAGACAAGTTAAAAATTTGCAAAACAGATAGTAAGAACACAAAATGAAACAAAAAGAAAAGAAAAAGGGGAATGCCTAGATTTTGTCTAATGATGCAAATGAAGACCAACAAACAACAAGAGGTTTATAACACGTGAAACCTGCCTATACGTGTTCAAGAACAACCGGGAATCAGTAATGCAAACACCTAGGCTGGATTAGACACATTATCAAACGTGTGGTGAGCATGGACTGGGGGAATAATATTAACGATTTTCAGGACTCGAACTCATTGCCAGACTCAAAGAAATCATCAAAAAAAAAAAGCATCAGAAATCAGTAACATTAGTTCACTCAAACCCGACATGTGTGTGGACTAATAGAAAGAACAAGCCTCGACTTCCGGTTGGATCAAAATGTGGTTGAGCCGCAAGGGTTCATAGAGACACACAGAAAATACTAATATTAGACCAAATCCAACCAATACAGGACAAAACACGAATTGATCTTGAACTCTAACATGCACAGATATTGCGGCCTTCTCTCAGACATTCTATCAAACGGTTGGTATGTGATTTAACCAACATGTTCTAGAGCGAGATTTATTGCAACCTTCGAGCCACAGATGATGCATACAAGCTTAAATAGACGTGTTTCATATTGGAGCTGTCTTATTTTACAATGATTCACTTAAAAATCCCATACTCAAGTTCGGTGTTCCTACATGTTTCACGCTTCGTTCGAGCAAAAGTCGAGCAGTTGGCATGTGTTCATGAACTCGAGTTTTGGGTTCAAACCGGAAAGCATTCCTCAATGTAAGCACGATGCATTAGCCTCAAAACATCACTAATCGCCCTAAACTCGCTTCGTTTTGTCGAGATTTTGGTCAAAAAGTTCTAATGGTCAAGCGAGTTCCAACGAGAGGGGTACTCCTACCTGGCTTAATGGGAAAGGATCGCAGTGGACGGCACCAGTCCCCAACTATTTCAGTCTGCAGCAACTAGACGAACATACTTGCTGTCAATAGCAAACCTTGACGCTCGTTGCTGCTCTCGCTCGAGCAAGCAGAGTAGGGCTCGCTGCTCTGCTGGCTTGAGCAGAGAAGCAAGCGAACAGACGCTCGCTGCTCTGCTCGCTCAAGCGTAAGCAACAGCAAGTGAGCAAACGCTCGCTGCTCTGCTCGCTCTAGCGTGAGCAGTAGCGATCGAGCTGCTCATCTGGGCAAGCCTGCTAGTCCAGATCTCGAGCGAGTAGATGAGCCGCTGCCGCAGATCTGGGCAAGCGTTGGCTGGAGCGAGGCCTCATGCTCGAGCTCCGACCAGCCATCGCCCAGATCTGCGAGGGGTGGCTCTCGTCGAAGCCCTCGTCAATTGGTGAAGGAGGAGCGGTGAGCAGGTTTACCTGGTGAAGGAGCAGCGGCTGTCGGCGTCAGAGAGGACGGCGATGGAGAAGCCGGATGGTCTCGAGACAGAGGTGGCTGTTGGCGCCGGAGAGTGGGAGGCGCCGGAGAGGACGACGGTGGAGAAGCCAGATGGTCTCGAGACAGAGGCGGCTGTCGGCGCCGGAGAGTGGGAGGCACCGGAGAAGACGACGGTGGAGACGCTCGCAGGAGGAGACGCTCGCAGGAGAAGAGGTGGTGTTCGAAGGGCCGAGCAAGAAATAGAAAAAGAAACACGATTTTGTTCCTTTTTTGTTCTTCAAATATGTTTCAGAAATAAGAAACATAAATTTGTTGTTTCTTATTTCTGTTCCCTTTTTGTTTCTAGGAACAAAAAAACAAAAAAGGAACAGAAACGCACCCAAACGCGTTTCTGTTTGTTTTTTGTTCCCAGGAACAAAAAAAAACAGAAAAAGTGTTCAAAAACAGAAAAAAGAAATGCAAACAAACAGGCCCTAATTTGTGCTACAAAAAACACTTCTAGGATAGTCTTTGCATGCATTTGTCAAGCTTTTTCTTTTGGGATAGTCTTTGCATGCATTTGTCATGCTTTTTCTCTTTTTGACTTGTGTGCTTCACATGTGGCAAAGCACTTTAGGCTATGTGAGCATCTTGAACTGTTGTAGTTTAGTAGCTCATAATTGCAATAAATGACTGATCGAGGAGATTATGCATGTTTGTGCTTCCCTCTCTTTTTTTCCGCCCAAGATTGGAGCTTGCTTAAAGGTTAATGAACTTTGATCAATGTAACCTTGCAGAGTGTCGTTTTGGATTCTCTTAAATCTTATGTTATCATCACTTTTTTGCAGAATATTCGTCATAATCGATGATGCCAACCCCTCCAATCAACAACGTTACATCCGTGTTTTGCTATTGTGGCTTAAAATATCCTCTACAAATGATAAGGTCGAAGGACAATCGAGGAAGAAGATGCTACGGTTGCCTAAGATACAACCACAACAATAGAGGAGAAAATTGGAAGAAGTATAGCCCAAGTGCCAAAACTTAGCACAAGAGAACTTAAGTGCCAAAAGTTAGGATCGTGACACATAAGTGTAATTTTTTTTTTAAAAGTGGATACTTAAGTGTCACATCTGACAGATCCCGCCGGAAATCTTATGTGGTAATTTTTTTATTATTTTTGCTTGTCTACATGGCTCACTAGAGAGCTGATTTAGCAAAGAAACGCAAAAACGACATCGTTTTGGCTTGGATTTGAATTTTAATATAAAAAAAATAATTATATTAAATTATAAAAAAATTAAAAATTATATTTTTTTTTTTTAAAAGGAGGGAGGAGCACGTGGCTGAGGGTTGAGCCCTCACCATTGCCATCGCTGCCTTTGCTACCTTCCTTTCGTTGCTGGGAAAGGCCGGTAATGGTGGGGAAGGGTTGGCCGGGGTTGCCCGGCTTTGGTTAGGGTCGGTGACCTTGGCCAACTGGTAGCGAGGGCCCACGAGCCCTCGCCTGGCCTGGCGAAGGGTTGATGCCCACTTGGGGGTCGCCCCATCTAGCGATGACCCTTGGTCGGGCTGGGCGAGGGCCACTAACCCTTGTCGGATCTAGGGGAGGGCCGCGACCCTCGCCCCAAATTTGGGTGAGGGCTCATGGGCCCTCGTTGCTGGTCGGCCCGACTTGCCGGGCCCTCCTCCCCCACCATTGCTAGCCCTTCCAAGCAACGGCGGGGAGGCGGTGGTAGCAAGGGCTCAACCCTTAACCACGTGCTTCCTCCCTCCTTTTTAATTTTAATTTTTTAATGTTTTAAATAAATTTAGTTTTAAATTTAATTTAATTAATTTTTATATTAATTATTTACCATATCAGCAGCAAATGACGTTGTTTTTGCATTTGTCTAGCCACGTCAACGTGCAAAACAACGTCGTTTTGTACTTGTCTTGTCGGAAAATCACCACGTCAACATTTTGGTCGGATTTTCTCACAATTAGCACTTAAGTAATTCATTTTGCTCCGGTTTTGACACTTAAATATCACTTTCCCAACTTTTGGCACTTCAAGTATCTGGCACTTGAATTTGATATGTTGAGCTATTTGTCCTGAGGTTGATTTCTATAGTTTCTTGGTGAACTGTGTAGAAGATATATGCTCTAACTGTTAATGCTTGGAGCTGGAATTTGTAGCAATTTGTTGAAATATGTCAATATCAGATGAGAATCCCTTTATATGGTTATAGCTGAAGTGAATACTTACGGGGCCTGTTTACTTATTAAGCATAACCAAATTTTCAATGATTTAGGGACCAGTAAATTCAATGTGGGGATTAAAAGCATATCTATCTCTATGGGTCTAGCGCTGCATAAGAACTACTTGTTTCCTTTTGACCGAAAATATTAGGGGGAGAACTCTACCACGATTGGGGAATCAATCAAGATGACAACATGGACAGTCAACGATGGACAGCTCTGTCCTTTGCACTTTCCTCCTAGAATAGAAGGTACAGATTTTGCCTTGGCTTTTGGCAATAGCTCAGCTCGCTCTATTCAGCCTGTTATTGAAACCACAGCCCACTACAGATTGGTTATGTTGAATTACGCTCCTTATTCTTCCTTTTCCTTGGGAATCAGAAACATTAGATTTGAATGGGGCTTAGCATAGGACTGGAATGACACCGTTAAAGAGCTGACAATTATTTTGCTTTGATCACTGACGAAAGATTGTTGCATTTAGAGCCACGACATTATTCTCGCTGGCACAAATTCGATGGACAGCTAATGAGTTTGAGTCATTTATGATATGGTATCTTACAAGTGGTCATACATAAACCCGAACTAACAACAAAATTCACGGTGACAACTGAGCTTTGATATTCTGTATCTACAAATTGCCCTTCTTCAAGTGTGCTATTGCATTTTGTGTCGCAAACATTACAAATTATTTGGGAGGATTGGCAGGTTTATAATTTTGATAAACCGTATAGTAAGTCTGAGTCGTCGCAAGCAGCAGAAGCAACACAGCTGCAGCAGCCGACATGAAGGACCATGGAGTGTTGAAGTATGTGTGCATAAACCCAGCCCATCGGACATGCCAATAATTCTGATAAATCTCATTCACTTCCTCAAAGACCTTGGACAAATAGCACCTGTGGATATCAAACGCCACATCTTTCCCGACATTATTGAAGAAACGGGCAACTTCCTTGTCTGTCCCAAAATAATTCTCGATGATCTTGTGGTCGCCCAGGAACCCAGCATCAGCAGGCGTATTGATGAGACACCCCATAAGAGTAGCATAGGTTGTGAAGTACTTGGAGGAATGGCAATAGCACTGCTCAAAAGCAACAAAATTGAGGAACAAAGAGCTCCAGAAATCGTCAATTGTCAAGACTGGAATCTCGAGGACGCCATCTCTGAATTTGACGTCCAAGATGCTGTGAGTCTTCCTTGGCTTGAACTTGACTCCAGCTTGATCGAGCTTCTTCGCACTCTGAATCAGGTGAAGGAATCTGCTTCGCCCCCTTACTTCCTCCTTGCAATAGGGGATATAGCTTAAGCGGAACAAATCAAGCAAATGCTTGCCTTCTTTATTGTAGTACTTCTCCAACACATTCGCCGGTCTCTGCACCATGTAGTTGAAGAACCCCAAGGCAAGCTTGGCCAAGGAGGGGCCATCATTTCCGGATCCAACAGACAGATCAAATAACTTCTGCAGCACAAAGTAAGGAATTTGGTTCTCGAGCCGGAGGAGATCCCTCATTAAGGAAGGCAAAATCCAAGCCATAGTAAATAAAGGGTCGTGTTGATCAGCTGGGTTTATCCTTGCGACTTTGCGGAACAGCTCGATGATGAAGCAGCCATCGAGCACCATCATCTCGATAAGGTCCGGGCTACTGAATTTCAAGGTCTCTGAATAGCTCTTCCGGATCTCTTCCTCCATCGGAGCTACTGCCTCAAAGAAGTCCTTGAGCACAACTGTCTTGCTCTCTGCCCGCAATAGGAGATCGCCTAGGAAGCGCCATTTGTGCTCCTGGATCATCTGGAAGCGCTCACAATGGTGGAAGGGACCGATGGAGACGATATGAGGCCGGTAGGCCTTTTCATTGATCTCCGATAGGCTCTGAGGGACTCGGAAGATGCAGCAAGAATCTGTTCCTGCCCCCGTGTTCAAGAGCTTTGGCAATTCCTGCATTTTCCCTTCCACTTTCGATAAAAAAACTCGTGTCGATATGGACGACATGGTGAACGGAGCTTCCGTTCTCTGCGGTGTGGTCGCCACAGGCGTTTGATTCTCCGGACATCTGTGCTTAATTGCCAAAAACTAAATGCTGCTCTGGGATAGATTCAGAGCAGAAAAGTTCTATCTTTCAGAGGAGGAAGCTATGGCTTCTCTTTTGTTCCCACCCATGAAAGAAAGGACAAATACCACACGGAAGAGACGACACACCGGCTTCTCGGAAATTATCATATAAAAGGACTCGATCCTTTGTCTTTTTCTTGGGCAGTCGATTAGGGAGACGAAGACTTAGGTTGCTAGACTCGATCAAGAGCGCGATGCGCTTGTTTTCTTGGTTAGCGGTGAGCGAGCTATCTTAATCGAGCAGTGCGCGGCGAGGAAATGGGGCCAACATGTTTGTTGATAAGGCATTGCTGGATTCCTCGCAGCTTCTTTTTCGCAGGTCACAGCTCGGACAGGTTGCTGAAAATTATTTGCACATAGACTTGCTTTACCAAGTCAGCTTTTTGAATCTCCCTTTCTTTTCCTTACAAATTCGCACGAAGTCGCCTAGTGCTTGATGTGGGTCATCATTATGTCGAGCCCCTTTCAATGAACTTTCCGCTGAACATCGTTTGAAGCCTGATTACTACACACGAGGGTCAGATGTTGCGACGGCAGATCTTGATGGCTGCGAATCATGTCATCAGAAAATGACCGCCGTGATTTTAAGATTAAGCATTGTTTCCTGAGCGAACCAGCCATCCATCGCGAATTGCATCGCAACGAACTTGATTCGTCTTAGTGCATGGAGTTTCGACGAGGTTGTACTGGTGTTGCGGAGATGCGTGGGTTACTAGGAAGGAGAATTTAAGAGATGCAAAATGGGGATTGATGAGTTCATTTCGAATTAGGCCTATTACCCTAGTTTTTTGTTATTTCTCTTTTTCATTTGTTTTTTCGTTGGGTCAAAGTCTTTGTGCAGGTCATCGACATAAATTTGGCATCTCCTATAGTAACCTTGTTAATAATATAAAGTTATTTCTGAAAGTACTGGTACAGCTACCAGTCAAACGACACTCGTTCAAGGAGAACCTGTTATCAAAAGTTTGGACAGCTGGTAAAGAATTTCTAAATTCTACTGGTACAGAAAGAGTTCTGGCTTTTCTCCCTAGCAGACCTGCATAATCGTGGGACCGGTTCATCTGGTCGCAATTTAAACTTTCGATTGCATAACACCCAACAGAGTCCGCAAGATTTGCAGCTCAAATTTCATTTGCAAGATGCAACACAAACTTCATCCATTGGATCAATGGAAAGCAGTGACCCCGCTGGGGGCAAGAAATAGCTTAACAATGAGCAGGACTCGCCACTCGAAAGACTTGACAGCATCTACTCCCAAAACCAGCTTTTCCTTTCCTTGCAGATGGTCCCTCCTCCTCCTCCTCCTCTCACACCTTCTCTGAACTTGATTATCACCAAGTGCTTGAAATCTCCCATGACCATTCAAATTGTGATTGCAATTTGTCTCTGAAGCACGAATTCATACACCTATTTCAGGTATAATCACATTAGCTTTTGACTCTCCTATTTGTCCCCTGTCAGAGTCTTACCATTTCAATACCCTTTTGTTGGCCATTGCTAGGCACAAGTTTCTCCATTTTCGGGAAGCATCTTGGGATTCCTCTTCTTCATTTGCCTTTCCAATTACATGACATATTAATGATTGTTGACTTGTAGATGTAGAAGCCACTTACTGAATCTGTTTGACCTTGGTGGCAACTGCCAATGTTAAAAGTTGCTCTGCTGTTGTGAAGAGAATCTATAGATTAACGTGTTGGAATGTAAGATTATAGAAATCCCAGTGAGCAATTTCTTGTTCAAGCACAAAGTACAATGTTTGATTTCTTCTCTATTGGAACCTTGTGCGTCTTTTTCCTTCTATACCTAGTTGAATGCCAATTGTTATGCTTTCTTCATGGCCTTCCCTGTAATGTGCTTTCCGCTGTGAATGGATCTTGCATCATCACTTATAAATAGGAATCTTATTTAGAGGTACACTCTCATGAGTTATGTGAATTTGATATGTCAAGCGATTCGTCCTGAGGCTGAATTCTATAGTTTTCCAATGAACTTTGTAGAAGACATGTGCTCTAACTATTATGCTTGGAGCTGGAATTCAGAGTAACTCATTGAGATGTGTCAATATCAGATGAGAATCCCTTAATATGGTTATAGGTGAAGTGACTACATGTCGGACCTATTTAGTTATTAGGCAGAACCAAATTTTCAATGATTTAGGGATCAGTAATTTCAATTCATAGTAAAATCTGTACCTTCTCTTCTAGGAGGAAAGTGCGAAGAACTACTTTACATTAGGGGGAGAACTCTACCACGATTGGGAAATCTTTGAAGATGACAACATGGACAGTCAACGATGGACGGCTCTGTCCTTCGCACTTTCCTCCTTCTAGAAGAGAAGGTACAGATTTTGCCTCGGCTTTTGGCAATAGCTGAGCTCGCTTTATTCAGCCTGTTGATGAAACCACAGCCCACTACAGATTGGTTATGTTGAATTTCGCTCTCTTATTCTTCCTTGTTCTTGTGAATCGGAAACAATAGATTTGAATGGGGGTTAGCATAGGACTGGAATGACACGATTGGAGAGCTGACGAATTATCTTGCTTTGATCACTGGCAAAACATTGTTGCAATTAGAGCCACAGCTTTATTTTCGTTGGCACAAATTTGGTGGACAACTAATGAGTTCGAATCGTATACGATGTGGTATCTTACAGTAGTTAGACATAAATATGAACTCACAACAAAATTCATAATCACAACTGAGCGTTGATATTCTGTATCTACAAATTGCCCTTTCTCGAGTGTGGTATTGCATTTTGTGTCGCAAACATTACGAATTATTTGGGAGGATCGGCAGGTTTATAATTTTGATAAACCGTATAGAAAGTCTGAGTCATGGCAAGCAGCAGAAGCGACACAGCTACAGCAGCCGACATGAAGGACCACGGAGTGTTGAAGTATGCCTGCATGGACCCGGCCCATCGGGCATGCCAATAATTCTGATAAATCTCATTCACTTCCTCAAAGACCTTGGACAAATAGGTCCTGTGGATATCAAACGCCACATCTTTCCTGACATTATTGAAGAAACGGGCAACTTCCTTGTCCGTCCCAAAATAATTCTCGATGATCTTGTGGTCGCCTAGGAACCCAGCATCGGCAGGCGTATTGATGAGACACCCCATGAGAGTAGCATAGGTTGTGATGTACTTGGAGGAATCGCGATAGCACTGCTCAAAAGCAACAAAATTGAGGAACAAAGGACTCAAGAAGTCGTCAATTGTCAAGGCTCGAATCTTGAGGACGCCATTTCTGAATTTGACGTCCAAGATGCTGTGAGTCTTCCTTGGCTTGAACTTGACTCCAGCTTGATCGAGCTTCTTCGCGCTTTGAATCAGGTGGAAGAATCTGCTTGGCCTCCTTACTTCCTCCTTGCAATCGGGGATATAGCTCAAGCGGAACAAATCAAGCAAATGCTTGCCTTCTTTATCGTAGTACTTCTCCAACACATGCGCCGGTCTCTACACCATGCAATTGAAGAACCACAAGGCAAGCTTGGCCAAGGAGGGACCATCTTTTCCAGATCCAACAGACAGATCAAATAACTTCTGCAGCACAAAGTAAGGAATTTGGTTCTTGAGCCGGAGGAGATCCCTCATTAAGAAAGGGAAAACCCAAGCCATAGTAGATAAAGGGTTGTGGGGATCAGCTGGGACTTTTTTCGCGATAGTTAAGAAAGGGTCGTCGAGATCAGCTAGGACTATACTTGCGACTTGGCAGAACAGCTCGATGATGAAGCAGCCATCGAGCACCATCATCCGGATAAGGTCCCGGCCATCGAGTTCCAAGGTCTCCGAATAGCTCTTCCGGATCTCCTTCTCCATCAGAGCTACTGCCTCGAAGAAGTCGTTGAGCACAACTCTCTTGCTTTCCGCCAGTAATAGGAGATCGCCTAGGAACCACCATTTTTGCTCCTGGATCATCTGGAATTGCGTCTTCCCATGGTGGAAGGGGCCGATGGAGACGATATAAGGATGGTAGGCCTTTTTATTGATTTCCGATAGGCTCTGAGGGACTCGGAAGATGCAGCAAGATTCTCTTCCTGCCCCCGTGGTCAAGAGCCTCGGCAATTCCTGCATACTCCTTTCCACTTCCGGCAAGAAACTCTCGTCGATATGGACGACATGGTGAACGGAGCTCTCTGCGATGTGGTCGCCATGGGAATTTGATTCTTCGGGCATCTGTGCTTAAATGCCAAAAACTATATGTTGCTCGGGTAGATTCAAAGCAAAAAAAGTTCTATCTTTCAGAGGAGGAAGCTTTAGCTTCTCTTTTGTTCCCACTCATGAAAGTGCCAGGGTCTCATGAATCATGTATAAGCAAAATTAACATAAACACAACGAAAACAAAGATGAAATATTTCTATACGTGTATCTCAAAGGCATTGTTCGTGCATTTAAATAAAAAAATTTGAATATAAAAAGGGAGTTAAACAAATTACCTCTATAAGCGTGTTTTAAACGAATTAGTTCGGATGTTTTTCAGTTTAAGCTCACAAACGTCAGACCTTTAATTCAGACACACCATCAATGACGTTGAATGGAAGAGAGAATTCGCAAATAATCACTACTATGATTGTGCTAGTAATTTCGTGGAGATAATCCTCCGTATCCTTTATGTTTTAGCCATGACCTGAATGAGAGAGAATCCCTTTTCTCTCTTGCGTACACCAACACACGAAAACACACGCACATTTTTTTAGCAACTGTTGCTTATGCCTTCCTTTTATGCGGTGCGACAATTAGTAACCATTGCTACATGTGGGAAACCATCCCACAATCATGCACTTTTTTGTTCTTTTTGTAAAAAATTAAAAATTAAAAACACGCACATGTGATGTGCATTGCACACAGTCAGCAACAATTGCTGACGGTGTGCACATTTTAATTAATTAAATAAATGAATAAATAATTTTATAATCAATCTTTTTTTAATTATATAACTAAAAAAAATAAAAATGACGTAATCTTTATGTGTGCATTTGGGGTATATTAACATATATTCACTTCAAGCATGCGTGTGCATCATATGCACGTAGGCTTATGACTATAATACAAATCAAATTAAATCCCATTTAATTTAATTTCAGGTCGACTCAATTCGATTGCAGTAATTGCAAACACATTTGTAACAATAATTCTCTCTTGTTCCACGTTATCTTAATTGTTTATGGTGTACGACATTCCTAGGTTCATCACTAAGCTGGTAGTAAGACTCATACTAACATATTAGTACTACTAAAAAAATTAATTGTCTCGATTAATCTTTGTGTCCTACAAGCCATGATTGACATCTAGCAAGTGAATGTTTTAAAAACATAATGAACTTGCCAGTTTTGATTAAATGTAATTCAATCCCTCTGTCTTACTATGTCCGGATTGAACAAAAATCATGGAATATTTGTTAAGTCACAAATTCAATTATATGCACAAATCTAATTGACATACATTTAATTTAAGACATAAATAATTTATTCTCGGTTACAACCCCGGCCATTGATTTCAATGCATTATCATAATTAGATCGCATTGAACATTATTATTATACCTTACATATAACAAGGAGACGGATTTCATATTGCGTATACGTGCAACTTCGTATATGAACAAACTATGACCATCGGGTATAAAGATGGATCAACGACCCGGCATTATGTGCTCCCGCGAACCATAGTTGTTCGACACACAAGTTAACATTATGTCTCATGTCTAAGGATTATTTACACAAAATCAAAGCATGAACAATTAGACATTGACCATGCTAAAAGCTTTCATGTTGCTAATTCTTCTATAATGAGAGTATTAGAATTACTTCATGCAAAAACAAGATAAGATAATTGATGAAATCATTTGGTCACATTAAACAAGTGTCATATCTCATGCAAGGTGCCGCCTACGCATGAAGACACTTTTCTCTCTTCTCCGTGGCGTCCTTAATCCAAGTATTTGATACACCCTTTGGCCTTCTCTAAGGGATAAAATACTTGAATTTCATGATTTTCTACATATTCAGATTCATCACATTCCCCTAAGAAATCAACATGATCTTTACCTATTAGAGATTGCATTTTGGTTGTGATTTGAGAACGAAGACGTAACAATACTATAGTTACAAGCTCCTCTGTTACATCATGATTGGCACTATCATTCATAACACTGAAAGCTAACTGTATCAATCTCTTCAAATGCAGTATCTTTGATTTAACCGCATCATTAGAGAGCTTTGTACAACATCTTCACAATAAGTCCCATGTTTTGCAACTTTTGTCCACCTCTTTAAAATATATTGCAATGGAATGCTTGTAGCATTTGCAACATTTGTCAAGATGCATAGAATATGCCTACATAATCATCATTGCATTTCAAATAACTTATAGTTACAAGAAATGGTTGGACTAAAATGCACAATATGCTTTTATTCACTACTTTCGGTTCCCACGATATAAATATGTAAATGCCCATCAGTTTTAAATCGAAGAACATGTTCGGATAAAACATGCAAAAACTAAGCTTGAAAATTCTTGTAAATGACATGAGTATATACTTGTGCAGCATGTTGCAAATTCTATTATTTTCAACCACAATATGTGACTTTCCTCGAGCACACTCAAAATTATCAACAATTTTAGCGTTGTGCATTTTTTCAGCTTGCTTCTCATAATGATTGACAAATTCATATAAAGTCATCGTCTTACATGCTATATCTTGAAATATATTATTTGTGCTCTCACTCTTTGTGTAGATCTAATTTCTACAAAAAAAAAAAAAAAAAAAAATCACGGCCAAATTCAGGACACCATTCATGACACAAGCGATATAGATTAGCCAACCATTTATTCTCACCTAAACTCCACTCCTGACACATAGCTTTCCAAGTGGTCTCCATTTCAATTTCAGATTCACAATGATATAGAAGCTTGTGTCAATATTTATCATGAAAACTTGGCTTTCCAAGAAGATGTGCAATATGATGCGTATCATTTTTCTTAATACGCCATATACATAAACGATGATCAGAATTCAGGAAAACAGTTCTAATACCATTTGCCATAGTATGATATTGATTAGTGAAAATGGTTTTATGTGCTTTATTACCCATTGCCTCAAAAAAAAAATTGAAATGCCCAAACAAAAGAAGCAATAGTTTCATTCATTAGAAATACACAACCAAACATAACATATTTCTAGTGATAATTCAAGCCAACAAAAGGCGCTCATATCATATTGTATTTATTTGTATCAAACACTATTACATCTCCAAAACTATTATAGTCCAACTTGGATATATCATTAGACTAAAAAACATTGGTCAACCTCTAATCCTCATCCAATTGAAACAAGAAAAATTGCTTCCATTTGATTGTAAGTAATTAAAATGGTTGATGAGTCTTTGATAATCACCTATATCAATCAGATTCATTCATTTTTATTATAAGAAATTTTGACAATCACGTAATGTGAAACCAATATTATTTGACTCACCTACTTCATCACAAAGATAAAAATATGCTTTTGTAACCCTTATAACGGCCTCGATCATAGAAGTCAAAATACATTTGCTAGTGTCTGTAATGTGTCGATATAAGCGTATAAGGTGTTTTTGTTTATCCTCAATGAAATGATGATTATGAATATCTTCAAACTTGGTAACTTCCCAGACTCTATTTTTTATTTTAAATTTAATGCAAGCCTAACATCCTGTTCTCCTCACCGTCTTATAAATATTTCTTTGTTCATGAGGTGGGATTAGTGGAAAGTGTCATTCACAATTACATATAAATGTACATCTTCGCAATACTTCTTTACTATTATTCGTTTTTTATCATTTTCGCACTACAAATCCTTTGCAAATTGCATATGCATTATATGCATTATAGGCTTCATTCTCATTAGCAAACGCCATACCATTTCTGAATTCAAATTCTTCATTAATATTGTGTGCAATGATATTATCCTTTGAAACCTCTATAATATGAGGAAAATATTTAATCATTTAAAGAAGAAAATGAAGTAAATACAAATTTAATTCTAAAAAGATGAAGTCATACCTATTTTGCCCGATAATAGTTCGACTTTTACTAGAAATGAATGTCAAACACAAGTTTTGGTGTTCACCAACTTTAGGTTCTTCATAATTACAACCTCATAATCATTTGCAAAAACCTTTTGGCCAACATATTCTGGTATTATAAACAACAATTATCCATTAGCAAATAATAATTAAAATTGAAAGCGAAATAAAAATAAAAGCAACAATTATTAGTCTAGATTACTAATAGCAGGAGTACTATTCAACCTTACCAAGAACAGGGCAACATATGAATTAGATTGTCGAAAAGATTGAGAACACTCAAAGAACAAAGAAAAACACAAAAGCCCTAAGGTTTTCTAATCTAAAATTTATGCATCAACAACAATAACAACCACAATCATAAAGAATCGAGATTTTTGCTTTTACCTTAAAGCAGAATACTAAAGTAATGAACATGACGAAAATTCCTGACGCCAACGTAGTATTCTCATTCTTGTCTCTCCAAAGCAACTACAAGAAATTGCATAGAGCCATTTACAGATAAAAGTTATTCGGTTACATGGAAGCTCTTATAAAGGCAATCAAAATAAAACAAAATCTATTGATTCAAAATACATCAGAATAGCCAATACTAACTAGAATATATATATAAGGTGTTGGGCATGTTTGATTTAAAATTGTACCTTACAATACTTGGAAGACCAATAATAATTAGGGAATGCATTACATGGACAAAATAACACCAATTGCAAATCAACCATGACAAACTAGGAGGGGCAAGCTATCATATTCATATTCCGAAAGTGCTTAACAACATTCAATAATTGTTCGAAGAACATCTTGTGAAGTAATCATTGTCTAAACTAAAGCACATGTACTTATAAACAACATAATTGAGTAAAACAAGGCATTGGTCTCTTCTATGACATATGTGCAAAGTCAAGTGTACATTAATCTTCACAATCAAGAGGAGATGCGACCTTTACAAGAATCTCTTCCCTTTCTTGTTTCAACAGACTTGGAGCCTTTACCTATAACCGAACAATAACCACTTTTATCATAGTGTATATCTATGGAAGAGTAAGCATAAGGATAACAGATGCAATAAGCACTTATATCATTTTCGGACTTAAATGTCCATGCTTTGTTGATGTTGCAAATGTCATGAACTCTTTAAGTAATTGAGATTGAGAAGCTTAGTCTTTTTCAATTGCAATGTCCATCCCTAAGTGCGTCACCATGTGAGGAACATTCTAAAAAACCAAAACACTTTAATAACATCAATGATATAACCAATTTTTTGCATATAAAATGACCGGCTTGACAAACCGCATTCCTTTTATGCTTTCTCTTGTGAGCGTGATGGATGGGGAAAATTCCCACCATAACACATGAGACTTCTATTGCACTCTCATACCGATACATTATTACTAAAGGCAGCATAAATGAAGTTGGAAAGAATTTCTTTCATGTCAACCACCAAACTAACTTTCATTTGGGCTCGTGAAACCAGTCTGGAGTATAATTAAATAGCATGAAAATCTAGTAAATCTTACACAAATATATTACTCTTATTTTGCTAATTAAATTGGATGACCAACTAAGAAATGTATAAAATCATAAACAAAGAATAAAAAGATCAATTTCACTTCCAGCAATTTATATCACATTGTTTTATTTTATTTTATTAAATAGCACTTTGTAAGAGAAAATTCTAGTCTTTAAAATATTTAATAAATTGAAAGCAGAAGTACATGAAAAGATATGACAACACTCTAATATTTAGATACATAAAACAGCATAATATTGCAAAATCTTTACTAGCTTATTAAGGAGAAGAGTTCCCTTAACAGCTCTACCATCATTGAATATATGGTGGCATTGGATTAGCAAATGTTGCAAGAAAAGTGTAAAGAGCAAAAAGTTTAACACGTTTCTTACCTTTTACCAAAAAAAAAAAAAAGTTCAACACGTACTATGCGACAATCAAACACCAACACAAAAACGAAAATTCCATCAACTACCGGTTCACAGATGCCCTCCCTAGGTAACTGCTCATCGTTGTCACAGCCAGCAAATCTCTAGGATAAAAAAGAAGAAGAAAACCAAATCAAAGACAAATAGCATCTAGAACAACTATAAATAAAAACTTCTAGGAAATTAACTTAAAACTACAGAAATGAAAGACAAGACAAAAATGTATTCAGTCATATGCATTCTCAACAAGTTTTTCATAAATAATGCACAATAGAAGGGAGAAGAAAGTAACAAATTCTTGTGGGCCCCATGGCACTGAATATATCTCAAAGAATTCCCTAGAATGAGAGACAATTTAGTTTAATTCTATTATTCTACTTGGGACTATTTGGAATGTCTCCATTTAAATGAGGGGAAAGAAAGGTCTAAAGCAAGATATTGTACTTTCAGAAAATTTGTCACTAACAATATCAACAAAGGCATGAAACACAAAGGTGATTGTTCAAGGCTTATGAAAAGATATCTTCACTGTTACATGTAAGAAGGAAATTGATCACTAGTAGTATCGACTAACAATGCTTTGTTGCAGTAAAAACTCACAAAACTGTGATCCGCAACACCTAAGCTACAAATTCACATTGTGTATGGCTTAGATCTGCATTTTGTTCAAATTTATTTATGGGATTGCATCCCATAACCAAAATACTATTATTACTAGACGGTCTAATAATTCATCGTACCCAGGCAACATCATCCTATTGCCAAATATAGTGTTGCCATTACAATGTCATCATGACTATACTATCTAAAGACATAATGCACAATTAACCATAAATGACATCATTAAATACTATCGGTTTTCCTTTTTTGTCATAATTATTTCTTGGAGATTAGTTTTTCTTGCATAGAAAAAGGAAGATGCCACTAAGATGATACTCACATCCATAGGTCACAAACCTTAAAAGCATAAGCAATCACACCTCTTCCCTTGAAAATAGACACTTCAAAGCTATGTCCTCGGATACAAATCCAGTCCCATCAGTATGTTTTTGGCGGAATGGAAATGCAGTCTTTCACTGTGGGTTTTTGGCGCAATGGCAAAACATCTTAGAATCTCTTCCCTCTCTTGTTTCAACAGACTTGGAGCCTTTACCTATAACCGAACAATAACCACTTTTATCATAGTGTATATCTATGCTTTGTCGATGTTGCAAATGTCAGTGAACTCTTTAAGTAATTGAGACTGGAAAGCTTAGTCTTCTTCAGTTGCGATGTCCATCCCTAAGTTCGCCACCATGTGGGGGACAACCTAAGAAACATCCACGACAAACAAGGTTATGAATTTTTTTAGTGCAAATGGAAGTAAAGAAAAGAAAATACATTAGAATATTGTAAAATTTAATATGCAATCCAAAACTATTGTCAAATTAGTACCAATAAAAAAGAGTGGCAGTTCTCAACCTCAACTTATAATGAGGAATGAGAAAACTTAGAACCCCAACATCTCATGTGGCATTAAACAACTCTCGTTGCAAAAATCAATGGATCATACAACCAGTATTGATGACATCCATTCATCATACTTCATGTCTAACTAACAATAAGCAAGTACCATTTCTTAGATTACAATTAGACCATAGGACGCACAAGCCCGTCACCATAAGTTGAGATTAGACATGAGATTCCTCTCATAGCACAAAAAAGTAGGAAAGAGGCTACAACTTAACTCAACCAATCACCACAAATGAATCAACCAAGTCTCACTTAAGCAACTTCCCAGTTGAGATTTTCCCAAAACGAATAAGTTATTTGATGCATAGTCTAGTAGAGTTTTGGCCAACAAATAGAACCAACATTAACCCAATTGATAACTTCTCTTTCCACGCATACCGAAATCAAACTCACATCAACACGCAATTACTTGCTGAGCACAGAGCAAAGTGATCTTTCGCCTCATGCTTAAAGGGTACTTCTTCGTGCTCGCTTGAGCACAAAGTATATTCATATCAAAGCAAAAAGATTAGTTCTTTCGACGAAGCAAGTTGCAAGGTCCATTAAACCAAACCAAAAAGAAGAAGAAGAAGAAGAAAAAAGAAACGAAAAGAAACACGAGGCGTGGCGGTAGATGATGATCGAATGAATTCACTTTCGTGTTCCTTCACTACTCGCGCATTCGCTGGCAACTGAACAACCCAACAAGATGCAGAAACAACCCATTCGGGATTTCAACTGCGCATTCCAAAACCAATCCATGAGAGGGGAGGAAGAAGGAAACTCACCGGTCGAGAGATAAACGCACAAACGCGAGCATAATGAGAGTGTCAAGTTAGAAAGAGAGTCAATGAAGTGTGACTAAAATTCAAAGAGAGAGGCAGTGGGAATATGATTCTTGCTCATCCGATCCATAGCAAGCGGGAATCCTTCTCCAGCCCGCACCTCTCCTTCTTCTCCACATTGTCGACCCCGCCCAGGTTTGTCGAGATCTCCCTCGTGACCGAGCAGCCTAGCGTTAGGGACAACGCCTGGTCAGTAGTGGGGAGCCTAGTGTCGCTCGGGAACGAGACTAAGGCCGCCTCCCTCCTGTCAAAGGCCGATGGCTTTGCGGCGGAGGCCGGCAAGAATCCTTCTCCAACCTGCACTTCTCCTTTTTCTCTACACCATTCGAGATCTCCCTCGCGACCAAGCGGGCAGATAGTGCCCGGTCAGTGGTGAGGAGCCCAGTGCTGCTCGGAAACAAGACCAAGGCCGCCTCCCTCCTGCCGAAGGCCGATGGCTTCGCGACAGAGGCCGGCAGGACGAGGAGGACGAGCATATGCCGAAGACGGAGGATGCCAGAGGCAGATGAGGCTTTTGGGGGAGGGCAGAGCTAGAGCCAGAGCCGGAGGCAGACACAAACCTTATGTTCGATCTCTGAGGGAACAATCGGAGGTGGAAGGGGTTGGGACCCAATTGTGACTGGTGAGGCTCCGACGTGTTAGAAGCAGATGACTAGCAAGGCTTTTGAGGAGCCGAAGTCGGAGCCGAAGGCGGAAGCGGAAGTAGAGAAGGAAACGCAGGTCTCGATCATTCTGTGTTTGTTCTCCCACGAGGAGAGAGAAAAAAAATTGCAAAAAATTCGATTGAGGAGAGAGAATGGTCTTTTAGGCGGGAGCGTGCATGGCTTGTCTTTTCTTTTGCCAGCAAGCTGAGCCGAGTTGAGTCGAGCGAGTCCTTTCATTTTTCAGAGGGTCCCACATGACAAGTGTCAATATCTGAGTGGTATGTGCGCACCAGGTCAGTGGATGACGTGGCGCGCACATACCATTAAACATTTTCTCGAGGGAGAGTTTTCTCTCAATTTGAAATTTTGGTCTGACGTAGTGGGACCCACATCAAACGCGTTCACAATCTCAATTGCCTTCTTAATTGCCACGTTGGAACATCATCTGCACACAATAGAGATCATATCGCAATTCCCCTCACGTGAAACCGTTAGTTGTTCCAAGTCGTCTTCTAGGACGAAACGGACTCGAGTAGGGGGAGATACTCTGATTGAATTTCACTGATTTTGAACTTTTAGCTCATGTTCATGTCATGTTATAAGTGGATTTTCTCTAGATAAATTGGAAACTGCAGAGGACAAGCAAAGAAGTCCACTTTAGCAAGCACCCAGGCCCAAGCCCAAGCCAAGCCCAAGCCCAAGCCCAACCACTTCACTTTGGTTAGCGGCATTTCGGGACTGAAGTCTAAAACCTTGATTTGGAGCGTGATCTTGGTGGGCAGCGAACCGAAACCAGAGCGACAGAGGTCCCAGAGCCGAAGAAGAAGAAGAAAGGAAGAAACTTCGAGAAATCCGACATGGCAGAGCCGCCGCCGAAGAGACAAGGAGGCGGCGGAGGAGGAGGAGGAGGAGGAGGAGGAGGACGCCCTATGCCTCCGCCGGGGAGGGGCGGCCCCCCGATGATGCAGCCCCCTCGCCCTCGCTTCGAGCCCGTCGAGCGAGAAAAGGTCCTCTCTCTCTCTCTCTCTTTCTTTGAGCATCTGCTAGCTACTAGTCGCCCGCGCATCGCGTCTCGGTCTGTGCTCCTTCGTCCCGCGAGAACGTCGCGAGTCCGCATCTGCTCGCGTCTCCTATGGCGGCGGCGCCTTCTCTCTTATGCACGCCCCTCGTTCGGGAATTTAGCGGCGTACGCGGACGCCGGTGCTGTATTAGGGCGTGGGTTTGCTCTAGGGTTTAGTTTTCGCGGCTAGGATTCGGACGTGGTGTATAGCCCCCGGGCGGTCTCCGGGAGCATTGGATGGAATTCGCTGGCGAGCTCTCTATTCTCTCGTGATTTGGTACCTTGAAGGGTTTTGCAAGTGATAGGAGATGTTTTATTTTGCGATTACTCGGGTTTCGTAGCGTGTTGACATCAAGTTGCAGCACATTGTGGTAGTGGTTAGCTTAGTGTGGTTCTGTGTTTGTTATCGAAAAAGCTCGAGGAGCCTTTGTTTCTTTTCCTTTGATAGGTGAAGATGGTGTGTTAGAGACAATGAATGGTACATGAGCTTTAGCATGGAGGGGGTCTATGATAGAGAAAAAATGGTTTTTTTTTTTTTTTTTTTTTCTAACCTTGATCATGCTATGATGGGGTTTTGTGTTTATTAGGACTTATGTAGCTGATAATTTTTCTTGTTTTGAAATGCAGACATGTCCGTTGTTGCTTCGAGTTTTTACCAAGGTATGCTCATGCTCTTTTTCCCCACTTTCACTTTGCATATGTGGAGTCATTGGTGTTAAGCCACTAAAAATGTTGGAAGTTAATGGCTTATTAAGAAGTGTTAACCATGGAGGGGATTCCTTTGTCTATCTGGTTGAATTGTCATGGTTAGAAGTTAGCATCTTAAAATAATATAGAGAGATAAAGAAGGGACCAGAAGATGTAAGAAAATGGCCTCATCCTTGTCTAGAACATTTTCAAGTCTTGTTGGAGTAGCATAATGGATGCTGGCGAATTGCTCATTTCTGAGTTAGTTGGTTCCTGGTTGAACTATTACTTGTTATTCATTCCTCGATGATGAAATAACTGTTACTGTCGTTATCCATCTTTCTTATTGATTTGTGTGATTCTTGCAAAAAATTGACCAGTGAGTTTTTTCTGCGGTCCACCCAGTGACATCAGAAAACAATAAAGAAACAAAAGCAAATGCATCAGCAACTTGAAGAGGCCATTGCAGTATATTCTCATTTTCTCTTTCATTCATATATGAGAATTGAATCCTACATTCGACACAAGCACCAATATGGTTGCTTGGCAGGTTGCACGTGTTTTATATCTGGATGTGGTGATGCTCCTCCATTTGATAGACATCTCTGTTCAGAGAATATATGGTGATCCAGCTATGAGTTACATGTCATTGTTTGCTACTGAGAGCTTTAGTGCTGTGAAAATCCCTTGTTTCCTTTTCCATGATGTCTCTCTGCATGTACATTACTTTAATTTCACATAGAAAGGATGAAGATGACAACATTCTTGCTAACTGTTCACCATCTGTTGGGGTGGTTTCCTTGTTGGGTTATTTATCTGAGGTGTTTGTCAGAGGTGGCCTGGACTATAAACTTTACTCATTTGCTATATGCCAATTAAATTTAACAGCTTGGGGGCCATCATTCCAAGGAAGACTTTGCAGTGAGAGGCAAAGAGCCCAAAGATGAGGTCCAGATTTATACATGGAAAGATGCTACTTTGCGCGAGTTGACAGACCTGGTATGTGTCGTTGCATGACTTTATTTCATTATTATTATCCCTGTCTATGCAAGTGCGTGCATTTGATGTTTGTCATAGATGGAATCTGAAGACTTCATACTGTATATTGCCACTAATGAACTGCCTTTCACAAGAATTTAAATTTAGCATTTCCAATTAGGTATGCATGTAAAAGAATGATGCTTTTGTTGTTGCAATAATTTAGCTCTAAATTGCATTTGGATTACGTGGAAAGCCAGATCATAATTAAAACGTATAGGAATTCTTTTCTCTAAAGATTTTTGCTGAGAGATTGTTATGAGGCAAATAGATGAGCAAATGAAAGGGTCCTGGCTTGCAAGTGCTAGAGGGACATAGAGTTGGCATTGACGTGATGCTTGCATATCTTTGCTACATTGTCATTTAGCTTGTTTGGTGCTGGGAGGTATTTATTTATTTTCTTAGCGGTCTGTTTGTTTTAGCTTTAACAGAGTAATTTTTGTGTCTAAAATTCTGAAAATAGTACTTATGTATAATCTACCACTTTGCAGGTAAAAGAGGTAGCTCCAGAAGCCAGGAGAAGGGATGCAAAATTATCATTTGCTTTTGTTTATCCAGATAAAAATGGTCGTTTTGTGGTTAGAGAGGTGATTCTCTCTCTCTCTCTCTCTCCCCATCCGTGCACACACCCTTGCATGCCCATTTACATCCACATCCTCACTGCGCACCCACATGTTCACCCACCAACATGTCTCTGTTGACAAAAGCTGTGTTTCTTAGGTTCTGTATAGTATGGCCTGTTGTCATTTATAATTGTATTCAATGTTACTTTTAGCTGATCGCTCTATCTTTATTTTTATTTTTTTCAACTATGATTAATGGATACTTTTTGATCATCATTCTATATTGTTCTTCTCTCTTAAATGCACAGTGCTGCCAATAGAGCCTCACGTTCTTTTGTATCAGTAGCTCTTTTTATTTGCTGTTTATCTATCTCTGTAACCTCTGAAATCCTTCTCTCATCCATTGGGCTATTATCTTTAAAATGTACGGCACAAGGAAGAAGTGCTGGGGGTTAAAGGTTGATCAACTCTATAGGAGAATAGGAAGATAAAATGCTTATACATTCAATCATACTTAATGCCTAAATGACATATATGGGATGCATATATGCTTAGAATATTTGAGCCACACCTCTCACACAGCCTAAACTCGGAGGCTTAATTAATGACATGCCCTTTGTTTCATGAAGGTGGGAAAGACCTTTTCTTATGGCAATGGGAGACGACTAGACGATGCGAAGACATTGGCTGAACTGAGCTTTCAGGTGAGATATCACCCCTCTTGGATGTTGCACCTACCCAACTTACAATCAGGACATGTTACTGAAGTCTTTTGTTGTCTTGACAGATTGGAGACTATCTGGATGTGGCAATTCTGTAAAGAGGCGTTATCCCGATCCTTATGTTTTGTTTAGCCTAAATTATAGGTTGGATTGCTTGTGATGAATTTGTGTTATAACATATGTCAGATCCTCCGGGTAATATGTGTTAGCTTATGTTTTGCGCACATAAGAGGACTTTGAAGTATATTTTCGATGGAATTACTGGACTCGAGTGTTTGAAATGCTGGTCATGGCGTTCAAATCCTTAATAGGTGCTTGCTAATGATTCCGTCTAACAGATGGGGTGGGTCGGGTTTGGAAGGGTTTGGAATCGGTCGAAAATGATTCGATCTAAATTGACTCATTTAGTCTGGTTTGGCCTATGTCCATGCAATATAAATTTAGCAATCCATGCCCAACTAATGCATCACTCGAATTGAGACCCCCTCTTTAGCAATTTTTCTTCTTATATTGTTCTTTTGAAGAATAAGCGGCTCTATGGATCGGTTTGTCGAGTTAATGAGTGAACTCAGGTGAGGTTATGGATGGGAGCATGAAGGGGACCTTGACGAGGGTTTGGGATTTGGTTCTATGCTAACATATATTTGTGGAGTGGATTTCTTTTAACTTAGCTAAAAGTAGAGAGAAACTTAGGGCGCGCTTGGTAATCATTTTGTTCCCGAGAATAATTTTTTATCAAAAATGATTTTTTTAATTCTATTCCCGAGAATAATTTCTCGATAAAAAATACGTTTGATAATTGTATAAAATTTCATTTTGGGGATATAATTGTGTTTCGTAAGATTCTTAAATTTTTTAATTTCTCTTTTTTTTTTTTTTTTTTTTTTTCAATTTTTTCCTTCTTATTTGTGGCCGACTGCCGTGGTTGGTGAGCTTGTTGGTGAGCTTGTCAGAGGCTCACCTAGCCATGGCAAGCCCTGGCCTTGTCAAATCTAGGCAAGGTCGAGTCTTGCTAGTGGCTAGGCGAGACTCAGCCTCACCAAGAAAAATATTAAGAAGAAGAGAAGGAGACAATAGAGAAAAGAAAAGAAATAAAAGAAATAAAATTAGGCTTGATTTTTGAAATTATTCTCGAGAACATAAAGTAATTTTTTTCTACTTTTTGATTACGTTAGAACAAAAGAACAAAGATTTTTGTTTTCATAAAAAAAAAATTTACCAAATGGATTTTTGTTCTTTTTTCGTTTCGAAAAACAAAAAAAATAAAGTAGCTGTTTTGAATATGATTATCAAACAGGGCCTTAAAGTATCCATAAAAACTATCTCTGTGCAATTAAAATTTCCAGATGCACTAAATATCCAAAAAAAATTGCGAACGCACTAATCTTTAAGGCCATCTATCAAGGTTTCAAGTCATGTCTTTCTTGATCCATGGGATAAGAGACCTTGGAATCACAATCTAAGATTGAGTTTCAGTTCGTAGGAAAAAATCAGTCGATAATGTAATGTCATCTGTTCGGACAGACATGATTCAGCTTCCTTAAAGTCAAGTTTCAAACTGTCCAACCTCTTCTTCAAATTGAATAAGATTACACGTTTGGTTCCGAAGCTATTCATAGCTTGAGGTTAAGTGATCGCTCCTTTTCTAACTCATCCAAACACCTAGTCTATTGTCGATTTGTTGGGTCAGGTTTCGCTGGTTTAGGTATAGATCAATAAATATTGTTATGCTAAAATGGGTAAAAAAAAATGCTATATGTGTGGGAGAAACTTAAATTGGAGATACAAAGGAAAGCTAGTTAGGGTTGTTTGATAACACTTATGTTACGAGGAATAATTTCTTAGGAGAAATAATCTTTTTTTATTTCTATTCCCTAAAACAATTTATGAATAAAAGAACGTGTTTGGTAATTATATAAATTTTTTATTCTCGAAATGAAAAAAGAATAAGAGTATGTTTGGTACCATCCACAAAAGTTCTATTTCTTTTAATTTTTTAAGATTCTTTCCTTTTTTTTCTTTTATTATTCTTCCTTGCCAGTCACCGACGACCGCCGCTTGCCGACCAATGGCCGATTGTTGCCTGCCGGTCGACCGCTGACCACTGATCGCAGCCGCCGGAACAACCACCACATCACTACCGTCGGCAAAGCGGCAAACAACCAAAACAATCCTCCCCTCGTGGAGCTACAATTGACGAAGCAGCCCACAACACCAAAGCCAAAATTCGAGATGGCTTCACTGTTTGTGCGGCTGTGCCGTGCGGCGTGCACACATAATAAACGGGTCGAAAGAGGGTTATTTTCAGACCCATTAGAATCCATTGTTAGCCGAGCTTTGTTCTAATAAACCAATTTCGACCCATCTCGTAACTTTCAGACGATTCATATGGTATCCAATTAATACAATCCATTTCGACACCCATATTTATATCCGATTCATTTAGACTTTTTCTTAACTCGAAACTCTTACACTATAGATGCCATGTAAACTCTTGTATTTTTTTCTTATATTCTTTTTAAAATTCAGATAAGATTTTAGATTTTGGTGGGCTTGCGTTCTAAAGCTGGGTTCATGATTTTTCACGATTGGCTTGATTTCTGACGAAAATAAAACCAGGTGCAGTCTTTGTCGGCTTTCTTCTCTGTACATGTTTCTCTTTTCCACTCATGAGATGTGCCCTGGAAAAAGCGGAACTTGAACGCGATAGAAATCGCCGGGGGTCCAAAATCATGGACACGACGCTTCAGTTAGACACATCACATCAAAAATCTCGAATTCGACGTGTGATAATAATCAATGACAACAGTAGCTCGAAATTAGCCAATTTTCTCCCTTTCTCTGCGTCGGTGTCGCTGAACATCGCGCAAACAATTCATTAAGCTTTTTATGCGCAACAAAAGGATTTGATGACGTGGCATGTGATGCTAACTTATTGACTCTTTTCTCGCGTCGCCATGAACCATTAAAATGACTCGTAAGTCCAAATCCAATAACAAAAATCGGTCCAATGTGTCGTGTCATCTTGATACTTTTGACTTCTTTAATATGGTACTTAAATTTTGACTCAATATATAATGTTATCCATACAACTTTTTAATTTGTTAAACGTGGCCCTTGAAATTTTAGTACTATTTTAATTTAGTCGCCGAACCGTTTAAAAATACTTAATATTATCATTTCATTATTTAAGTTCGAGGATAGTATTGATTCAAGGCTAGATATTGAATACATTATAAGTTTAGAGATGATATTACATATTAGTATAAACTATAAAGTTAACTTTAGATACTTTATTGGGATGACATTACACATCTGGTTAAAATCTAGATATCATTTATATAATCTACCTCCATATATTGAATTTCTCTTCACTAAAGATAGGGAACTTGAAACTTATCATGTTACAGATTCTAGGATTGATTCTAGAGTTTATCCAAGTTTTACTTATTTATTAATTGAAATTGCAGTAAATTATCACTTTTAATGACCATCATTTACTACTAATTTACTAATCACAACTTATATTTAAACACACGAATAATATGAAATAATAATAAAGTAAAAATCTTGGTCATACAATAGAAACTCGGATAAGAAACTCGGATAAGTGGTTTCATTTTATATATTTATCATCGGACACTACAAAACATTATAAGATCACATGAAGAGACAAATCGAAAAAAATGAAAAAAACTTGTTCGGTATTTCATGTTCCACTAGCCTACCTGTGAAAATAGATTTTTCATTTTGAAACCCGAAATAAGATAGGCTCCCACCGATCCATTTCTCTAGGTTCGAGTTCTACTCTTCACTAAAATGAAATATGGGCAAAACTAGAAGTTGCTGGCAGCCTGGCACCGACAAAAATACAAAAGAAGAAGAAGACGCCACTGTGCGAAACGGTGTCACTTAGCGGTAATCCCCATCTTAATCGACAAACAAGATAATCAACAGAGCGTGATATCACAGGCGAACGAGCCCCTTCGAAAGCGATCTCTCTCTTTCTCTCTCTCTCTCTCTCTCTCTCCGGCGTCCGTTTCCTGAATCTTTTCCTACTCAACACTACTCTCCCAAATTCGCCGTCGCCGCAACGCCCACCGACACTCCCCTCCGCCGCCCCCCGCCGCCGCCGCCGCCGCCGTCTCCGATCTCCGCTTCCGGATCGCTCCATGATTTGAGGTGTGCACGATCGCGGACTCCTTCATCGCCCCCTCCTCCTCTCTTCGCTCCCTCGCTCTCGGCTCGCGATTCCGACGTTCCGGCGGCTGATTCTTGCCATTGTCGCGGTTTTGCAGGTTCTCTTTCTTGCTTTTTTTTTGGCGGTGGGATGGCATTGAAGCGAGGAGGAGCGTCCGGCGTCGGGATCGGTCGGGGCAGGAGCGGCGGATCGCGGCTGGCGCTCGTCGTGCTCGTCTTCTTCTGCGTGCTCTCGCCTCTGGTTTTCTTCTTCGGCCGAGGCCTCCACACCGGTCAGTAGTGCTCGTGTGCGATGAAGCCGCGATTTCTGTTGCTCCTTTTCGCAGTGTGGGATTTGCGCGTGGCATTGTCGTTGAGTAGGATGTGCAGATCTCGCTAAGTGATTAGATAGGTTCTTGGTTGAGCTTTCTTTTTCCCTTGCGGTTGTGGACTTGACATCGCTTGTGTTGTGTTTCTTTTTTTCCTGATATCTAATGACTGTGACGACAAAGATGATTGGGATTATAGATCATCGAGGAGTTGGCCCTAAACGAGGAAATATGCTGTGGATGACTCTATTCTCTAAATGACTGGACGGTGCTAGCATTGTTTCGGTACAACATTGACGTAAATAGATTCGATTTGTGATGGATAGGCAATGACGTACTATGAGGTAGCAAGAAGTAGATTCCCATAAGCCCAAATACATTATCACATATTGAAGTTTTAGTTGAGGTTTAGTGTCAGCCAACTCCTTAGCAACTTTTATACTTCTGCAGCTAGGTTCATGAACCCGAGATTACGCAAACCTTTTTGCAACTAACTTTCAAGTTAGGTAGCAACAAATTCTGCAAGGGGGAATAGGATCAGAAAAAGCCGATGCCTTTGATTTAAGCTTCTTCAGAATGTCTACAAGGACAGATTTAGGGGGTTTCTTGGTTCTAGGCCAGAAAACATTTTAAAAAGTTGCAATCTGAAACGGAGACTGTTTCTACCATCCTATGAGAGATGCTTTCATAAGTGTATCTTTGTGAGTTTGGTGGTGGTATTTCACGGGTCTAAATTACCCACTTAATATGGTTCATTGGCTTGTGATCATTAAAACGAGTAGCATGTGATAATTCATGATTTTTCATTTTGATTGGTAAAAGAAAAGACTATTATAAGGCACCGAGGAGGTGCAGACCAATATACAAGTAGAGCTCAGATCCAAAAGAGCTAAGTTACAAGACAAATTATCTACCATGTCGATTAAAGCATTGGCATCCACACATGTTTTCCGCTATAGCATAACTGTGAGATTTTCAACCAACTTCCAACAATTTCATAAAATGGGCATCTCCTCCCTGAAGAAGGCTCTCTGATTTCGCTCTTCCAAATCAATTAAAAAACAGCAAGAGGCATTGAAGAAAACCATCTTTCCTTAATGTGAGGCAAAAGTAGACCATGCCAAGCCCATAATCCTCGTTAAATAGATCCTCCTATAACCCAAGATAGCCTGTGCAGGAATAAGAGGCCACCTATATCATTCTTGTGCACGGACAGTGAAAGAGGGGATTTCTCATAGTCCCTGCTTCTCTTTTTCAAAAAATGCATCTACTGATCAGCACAATATCTCTTCATTGCAAATTATCTAAGTAGAGAATACATTCCCAGGATGCTTCTGAAGCAAAGAATGAAACTCCAGATGGTATTCTTACTTTCCAAATAGCTTATTAAGGAAAAGCCTCTCTGCCACCAACAATTTTCTTTTAGAGCAAGTTGTAATAAGACTTTTCAGAAGAAGTTCCATCTCTACCACTACTCAGACAAAGTGATGACAGAAGAGAAATCTTAAAGTTGCACAGCAAATTTGAGGACTGACAAAGCTTCAAATTCCCAATTTTGGAACAGGTTGTGGAAGTAAGATTTCGGAATGTCTATTAGAAAAGAAGTTTATCATTATGTTGAAGCTGGAAAGCCTGGGCTACAGATTATAATTTTTGAAACTGAAGAAATGGAGAATGCCCATGGTCTTAGGTTGTTTTCCCATGCTCACGTCACTCTATGGAAAGATGCTGGTCAAGAGTATTTTTGTTAATAATGGTAGAGTTTCCAAGGAGAGCATCGTGTCCCAGTGGTGTGAGAGAATGGGGCTGAAATGAAATTGTAGTAAGAAATAGACAGCCAAGCTAGTTGGTTAATGGCCATTGTTATTCAGTGGCTTTTGATCTTTTTGGGCTGTACCGGAAAAAGATAGGACGTGTACATTCTTGCCTTCATCCATCCTCTTGAGTACAGTATGAATAGTGTCCTATTTTTATCATTCTGTGTTGATCTATGAGAACAAGAATTACCATCCCATTTGTACATCATTCTTTTGTACAGTTGACCATGAGAATGAGATTGCTAATTCCCATTCTCTGCTTCCCGTACTAGTATCATTCGAACTTAAGTTGTGCTTCCTGTAGAGTACAGTTTGAATAGCTTTATATTATTATCACTCTTATGTCCATCCATGTAGTCCCAAATCAAACATTAGAAAATTAATTACCCTTCCATTTGTGCATCTTTCTTTGTCACAGTTAACCATGAGAATGAGAATGCTAATTTCCCATGCTTTGCTTTCCATCTTTGTTCCATTCGAGCCAAAGTTCAGCTTTATTATAAACCTAACTTAGGAGTCAGCCTCTGTTTCGTATCTGGGAAGAAGGAACTGGTTGGGGCTGATATTAGGAAATTGCTAGTTTCACTTGTAGCCTGTGAACTTTTTTGAATTTACCTATGCTTATATATGTTGTGGTGATGCAGTAATTTATCTCTTGTGAACTTATGTGTTTCCATCTACAATTTTCACCCAATAAAGATCATTTATGTTTACGAATTTCCCCTTTTGTAGGTGATGACAATGCCTCAAATGGTTCAGGCACTGAGGTACACTTTTGATATGTATTTTAATGCCTCAAGAATTTCTGCTATTTTAAATGTGCTAACGTACAGAGTTCTTGGAACTGTAGAACATTGATTGGCGAGAGAGGATGGCATTGCAACATCTTTCGTCTCTTTTTTCTAAAGAGGTAACATTCAAATTTGATGACTTCCACTTGAGCTGCCTCTTTAAGATTGCTGGTTGCTATGTAATAGTATTGAGATATATATTGCCTTGGTGTTATGTTCTGCTTCTTAAATCTAGGTACTTGACGTCATCACGGCCAATATAGATGATTCAAATCCTTTAAGTCTTGATAGTTTCAGAAAAAGCAACATGTCTGCTTCATGGAAAATAGATGGATCAGAGGCATCATTTGAGAATAAGGTTATAGTCTTTCTTTGCTCATTTCTGTATTTATTTCTTACTCGAGTAAAATCTGTTAACATAACTGTGACCTTTGTTTAATTAAAGCCATTCTGGATTTATTTATTTATTTTGGCCCCTCACTATGAAGCCTAAAGTGTCAGCTGACAATATGAAACAACAAACACCAAAGGGCATGGTGACTGAGTCTTCAGGTAGCTTTCTTTTATCTGCAATTTTTGGATGTACCCATGGAGACTTTCTGATCATTGTTTATGTCCTCTTGCAGATGAACAATCAAAATTTGTTGATTCACCTGCAAAGCTTGCTCGTAGGGTAATCTTTTTGGTTAATGAGAATTTCTGTAATGATGATTTATTATTCCTTGTTTTGTCCCAAGGACCAGAGTTTTTCCATCAACTTGTAGATTACGAGGGGAACATCTGTATTGGGAATTGGATTTTTGACAACTGCTTTTACTGTCACTGTTTGCAATTTGCTTACTTGTTTCCAACTTCTATTTATGACCACTTCTGCAGCAACTTAGAGAGAAAAGACGTCTAAAGCGTGCAGCTGAGTTGGTGCAACAAGATGAGGAAGTAACAGTTAAACTTGAAAATGCTGCCATTGAACGCTCCAAGTCAGTTGACTCTGCTGTTTTGGGGAAGTATAGCATTTGGAGGAAAGAAAACGAGAATGAGAACACTGATTCAACCCTACGTTTTATGCGGGACCAAATGATAATGGCAAGGGTGTATTTAACCATTGCAAAGATGAAAAACAAGCTTGACTTATACCAAGAATTGCAAACTCGGATCAAAGAAAGTCAGCGTGCTTTAGGGAGGCAAGTGGTGATGCTGATCTGCATCACAGGTACTGAAATCTTGTAACTTTTATGAATTACTCAAATATTTTTGTTTCCATGATGTGGGAAAATGGTACTCACCTTACTATTTGACATATTTTGTGTAGTGCACCTGAGAGAATCAAGGCTATGGGCCAAGTTTTGTCTAAAGCTAGGGAGCAGTTGTATGATTGCAAATTAGTCACTGGAAAACTGAGAGCTATGCTGCAAACAGCAGATGAACAAGTTAGAAGTTTGAAAAGGCAGAGCACATTTCTGAGTCAACTGGCTGCTAAAACAATTCCAAATGCAATTCATTGTTTGTCCATGCGTTTAACCATTGAATACTATCTCCTTCCCCTGAGAAGAGAAAGTTCCCTCAAAGAGAAAACTTGGAAAACCGTGATCTTAACCATTATGCTCTCTTCTCTGACAATGTTTTGGCTGCATCAGTAGTTGTCAACTCAACAATTATGAATGCAAAGGTGAGATAGAATTCCGATTTTCTACTTGTGTGTACAATGCATTGTCAGGATTTTTCTCTTGCTTTCATTTCAAGAAGAATGAGGCATGTCTCAGTCATGGTAACTTTGAGAAAATAATCTTTGTAGTGAAACTTTTGAACCCAACAATCATGAGATTGACTGCTGTTGATATTGATCTCATAGTGGACTAACTTCTCCTGATTTTTTTTGTCCTTGAGTATCTTAACTGACTGGAACTCTTACCAGAAAATGTTTCGTGTTTGGACTGCAGGATCCTTCAAAACATGTGTTTCATCTTGTTACTGATAAACTTAACTATGGGGCAATGAACATGTGGTTTCTACTAAATCCTCCTGGAAAAGCAACAATCCATGTTGAGAACGTTGATGAGTTTAAGTGGCTTAACTCATCGTATTGCCCAGTTTTGCGTCAACTGGAGTCAGCTGCAATGAAAGAGTATTATTTTAAAGCAGATCATCCGACCACACTTTCATCAGGGTCTTCCAATCTCAAGTATCGGAACCCGAAATATCTCTCAATGCTTAACCATTTACGGTTCTATCTTCCACAGGTCTACCCTAAGTTGGATAAAATTCTTTTTCTTGATGATGATATTGTTGTCCAGAAGGACTTGACTGGATTATGGTCAGTTAATCTGCATGGGAAAGTAAATGGTGCTGTGGAAACCTGTGGTGAGAGCTTTCATCGTTTTGACAAGTACCTGAACTTTTCGAATCCTCACATTGCAAGAAACTTTGACCCAAATGCATGTGGATGGGCATATGGCATGAACATGTTTGATCTTAAAGAGTGGAAAAAGAGGGATATCACTGGGATATATCACAAGTGGCAAAATATGGTGAGTCAACAACCATTCTTTCTGTTTTTTTTCTTCCCATTTTCTTTTTCATTTTAGGAAAATGAAATGAAGCATTAAACTCACGATTTATGTTATTAAAATTGGGGTACCTTTTGGCTTATATTCTACTTTTGGACCATAGATCAGGACCTGACTTGTCAGCTGAACACCTACAGTTTGAATTTTAGTTGGTTGAATATATTGGCTCAGTTACGGGCTACTTACTTTATTGCAACGCAAGTTTTTTTTAGTGAAAGTAAAGTGACTAGTTTTAAGGTTGTTTACATTGTTCTTCCCTCTCCCCACCAAAAAAAATGAAAAAACTTACTGTTTTTCTTTTGGTTACAGAATGAAGATAGAGTTCTTTGGAAGCTTGGAACACTGCCTCCAGGGTTGATCACATTTTATGGGTTGACGCATCCTCTTGATAAGTCATGGCATGTGCTTGGTCTAGGTTACAACCCAAGTGTTGATCGTTCAGATATTGATAATGCAGCCGTTGTACATTACAATGGAAATATGAAACCATGGCTCGAGTTAGCCATGACAAAGTATCGACCGTACTGGACCAAGTATATCAAATATGATCATCCCTACCTGCGGACCTGCAACTTGAGCAACTGAAACATGGCAAAGAAATCCAAGGTACAGTTGAATGCTCTATGTCCTTCAGGGCAAAAGGATCACTACCATTTCCTATGCCTGAGAAGGGATTAAGTTCTGTTGATGCGGGGGTTCTTCTTTTCCACATTGTTTAAATTGCTTCACAATTCGTTGAATTCATTCTCACTGCCCCTTACCCATTGAAGGTAGTTTACATTGAACATCCCACTTGACCTGTAAAACTTCACTGATATAGTCCACTCCAGCTCAATGTCTAACATGGGGTGTCATGAACAAGTATCTCATAGTTCTTGTGATTGAATTGGAAAACTCGCTTTATTCTTTGGACATTAGTTAGTTCCGGAGAATCATGTAGATTGTTAAAACTTGTTTTGTTTCCTGTTATTGGCTTTCCTTGTATTCATGGTCTAAGTAGAGCTCTGTAGCATCTGTGGTGCTACTTTTGTTAGTCTTTCTTACGAGTTACCAGTGTGAAATCATGCACTTGTCTTTGGACGGCATGATATTGTGATGGTTCATGGTCGTTCATATATGTGTGATTTGGCGACTGGTGGTTGTAGCATGATCACAAATGTTCTGTCTCATATATAATTTTCCTCTGGCAAGCCGTTATGATTTGTCAGTTGTGTTCTTGATGTACCAGCCATCATTCTTTTATCTTCTTGGAACAACATAAAAGGAAAGGTGCAGTTCTTTATCTGGAAAGTGAAAATCAGGGGTAAAGTGAATGACACTCGGATGACTTAGAATCTAAAATTTCATGGTTTAATTTGTCATCCGACGGATGAAACTTTTCAGAACTTAGCATTTTTGTTCCTCTTATTCAAATTGTAGAGAGAATTGACGTATTGAACTTCTGGAATCTTTCTGTAAGTGGACATTTCATTTCTTTTTGGATATGTTTTCTATTTGTTAATCTCGAATTTTTCTCTGTAAGCTATAAGACACATCCTTCAACTTATGCTCATGCTCGCTTTAGTATTAGAGAAGGGAACATTGTTCTATCCTCGATGGAGTTGGAGAGCCAAAGGCAACGGTGGTCCACTACAAGCTAAGACCGACCAAGGAGCGGAATCATCTTCGGCGTGAGCTTCCGATATGGTTGTCCGTGGAGTTCATCGAGCAGGAGACCCGAACATGACCCCGGCGTTTGTGCATCAAAGAAACTTTTGTTGCTAATGACGCGGTTTAGGTGGAGGCAGCCTTAGTGTTATGCGAACCAACCACGATGGAGAATAATTTGTTGAGGACTAAAATTTTTCGCTCACCAAAAATACTGAACTCAGTGGCAGCCGTGCTTTGCTTCGAAGCTTTAATCTTAATAGCATATATATAAAAGCTTGGGTCTGAATTGCACTTGTATAAGCTTTAGGCCTTTCACACAATTATAGGAGGATCCACGAGATCATCAAACTTTACTTAAATGTTGAGGAATTCGTTAAAACATTAACAAGAATTGCAAACCCTAACAACCAGTATAAATTGCTTGATTTTTGTTAAATTAATCTTCATCTATTGAGATAATCGCATACATGAAAACTCTAGAATCACCTAACGTCTTGTCTGGTTAATGGGAAAAGCGGCATCGAAAATGAAGTGATGGGAGCTCAGCATCACGTAAAAAGGGGGCGGTTAGTCTTTTCCCTGTCACTTCTATCTTGAATCCTCTCCTGCAGCAGCAAGTTGAATGAAACTCCTTGTCCACTGAACGAGATTCTAAATCGCGAGGTGGTCGGTACCTTTTTTATCCAAATGAGCTCTGAAAACCTGCAAGTGATTGCAAGAAATGTGTTGTCCGACCGGCAGAAATAAGTTGACACTCGGATGACTTCAAATAGAATCGAGAATTTCCTGGAGTGCACAAGTTGAGGATCGACTTGTCCAGCACAGTGCAAGCGCCTGACCCTTGAGGTGAGAAAACGTTCAACCAATCAAGCGTGACACTCTAGTTGACCTACACAGGAATCTATAGAATAGTAGTAGAGATTTGAGGTCCGCTTGTTTGAAGGAAAATTATTTCCCGGAAAATTGTTTTCCCAAATTTCCATTGTTTTGGATCACGGAAAACTAATCGATTTATGGAAATCAATTTTAATTGGCTGAAAAGAACGAGTTTAGGTCGGGGGAAGACAACATCCCATTCTGATAAGAATGAATCATTTTCTTTAAACTATTGAACAAATAAAAAGTAAGCATTTTTTTCTTGAAAATGATTTTCATGAAAAACATCTTCTTTTATCGTCAAGTTTTTAGTGAAACAAATGCTCCTCATCTTGCAATGTAATTGATCTCTTCCTACACCTAACCTTCGAATCTTCAACTCATCGGAGTGCCAGTGATCCTCGACTAACTTTACGAATTTTTACCCTAGGTGATCTCTCGCAGACTCCTCGTCCATCCATCGAAGTGATGTGATTCTGATTTTTTTTTCCTTCCTTTCTCTTGGCCCCTCTTATTCTTATTCTCTATCTTTGCTGCACAAGACAAGCTCTTTATTAGCCCACTTCGCATTATCCTTCTCTTTTCCCGTAGATAGTCCGAACCTGATAAGAAATTCCAGATCTCTTTGCTCCCCATCATCGAAGCTTTCATTACACCTGCCCGCATTTCATCACCGAGTCCGAAAGAACCATGTGTACGGGTCACCCCGGTGTGGAAAAGGGGTAATGCTTTGAACTTAAATAGTTTCCGGGGGGAAGCTGTAAGTCATCTTCATGATCAGAATCTGCTTGTCTGACCACAAGAATTTTAAATGATATCCTGCAAATGGCTTATCGAATCGGTCTTAGCTTTCTTTTTATGGAGTTCGTGGCCCTGCTTTTTATCAGCATGATGCTGTGACAAACCATCACTTTGTGAGGTGCTAATCTTGGGACATGGCATCAGTTGGCTAGTCAAGAATTAGTAATTTATAGATCAGATCCTTTCGTAGTTCGCCTTTCTGCAAAGCCAAATTAGGAGAAGCATCATTTTCTTGTGTGCAAAGTCTCGGGATCTTTTTTTTCTTCTTTCGGACCAGAAAGTCCCGGTACTTCGTTTTCAGTAATGTGCGATGGATCCGCACTCCACTTGTCCTGGGGTTCCGATCTGGCCACCTCTTAGGCAATTCTTTTTGCATTCATAGCTAGTACGAAGTCATGTAGCGAGTGATAATAGCGAGTGATAAGACGTATTTTCTCCATTTTAGCACTTGGTGATCACATCAAGAGCAACGACAGAACTTTGGTTGAATCGTGCTGCGGATAAGAGGGGAGTGATATGGCCAACTGACATGAGCTTGTCTCTTCTCTCTTCAACACCGAAAGAGGCACAAACATGTGGACTCACACATCCACGATCAGACATAGGATCGCCTCCGAAGTGGATGGTGACCGCAAGTAAGTGCGTTGAGATTTGGGATTTCAGAAGGGTTAAGGATTATATGGGTATTACTGTGGTGGTTCCTGTGCATGCAACGCTGGATTGATTCTCCAACAGCCTTCAGCTTTAGTCCACTAAGACAGCGTTTAAGCTTTTGGAAAAGAGCTCTTAATCCGTGATTTGATCATCACCTTTTCCCATTACTCGTTGTTGCCTTGTTGGGAAATGCAAGATGCCCACTCATCTGTGTTCATGAGAGAACAATGCTGGGGAGTTCATATTAAATTCTCCATCCAAATTATGAATGCGTGGTATCCTGTTCTTGGGCTCTCTTTTCTGGGTGGGCTTTATATCTCGCTGGGGGCAGATTTTATCGATAAAGCCACGATTTGTGTCTGATGCCGTGACTGATCACATGGAGAATGTGGGCTCGAATTGGCTATTTCGATGAGAAGGTGTCATGAAAAAAAGAAAAAAAAGAGAGAAGAAAAGGCTTTTGTTTATAGGCAAATTACCATGACATCCTCTTTTTCCGAAGGAAAGGAAAAACGCGTTCGTTGTTTCAAAGCAAGTGGCAAATGACCCAATATTCCTAGCCATGAATCTGGCTGTCTCCCTAAGAATTGTCAAAACAGAACAGACTTGAAAATATTGTCTTCCTGCTAGGTTGTGTATCCTTGTGGAAGTGTCTTGTCGTAGCTTAGAGATTTCTTTTGGCCACATGTTTTTTCCTCCTCCAATGATTAGAAGAAAACACAGTTTCACTTGTTTTGGTGGTGACACCTGTGAGAAGTAGATATCAACTCAAAAATGCGTCAAGTCATCATCTGTTTTTGTTGTTACAGGTTTTGTTTTCGTGGCCAGCAGTGTTTCCATATTTTAACTTGCTCTATTGTTACTGTGATTCTCTCAAAACTCAGGGATGTCACAAGGGTTTACCCTGCAAATGCACAAGGTAAACTGCTGTTTCAAAAAGGGGAAGTATTCGCTAAATCCATCCTAATTCTTTTTTAATCAAGTCAGGCATTGTTAATTAGGTCCTCAGTCTTTTGCCTGTAGGAGAAGGTCAAAGAAGGCTTCACTTGATGCATATTTTGCAGAGAAAAACCAATGCGACTTGGAGACTCCTTTCTCTGCATTCTCCTAGCTCTTAAGTATGCATTAGCTCATTTCACGCAGAACATGGCTCTAGTTTGTATATATAACAATCCCTGTTTACATACCAAGAGTTCATATAAAAGAGGGAAGTGGGTGGGATGAGTTCAAACAGCTGATCACATGAATCCAGTAAGGAATAAACAAATGAACACGTGAAGAGGAGGTTCAAAGGCACCGAAACACAATAACTAGTTGGTGGATTTTGGCATCCGAGGAGGAGAACCTCCTTGATTGGCCTTGCTTTGATTTTATATTTGTACTATATATGGGCTAAAGAGTGTGGACAAGTGTTTCATGCCAGCTTTCTGGCTACTGTCTTGAGTCCAAGTAGTTTAAATGCTGGTTTTGGTTACTATTGGGTCAATGTCAAGTCTCTAGTCTTGTTGCATCCATTGCACTGGAAGTGACAAAATATAGGACTAAAACCAACCCCACCCCCCGTCTCACCAAGTGACTGAAAAATCAAAGGGATTTTCAATTGGGGGTATGATTTGGATGGGGGGAGAGAGAGAGAGAGAGAGAGAGAGAGAGAGTAAAAGGAATGACGCAACAGTTAAAACAATAAGATTCCAACATTTGTTCACGACCTCCCCAATGAACGGCCTTGGCTTTTCCCTCCTCTCTCTCTCTCTCTCTCTCTCTCTACCTTCCTTATTAAACTCACCAGCTCGTTCCATTCTCTTCCTCAATCAACTAGCCATCCATCTCTCTCTCTCTCTCTCTCAAAAGAGTAAAAACACAGGTTTTGAAAGCCCTCACTAGTTACAATATCACAAAAATGTCAAAGTGTTGCATCCCAATGCTTCCTCTTCAACCTTCATTACCAACGGGGGACTTGATGAAAAATGAAAGCGAACATTGCCCAGTTTTTGATGCTTCCATTCTTCAACACCAAGCCAACATACCCTCCCAATTCGTGTGGCCCGACGATGAAAAGCCGTCTTTGACCAAGGCGCCCGAACTCCTAGTCCCCCTGGTAGATTTAGGGGGCTTCCTCTCTGGAGACCCGACCGCCGTGTCAGAAGCGGCTTGGCGAGTAAATGATGCATGCAGGAAACATGGATTTTTCCTGGTCGTAAATCACGGGGTGGATCCAAGGCTTATAAAGAAAGCTCATGAGAGTGTGGATTCCTTCTTTAGGATGCAACTCTCAACGAAGCAAAGAGCTCAGCGGAAGCCCGGTGAGCACTGGGGCTATGCTAGTAGCTTCACTGGCAGGTTCTCCTCCAAACTTCCCTGGAAGGAAACGCTTTCGTTCCGCTATTCTGCGGATGGCCAATCATCGGAAAGCATCGAGAAGTACTTCTTGAATGTCATGGGAGAGGATTTTCGAGAGTTCGGGTAAGAAAAACTTCACGTTCTTCCATTCTTTAGTTTCATCCGACTCATTCTCGATGCACTTTGGAAGCACGTGTCAATTCTTTCGCAAATAAACTAATTTTAGCTGTGTAACAAGCGGTACTAAGTCATCAAATATAATGGAGCAAATGGTAAGAGAGTGGCATTCCCGTCTTCTCTTTACACTAGATAAGAAACCATCTTCTTCTTTTCCTGGTTTCGTTCAGGGAAACATGCCAGGAATATTGCGAAGCGACAAGCAACCTCTCCCTAGGAATCATGGAGCTCCTAGGAACAAGCCTAGGAGTCGGGCGGTCACACTTCAGGGAATTCTTCGAAGGGAACGACTCGATAATGAGACTAAACTACTACCCACCTTGTCAGAAGCCCGACCAAACTCTAGGAACTGGCCCCCATTGCGATCCCACCTCTCTAACCATTCTCCACCAGGACGAAGTGAGCGGCCTCCAGGTGTTTGTCGATGGGAAGTGGTACTCAGTCAGCCCAAACCCCGACACCTTTGTTGTCAACATTGGCGACACTTTCATGGTACGTAATTTAACCCCACCGACTAAAACGTGTACTGAGTGAAAGGCTCTTGATGTGCCTAAGAGAAGTTTTGTGTGGCCTTGTGCTTGTCCAGGCTCTATCAAATGGGATCTACAAGAGTTGCTTGCACAGGGCGGTGGTGAATGATCAAGCAGTGAGGAAGTCTCTGGCTTTCTTTCTGTGCCCAAGAAGGGACAAGGTGGTGACTCCACCGAGTCAATTGGTCGATAGACAGGACTCAAGAAGAATATACCCAGACTTTACATGGCCAACTTTCCTGGAATTCACTCAGAAGCACTACAGGGCTGACACAAAAACCCTCGATGCCTTTTCTGATTGGCTTCGAGAAAGAAGCAATTAATGGAGGCACAAAACCAAACTGTTTTCCAATATAAGCAGCCCGTTTCTCTTCATTTCTCTCTTCTCGTCGAGCTATTTGGGAGTACCTTCCTAGTATAGATACAATATATGATGTACAGTACTTATGTTTTGCAAGAAAAAAATATGCCTTGGGATGCGGCATGTAAAGTACTTTCAATGGCTTCCTATGAAGATAGTCTTCTAGGTGAATGATTGCGCCGTTCATTTAATAGTACATCTCATGATCTTAAAGGCGAAGAAGAACATCCGTATCCACTAAACCTCTCACATTGTATTCTGTAGTATCTATTAGGAGAAAACGCCACAGCCACAGAAGACTAAAAATGTCGAAGAACAAGGATGCAAGAATTTGCACAATTCAGTATCTAAAGTAAATTGAGAGTCTGTTAGTAAAATACTCCTACCTATGATACACATACATGCATGAGTATTTCGCATAAAAGCTTCCATTCCTCGCACTTTTGCTCAACTTGGAGAAAAATACTCACTTTTTATAAAGCCAAATAGTTTATACACGTATAAATACATATCTTATCATACTCAAATTAAAATATTTCAATTTTTAACTTATTTTTTTTATGTCATTTTACGAGTAGATTTATCATTAACATGTTAAATCATATTATATTCACAAAAATAAACATAACTTTCTTATGAATTCTCATTAGCTAACTCAAAGCGGTGGTAGTATTCAACTATTACATAATTATATTTCTAGAAGTCTTCCTATTTAACCAGTTCTATTCTAGCAACCGAGTTTTCTCCCCATTAAGATACAATCGAGGTAAATTCATGATAAGATCATTTCTAGATTCGGTTGTGATAAGCGTTGAACTTTCTTCATGTGCTGTTAACCAAGTTGTAACGAATCGCCTTTTTTTCTACATATTATATCGACGGGGACGTGGCACTATATTATCTTGTAAGTGCTTCTCACTGTTATATACGTACGTGTATCGCTTCCGGGCGGTCGATGTTGCCGTGCCGACGCACTAAAATGGGGGGCGCTAGGAAATGGCATCCCGAGCAGAATCGATAAGAGATCTCGTGGGGGCCGACAATGGTGATCCGAGGAGATAGAAAAGGAAACTGAAAAAGAGATAGAAACCGACTGCTGGGGGTCGAGAGTGGAAGCAACCAGAAAGCACGACATGGAAGTTGATCTTGAAGCCTAGCCAAACGGTGCGAGGGCTTTGCCTTTTTCCCTTCGTAAGATAAAAGCATGACTTGAAACTTGGTCGGAGGCACTTTTTTGGGTGTTTGGCGTTAGTGGGTTTGGAGGGAGGTTCCTATTTCGAATGACCTGTCGAGAACCGCGACAAAGCTCGAAGTGGTCCATGCGGGCACAACGGACGTATACGTTGGACCATTTCCTTTCGTGATACTTTCCAAACTTGATTGCGAAAATACGTAGTGTATACTCACTCAGTTATGATAACATACCGTAATGTTGTACAACATGACTGGGTGTGCTTCCCTTCTGTTTCACATGTACAGTATACGCTTATTTCGACTTCGTAATTAATCTTAAATAATATGGCGATATCCGTCTATTGTTTTTTACAAGAATCACGAATTGATAGGCAATATGAAAAGATTATATCCATCGAATGTTTTGTCTTTGTACTATAAATGTATTAAGAATACTTTTGAGATATTACTTTTATTTTTTAAAATGGTCATTGTAGTTTTCAACAAAGCTTCGAATCCACCGCTAAAGAGTGAAAGCAAAACCAAGAATTAATTCGATTTGGACTACAAAATCATTCAATTCAACTTTATCTTCACTCCAAAAGAAAGTACTCCCCGACTTAGGAACAGGATTATGGACTACTCACTCCACAATCAAAGAAGGGTTTTTTTTTTATATCGGAGACCATCCAAGAAAGATCACACGAGCGGGGCCCATCAACTCTGTAGGAACAGCCTAACAGGGCCAACTCAACTCAAAATCAAAGAGGGGTCCCGCCATCAACTCTTCTAAGTCAGCACCAACCCACTGTTTAAACACTACGTTTCAGCGTTTCATTGGCCGCCCACTAGAGACAGGAGCCAGTGGGGCGCAGAGTAAAGGCTCACCTGTCAGTAAGATAGAACAGAAGAGATCCACTTACCAGTTTCTTGACTCGTTGTCGTTGAGGATAGGACATTACAAGCGTCCTCTCCCAATGACGTAGGAAATGGGCCTCTATCATCGGGGATGGTACTTGTACCGTTTTGAATGCGTTCATCGTCTGAATGCATCCCATGCATGCAGTGTGAGTACATTAGAAGCACTGTAGTTGATGGGTCTCACATGAAGAGCTATCAGCCATATATATTTATATATATATCAAATATTGGGCTATTAAATTTGAAAGTTTTGAAATCTTATCAGTAAAAATTAGAAAGTTTTCTATTTTATACATTTCGCAAATAAATCTTCTAGAATGTATTCTCGAGTATATAAATACCCATCTATGCTTAATGAAAATATACAAAATTTTCTATCTCAACATGGTATAAGAAACATCTAGGTCTGACTTCCCTTTCAACACTGGCTTTCTTCTGCTCCTATTTTCTTTTGCTCTACAAAGGTGGTCAATATGGCCTTAGAGAATCCTCGCCACCACTATAGCTGCCATTACAAACTCCTCTTCTACACTTCCTCATTTCGGATCTGCTCACCACTTCCTTTTCCAACATCTCACAACATCCAATTTCTTGTTATGGAAAGCATGGGTTATCCTATTTTTCAAGGGACAAAACCTCTATGACATATTGATGGAACCAAAACGTGTCCCTTCGATGCAGCCAAGTTTCAATGGACAAAACCTCTATGGCCATGTTGATGGAACCAATACATGCCCCTTTTATGCAACCCAAGTAGCTTTTTGACGACAACATGACGCTTGCATCATGAGTCCCCTAATTGCATCATTCTCAAGATCGATTTTACCTCTGATTATTGATAAACAACTAGTAAATCCATCTAAGATACTATCAATGCCTCTTTGGCTTAGCTTCCGCTACATGTATGCTCTCTCTTCATCTTAGTCTTCGACATCTATAATAGAAATAGGATGAATCAGTTATTGATTTCCTCCAATGTGCTAAATCCATTACTGATGAGACAGGTGCTGCAGGCAAGCCTCTTGAATCGGAGGATTTCAATGTTCATATCTTTTGTGGTCTCCAATATGTTCCAAGACATTGTTCCTACATTACTTGGTTGTTTTGATCAATCTTGTTTACGGATCTTCAAGGTCTTCTTTGTAGTCACGAGAGTATTAAGGCCTTTCAAGAGTTGCAAAATTTCAAGCCTTTCGCTCAAGCTAACTCTGCTACAATCAACTCTACTCAACGAAATGTCTCCACCCCTCTTGATTTCTCTTTCTCTAAGTGTGCTCAATCTGGAGGTCGTGGGGGTGCTTTGGCCATGGCCGTGGTGCCCATGGTGCTCAATAAGGTCAATTATGGTGTTCCATTTGTCAACATACAAATCATATTGTTGCTACATGCTTCTATTGCCCTTTAGGTATGCCTTATTACCTACCCCTTACATATACCTCTTCTTCTACTTCATCTTATCAACCCTCTTACTCTCCCAATGCCAACCTAAGCCATGCCCTTCCCCCCTCTTTTACCTACACCTACCAAAACCCCTCCCACCATGTCATGTCTAATACACAATCCCTCTTTTCGTACAAAGCTTATAATGAATCGGATCAGCTACACGTCGGAAATGGTAAGGGTTCCAAAATCACTATTATTGGTACCTCTTCTATTCCCTTCTCTATTTCATATCTTTCTTTACATTTTAATGATGATCTTCTTAGTTGTTCAAAAAAAAAAAAACGATGATGATCTTCATGTCCCTAATCTCAACATTAACTTTCACTTCAAAAATTTGCATCAGACAATAATGTCTTCTTTGAATTCTATCCTACCCACTTTCTTGTTAAGGATCTAGTGACCAAGGTGGTTCTTCTTTCTGGCCTGAGTAATGATAGTCTTTATGCCATACCACAACAACCTTCAATGCCTATTGCCAGTATTGCGGAATGGATTTCCCTAGATGGCTAGCATCAACGTCTTTGCCATCCCCATGAGCGTCTCTTACGGGTTATGGTCAAAGAGAATAATTTGTTGTGTCAGTCAACATCATTGAGTCAATTATGTACAGCTTGTCAATTGAACAAAGCTAGTCGTCAATTCTTAGGATTATCTCCAACTCTTAGTTTGTTTCCATTGGATTTAATTTATAGTGATGTTTGGGGTCCTTTTCATTTTCTTTCAACTGATGGTCATCGTTATTTCATTATTTTTGTTGATGTTTGCACTAAATTTATTTGGTTTTATCCTGTTAAAGCAAAGTCAAATATTTACTTTGTTTTTCTTACTTTAACTCTTGTCGAATGTCACTTCTCACGAAAAATAAGAGCCATTCAAACGGACTAAGGTGGAGAATTTCGTGCACTCCCTTCTTTTTTCTCAAAAATTGGTATTGCTTACTGTATCTTTGCTCCTCATACCAATCAACAACAAGGGGTGGTTGAGCGTCGTTATAGGCATATAGTTGAAACCGGTTTAACATTATTAGCTCATGGCTCTATACCTCACAAATATTGGCAATACGAATTCAAAACGACGGTCTACCTCATCAACCGAATGCTGCCCGAGGTCAATAATAGTGTCTCCCACTTTCAAATAGTTTATAATCATCCTACGCATTATTCCTTCTTAAAAATCTTTGGATGTTGTTGTTTCCCATATCTACGTTCTTATAATGCCCATAAGGTGGATTTTCGCTTCGTTCTGTATTTTATTGGGATATAGTCCCTTTCATATAGGGTATTGTTGCCTGATTCTGTCGCTAATCATTTATATGTTGCTCGACATGTTTGTTTCAATGAGATGTGTTTTCCCTTGCAACTTCTTCCATTACCAGTCCATCAACTCATTCAGCACTTTCTACGATATCTCTGTACCATGGGCTTCTGCTCCTATTGGCGTTCCTCCACGTACCAATATAGTTAGATCACAGAATCCTACACCAGCTCCCCCAATGTCGTCTAATATCGATTCATCCATCTCTCCTGCCCCAAGAACCAGGCCCCTCCATGACCTTTATCATTCCCCTCCTCATCATCCTATCCATCGCCATCACCGCCGCTGCCGCCCCCACCTAGGCTAACATACACCCACACCATGCAACTTCGCTTTCGTCCTCCTCAAATCAATACAGCCACAACCCCCCTCACCAAACCAACATCATTCACCCAAGCCAACAAAAACCCTAAGTGGCGTGCAGCTATGACCGATGAATTTAATGCCTTGTTAAAAAATGGCGCGTGGTCTTTGGTCCCTTGCACTTCATCCATGAACCTCATCGAGTATAAGTGGGTTCACAAAGTTAAGCGCAAAGTGGATGATAATCTTGAGCACTATAAAGCTTGCCTGGTCACTAAGGGTTTTCATTAACAACAAGGTTTGGATTATACGGAAAACTTCAGTTTAATTGTGAAAATTACCACCATTCACATTTTATTATCGCTTGCTATATCTTAAGGGTGGCAAGTATGATAACTAGATATGCACAATGCTTTCTTACATAGGGTTCTTTCTAAAGAGATGTACATGGAGCAGTCCCTAAGTTTGAGGACTCAACTCTTCATGACTATGCTTGCAAGTTGTATTGTTCTCTATATGATCTCAAGAAAGCTTCGAAAGCCTATTTCACTGACTTTCACAATTTTTTGCTTCATTTGGGATTCTCGGTGTCACATAGATCCTTCATTGTTTATCCATCAAAGAGGCACCAATGTCATTCTTTTTTATTTATTTATGTTGATTAACTTTTGGTCATTTGGTTTTTCTTCTTGATACTCGCTTGCAAGCCTTTTTCAATGCAAATTTGGCTAGCAACTCTAGCGATAGGAAGTCAACTTGAGGGTACACTATTTTCCTTGATCCTAACTTGATCTCTTGGAGCTCTAGAAAACAACAAACCATAGCGCGTTCTTTCATAGAATCCGAGTGTGTAAAGCCCTTATTGATGCTACAGCTGAACTCATTTGGCTCGAATTACTCTTTCAAGGTTCTCCCTTCTTTTGGTGTGATAATATTGGTGCCACTTATCTGTTTGCAAATCCGGTTTTCCATGCGCGTACCAAACATGTTGAAATTGACTTCCACTTTGTTCGTGATCGTGCCGCCCAATGACAGCTTAATTTGTAGTTTATCTCTGCAACTGACCGATTAGTTGATGTTCTTGCCAAAACTCTTCCTAAAGTATGTTTTGCATTTTTACAAGATAAGTTGAAGATTCGTCATCTCAACTCTTCCACTTGAAGGGGTGTATCAATCAAATATAGGGCTATCAGATTTGGAGGTTTTGGAATCTATTTTTAGTAGTTAGAAAATTTTCTATTCTATGTATTTCTTTTCTGACACATAAATCTTCCAAAGTTACTCTTGAGTGTATAAGTGAAAATGGAAATATATAATAATTTCTGTGTCTCAACGAGAGCAAACACATCTCATCAGACTGAATAATCTAAGACGCACTAAATTCCGTTCTCCCAACAAGGGCAACGGTCGCTTCGAGACACAACGTGCCCGTGGCTCAATGGGACGGGAAATGCGGGACGATAAACTTAAGGGGATTGCTTTATCTTTCTTTTTTCACGTTGATGTCACTTTCTCTGGTAGATAAAAGCTCACGCAATTCTTGCAACAGCAAATGTGCAAAAGAATGTTGAAAATTGAATAGACAGGATGGTCACGCGAATACGTGTGGGTCTTGAAACTTGAAAGGCGCTCCATCACAGTATCCACCACTGGTGATGTTTTGATTTGTACATTATCTGTAATATTCCAAAAAAAAGAAGCATTTTCCACGGATAATTTTAGCTCAAGTTCTGTCTTTTATTTTGACATTTACAAACCAGAAGCTGAATTTACGTATATACTAAATGCTTCCATCTTTAGTGGTTACTTAGTTAAATTAATGCATCAGACATGTTGAATTGTTGAATAAAATGAAAAGGGTTATTGCATAATAAACTAAAGCTCGTGAACTTTGTCCTTACCGACATATTGTGCAAGTTCTTAATGTTAAATTAAGTGAGATTTAATTGCTTTTCGTAGTAGTAATTCGAATTAAAAAATGAAGTGTTCTAAAATGAGTTATAATGTTTAATATTTTTATTTTATCTTTTTATACATATCGCATGTTCAAATTAATGATAATCTTATTGTAACTTTGAAGGAACATGAATATTCCTCATAGTCAAAATCAGAAATTGTAGTGAATCTGTATTTGAAATAAGCTACAAAGTATCCTATTTATATTACTTTTCGACTCAACAAATTGAAACACTCGAATATAATATATATACTACTTGATATTCACAAGTTCGTTTCATTTCTTTAAGTTCAAATAAAGTTAACTGAAAATCTCTTTGGCTAACGTAATCCCCAAAATCATAATCTGCATCATTTATATAGAACTTATGAGAATTTTGGTATCGAAGGAAAAAGCTGTAGCACAGCAAATGAACTTTATCGTTATTAATATTCTAAAAATGAATTACCCCACTTATTTTTTTTTCAATTATTAATGATAGCTACGGGCTGGAGTCTTATAACCATTTTTTTTTTATCGGTCGAACCGAATTTTCCACTGTTTCATCCGAGTCTAAGTAGCTAGCTAATCAAATTCTAACACGGTGTCGAACAGCAAAACATGGTGCTGTGGATGAATCGAGGTTGACATGAAACCGCTTTCGGCCAAGTTTGTCGTCTGGTGAGAGATTAACTACAGATTCAAGTCCTGATTTGTCGTATCAATCATCCGTAATTACGTGATTAATCAAGTCACTAAAATGCAGCTCATGCATGCAGGTACATACAAGTAAAGAACACAATAGAAACAACAAACAAAGGACTACAGAAACGTAAACTTCCCACGTTTCACAATGCCATCGCCATCAGCTTTGTTCTTTCTTTTGCTTTCTTTTTCTCTTGGGGTTAATTAACTAAACATTCGTTTTCAGTCACTCTAATCGCTATCTAGGGTTTCCAAGACGGCTTGTGTAGAACCCTTTGAAAATTTACTTTCTTTTTTCTAATGGGCATCTGTGGATAAACATGGAATCAAGGGGGAGAAGGAGACAGTGGAAAAGACAAAGTTTACGACTACAATGTTCCTCGAAAAACGTCTTTGTGTGTTTTATTTTTCGTTCGGGTTGATCTTGGTCCCTTCTAGAAATCTGGTATTGATTAGAATTTCTATTGTAAAGGGCTTCTTTCCTGTGTTTTGAACAAGTTAGTGCAGCATCGTATGGCCCAATTCATGGACCATGGACAGCTATCAAACCCCATTTTTGGTTCTCCTACTTGGTGTCTCAATCCAGTAACGATCTTTCGAATTGGGAGATCACGTATCACCAATCAGAGTGGTATAACAGACAATTACTTCGAAGTCTGATTTGCTTAATTCGCCAACATCAATGGTATGATTTCTACAGAGAGTGTTCATTAAGTCAAATTGCAGATTGGGAGGCTATTTCCAGTTCACTCTTTAATCAGGCTTGATAGTTTGCATTGAGAACTGGTGATTTGTACAGCAGCTTGTGACTAGTTTGGTTGGTCGGACTGAGAGAGATCGAGTGAGAATGACGAAAAGAGGATCTTTACTTATAGAGAAGATCTTTACTTACACTCCATCGCAGTTCAGCAAATGTTGCGTGAAGGCTCTGCTAGTGATGCACAGAATGGAAATTACGTGGTATGGGATGCAGATGGTGTTGAAGCAGATAGATAAAGGTTTAAAGCATGAACCAAGTAGCACCTAAATACCACTCTATCCAAGTCATTGCCAGCAAAAAGAGAACTATCAAAACTTAATATGAAGTTCCGGAACACAACAGTAGAGCTTAAAGCTAAAATACACAACACAGGATGTAATGCCCTATCTTCATTTTCATCGGTAATCGGCATGTCCATTTCTGAAGTCTTGCACCCAACAACAAATGCCACATTTCACAAGGCCTACCAAGTCTCATAATTCGTCATTTCATTCCTTCCTCAGCTTCTTCATAGCACCAACACACTGTCGTACGATGAGTTGGTTTTCGCCAATTCTGGCAAGGGACAATAGGACGGAAATATCAAAAGGAAGATATAATCAATAATCAAGTCGGCTCCTTTTTGAGATTATCGTACTATTATCATCTCATGGCTACAGATGGCTGGTTACTCACCAGATGTAGAAAGACTGCTTCAGGTAAAGCCAGCTGAATCTAGTTTAATTAGTGGTAAAAGAGCCAAAATATACCAGTACAGCTGTTGGTTCACTCGTCTAACACAGGGGAAAGCAAGGGCTTATCTGAAAAGAAAGCTTCCAAGTTCCCGACGACAAGATTGCATAATTCCGATAAGGATTCCGTGGTAAAAACAGCTGTATGTGGGGACAATACGACATTATCAAGAGCAAGGAGCTCTTCAGGAACTTTGGGCTCATTCTCAAACACATCTAAGCCAGCGCCTCCAAGTTCTCCCTGGACTAGAAGTTGCACCATTTCCTTTTCATCGATAATTGATCCACGCCCAATGTTAACAATCACACCTTCCTTCCCCAAAGCTAATAGCACTTCCCTATTGATCATGTGGTGGGTTTGCTCGTTCAGGCCACAACAGATTACGAGGACATCACAATTAGTGGCAAGCTCGCGGACATCAGAGTAGAAGGGGTACAAAACGTATGGCTTCTTCTTCCTTGAGTTATATGAAACGGTGCATCCAAAGGCCTCAAGCCTTTTAGCAACTTCTAGGCCAATCCTTCCCAATCCAACGACTCCAGCTCTCTTGCCTCCTAGCTGCGAGTGGAATAGCCACCACAGGCAGAGAAGATATAATTTACACTTCATGTATAACTGGAGAAAATAAGATCAAGTCCTATAAAACAGAAGGAATTCTCTCCCTGAACTATTGAAATAAATGAGGACATACTATTCTACAACTACACCTCACGAATAACAGAGAATCACACAAACATGAGTTGAGCCAACTAGTTCATAGGAACTTATGTTATGCCGCATCTGTTACTGACCCTAAATGGATTGTCCAAGTGTGCTTCCCAGTCAAATCCATTAGCATTGACATTTTCAAGAGGAAGACAAAATATTCATATTTTCAATTGCCTTGCTATAGAATACCGCATGCCATGGCTGTAAAACATGAAGTGACCTATGTTACAACATTTGATAACAAAATCAGTAATTGCACCATTGAATTTACCAAGCCAACCCAGGGGATGCTCAAGACAAATAACTCTATCGAACAACATATCCCATCAAAGATAATTCTTGTGGTCACTTCATCTATCTTAAATGAAGATTTTACCTATCATATTGACTGTCAGTAAAAAATTTGAAAACTTTAGGAAGTTGAATGCGTTAGAGTTGAACAGGGGAAAATAACAAAATCCAATCTTTCCCAAGATCGTCTATTAATAGACAGGTCTTTATGGCCCTCATGACGAAAAATCTTTCTATGCATCTAGACACAGTCTATATACCTTAAATTACTAATTTTAGCCCCCTACAGGATGTCTGAGGTCCATTATAACAAGAAGATAGACCCCTTGTACAGATCATAGCTTTTTCTTGTCAAACGATCATGCTCAGCCAGCTCAAAGAGCGAAAAGTCTCGATAAGGGACCGGCTCGATGGCTCGGTGTAAACATTCTCCACCTGATCAGCCAACTAATAGCAGAAACAATCTGCAAAACACTTCTTCTACCCCAAGAAACAAGTGACAACTATGCTCGTCCTGTTCACCTATTCTTTCTCCAGAATCCGATCGACAAAGAGCGCATCGCAATGTTGTCAAATGATTGTGCTTAGCTAGAAAAAATCAGTTGTCAAATTGCCGATTACTGAAATGCCGGCTCTTGCACGTTCCATTAAAGCTCGCGTTCACTCGATTCTCCTCTCTTGATTGCTGAACGCTCATCTATACAACTATCATCGACAAAATTCGTCACAGACAGGTAGAGAGATCGAGCGAGCATTCATACCTTCGAACCGAGTGCGAATTCGCCCTCGCCACTCCACGATCCCCGCCTCACGTACCGGTCGCCCGCCGACACCTTTCTCAGCACGTCGATCAGCAGCCCGATCGCCAGATCCGCAACCTCCTCCGAGTACACCTCCCCGGCGCCGGCGACCGCGACCCCGCGCCGCCGGCACTCGGCGAGGTCGATGTGGTTGAGGCCCGCGCTGGTGGTGAGGACGAGGCGGACCGCCGGGAGCCGCCGGAGCATGTCGGCGGTGACCGGGACGCCCTGGGAGGTGAGGATCGCCTCGGCGGAGCGGACGTCGTCGGAGGCGAGGAAGTCGTCGAAGGGGAGCGGCGACTCCCACGGCTTGAGGAAGCGGAAGCCGTCGGGGAGGGGGCGGTCGATGAGGGTGAAGTGCGGGGGGTGCCGGAGGAGGAGGACGCACGGCGCGGCGCGGCGGCGGAGGGGCGGAGGGCCGCCGGAGCTCTCCGGATCGGCGGCCATGGGGGAGTCGGACTGAGCGGTAGAGAGAGAGAGAGAGGAATTTTGCTGCCGTTGCTTGGGAAAAAGGCGACAGAGACGTTGAGGAATCTTGTGCCTATGACGTCATCCATGAGGTGGCCCACCATCATATTTGTGCCTATTATTCATATGATTTTTTTTTTAATCCTACTCTATTTTTATTCTAACTCTCATTTTCATATTTTTGTCCTACATTTTTATAGGGCATGAGAGTTTAAACCCACTCCTGAAATTAAATCGTCACCACCCAAACTTCCTGAAAATGTAATAATTCGAATCTCCACCTCTCATTTCCATATTAAAATGGTGGCCACTGAAATTCAATTTTCAATTAAAAATCGATGAAAATGTATAAATTCGTCTTGGCAATTTTTTCAATAGAGATTAGTAAAAATGTGTCGAACTCATGTTTTTCCCGTATACTCCTACTGAGTCAAAATATCTTCTTTCCATAAATTTCTTTAGATTTCAAACCACATTCTCATGTCATTATTCAAGTACCGTCGATTTTAAAACTAAGCTTGATAACACTGCTTTTGTGACTATTGGTGCATTGATCGACTTGAATGAGCACAATTCGACCTCTAAATAACACGTGCCATGTTAAGCTCTCGATAAGAGTTGAATGCAACCGGATTAGGCAAAGAGAAATATTTGTGCTCTTTTTTTCTATTATAGGAAATTGAAAATGCCACTTGGAACTTTGGCACTTGGGGGCATCTCGAGGTTGTCCGTTGATTGGTCCAAACATGTTTTGTACAATAACATTCGATGTGGGGATGTCAAGATTAACAAAAAAGGACAGGTGAGATGAGGTCGGTCAGGCTTCTTCGTTGCGCAACCAACTTTATAGATAAACCGTACGAAGAAATTATGCAATTTAGCTTCGCTAGGCTTCTCATCTATGCCGTTTAAGATGCGCATGGTAAAAATATATAAAATGTGAAAAAGGAAATTGAGAAGAAGCCGTAAATAAATAAATAAGTAAATAAAAGCAGAAAAATAAGATGAAATACAATGATGAGCATTTTCGTTAAAAGTGTGATTAATGAGTACTTTCACGATATTGATTAATCATATTTGAGGAAAGAGTAATTTCATTTGGTTTTACTAGAATTTAATATATGACAAAACATTTTTTCCGAAAGTTGTTTTTCGACTTTTGATAAGAGGAGACGGGTTCCGTGGCAATTTCGAACAGGAAATATCCAAGTGCAAAAAAAAAAAAAATTGCAAACATTTATTTGAAACTTCGAATTAAATTATACATACAAATCGTGTCAGAATTCAATCAACAACAAGGCTTGAAAATACAACCACTTCCACAACAATACAAATGCATGGATTGTGTTGAAATTTAATCGATGTTAAAACTCGAGAATGTGCAAATGCAAACCATGCCGAAATTCAATCAACCAACCACTTCCATCACAGTACACATGCACAAACTATATCGAAATTTAATCAAGAACGTGCAAAGACGTAATGTTGAAATATTATCGACGGTGTGATATTCACGATCGAGATATACATCATAATTGAATTGACAATGAAGCATTGGGATAAAGATATGCATTGAAATTTAATCCACAACACAAAGTAGAAAGCTATAACTAAGGAAAAATAAAGTACATGAAAGTAAACATAATAAAATATTACATTTTGATTGTCGATATGGCCCTTTCAATTGATGAGAACTTGGCATTTATAGACCTTCTATCATAACCGTCTAGGAGCAGTTTTTTCATGATTGAATTGTAGCTCGACACTTCCGAAAATAATAGTCTCATATTCTCACCTTGTCAACTCCCTTCAAAATAACAACCCTATTTCCAAGGAGTTGTTCATTTTCGATATTGTCAATTCCCTTCGAAATAGCAACTTCAATCTCCATTTTCACCTAACTATTCTCAATGATCTCCTTAATGGATTTACATGAGCCTTAGATGCAATCCTTTGAATCGATCATCTGCTCCTTAGTTAACACATTATCGACAACTTTGGTAAAATAATTTGCCATCATTTGCCACTAGTTGACATGTGCTAACACTTTCATCGAAATCATCAATTGCATATAATATTGACCAATCTTGAATCCAATCAATTGGTTTCCTCCATAGATGACCAAACATATCCAGATAGTATATTCTCCATTATTTTCCCTTTTCTTCACTAATTTTGATAGTTTTTTATGAGTTTATCGAGTCCACTTTTGTTACTTCTGAACGATCGTTGCATATCAATAATACTAAAGATCAAACAATTTTGGTGTCAGCATATGCTCTCTTTTAAAAGAATTGAATGATTCATTAATAATTTGATACCTTTGAATTAGAAAATGCAAGAGTCATCACATGCCCTCTTGTCATTGGCAAATTTCCATGATTGATATCACCGGCCTCATAGGTCTAGAAGATGCAGGATTATTAGGATTCGCCTGCACTTGAATTGAATGACTTGATGTTCTTGGCTCGTTCATAATTTCATTGAAGGTATTGACAACAATTGGCTTATCACGTCAACGGAATATTTTATCACGTGGTTTGTCAATTCATTCTTGTGGTCCACAAACAACCATCACATGGCGGCCAACATTATAGGAGTTCGCTCTAGTTGTCTTCTTTGCTCATCAGTGTGCTGTCTTGGGATATTGACATCTCCACCTCGTTCTTGCTTTGCCACTAGGAATGCAGTCAACGACTCAAAGTGTCTTGTCTTGTCATTACCACTGGGTTGTGAATTGTCACCACCACCATCATCAAGATCAAGTTGATTCCTTGTTCTCATCATCGTATCTCCTCAAATCAACCACAATGGTCCCATCAGGCGTGACATTTGTTTTGCTGGAATTTAATCTACAACGAAACATTTTTTCCGAAAGTCGTTCTTCGGCTTTTGATGAGAGAAGATGGGTTCTGTGGCAATTATGGATAAGAAATATCGAGGTGGACAAGAAATAACTGCAAACCTTTATTTCGAATTTCGAACCAAATTGTACATACAAACTATGCCGAAATTCAATCAACAACAAGGCTTGAAAATATAACCATTTCCATAGTAATACACGTGCATGAACTTTGTCGGAATTTAATTGACGACAAAGCTCGAGAACATGCCAAGATGTAATGCCGGAATTTAATTGACGGCGTGACACCCATTATAGAAATGTACATCATAATTGAATTGACAACAAAGCATCGGGGGATAAAGATATACATTAGAATTTAATCCATGACGCAAATCGAAAACCTATAACTAAGGAAAAATAAAGTCCAAGAAAGTAAAGATAATAAAAGATTACATTTTGATTGTCGATGCCCCCTTCTAATTGATGAGAAAGAACTTGGCATTTATAAACTTTTTATCATAACTATCTAGGAGCAATTTCTTTATGGTTGAATTGTAGTGAAAATAATAGTCTTATTATATTCCCACGTTGTCAACTCCCTTTAAAATAGCAGTCTTATCTCTAAAAAGTTGTTCATTTCCCACATTGTCAATTCCTTTCAAAATAGCAACTTCAATCTTCATTTTCATCTAACTATTCTTCACGATCTCCTTAATGGATTTACACATGCCTAAGCCTTAATTCAATCCTCTAAATCGATCATCTGCTCCTCAGTTAACACACTATTGACAAACTTTGATAAAATAATCTGCCATCATTTGTTACTAGTTGACATGTGCTAACACTTTCATCCAAGTCATCAACTACATATATTATCGACCAATTTTCAATCCATTCAATTGGTTTCCACAACGGATGACTAAACATGCTTGGATGGTATATTCTCCACTCTTTTCATTTTTCTTTGCTAATTTTGATAGTTGCATATGAGGTTGTTGAGTCCATTTTTGTTACTTCTAAATGATCATTGCATATCAATAATTACTAAAAATTGGACACTTTTTTGTGTCAACACATTTTCAAACATGAAATAAGAAAGATAGTATATTGATTATATCAATCGGCACGACACGAACCTCATTCCACTTATTTGTTAACGAATCTAGTTCTCAAGCGAATAATTATGATGGGGTGGTGGAGATTTCATTGAATTAGGGTGTGTTTGGTAACGTTTCTGTTCAAAAATTATTCCAAGGAACAGAAATAGAAAAAACTATTTTGCTCCGGAGAACAATTTTTTAATAGATATCAGTTCAATTTATGGCTTATCACCAAGAATCGGCTCCCCACTGGCCCTTCTTTTATCTTATGGCATGATTGGGGACGCGGTTTGTGTTTTTTGCAAATTGACGCTGAATTCGATTGATCATCTGTTTTTTGATTGTAGCATTACAGCTAGTTGTGCATTTCTTTGGGCGGCTCGATGCAACCTTCCTTGGCGTAATAGCAGTTGGGCCGATAACCTTCACTGGGCTTTGAAATTTTTATCCGGTAAGGGCTTCTATCACTCCATTGCCTAATTTTCCTTTGGAACGCTGTGCCATCTCATTTGGACATATAAGAATGAGATCCTTTTTAGGAACCTTACATTCACGGTCCTGGCCTTGAAGAATCAACTCATTAAGGTGGTCAAGGATAAGGCATTGACTTTTACAAATGTGGAGGACAATCCAAGAAACAGAAGACTTCAACATAACTAGGGGATTGACCCTTGCATCTTTCATTCATCCTCGGTGGCTCCTCAGGAGTCCTATTGCGGAGTGTTTGCTATATGGGATTATTCTCTCCCTCTAGCTGCATCCTGCATTGTTCTTAGTTGCCGCATTGGGCTCTATCATTTTTGTGTTGGGTTTTGGGCTTGGGTTGCCATTATTTGGCTGTTAGTTGCCTTCTTTTGTTTTGGTCATTCTTTAGGAGGTGGCCGTCCTTATGCTATTTGTGCCTTTAGCTTTTGCCTTGTTGGCTTTTCCTTTGTTTCGGCACCCATCCACTCATTATGCCTTGTTCGTTTTGAGTGTAAGCTGGTGTCGTTGCTTGTACATATTGGCTTAGTTTAATACAATTACCGTTCACCAAAAAAAAAAAAAAAAAAAAAAATTGAAAGAAATCGTTTGGTAAACTTGTTCTTGGAATAGAAAAATAACAAAAACACGCTTTGGTAAATTTGTGTTATTTTAATTTTTAAATATTTTTATTGTATTTTTCTTATTTTCTTTCCTTTTTTTTTTTCTTTTTTTCTTCCTTTTTTGGCCAATGCCTCTGCTCGGCGGTGGCCCGGTGAGGGGGCGAGCTCGGCCTCGCCGATGGCTAGGCGAGGTCACCCTCGCCGGATCTAGATGAGCCCAAACTCGCCCACCAAGGCAAGGCCGAGCCTCGCCTGGGGGCCGGCGACACTTAGCCTCGTCGGGGCCGACGACGCTCCAAAGAGGTCGCCACCCTCAATGGCGTCGCCGCCCTCGACGGCCGGTCGCCGGTCATGGCCAAGGCCGACGACTCGGCTAAAAAAAAAAAGAAGAAAAGAAAAAGAAAGAAAGAGAAGAAAAGAAATAAAGAGAGAAAATTTGTTTCTCCAAAGTGTTCTAGAAACAAATTTTAGAAACAATTTTTTTCTTGTTTCTGTTCCAAATTTATTCCCTAACAACAAAAAATAGATTTGGAACAAAAACGCAAACAAACGCGTTTATGTTCTTTTTTTTATCCCGAAAACAAAAAATAAGATTTGTGTTCATAAACAGAAAAAAGAAACACAAACAAAAACACCCTTAGTCACCTAACCCTTTTATAAGCTCAATTAAAGTGATACAAGAGTCCAAAGGATATTGGACACTGTGCAACCACAAGCAAGCATGAAATTACAAAACCAAGAGGCACTCATGCTGAGAACATCATCGAGGTGGAAAAGAGAGAGTCAGGACAATTTGGATCCATCCTCGGTGCGACGCAGACCGTCTTTCGCGCCCAAGACGCTCACGAGCTGCGACCATCCTTTCTATACAATGAGACTCCATCAAAGCTGCACCGAGCATTGCAACTACAAGAAAAGCAGGCACCACTTTTGTGCCAATCTGCTAACCCTCAAAAGAAAACTTAATGATAAAGAAGTTCCAAAACATCAAGATCAGACCCAGAGCTACGAAACACGACACAGGATCTTATGATACCGTCTACATTTTCATGGAGAAGTCTTCAGTAATCAATCGACATGAGCCCATTCTAGAGTCTCACACCCAATGACAAATGTGACAGGCGAAACAAGGCCTACCAGTATCATCACTCATTATCTCTTTCCGTCCTCGGCTTCTTCGTAGCACCTGACAGACTATCGTACAATCAGTTGGCTTTTGCCTATTGTGGAAAGGATTAACAAATACAACAGATGAGACGAAACCATCACAGGGAGGAATATAATCAACAGTCAAGTGGCCACAGATAGTGGGTTAGCTGCACCAAGCACGGCTCGTAGTGATGCAAAACGGATGCTATCAAGGCACGTGTATTGAGACCAATGTGTAGAAAGACTGCTTTGGGTAAAGCTGACTGAATCGACTTCAGTAGTGGTAACAGAAGCCCAATATAGACCGGCGGAGCAGTTGGTTCACTCATCCAACAAGGGGGAAAGCAAGGGCTTATTTGAAAAGAAAGCTTCCAAGTTCCCGACGATGAGATCACATAAATTTGATACGGTTTCTGGGGTAAGAACAGCTGCATGCGGGGACAGTACAACATTATCAAGACCAAGGAGCTCCTCAGGAACATAAGGCTCCTTCTCAAACACGTCTAAGCCGGCGCCTCCAAGCTCTCCCTGGACTAGAAGTTGCACCATTTCCTTTTCATCAATAATTGGTCCACGCCCAATGTTAACAATCACGCCTTCCTTCCCCAAAGCTAATAGTACTTCCCTATTGATCATGTGATGAGTTTGCTCATTCAGGCCACAACAGATTACAAGGACATTGCAGTTAGTGGTGAGCTCATGGACATTGGAATAGAAGGGGTACGAAACATATGGCTTCTTCTTCCTTGAGTTATATGAAACGGCGCATCCAAAGGCCTCAAGCCTCTTAGCAACTTCCAAGCCAATCCTTCCCAATCCGACAATTCCAACTCTCTTGCCTCCCAGCTGCAAGTGAAATTACCACCACAAGTAGAGAAGATATTATTTACACTTCATATATAGTGACAGAAAATCACATGAGCACGAGTAAAGTCAACCAGTTAAAAAGGCCTTATGGTGTAATGGCATCTGCTACTGACCCTAAATCAATTGTCCAAGTGTTCTTCATGCCCGTATCCATCAGCATGCAAATTTGCAAGAGAAGACACAACATTCATAATTTCAAATGCCTCGCTATAATACACCTTACACCATGGCTGTAAACATGGAGTGACCCATATCACAACATTTGATAACGAAATCAGCTATTGCACAAGCCAAGCCAGGGAACCCTCAAGACAATATTACTCTGTTGAACAACATAATCAGACCGAACTTACCATATCTACTGTTATAATCAGACATGCAAACACTGTGGAATGTGTTAAGAGTCGAACTAAGAAAAATAACCAAATCCAATCTTTCCAATGATAATCTATTAATGGAAAGGTTTTCATGCTCTTGCGACAAAAAGCATTTTATGCATCTAGACATGGTCTTTATACCTTAAATTACTGGTGTTACCCCCTCTGAGACGTCTGTGGTCCATAATAACTAGAAGGTCAACCCTTCATACCGATCATAGTTTTTCTCATTAAACAATCACGATTGGCCAGCGCAAAGAGCTAAAGGTCTCAACTCAGCGGCACATTCGCTCAGGATAGACATCCTCCGCCTGATCAGACCAATTTTTAGCTGAATAATCTATAAAACACTTCTACATCAAGAAACAAGCGAAAACTACGCTAGTCCAATCCACCTATTCTTTCTCCATAAGACGATTGATACAAAGCACATTGGACCATTGTCAAATGATCGCGTTAACCTAAAAGAAATCATCAATCTATCTACAGTCTAGAGTCCCAAGCTTTTAACATTACGCAACAGAGAGCACATAACCATCAATGGCGAAACTCAATTCTCAAACTTGTCGATTCCTAAATTGCTGACTCTTGCACATTCAATTAAACTCCACTTGTACTTAATCATCCTCTCATGATCACTAAATCAGTAATCCAAAAGAAAAATTAACGACGAAAATCGACAGAGACAGATAAATAGATTGAGCAAGCACCAAAACCTTCGATCCGAGGGCAAATTCTCCCTCGCTACTCCACAATCCGCGCCTCACGTACCGGTCGCTCGCCGAGACCTTCCGCAGCACGTCGATCAGCAGCCCGACCGCCAAGTCCGCCACTTCCTCCGACTTCGTGTCCCCCGCCCCGGCGACCGCGATCCCCCGCCGCCGGCACTCGGCCAGGTCGATGTGGTTGTGGCCCGCGCTGGTGCTGATGACGAGGCGGACCTCGGGGAGCCGCCGGAGCAAGTCGGCGTTGACGGGAGCCCTGGCGGAGGTGAGGATCGCCTCGGCGGAGCGGGCGTCGGCGGAGGAGAGGAAGCCGTCGAGGGGGAGCGGCGATTCCCACGGCTTGAGGAAGCGGAAGCCGTCGGGGAGGGGGCGGTCCAGGAGGGAGAAGTGGTGGGGGTGCCGGAGGAGGAGGACGCGCGGCGGCGGACGGCGGGGGAGGGGCGGTGGCGCGGCGCGAGAGGCCATTGGAAGCCAAGACTCAAGAGTGATTGGGACTTGAGAGGAGTGTACGGTCGAATTGGGGAAGTTGATAAAAGGGGAATTTGGCGCCATTCTCGTACGGAGCTCTTGATATCTCTTTTCGAGGTGTGAATAGGAACTTTAATATTAGAATTGTAAAGCCAAACATTGTTTTTTTTTTTTTTTCCTGATTAAGAAACCCACGCATCGTACAACACGACATGTCACAGCCTAAAAACATTCTCGGGGCAACGGGGTAAACGGAGAATACGAAACCACCACACACGTGCCACAACAAATGTCCGAAAAGCCTGGGTAATGGGAGTAAATCCTGGGGCAACACATACTAGCCACCATACACATGCCACCGAGTAAATCACCGTGTGACGCCCGGGAATCGAACTCCTCCCCTTGTGTTAGGGGGAGAAACTCACTGCCAGCAGCGCTACCCAAGTGGGTGGTGTAATGCCAAACATTGTTGTTATATCTTTTTCGGTTAAATGATGGCATTTTAAAAAAAAAAATTTCCCCCTAATTTCACGTATATAATTTAAAAATACTATCCCCTACTCAATGAGTAATTCAACTCCTTCCATCATTTATCATCCTACAAGTTTGTCAAAAACTGCTCATTCTTCAACTTTCTTGTTCTCGATGATCACTCTCCACCCTCTTTGGGCCAATTTATTACGTTCATTTGCTTCCATAAGGTTTGTCCTCAAATTAGGCACCTATTAGAAGTGATCTTGCATATGATATCATACTGTGTTTTCAGTAATCCGATTTGATGCTTTAGAAATATATATTGTACCAAGTATCGGTTCAATACATAAATCATTCTTTCTATCAAGAAGCAAACCCAATAAGTACTTAAAAATATGTCTACAAACTCTATAAGGCTTTGTTTGTTTTGCGGAAAGTGTGGTGTTTTTGAAAATATTTTTCAGAAATTATTTTTCAAGAAAATATAATTATTTTTCAATATTCGATGAAACTTGAAAATGAAGTGGAAAATATTTTTCGTTATTCAAGAAGAAAATTTTTCCTTCATATACCCTTTTCATATATTTTATTTTTAAAAATGGATTTTTCATATTTTTTTAAAATTTATTTTAATTTTAATTTTTAAAATCTATTATTAATTTTTTTTTTTTTTAAAATTTATTTTACTTTTTTTTTTTTTTTTTTTTCCATCTCCTTCTTTCTTGACTGATTGCCGCCCGTAACGATGGCTTGCGACTGGCCACCGGCGAGCAGCTCGCTGATGAGCACAAGGCTCATCGCTCCCCAAAATGGCGAGCTCGCCAGATTAACAAGCGCGAGCTTGAGATGGATGAGCTCGAGATTCACTTGACAATGGCTGACGACTAGCAAAATAGAAGAAGATGAGAAACAAAGAAAAGAAAACAGAAAGAAAAAATGGTGGCGACGGTGAAATAACTCACAGATTTTCAGCGACGGCGAGCTTGCGGCGATGGCGGCGCGACGTGTTGAGAACGTGACGCTCGTGACTTGAACGGCGGTGCAAATGGCGGCAGTTCAGTGAAGACGGCAGTGACTCCTCAAGCTCACAGTCAAGGGAGGCTCGGCTTGGGCAGTGGTGGTGGTGGCGGCTCAAAGCAATGGTGGCACGGATGGCCAAGCAAGCGGCGGCAAGAGGCGGCAAGAGGCGGTGACGGTGGTGCGACCAAAGATGGTGGTTTGGTGGTGAGGACGGCGAACGGCACGGCTCCAAGCGGCGGACGGAGGTGGCATGAGATGGTGATGGTGATTGGTGGGGTGGTGGTGGAGATGGGGTGAAGATGATGGGGTAGTGAAGGCCAGGAAGAAACAAAGCACGGAAAAGATGGAATAGGAGAAGAAGAAGAAGAAGGTTCAGCTGGGGGGAGGGGGGAAAGATGAAAAGAAGAAAGAGAGAGAGAAGAAAAGACAAAAGGGGAGCGGCTGCAGGGGATAGGGAGGAGAGAAAAGAAAGAGAGAGAAAAAGGGGGGTGGATGGGACTTGGCAGAAGGGGGGAAACGTGAGGGAGAGGAGAAAGAGGAGAGAGAGAAGAAGAAGACCAAAAACGGGGATGTCACAGTTGATTTTCCCCCGAAGTGCAAACTTTTCAGAGCATTGCCACCAAAGAAAACGTAATACCACAGAAGTTCCAGGACATCAACATTAGAGAACTAGAGCTACATACACAACACAGGATCTGATCATCTATTCTCAATTTCATGGAGAAGTGTTCAGCGATCAACAAGTCCCCATTCCGGAGTCCTGCACCCAATGACAAACTTGACAGTTCAAACAAGCCCTACCCAGTATCATCATTCTACCATCTATTTCCTTCCTCGGCTTCTTCGTAGCAGCGGACAGATTATCATTCAATCAGTTGGCTTTCGCCAATTCCAGAAAGGATAAACAACAAATCCAACAGGATGAAACCATCACAGGGAAGAATATAATAGACAGTCGGTTGGCTCCTTTTCGAGATGATCGTACTATTACCATCCCGTGGCCACAGAGAGTTTGGTTAGCCACACCAAACATGCTTGTAGTGATGCAAAACAAATGCCATCAAGGCACACATATTGTGACCAAAGTATGTAGAAAGACTGCTTCAGGGAAAAGCCAACTGAATCTAGTTTAGCGGTGGTAACAGGGCCGATATAGACCGGGTGAGTTGTCATTTCACTGATATAACGCAGGAGAAAGCAAGGGCTTATTTGAAAAGAAAGCTTCCAAGTTCCCGATGGCGAGATCGCATATATCCGAGAAGGATTCCGGGGTGAAAACAGCCGAGTGTGGCGATAATACGACGTTATCGAGAGCGAGGAGCTCTTCAGGAATGTCGGGCTCATTCTCAAACACATCCAAGCCGGCGCCTCTGAGCTCTGCCTGGACCAGAAGCTGCACCATCTCCTTTTCGTCGACGATCGATCCACGCCCGACGTTAACAATCACACCTTCCTTCCCAAGTGCTAGTAGTACTTCCCTAGTGATCATGTGGTGGGTTTGCTCATTCAGGCCGCAGCAGATAACGAGGGCATCGCAGTTGGCGGCAAGCTCACCAACGTCGGAATAGAAGGGGTACGGAACGCATGGCTTCGTCTTCCTTGAGTTATACGAAACGGCGCAGCCGAAGGCCTCAAGCCTTTTGGCGACTTTCAAGCCGATCTTTCCCAATCCAACAATTCCGACTCTCTTGCCACCCAGCTGCAAGTGAAATTACCACCACAGGTAGAGAAGATATCATTTTCACTTCATGCATATAACTGAAACAATAAAGATCATGTCGTATAAAATGGAATGAATTCTCTCTGTATTATGGAAAGTAAGGACATATGGAGTGACCCGCTACAGCATTTGATAAAACAGGAATCAGTAATTGCACGGTCTGGATGCTCAAGACCATATAACTGTGTCGACCAACATATCGGACTGGAGTCCCGATCGAAGATAAATCCCGGGGTCGAATAATCTATCTTAACTAGAAGATCTTACCCATCATCAATCTCTCCACGGTCTAGATGCCGAAGCATTATCATAATGTAACAAAGAGCACATGATCATCAATGGCGAAACTCAGTTGTCAAATTGTCGGAGACGGGCAAGCAGATTGAGGGACGACTAATACCTTTGAACTGAGTGCGACTTCTCCCTCGCTACTCCACAACCCGCGCCTCACGTGCCGGTCACTCGCCGAGACCTTCCTCAGCACATCGATCAACAGCCCGACCGCCAAATCCGCCACATCCTCCGAGTACGCGTCCCCCGCGCCGGCGACCGCGATCCCGCGCCGCCGGCACTCCGCCAGGTCGATGTGGTTGACGCCCGCGCTGGAGGTGAAGACGAGGCGGACCCCCGGGAGCCGCCGGAGCATGTCGGCGGTGACCGGAGCCCTGCCATTGGTGAGGATCGCCTCGGCGGGGCGGGCGTCGGCGGAGGAGAGGAAGTCGTCGAGGGGGAGCGGCGATTCCCAGGGCTTGAGGAAGCGGAAGTTGTCGGGGAGGGGACGGTCGAGGAGGGAGAACTCGATGGGGTGGCAGAGGAGGAGCACGCACGGCGGGGCACGGCGGCCGAGGGGCGGAGGAGGGCCGTCGTTTTCAGGGTGGGAGGCCATGGGAAGTCAACGGTAGTGATGCCCACCAAACCTTGTAAACCTAGACAAATGAGGTTTGGGTCACTTGATATAAGTAATCCATTACTCATTTAACCCTACATGAATAAAGAAATAGGTTAATGACCACTTTGACGGGTATACTAGACACAATCTTTGTACCTTAGATTACTAGTGTTTCCCCCTACAAGACGTCTGAGGTACAGAATAACTAGAAGGTAGACCGATCGTGGCTGTTTATCGTCAAACAATCACGATTGGCCTTCGACCAAAAACCAAAAAAATCACGGTTGGCCAGCCCAAAGAGTTAAAAGTTCTCGACTTAGGAGCTCGTTCACCAGGTATAAACATCCGTCCAATTCACCTATTCTTTCTCCAGAAGTTGATCCATACAGAGCGAATCGCACTGTCGTCGAATGATCATGTTTAGCTAGAAAATATAATCGTCAATCTCTCCGTGGTCTAGATGCCAAAGCTTGAACATAATGTAAGAGAGAGCACGTAAATCATTATCAATGGCGAAACTCAGCTGTCAAATTGTCGGATACTAAATTGCTGGCTCTTGCACTTTTCATTAAAGCTCGCTTTCACTTAATTCTCCTCTCTTGATCGCTAAACACTCATCTAAACAGCCATGAACCATGAATGACAAGAATCGTCACAGACAGGTGAAGAGGTTGAGCGAGCTCTAATACCTTCGAACCAAAGTGCGAATTCTCCCTCGCTACTCCACAACCCACGCCTCATGTGCCAGTCACCCGCCGAGACCTTCTTCAGCACATGGATCAGCAGCCCGACAGCCAAATCCGCCACGTCCTCCGAGTATGCACCCCCTGCGCCGGCAACTGCGATCCCGTGCCTCCAGCATTCGGCCAGGTCGAGGTGGTCGAGGCCCACGCAAGCAGTGAAGACGAGGCGGACCACGGGAGCTGCCAGAGCATGTAGGCGGTGACCGGACCCTACCATTGGTGAGGATCGCCCTGGCCGGGTGGGCGTCGGCAGAGGAGGGGAAGTCATCGAGGGGGAGTGGCGATCCCTAGGGCTTCACGAAGCGGAAGCTATCGGGGAGGGGACGGAGGAGCGCCGTCGTTTTGGGGGTAGGAGGCCATGGGAAGACGAAAGTAGCGACGTCCACCAAACCTCGTACACCTTTCAACTGACTGAAACTGGCAGCCTCGTACCAAGAAACTGGCATCAATCATGTCGCCACTCGTGAGAGACAATAAAAGCTTCAACGCCAACTTCAACCTTATGTACAGTAAAAACTCTCAGTCCTGTAACATTCTTCAAACGAAGGTACAGATCTTATGCCGCTTTTAGCATCCCTCTTTCTCTTTCAAGGATCGCGGGCATGGAATGTCGCGGACAGAGTTTCCAATTTAGTCATCACAAGTTCAATTATTGCAGATCCCGCCGGAGTTCTATAGCGTGTTCTGACGCATGCTGGTCGTAAGTCCATTGCACGAATTGCATGCGTTGACCTTTGTGACTTCGCATGTATCAGCATATGACGAAAGCCAGACCCCCATCTCATTACCAGATTAAACCGTGAAACAGAGGAAGTGTCGGAATGGAATCTCACCGGCAATAAGAGACAGGGACGATGCCGGCGCGGTACTCGAAGATCTTGAGGAACATGGGCAATGGCGAGGTCGATGTGCGGGCAGGGAGGGTTGCACCACCCGGCCGTTGTCCTTGGGGGAGGGCGTAGTTAGACGGGCGGAAGCTGATGAAAATCGTGTTGGGAGGGTTGCACCACCCCGCCGTTGTCCTTTGAGGAGATTATTAAGAGGAAGTTTAAGTCTGAAACTGTCAATAGATCAAGTTTGACTTATGTTCACTCAAAACCTTAAGCCAATGAATTATGACCAACCATGATATATTAACTAATTTACACCACATCAATTTTCCAATATAAGATTTTTCTAACACAACTCACTCACACGTGCGCCTTAACAAATGGACAAATGGAAGGAGGCCTAGTATTTCCAACAAGTAAGCGACATCATCGGCGGTCATTCACGCACTTGATCCCAAAGCATGCCAGTATCTCAGCCTGTTGTTGAAAGGCATTGAGCTCAAGGCCATTGTGTTCACGCCGCAGCCCATCAATATTGAAGAATGGAGAGGCTGCTCTCCATGTCGCGTGAAGAAGAAGAAGAAGAAGAAGAAGAAACGATGAGATCATCGGAGGCGAGGCCACAACAAGATTTGTGACCCTCGCTAGCCATAATGGAAAAAAGAAAAGAAGAGGAAGAAAAGAAAAAAATAATAATAAAAATAATAAAAAATGTCAATGTCTATCATATCACATAGAACGGCCAACATCTACATTAACAATTCTCAAATGGATTGAATTGATATCAATATAGAAAGATTTAGGACTAAATTAGTATTAATACAAAAATTCTGACTTTTTTTCGTACTTATCAACTATATCAGGTCCTTTGATTTTTTTTTCTTTATTTCATTTTAAGTCTAATTTATGAGTACCCTCAAGATACCGATTGACATATTTGACGCAAAAGTGATTTCATTTTCAAATTTAATACAAGTAAGACAATGTATAGAAAATGATAAATTTTCACTATTATTAATCAATCGACACTTGGTACATTCCATTCCACTTTGGTTTTCAAGTCAATTATTAAGGGTGGGGAGGTCTCATTTAATTTGTCGCGTAAGTTTATTTAAACTTAATTAAAGTGATCTAAGAGCCTATAAAATTTTATGCTCAGTTTGTTTCAACAACAAAAAAAAGATTCGGAAAACACTCTCCTAAAAATAATCATTTGTATCGCTTGAAATAATGGGTAAGTTTATTTGAATATATGAATTATTTCCAAATTATTTTTCTAAACTCCTATGCATTTGGTTTGCTGAAAACGATTAGTTGATGAAAAATCATTTATGATCAAAGAAACTATGCACACTTAAAGTTAGAAAATTGAATTTCTTAATCTGGAAAGGGACAAAAAAATTCTTGAAAACTGATTTCCCCCTACCCCTTTGTTCGTAAAATTATAAACGTGCCGAACAAGTAATATAATGATGAGAAAAAGTATCGTCCCACGGAGATTAATGATTAATAAACTAATTAAATACTAACATAGATTAATTCTAAAATTTATCTAATGGATCAAAATGTAATTGAGAATAAATTGAAAAAAAATCTACTAATTAAATATTAACATAGATTAATTCTAAAATTTATCTAACAAATCAAAATTTAATTGAGAATAAATTTTTAAAAAAAATATGGAGACTAAATGCTGTAAATCAATCAAATAAATATGTTAAAGCATATGATTTCACCATAACCACTAGATATGAATTTTAGATTGTTGCGCGTACAAGAACAAATTAAACATGTGATAGCGGAATTTCCTAATCTATTTACTATCGTATCTCTAGGTATAGCAAATAAACATAAATATATTAAAATTTATGAATATTCCTAGTTTACAATAAGTCTTTTGGATCACTTTAGCATCGAAGGCTACACAAATAACGTAGAATTTATGGTTATATATTTTCACTTCTTAGTTTCAAACATACACATCAGATCATTCAAGTGGTGGTCAATCACTCAAAAGCATTAAGCACAATAATATATAACTCGCATGAATGGAATCACTTGCAAAACATAAAAATCATGAAATTCACATTATCATGGTGAAACTACATCGTAATCTTAACAAAAGAAAATTAGAACATAGTAGAATAAAAATATAAATATAAATCAAACCTAGTATCTTGAATCAAATAACAAGAATTATATTACCACTTTTATCTTCTTTCAAAATACTTGAAAACTCTTGAAACAATGAGAATAAAAATGATCTAAAAAAACCTAGCTGCCCCTTAGGCTCCCAATGTTCTCCTATTTATATGATATATCCAAGATCCTTTATCTCCAAGCAATTGCACATAAAATCAAGGAGTAAATCAGATGATTTTTTATTTGGTATCTATCTTTCACTGCTTTCTAATTTGAGTTCTTGATTTTTGCCATTCTTTTCCTTATTTTCTTCATATCTTATTATTTTGTATAAACCAAAAAAAAAAAATTGAATAATCAGAAGGAAGTTCAAATATTTCCTCATAAATATTGCATTATTTGTTGTCTAAAATAGGTAAAATAACTTTACTTTTATAGAGTTATCACCCTTCACCCTCCGGGCGGCCGTGTTGTTAGCCTCCATCAAAGCTGCACCGAGTTGCAACAACAAAAAGCGCAAATAATACTTCTGTGAGACTCTCCTAATCCGCAAAAGCTCTCTCCTCTTTGCAAAGACGCCCGGAAAGCTTTTAATTCTTTGGGCCCAGAGGAAATTGCAAAGTCAGAATATGTCTATTCTATGAAGTGATTTGGTAATTGATGAATGAAAAGTGACAAGAACAATAATTTAATCGACGGTGTGACACCCATGATAGGAATGTACATTGGAGTTGAATTGATGACGAAGTCTTGGGATAAAGATATGCGTTAGAATTTAATCCACGATACAAATCGAAAACCTATAACTAAGGAAAAATTAAGTTGAAGAAAGTAAAGATAATAAAATATTACATTTTGATTGTCGAGGCCCCTTCCAATTGATGAGAAAGAACTTGGCATTTATAGACCTTCTATCATAACTATCTGGGAGCACCTTTTTTCGTGATTGAACTGAAATTCGCTGCTTCCGAAAATAATAGTCTCATATTCTCATGTTGTCAACTTCCTTTAAAATTGCAGCCTTATCTCCAAAAAGTTGTTCATTTCCCACATTGTCAATTCCTTTCAAAATAGCAACCTCAATCTTCATTTTTACCTAACTATTCTCTACGACCTCCTTAATGGATTTACATGTGCTTGAGCCTTAGATGCAATCCTCTACATCGATTATTTACTTCTTAGTTGACACACTATTGACAAACTTTGGTAAAATAACCTGCCATCATTTGTTACTAGTTGGCATGTGCTAACACTTTCATCCTAGTCATCAACTACATATATTATCGACCGATCTTCAATCCATTCAATTGGTTTCCTCCATAGATGACCAGATATGCCCTGGATAGTATATTCTCCATTATTTTCCCTTTTCTTTGCTAATTTTGATGGTTGCATATAAGGTTGTCAAGTCCACTTTTATTACTTCTAAATGATCATTACATATCGATAATAACTAAATACCGGACTATTTTTTCGTGTCAACAAATTTTCAAACATGATATAGAAAAGATGGTATATTGGCACAACACAAACCTCATTCCGCTTATTTGTTAACGAATATGGTTCTCAAGAGAATAATTATGATGGGGTGGTGGAGGTTTCATTGAATTAGTCACCTAACCTTTTTATAAGCTTAATTAAAGTGATGCAAGAGTCCAAAGGATTTCAGATGGCAAAAAAACGCTTTAAGTGCCATAACTTTGCTCAAAGGGACACGCCATAACTTATGAAAGATATATTTAAGTGCCACATTCGAAGAAAAACGGATCACTTAAAGTGTCACTCCGGCCAAAATGCCAACGTGGCATTTTTTCGGCGAAGCGCGCCCAAAACGACGCCGTTTTGCACGCTAACGTGGCCAAATAATACAAAAATGGCGTCATTTTAGGGCCGATGTGGTAAAAATAATAATAAATTAATTAAATTAATATTTAAAAATAATAATTTAAAAATTAAATTTAGTTAAAATATAAAAAGTAAAAATAATTTTAAAATTAAAAACTTAAAAAAAAAAAAAAGAAAGGGGGAGGTGGCCGAGGATCGCCCGCCGCCGCCCCCCACCGCCACCGGAAGGGCCGGCAACAGGGGGAGGGTCGCAGGGTCGCCGGATCCGGTGAGGGCCGGCGACCCGCCCCCTGATCGAGGCAAGGGCTCGCGCCTCGGCGGGCGGCGGCCCTTGGCTCGACCGGCGAGAGTTGCCGACCTCGCCGAATTTGGGCGAGGGCCGCGACCCTCCCTAGATCGCGGGCCGTGGCGAGGGCTCGCGAGCCCTTGCCACCGGGGGAGGGTCGGCCCTTCCCGGCGGCGGCGGAGTGGCAACTAAGGGCTGATCCTCACCACCTCCCCATTTCTTTTTCTTTAATAATTTTTAAAAAAATTTAAGATTATTTTTTAAATATTTTAATTAAATTTAATTTAATTAACATTTTTTATTGTTTTACCACGTTAGCCCAAAACAACACCGTTTTTGCATTTTAGCTACGCATTATTTAGCTACGTTAGCATGCAAAACGACGTCGTTTTGGGCTCCGTTTGCCGGAAAAATACAACGTCGACATTTTGACCGGATTGACACTCAAGTGAACCATTTTACTCCGATTTTAACACTTAAGTGTACCTTCCGTAAGTTATGACACTTTAAGTGTCCCTTTGTGCAAAGTTATGGTACTCCAGAGCTCCACACGTCGATTTTAGACACTACACAATCACAAGCAAGCATGAAATTACAAAACCAAGAGGCACTCATGCTGAGAACATCATCGAGGTGGAAAAGAGAGAGTCGGGTCAATTTGGATCCATCCTCGGTGCGACGCCAACTATCTTTCGCGCTCGTGACGCTCACGAGCTGCGACCATCCTTTCTATACAATGAGACTCCATCAAAGCTGCACCGAACATTGCAACTACAAGAAAAGCAGGCACCACTTTTGTGCCAATATGCTAATCCTCAAAAGAAAACTCAAAGATAAAGAAGTTGCAAAACATCAAGATCAGACCCAGAGCTCATACACACGACACAGGATCTTATGATACCGTCTACATTTTCATGGAGAAGTCTTCAGTAATCAATCGACATGACCCCATTCTAGAGTCTTACACCCAATGACAAATGCGACAGGCGAAACAAGGCCGACCAGTATCATCACTCATCATCTCTTTCCGTCCTCGGCTTCTTTGTAGCACCTGACAGACTACCATACAATCAGTTGGCTTTCGCCGATTGTGGAAAGGATCATCAAATACAACAGGATGGGAAAAACCGTCACAGGAAGAATATAATCAACAGTCAAGTGGCCACAGATAGTGGGTTAGCTGCACCAAGCACGGCTCGTGGTGATAAAAAACGGATGTCATCAAGGCACATGTATTGAGACCAATGTGTAGAAATACTGCTTCGGGGTAAAGCTGACTGAATCGACTTCAGTAGTGGTAACAGGAGCCCAATATAGACCAGCGGAACAATTGGCTCACTCATCCAACACAGGGGAAAGCAATGGCTTATTTGAAAAGAAAGCTTCCAAGTTCCCGATGATGAGATCACATAAATTTGATACGGTTTCCGGGGTAAGAACAGCTGCATGCGGGGACAGTACAACATTATCAAGACCAAGGAGCTCCTCAGGAACATAAGGCTCCTTCTCAAACACGTCTAAGCCAGCGCCTCCAAGCTCTCCCTGGACTAGAAGTTGCACCATTTCCTTTTCATTGATAATTGGTCCACGCCCAATGTTAACAATCACCCCTTCCTTCCCCAAAGCTAATAGTACTTCCCTATTGATCATGTGATGGGTTTGCTCATTCAGGCCACAACAGATTACAAGGACATCGCAGTTAGTGGCGAGCTCACAGACGTTGGAATAGAAGGGGTACGACACATATGGCTTTTTCTTCCTTGAGTTATATGAAACAGCACACCCGAAGGCCTCAAGCCTCTTAGCAACTTCCAAGCCAATCCTTCCCAATCCAATAATTCCAACTCTCTTGCCTCCCAGCTGCAAGTGAAATTACCACCAGAAGTAGAGAATATATTATTTACACTTCATGTAAGGTGACAGAAAATCACACAAGCATGAGCAAAGTCAACCAGTTAAAAGGGCCTTATGTTATGCTGCATCTGTTGCTGACGCTAAATCGATTTTCCATGTGTGCTTCACGGTCATACTCATCAGCATAAACATTTTCAAGAGAAGACACAACATTCATAATTTCAAATGCCTTGCTACAAGATACTTGTCACCATGGCTGTAAACATGGAGTGACCCATATTACAACATTTGACAACAAAATCAGTAATTGCACAAGCCAAGCCAGAGAATGCTCAAGACCACATTAATCTGTTGAACAACATAATTAGACCAAACTTATCATACATACTGTTATAATCAGACAGGTGAACACTAGATAAATCAAAATTTAAAAAATTTAGGAAGTTGAAGGTTTTAGAGTTGAACGAAGAAAAATAACCAAACCCAATCTTTACAGTGATCATCTATTCATGGAAAGGTTTTTTTGCCCTTATGACGAAAACAATTTAAGCATCCATACACAGTCTTTATGCCCTAAATTACTGGTGTTGCCCCCTACGAGACACCTCCTGTCCATAATAACTAGAAGGTCAATCCTTCGTACCGGTCATAGCTTTTTCTTATCAAACAATCTTGATTGGCAAGCCCAAAGAGCTAAAGGTCTCAATTCAGCAGCCGTTTGCCCGGTAGAGATATTATCCGCCTGATCAGACCAATTAATAGTTGAATAATCTATAAAACACTTCTACATCAAGAAACAAGTGAAAACCATGCTTGTCCTATGCAACTATTCTTTCTCCAGAAGTTGATCGATACAAAGCACATCGCACCATTGTCAAATGATCATGTTCACCAAAAAGAAATCATCGATCTATCTACAGTCTAGAGTCCCAAGCTTTTAACATTACGCAGCAGAGAGCACTTAACCATCAATGGCAAAACTCAATTCTCAAAATTGTCGGTTCCTAAATTGCTGACTCTTGCACATTCAATTAAATTTGACTTGTACTTAATCATCCTCTCATGATCACTTTTGACTTGTACTTAATCATCCTCTCATGATCACTAAACAGTCATCCAAAAGAAAAATTAACACGAAAATCGTCAGAGACAGATAAATAGATTGAGCGAGCACTAAAACCTTCGATCCAAGGGCAAATTCTCCCTCGCTACTCCACAATCCTCGCCTCACGTACCGGTCGCTGGCCGAGACCTTCCGCAGCACGTCGATCAGCAGCCCGACCGCCAAGTCCGCCACTTCCTCCGACTTCGTGTCCCCCGCGCCGGCGACCGCGATCCCCCGCCGCCGGCACTCGGCCAGGTCGATGTGGTTGTGGCCCGCGCTGGTGCTGACGACGAGGTGGACCTCGGGGAGCCGCCGGAGCAAGTCGGCGGTGACGGGAGCCCTGGCGGAGGTGAGGATCGCCTCGGCGGAGCGGGCGTCGGCGGAGGAGAGGAAGTCGTCGAAGGGCAGCGGCGATTCCCACGGCTTGAGGAAGCGGAAGCCGTCGGGGAGGGGGCGGTCGATGAGGGAGAAGTGGCGGGGGTGCCGGAGGAGGAGGACGCGCGGCGGCGGAGGAGCGCCGCCGTTTTCGGGGCGAGAGGCCATGGGAAGTCGAGAGTAGTGATGGAGAAGAGTGTACGGTCGAATTGGGGAAGATGATAAAAGAGGAATTTGGCGCCATTACGTTACCGTGACAAGTTTGACTCGGCTCGTACCAATTCTCTTGATTTTTTTCTTTTGACATATGAATAGGAACTTTAATATTAGAATTATAATGCTAAACATTGTTTGTTATGTTTTTTTTTTTTTTTTATCGATCCTACTTTACTCATATTTTAACTTTCACTTTCAGACTTTTATCAAGAGAATCAAAATCCACATTTGAAATTAATTCGTTCCCACCTCAATTTATGAGAATATAAGAATTCAAACCCCTACCCCTCCCTTCCATGTTGGAAATGTAGCCACTAGGATAACACTAATGGTTAACATTGTTGTTATGTTAAATGGTGGCTTTTGTAAAAAAATTTCTTTCTAATTTCACATATATAATTAAATAATGCCATCCCCTACTCAATGCATAATTCAACTCCTTTCATCCTTTGCCATCCTGCAAGTTTGTCGGAAATTGTTCTTTGTTTGGCCCTTTTGTTCTGATGATCACTCTTCACCCTCTTAGGGCCAATTTATTACCGGCCCACTAGCTTCCATAAGGTTCGTCCTCAAATTACGCACCTATAAGAAGTGGTCTTGCATATGATATCACACTACGTTGTCAACTCTTTCGATTCAAAGGATGTAATCCGGTGCTTTAGAAATATATGTTGTACCAAGTATCAGTTCAATACATATCAGGAAGCAAACCCAATAAGTACCCAGAAAAACATATCTACAAACTCTCTAAAAATATGAACATTTTCCAGCTTTAGGACATCTTTACTCGTGCCTTTTATGCAAGCCAAATAACCACAACTCATCTAATTAAAAGAATTAATCACAATCATTTTTCAACAGTTTTCTCACTCACACATCAGAGATCACTCTTTTTTAAAAAGCGTCTTTACAACTTTCAGAAAAAGAGAACTTGGGGTGACTTCAATATCGAAAGACAACTTCATTTGGAAAGCAATCAACAATAGCCTGATGTGAGAATAACCAATCCATTCCTAACATAACATCGAAATCTTGTATCTTCGATCCTACTAGATCTTTAGGCAATTCTAAATTTCTATTTCATTAAAAGGGTTGGTTTGGACCAACATCTAGAGTCGATTTCCTCCTGAAGTGCAAACTTTTCAGAACATATTTGCCACCAAAGAAAACGCAATATTACAGAAGTTCCAGGACATCAACATTAGAGAACTAGAGCTACATACACAACACAAGATCTGATCATCTATTTTCAATTTCATGGAGAAGTGTTCAGTGATCAACAAGTCCCCATTCTGGAGTCTTGCACCCAATGACAAACGTGACAGTTAAAACAAGCCCTACCCAGTATCATCATTCTCCCCTCTATTTCCTTCCTCGGCTTCTTCGTAGCACCAGACAGATTATCATACAATCAGTTGGCTTTCGCCAATTTCAGAAAGGATTAACAACAAATCCAACAGGATGAAACCATCACAGGGAAGAATATAATAGACAGCTGGTTGGCTCCTTTTCAAGATGATCGTATTATTACCATCCCATGGCCACGAAGAGTTTGGTTAGCCACACCAAACATGCTTGTAGTGATGCAAAACAAATGCCCTCAAGGCACACATATTGAGAGCAAAGTTCGTAGAAAGACTGCTTCAGGAAAAGCCAACTGAATCGAGTTTAGCGGTGGTAACAGGAGAAAGCAAGGGCTTATTTGAAAAGAAAGCTTCCAAGTTCCCAACAACGAGATCGCATAAATTTGATAAGGTTTCCGGTGTATAGACAGCTCTATGCGGTGATAACACGACATTATCAAGAGTGAGGAGCTCTTCAGGAACACTGGGCTCATTCTCAAACACATCTAAGCCAGCGCCTCCAAGCTCTCCCTGGACTAGAAGTTGCACCATTTCCTTTTCATCAATAATCGGTCCACGCCCAATGTTGACAATCACACCATCCTTCCCCAGAGCTAATAGTACTTCCCTATTGATCATGTGGTGGGTTTTCTCAGTCAGGCCACAACAAATTACAATGGCATCGCAGTTAGTGGCGAGCTCATGGACATTGGGATAGAAAGTGTACGAAACGTATGGCTTTTTCTTCCTTGAGTGATATGAAATGGCACATCCAAAGGCCTCAAGCCTTTTAGCAACTTCCTCGCCAATCCTCCCCAATCCAACAATTCCAACTCTCTTGCCGCCCAGCTGCAAGTGAAATTACCACCACAAGCAGAGAAGATCTAATTTACACTTCATGTCTAATTAAGACAGTATAAAATCAAGTCGTGTAAAATGGAATAAATTCTCCCTCAATCATGGAAATAAACGACAGCATACATTCTACATCTACACCTCAATAGTAACAAAAAACCACACAAGCATGAGTTAACTCAACCAGTTCAGAGGACTTTATGTTATGCCGCATCTGTTAGTCACCCTACATGTCGCAGTCAATTCCAGGGAAGATAAAATATTCACAATTTCAGTTGCCTTGCTATAATATACTTTGTGCCAAGACTGCAAAACATGGAGCAACCCATATTACAATTTCGACAACAAAATCAGTAATTGCACCACCGAATTTACTAAGCCAAGCCAGAGGATGCTCAAGACCCTATAACTCTATTGAACAACATATCAAATTGAACTCCCCATCAAAGCTAAACCTTGGGAACTAAACATCTACATTAAATGGAAGATCTTACCTATCATAGTTGCTGTTATAATCAAATGCACAAACACTAGATAAATCAAAATTATAAAAATTTAGGAAGTTGAATGTGTTACAGTGGAACAAAGGGCAATAACTAAATCCAATCTTTCAAAAGTCATCTATAAATAGAGAGGGTTTTTTGCCCATCATGACAAAAAAGCTTTTCATGCATGTAGTCTTTATATCTTGAATTACTAGTGTGTGAGGTCCGTAAAAACTAGAAGATAGACTCTTCATACCGATCATAGCTTTTTCTCACCAAACAATCATGGTTGGCCAGCCCAAAGAGCTAAAGGTCCGGACTTGCAGGCTCATCCGGTCGGTCTAAACATCCTCCACCTGATCAGACCAATTAATGGTGCAGTAGTCTACTTCTAACATCAAGTAGCAAGTGAAAACCATGCTGTCCTATTCAACTATTCATTCTCCAAAAGTCTGATCAGTACAAAGCACATCGCGCCGGCTGTCATATGAATTGTGTATACCCAAGAAAACTCATCATTCCCTCCACAGTCTAAAGTTCGAAACTTTAACATAATGTAACAGAGCACATAATCACCAATGGCGAAACTCAGTTCTCAAATTGTCGATTACCGAAAATGCTGACACTTGCGCATTCAATTAAAGCTCACTTTCACTAAATTCTATCAACGACGAAAATTGTTAAAGACAGATAAATAGATTAATCGAGCATCAAAACCTTCGATCCGAGCGCAAATTCACCCTCGCTCCTCCACGACCCACGCCTCACGTACCGGTCGCTCGCCGACAGCTTCCTCAGCACGTCGATCAGCAGCCCGACGGCCAAGTCCGCCACGTCGTCCGTGTACACGTCCCCCGAGCAGGCGATCGCGACCCCGCGCCTCCGGCACTCGGCCAGGTCGATGTGGTTGAGGCCCGCGCTGGTGGTGACGACGAGGCGGGCCTCCGGGAGCCGCCGGAGCATGTCGGCGGTGACCGGCTCCCTGCCGGAGGAGTAGATCGCCTCGGCGGCGCGGGCGTCGGCGGAGGAGAGGAAGTCGTCGAAGGGGAGCGGGGATTCCCACGGCTTGAGGAAGAGGAAGCCGTCGGGGAGGGGGCGGTCGATGAGGGAGAAGTGGTGGGGGTGCCGGAGGAGGAGGACGCGCGGCGGGGGCGGCGGCGGGGGGGGCGGCGGAGGAGCGCCGTCGTTTCGGGGGAGAGAGGCCATGGGAAGTCAAAGAGTAGCGATTGAGAGAGAGAGAGAGAGATTCCGTTGCCATTGCTTGGGAAAAGTCGTGGAGACTGCGGAGGAATTTGGCGCCATTACATTATTGACGTCATTTTACTTACCACCATTATTTTAGTTTAAAAAGAGGCAAGGGTAACCAATCCTTGCCAATATAGTAAAACTCATATTCAAACTAAATGAAAATTGTTCAAAATGCAATCTTAAACCTTTTAATTTTATTAATCGACTCCTAAATTTTTTCACATTTTGTTAATCTAGTCAATTTTGGCGAAAGTCATTAATATAGACGCCTGGTCATCCTATATAACATTACCGACACTAATGTGGATAAATTTTATTATTTTTATAATATGTTTGTGATCTTCTTTTTTTCTTTTTATTCTTTTCTTTTTTCTCTCCTCCTTTGTCCACTAGTTGCGCAACCTTGACGATTGGTTAGCGACCAATCAGAAGCTACAATTGACAAGGGAACCTTGCCAACCCTAGGCGAGACTCACCTTGCCCAAAGCAGGCATTATGTAATCCTCGCCAGTCATAGCCACAAGCTAGTTTTCGATCTTTGCCAAGGTTGGGCTGCCAATAGAGGAAGGAGGAGAAAAAAGAAAAAAAGAAAGAAAATAAAAAGAAAAATTAAATTAAATATTTAAAATTAATAAATCATTTAACAATCACTAAATTTTGTCCACGTCAACGCTAGCCGTGCTGCATAAAACGGCTGATGTCCATGTCGTAATTTCCGATAAAAATTGACTAAAATAATTACATTGGCGAATTTTTAAAAGGTTTCAGACTTTTTAGACAATTTTCCCCTCAAACTGAGGTAAGAACATGGAGTGAACGATCACGAAATAGAGAGAGGACTAGAGAGAGGAAGATAGAGAGTCATAAAGGTATATCAAGTCTAAATAAGTTATTGACCTATTTAAGACCTTTATTATTTTAAGCTTTACTATTCTAAGCCCATTTACTGAATATAACTAACTCATATAACATCTCAGCCCATCAAATATAAACAAAAGGATTAACAACAAATCCAATGGGACGAAACCATGTTGTCATCCTGCGGCCACAGGATGACAACATGGAGCGGCCGGAGCGGCCGGTTCACTCATCTAACGCAGGGGAAAGAAAGGGCTTATTCAAAAAGAAAGCTTCCAAGTTCCCGACGGTGAGATCGCATACATCCGAGAAGGATTCTGGAGTGAAAACAGCCGTGTGCAGCGATACTACGACGTTTCCGAGAGCGAGGAGGTCTTCAGGAACGTCGGGCTCATTCTCGAACACATCCAAGCCGGCGCCTTTGAGCTCTCCTTGGACTAGAAGCTGCACCATCTTCTTTTCGTCGACGATCGATCCACGGCCGACGTCAACAATCACCTTCCTTCCCCAGAGCTAACGGCAATTCCCTAGTGATCATGTGGTGGGTTTGCTCGTTCAGGCCGCAGCAGATCACGGAGTGTCGCAGTTGGCGGCGAGCTCGTCGACATCGGAATAGAAGGGGTACGGAACGTATGGCTTCGTCCTCCTCGAGTTATACGAAACGGCGCAGCCAAAGGCGTCGAGCCTCTTAGCGACCTTCAAGCCGATCCTTCCCAATCCAACAATTAGAGAAGATGTAATTTACACTTCATGTGTAACTAAGACAGTAAGATCATGTCATATAAAATGGAATGAATTCTCCCCAAATTATGACATATAAATTTGATAAAACAAAAATCAGTAATTGTAGCATAGAATTTAATAAGCCAAGCCGGGGGATACTCAAAGGCCACAGAACTCTGTCGAACAACATATCGGACCAAACTCCCGATCGAAGATAAATCCCAGGGTCGACTTATCTATCTTAACTGGAAGATCTTATCTATCATATTCACTGTTATAGTCGGACACATGAACACTAGATCAATCGAAGTTTAAAATTTTTAGGAAGTCGAATGCGTTAGAGTTGAACGAGGGAACATCTAAATCCAATCATTAAATAGATCACCTATTAATAGAGAGGTTTTCTTGTCCCTCGTGACAAAAAAAAAAGCTTATCATGCATATGGTATTATCCCCTATAAGACATCTGATGTTTGGGTCGGATTGATAGTAATCCAACCCAAATAAACATATTTAACTCATTTTGGGCCATTTTTATATAATGCAAATTTAGTGATCTATACCCAATACATAATCAACTCAAACTATATTGTTAAGACAATTCCGTATTTAACCCAATTTATAAAAACCCACACTCAATTGGAGAGCGAGTGAACGAGCATGAAATCAAGTAAGGGTGAAAAAGGAAAAAGAGAGTCATATTATGTTTAAACCCATTTACGACTTGTTTACTATTGGATCCAAGAATTTCAATGACCCTCGAACAAGTGACGGTCATGACCAAATTGATGAAAGTGTTAGCAAACTATAGCAATGGTATAAATGACAGGCATAGTATGTTAAGCAATGGATTGATCAACCATTCAACTAGAGAAAATCTAACTAGAGAAAATCTTTGGACTATGATTGATTAATATTTCAATTCGAACCGAAAGTATGAAATTCGGTCTCTTGTAAGGAATACGCGTGCTGAAATTTAAAGAATAAGATTTTTTAAAGAGAATGTTGGACGGCACACAAGAATTTTGATTACATCCTTGTATACGGAACAAATTGATTATGGGAATGTAAATTGATTTTTCTTTGGAAAAAATAAAATGCTTCTTAATGATGCAAAAACTATGGGCTTATATTTTAAAGATTTTGAGCCATTTGATTAGACCCTTTTTGGCCTCAATTTTTTTTCGGGCCCAAGCAGCCCATGAGGGCCCTAGAGGCGGTCGACCGAAAGAAGAAAAAGGGGGAGCGGGAGGGGGAAAGAAGTCACTCATACTTGTCCATGCTTACCTTCCACTTGTCCTTTTCATGAGAACACTTGTCACCTGCATGCAAAATCCAATGATTGCTAGCTATTAAGCCAACAAAAGGAAGAGGGGGAGGCGGATTGTTCGAGAGAGTGCGGCCGAGAGAGAGAGAGAGAGTTTGGGCGAGTGAGAGAGAGAGAGAGAGGGAGGGCGCGAGTGTGAGCCGTGAGGGGGAAGAGGAAGGCCGTCTTCCGCCGTGTCCAAGCTGCCGCCATTAACGCCGCTGATCCGCACCGCCGTTGAGCCAAGCCGAGACCCTCCCGAACCATTGTTTTTGGCCAACGATCGAGTAGAGAGGTTTAAGGCAAGTAGAAGTTCTTCAATCTATGTTTTGCTTGCTGTTTTATCTAGCTAAGAGTTGGTGGATGTGAGAAAGGTGAAATTTTAGAGCTGCATGTTGGATTTTGGACATGTAAGATTAGATCAAGAAAACTAGGAAAAACAGGGCATGCATTGTGGATTTTGAATTTGAGATGGAACAAGAATTTAAAAATCTGACTATAGAGGATTTTTGGAAGTGATAAGGCTGTGTTATAGTGTAATACACTTGTATCTATTTGATTGAGGATGTTGGAGGTCGAAATTCAAGGAGTAGGAAAAACTCTCATTAAGTTAATGGACTGTTTTGTGAAGAACAGTGTGACCCTCGGTGACTTTTTGATTTTTCTGTAACTTTCCAGCCACAATTTGACTTAGATTTCTTAATTAAAGTTAGATAGAATATCTGTAGGAGTAACATATAAAAAATTTAGCATAAATGGACAAGATTTGGTCGACGAAATGATTTTTATACGGAAATGCTAAATCTGGAAATTTTACAGAAACTGTAGCAAGAAATACCGAAATTTTTACTCTCGATACGTATGGAATTTGACTCGGTGTTCTTCATGATATTTGTTCCTTTAGGTATCATTGATAACTTGTAAAATTTCATAATTTTCTGAGTCCATTTAATATATATGTTAAAATTTCTACCATAACTGTGCATTGTAAAAATCGAGTGCTCTATCTTCGAATTTTTCACAAAGGTGTCCGAAGGTGAAGGTGTTTCGAATGGCTATGTGAAATGATGGTATTGGCTGTGGATATTTGTGCAATATTGAGATGTGTTAGAGGGTCCATGAGACGTCTCGTTTTAGCATTTGAAAATGTTTTGGTGAATTAAAATGCTAAATTGTTACCGTTGAGCCCTCGGGTCAACAATACCTCGGAGTCGGGATGCCCAAAGGATCGAGTGAGTCGATGCCTTGTGGATGCCCGGTGGCCTTAAATGGTTGAATGCCGGAGGTTATTCCCCGAGAGCTTTGGGATGCCCGGTAGTATGCTAGTCGGTACGTAAATCCGGATGGCTAGGGTAACCATTTTCATGGGAGGCCCTCGAGGTTCCTCGTGATACCAGGTGGGGTACGAGATGCCTAGAGGCGCAATTCGCTCCAGATGCCCAATGGCCTTAAATGGCTGAATGTCGGAGGCTTTCATGATGCCTGAAGGGGTGCAAATGTTGGAGGGACGCAAACATTGATCCTTCGGGGATGAAATCTTTTGAAAAATAAAATGAATGATTCCATTAAAAGTGTGTGTGGGTCTGGATATAAGACTGAGTATATGGCATGTAATAGAACGTGATGTTTCAGTTTGACCCTATGATTGAGATTTATCTATCTTGAATATGTTGCACTACACATTAGGACTACATTGTTATTACATTGATGTTTTTTATGATTTTGATACATACCTATTGTTAAATTTCTTGTTTTGTCTACCATACTTGAATTTGGATATTAATAGTAATGCTTGATATAGCTTAAGGAATCTTTTACTGCTGAATGGTTGTACTCACCTCTTTGGGGACTAACATTTTAGATTAAGAGATGCCTTTGTTACCGATCACACGTGGTACTTTCTATGGCTTATTGTCCGACGTTGAGGTTAAGTGTTCGGAGCATTCCTATGTTGGTGTTCGTGGACTGGTGTTCATCCGTGTTCGAGTTTTAGTTATGTATGACATGGGTCTACCTGATGGCTCTGTAGTCTAGGAGTTCTTTCTGTGCATGTTCGTCGCGACGAGATCATGATGGGGATGCTGCCGCCACCAACCGATGCACCGGGCTGGGTGTGATTGTGCATGTGACTGGTAGCGGATGACACTTTTTGGATAGCCGACACTAGATGATGGATCGGTGCTCAAACTAAATAATACAATGCAATGCACACCAGCTACACCTTTCATATATATATAGAGCCGAAACACATTTATTTACATAGTTTAATCAGACATCAAGAGTCGGTACATCAAAAGGCCAAGGCTTTACTAAGCTCGGCTATAACCCAAAAGTACTCGACCCCACATCAGTCATGTACACCGATCCATCATCCAATGTCGGCTATCCAAAAAGTGTCATCCGCTACCAGTCACACTCACAATCACACCCAGCCCAGTGCATCAACTGGTGGCGGTGGCAACATCCCCATCATAATCCCATCGGGACGAACATGCACGGACAGGAACTCCTGAACTACAGGGCCATCAGGTAGACCCACATCATACATAACTAAAACTTGAACATGGATGAACACCAATCCACGAACACCAACACAGGAATGCTCCAAACACTCAACCTCAACATCGGACGGTAAGCCATAGAAAGTACCACGTGTGACCAGTAAGAGAGGCATCTCTTAATCTGAAATGTTAATCCCCAAAGGAGTGAGTACAACCACTCAATAGTAAAAGATTCCTCAAGCTATATCAAGCATTACTATTAATATCCAGATTCAAGTATGGTAGACAAAACAAGAAATTTAACAATAGGTATGTATCAAAATCATAAAAAGCATCAATGTAATAACAATGTAATAACAATGTAGTCCTAATGTGTAGTGCAACATATCCAAGATAGACAAATCTCAATCATAGGGTCAAACCGAAACGTCACGTTCCGTTTCATGCCATATACTTAGCCTTATATCCAGACCCACACACACTTTTAATGGAATCATTCATTTTATTTTTCAAAAGGTTTCATCCCCAGAGGACCAATGTTTGCGTCCCTCCAGCATTCGCACCCCTCCAGGCATTACAAAAGCCTCCGGCATTCAGCCATTTAAGGCCACTGCGCATCTAGAGCGAATCACGCATCCAGGCATCTCGTACCCCACCTAGCATCACGAGGAACAGCCTCCCATGAAAATGGTTACCCTGGCCCTCCGGATTTACGTATCGACTAGCATATTACCGGGCATCCCAAAGCTCCCGGGGAATAACCTCCGGCATTCAGCCATTTAAGGCCACTGGGCATCCACAAGGCATCGACTCACTCGATCCTTTGGGCATCCCGACTCCTGAGGTATTGTTGACCCGAGGGCTCAACGGTAACAATTTAGCATTTTAATTCACCAAAGCATTTTCAAATGCTAAAACGAGACGCCTCATGGACCCTCTAACACATCTCAATATTGCACAAATATCCACAGCCAATACCATCATTTCACATAGCCATTCGAAACACCTTCACCTTCGGACACCTTTGTGAAAAATTCGAAGATAGAGCACTCGATTTTTACAATGCACAGTTCTGGTAGAAATTTTAAAATAAATATTAAATGGACTCAGAAAATTATGAAATTTTGATACATTATCAATGAGACCTAAAGGAACAAATATCATGAAGAACACCAAGTCAAATTCCATACGTATCGAGAGTAAAAATTTCGGTATTTCTTGCTACAGTTTCTGTAAAATTTCCAGATTTAGCATTTCCGTATAAAAATCATTTCGTCGACCAAATCTTGTCCATTTATGCTAAATTTTTATATGTTACTCCTACAGATATGCTCTCCAACTTTCATTAAGAAATCGAAGTCAAATTGTGGCTGGAAAGTTACAGAAAAATCAAAAAGTCACCGAGGGTCACATTTACTTAATATAACTAATTCGTTTATGACCCACTTAACCTTCATATGGGTTAAGAAATTGGTCAATAACCCATTTTGACGGATCTGTTTAAGTCTTTATCCCTTAAATTAGTAGTGCTACCCACTACAAGACATCTAGGTCTAGAATAACTCGAAGGTAGACCCCTCGTTCTGATGATGGCTGCTTATCGTCAATCAATCACGGTTTGCCAGCCCGAAGAGTTAAGGTTCTGGACTTAGGACCTCGTCCGCTTGGTATAAACATCCTCCACCCAATCAGATCAATCGATAGTGGTATGATCAAGAAAACACTTCTACCTCAAGAAAGAAGCGAAGATGATGCTGTCCAATTCACCTATTCTTTCTCCAGAAGCTGATCCATACGGAGCGAATTACACCGTAATGATTACGTTTCAGCTAAGATGCCAAAGCTTTAACGTAATGTAGAAGAAAGTACATGATAATCATCGATGGCGAAACTCAGTTGTCAAATTGTCGGAGACGGGTAAGGAGACTGGGGGAGCACTAATACCTTCGAACCGAGTGCGAATTCTCCCTCGCTACTCCACAACCCACGCCTCACGTACCGGTCGCTCGCCGAGACCTTCCTCAGAACGTCGATCAGCAGCCCGACTGCCAAATCTGCCACGTCCTCTGAGTACGCGTCCCCGTGCCAGCAACCACGATCCCGCGCCTACGGCACTCAGCCAGTCGATGTGGTTGAGGCCCGCGCTGGTGGTGAAGACGAGGCGGACCCCGGGAGCCGCCGGAGCATGTCGGCAGTGACCGAAGCCCTGCCATTGGTGAGGATTGCCTCGGCCAGGCGGGCGTCTGCGGAGGAGAGTAAGTCGTCAAGGGGGAGTGGTGATTTCCAGGGCTTGAGGAAGCGGAAGCTGTCAGAGAGGGTACGGTCGAGGAGGGAGAACTCGAGGGGGTGCTGGAGGAGGAGCGCACACAGTGGGGGACGGCGGCCAAGGGGCGGAAGAGCGCCGTCGTTTTGGGGTAGGAGGCCATGGGAAGACGAAAGTAGCGATGCCCACCAAACCTCGTACACCTTACAACTGACTGAATGCTGGCAGCCTCGTACCATAAAACTGGCATCAATCATGTCGCCACTCACGAGAAACACTAAAAGCTCCAACACCAACATCAATCTTGTCTACAGTAAAAGCTCTCGGTCCTGTCACATTCTTCAAACGAAGGTACAGATCTTATGCCGGTTTTAGCATCCTTTTTCTCTTTTAAGGATCACGGGTTCAATTATTGCAGATCACGCCTGACTTCCGTAACGTGTTTTGACACATGCTGGTAAGTACACTGCACTTATTGCATGCTTTGATCTTTTTGACTCAGCATATGACGAAAGCCAGACCCCCAACTCATGACCAGATTGAACCGTGAAACAAACCGGCAGGGACAGTGCCGGCACGGTACTCGGTGATCTTGAGGAACGTGGGGAATGGCGAGGACGATGTACGGGCAGGGAGGGTTGCACCACCCCTCCCTCGTCTTTGGGGAAGGGCGTAGTTAGGCGGAAGTTGGTGGCGACGATGAAGATGGAGGGGCTCCCCGAGTGAGCGGCACCACCGGCGGTCGTCCGCGCACTTGATCTCAAAGCATGCCTTGCAGCTCAGCCCATTGCTGAACAGCGCCGAGCTCAGGGCCGCCGTGTTCACGCTGTAGCCCTGGCTTTACAAGTTCCCGTACCCACAAGCCCCGCTCGTAACATTTTCCACGAGTGAATAGGCAGATCTCGATCGAAAAATGAGAGTAATTTGACAGGTTAATATCATCCGCCTCTTCAAATACTGTACTGATGTCACATATCGAGACACTAACATTGCAGAATCTTCAAATAGGGACCAGACTTCAGTTAAACTAGCCGGTCCGGTTCTCGGTTCAATTTGGCAATCCGATTCCATATTTGATAAAGAGTTTTGCGAACTCTCGTGACCGGCATTACTCGGAGGCAAATAATGTCAGGAGTGGGAGGGGCATCTAGGGGGTTACCCCTGGTGCCGGAGGCGTCGGAGCCGCCATAGAAGTCGCTGTAGCTGTTAGGATAATTGATAAAAAATAAAGTCGAGAAGAAACGAAAAAAGGATGGATATCTATATTCTTAGTTGATCTGATGATGGATAATGTGGGAGATTTAAAAGAAAAAAAAAACGAATAAAACAATGCTATAGGAGGTTCATTGATTTATTTTTTTATGAAAGATACGATTAAGGAGTGCCTTCGAGATACAGATTAACCATAAATTATACAGGAGTTTATCTTCAAACCTAATACGAGTCCATCCATTGGAGATGATAAATTTTCGCTATTATTAATCAATCGACTCTTGGTACATTCAATTCCACTTTGTTTTCAAGCCAATTACTAAGGGCGGGGGAGGTCTCATTTAATTTGTCTTGTAAGTTTATTTAAGCTCAATTAAAGCAATTTAAGAGTCTATAGAATTTTATGCTCGGTTTATTTTGTGGAAAAAAAATATTCAGAAAATAATTTCCTAATAAATATCAGTTGTATCACTTGAAATATTAGGTAAATTTGTTTGAATATAAGAATTATTCACAAATTAGTTTCTGAAGTTCTACGCATTGAGTTTGCTGAAAATGATCAGTTCATAAAAAAATCATTTATGATGAAAGAAAATATGTACACTTAAAATTAGAAAAATAAATTTCCTAACCTGAAAAGGGACAAAAAAATTTCCTGAATAAGATTTCCCCGTTAGGCCCCATCAAAGCTGCAACGAGCATTGCAACTACAAAAAGCGCAGATACTGTGCGACTCTCCTAATCCGCAAAAGCTCTCTCCTCTTAGGAAGAGACGCCCGGAAAGCCTTTTAATTCTCTGGGCCCAGAGGAAAATGCAAAGTCAGAATATGTTCGTTCTATGAAGTGATCTGGTGATTGATGAATAAAAAGTAGCAAGAACAATCATTTCTTGTTTACCCCATTTTCCCAGTTCACCAAACTTACCGTGACTCCTGAATTTCCACAATCTGCTAGTAGCAAAAGCTGAAGTTGGGCTCTGCTCTGTCTCCAACCAAAGCATCAATCATCTGAAGCCGAGACCGATGATATGCAGCTTGTAGGGCCGGAGCAACTGCCCGGAGCAACCATCCAAACACGCAAGGAAGTGTACCAGGTGATGTTTGTATGAGCTGATGCACGGTGTCTTGAAAAACAAGAACTCCGGATAGGTTTGGGGAGATATCGCCTTATCATGCCACGCGGTATAAGCATTGCATGATAAGGCTTTGCAATCAATCAAAGCCCGCTAAGGATTAGAAAAAGAATCTCCAAAGAGATGCCTGAGAAGCCTTCTTTGTTTCTTCCCCTTCCAATCTTTGTGGCATCATGAATATATGAATAATAACTATTGCTAAAACCCAGCGACCATTTTGCACTCTACAGTCCGTCAGTGGAAACCAAACCATGGATCAAATTCTAGGATTCTCATAAAAAGACTCACCGGGCCCGTCCCTCAGGACTTGAACTGTAAATGGGATGGTGGACAGCTGGTTCACTCATCTAACACAGGGGAAAGCAAGGGCTTATTTGAAAAGAAAGCTTCCAGGTTCCCAATGACCAGATCACATAAATCCGAAAGGGATTCCTGGGTAAAAACAGCTCTATGTGGGGATAACACGACATTATCAAGAGCAAGGAGCTCTTCAGGAACATTGGGCTCATTCTCAAACACGTCTAAGCCAGCACCTCCAAGCTCTCCTTGGACTAGAAGTTGCACCATTTCCTTTTCATCAATAATTGATCCACGCCCAATGTTAACAACCACACCTTCCTTCCCCAAAGCCAATAGTACTTCCCTAGTGATCATGTGATGGGTTTCCTCGTTCAGGCCACAACAGATTACTAGGGCATCGCAGTTAGTGGCGAGCTCACAGACATTGGAATGGAAAGGGTACGAAACGTATGGCTTTGCCTTCCTCGAGTTATATGAAACAGCACATCCAAAGGCCTCAAGCCTTTTAGCAACTTTTAAGCCAGTCCTTCCCAATCCAACAATTCCAACTCTCTTGCCTCCCAGCTGCAAGTGAAATTATCACCACAAGTAGACAAAATATTATTTACACTTCATGTATAACTGAGACAACAAGATCAAGTCATATAAAATGGAATAATTCTACACCTCACTAGCGAAAGAAAACCACACAAGCATGAGTTCAGTCAACCAGTTCAAATGGCCCTACGCTATGCCACTTCTGTTACTGACCCTCAATGGATTGTCCAACTGTGCTTCACAGTCAATTCCATCAGCATAAGAGAAGATAGACATTCAAAATTTCAATAGCGTTGCTATAAAACACTTTATGCCATGGTGTGAACGACCCAAATTACAACATTTAGTAAAAAAAAAAGTAATTGCACCAATCAATTTATTAAGCCAAGCCAGAGGATGCTTAGGACCATATAACTCTGCCAAACAACATATCAGACCAAACTCCCCATCAAAGATAAATCCCAGGGCAGAATCATCTATCTTAACTAAAATATCTTACCCATCGTATTTACTGTTATAGTTGGACAAATGAACACTACTAGATCAATGATGACATACTATTCTACATCTACACCTCACTAGCGAAAGAAAACCACACAAGCATGAGTTCAGTCAACCAGTTCAGAGGGCCTTATGTTACTGACCCTCAATGGATTGTCCAACAGTACTTCACACAGTCAATTCCATCAGCAAAGACATTCTCAAGAGAAGATAAACATTCATAATTTCAATCGCGTTGATATAAGACACTTTACCCATGGCTGTAAAACATGGAGTGACCAAATCATAACATATGGCAAAAAAATACCAGTAATTGCACCATTGAATTTATTAAGCCAAGCCAGGGATGCTCAAGTCTAGACCATATAACTCCATCAAACAACATATCAGACCGAACTCCCCATGAAAGATAAATTCCAGGGTCGAATCATCTATCTTAACTTGAAGATCTTACCCATCACATTTACTGTTCTAGTCGGGCACAAGAACACTATTAGATCAATTGTAGTTTAAAAACTTAAGGAAATAGAATCCGTTAGAGTTGAACAAAGGAAAGCAACTAAACCCAATCTCGACTTAGGGGCTCATTTGCTCGGTGTAAACATCCTCCACCTGATCAGACCAATTGACAGCGAAAGTAGCGAAAACTATGCTTGTCCTATTCACCTATTCTTTCTCCAAAAGTCAATCCATACAGTGCATATCGCGCCGCAGTCAAATGATTGTGTTCAGCTAAAAAGCTAATCATCAATCTCTCCACGGCCTACAGTCCGACGCTTTGACATTATGCAGCAGAGAGCACATATTCATCAATGGCGAAACTCAGTTCTCAAATTGTCGAATACTAAAATGCCGGCTCTTGCACGTTCCATTAGAACTTGCTTTTACCTAATTCTCCTGTCATGATTGCTAAACACTCACCTAAACAACCATTAACGACAAGAATCGTCAGATGCAGGTGAAGAGATTGAGCGAGCTCGATTACCTTCGAACCGAGTGCGAATTCTCCCTCGCCGCTCCACGACCCCCGCCTCACGTACCGGTCGCTGGCCGAGACCTTCCTCAGCACGTCGATCAGCAGCCCGACCGCCAAATCCGCCACGTCCTCCGAGTACGCGTCCCCCGCGTCGGCGACCGCGATCCCGCGCCGCCGGCACTCCGCCACGTCGATGTGCTCGAGGCCCGCGCTGGTGGTGACGACGAGGCGGACCCCCGGGAGCCGCCGGAGCATCTCGGCGGTGACCGGCGTCATGCCGGAGGTGAGGATCGCCTCGGCGGCGCGGGCGTCGGCGGAGGAGAGGAAGTCGCCGAGGGGAAGCGGCGACTTCCAGGGCTTGAGGAAGCGGAAGGTATCGGGGAGGGGGCGGTCGAGGACGGAGAACTGAGTAGGATGCCGGAGGAGGAGGACCGGCGGCGGCGGGCGGCGGTCGAGGGGCGGAGGAGCGCCGTCGTTTTGGGGGTGGGAGGTCATGGGTGGGAAGTCAGGAGTTGTGATTTAGCCCAAGGGGCCCAAGAGACGGAACTTGATCATGTTTGCAGCCGCTGTAGCAGAGAGCCGTTTGGTTCAACTTTAGGAAAATAGATTTGCATTTCTTTAAGTATTTTTAAATGAGTAGATATTTGGTGAAGACAAGAGTATTTGGATACTTATTTTGGTGTATATTTTGTAAAGTAACTTTCAGATGAAAGAAAAAGCAAAAGAAAAAAGGAGGAGGAGATGCAGATACGTCGAAGAGGGCAAAATCGTGGGGAGGCAACTTGAGCTGCTGGCGATGGTGGTACTAATGGTGGTAGGGAGGCGACCGGTGGCGACGATGGTGGTAGTGGGGAGGCGAGGTCGAGCGACCCCAACAATGCCACCTAAGATTTGCCAGAGGTCACACAGCCTCAAGCAGCAACGCTCGGGTCACAAAACCTAAACAACGTCGAAGATCGCCCAACCTTATGCCGCCTTGCGCAACCTCAAGCAAGGCTTTCTGGCAGCCAAATTTAGTCACCCGTGGCTGAGCTCTACCAATTGAGCTTCACCAATGGACCAACAAATCCAAGGAAGAATACGATAAACGGCATTTTTACTCGCCGGCTACCGGCTGTACGAGGTTCCTAGGTCACAAAAAAAAAACCCGATTATCAATGAGGGCAATATTGGAAAGACAAAAAAAATTAAATCCTCACTTAGCATGCCAAAAATGTTAGCATTTCCAAATACCTAATTTTTTTTTAAAGGACTTTGGGGGACTTAGGCTACCTTTGATTCAAAGATTTCCAATGGAACTTTCCATTTCTCTAAAAGCCCTGAAATCTTTGGGCCATTTGGTTCAATTTTTTTGTTAGTTTTCAACTTTCAACTTACCATTAAAATGCTGAAAGTTCAAAGTTAGCAGGGATTAGTTTTGGGTTTTCAGTATTCCGCTGAATGTTGAAATTATTTTTTCTCTTCTAAAATTACCCTCACTAATTTTTCATATTTCCGATTTTGCCCCTGTTTTTAAATTGAAAAAGGAGGCAGCCCTTCGCCAGTGCGGCAAAGGGTTTAGTTCAATTTTCAAAAAAAGAAGGAAAAAAAAATCCATCAAAGCCCATTGCAAAAATTTTCTTTACCAAACACACGTTCAACTCAAAGTCCATTTGCAAAAAAAATTTACTAAACACAATTGCATTTCTCCAAGTAACTTTAGGCTTTCAGCATTTGCATTGGACTATGCTGAACCGAACGCAATTAAAGTCCTTTGGAAATGCTGAATTAAATAGGGTTGTCTGGTACAGCTGCCGCAAACATGACCTTACCTACCATGCTAATCAACCATATATCATAACATAATGAGAGTAACTCTACATGGAAAGTAGGATTTGGACTGGCCTGACAGTCTCAGGATCCCCCCCCCATGCACCAAAGTCAAAGTAGCATTTTGGACCACTCCCCATGTATGGACAACGACACATGAATGCTCCTTTGGTTCCTACTGAATCCACACATTCAAGCACATTTGAATTGGGTCGGTCGACTCGAGTCCACCTGATTCATATCTCGGATCCACCCGAATTTGATGTTCTTCTTTTCGTCTCTTTGCCCGACCCGATCCTGATGGACCCGAAGAGATACGCTACATGTGATGCTAGGCATATTAACAATGATGTCACTACGTCTGAATATCATAGCAATGCAATGGCTTGTCCTGTTGAGAATCAAATGCGACGCCAATTATTTGAACATCGGAATTGTGCTTGTTTGAATAAGAAAGCAGTCTCGTCGAATCTAGCTTTGTAGGGTGGCGATGCTTGAAATGACACGAGGATATGACTCGAACATGACAAAAGTCTACTTATGAGAAATTCTAACACAACCTAATATGATCATTCGAGAGTTTCTTTTTTTCTTTTTGATCAAATCATTCGAGACTTATTGAAACCAACACATTCTTACAATCTTTTAGTTTTAGAAAAAAAAAGTTAATCTTATGAAAATTCAAAATAAATAAATTTACCCCAAATTGATTTTTTAACACCAAAAACTCTAAATCGTTACATTTGCGTCAAATTTAGCCTTGGTTTTCATTAAATTGGATTAATATCATGAAAAAATCATGAACTGGTACATTTATAACAAACCAAAGACATACCTACCAAATGTCATGTGTCATCCAATGTAGTAATTTGAAAGTAAATTTAATAAAGATTGGTGAAGAGCAAATTTGTTACATGTATATTAATACGAGGCTTTTCTTAATATTAACCTTTAAAAAAAGAATAAAATTTTGTATTTACATGGGAATAATTTAGGCATAGCCCAATATCACATGAAAAGCCAATATGAATGGATGGGATTTTGGGTGCGTTTGGATGGATTTTTGGAGAAAGTATTTGGGAAAATGCAAAAGACTTTAAGTTAAAAGAGTTTTCCAAACACAATTTACAAATTGTGTTTTTTAACTTATAATCTGAAAGTTCATTATGAAATACCTTTAAGCAAAATAGTGTTTGAAATGTGATTAAAAAGAAAAAAAGAGAAAAATGCATTCAAAAGAAAAAGAAAAAAGTTGGTTAGCAAAGGGCAAGCGACCGCCGACAATCGAAATTTGTGACCAACGGCCGATATCTAAGATTGCAAAACCTCAAGCCACCCCAGAGACAATCAATGAGGGCTGCCTAGGGTCGAGCGACCATTAGAGACAACCGGCGAGGGCCACATGGGGTCGGGCGACCCCTAGCGAGGGGCGCACAACCTAGATCTGGGTCGCCACAAGTTACGGTGAACACGACGAGGGTTGCCTGGTCACGCAATCTCAGGCGGCCCTTCATAAAGGTCACACAAGATCTAGGGTCGCCACGACTTATCGAGGTTAAACGATTGGCTAGCGACAGTCAACCACACCGACCTCTCTCTAGCCCGTCACTAACCCCTCACAGCCACACACAATCACGCCAGTCAACTCAATGGAGAAGAAGATGAACAGTGATATCACAAGAGCAAAAAGGAAAAATAAAAAATAAGTGAGGATAGTTTTGGAACAAAATTTTTAAACTAAACCCTAGTGGCATTCCGAGGATACAGGAAAGCCCAAGGTGCCAGACAATTGCTTGAGGCAATGCTGGGCTTTTCTCAGAAAAAACCTCTGTTCATTGTGTTCGAGGGACATGTCTCAGTAGTGTATTGGATGGCAAATCCCCCCACCTTGCTCGTCCATTTTGTTCAGTGTGCCTCAAGCCTCGTGGAGAAACCCACGTCATACAAGCAAATCTCTTGTGGGCCTCTTGCGCTATGCGGATGGATGGGTCTGTGCATACAAAGCTGACACAATCGCTACCACAGACGAAAACGCAACACCCAGGACGCTCATCTCCTCCGAGAATCCGAGAAATCCAAGGAATGCAGACAAGAACCGACTGTTTAAGCTTTGCAAAGTAACGGATAGAAAAAGATCCCAAGAAGAAAGGAGAGGGCAAAATGGGTCGACGGGGAGAGGCTGCGGAAAGGGATCGATTTCGCCGTCGGAAGATTCGAGGAGAGGAGGCGTGGAGGACTCACAGTGGCGATCGATTAGATTTACATTTAGGTCTTAAGATTAAAACAATAATAATAATGGGACCGATTCAGTCTGTCAGTCCGATTCCCCCTTCCCCAAGAATTGGAAACCAGACCGAAAATCACCGATTCTAATTTTATGAAAGCATGAACCAAGCGTCTTTGGGAACTGCTTAAAATCAGCTCGTTTGGACGATTCTCAATTCGGTTAATTTGTATTACTCATCCCTATCGATATCCACAACTCCTTCACAAGCAGAGCATGAGTCACATATTCTAAGAAACACCATTCTATTATATTAAACAAATCATGAGGAATTGAAAAAGTCAAAACTACTGCAATTTTTTTCTTTATAGCAAGCCGCATGATTAGTCTCGAATGATCAAGTTGGGTCAAGTTGGAATTCCTCCTAATTAATTTTTGTTTTGTTTAAATCATATCCTCCTGTTATTTCAAGCATAGCCGTCCTACAAAGTTACGTTCGATGGGACTTTTTTTGACATCGGCATACTAACTAATTTGAAAGAGCACAATTCCGAGTTTCGAATAACAAAAGTCGTGCTAAATTTTCAGTAGAAGAGATATCAAATTGCTATGATGTCTGGTCATCCCAAGATCAATCTTAATATACCTAGCATCACGTGCAGTGTACCTCTTCGGGTTCATTGCAATCGGATCAGCCAAAGTGACTAAAGAAAGAACATTGAATTTGGGTGGATCCAGGATATGAATCAGGTGGACTTGAGTGGACAGGCCCGATTCAAATGTGCTTAAATGTTTGAACTCAGTAGGGACCAAAGAGCATTAATGTATCGTTGTCCATACATAGGCAGTGGTCCAAAATGCTACTTGGGACTTTCGTAAATGGGGGCATCTTGAGGTTTTTGGGGCGGTCCTAAACCTACTTTCCATGTAGAGTTACTCTTGTTATGTTCTGTATATAAATGACTAGCGTGGTAGGTAGGTCATGCTTGCTGCAGAACCAGACATGGCTGTACTGTAATATTCAATGGGATTCTTCTCCAATCATCCATATGGGGTTGATAACAAGAGACGCGGGAACCCTCAAAGCCGTATGAAGAATTTTTTTCAGAATTCATCGTCGGTTAGGCTTGTTGCCTCATAACTTCTAGGATGCGTTTAGTTAAAAGAAGAAATTGGTGGTGAAAAAGAAGATTGAGGAGAAACCAAAATGAGCTATGTTATAAAAAGGGCATTTATATTTTGTGTAGATTTGGTTATGGTTAATGTTGAGATTTCTTTTAAAGAAAAATAAAGGAATGAAACAATGTCACAGGAGGCTTAAACCTCAAGGTACTGGTTACTCATACTTGATAAGAAAATTATTTTATTTATAGATTCAATTGTACTTAGGTTACGCATGACAACGCTTCTATTCTGGGGAATAGTTTTTTTTTTTTTCAGAAATAATTATTTTTATTTACGTCTTTAACAATTTCCGTAAAAGAAGTTAACCCGTTTGGTAACTACACAAAATTTCAACTCCCGAAATAGAAAAAGAATAGAAATGTGTTTGGTAACGCAACAATTTCTTTTTGTATTTATTCATTTTTATTCTTACTCACGGATCACCGCGCCGTCGTCACGCCCACCACCGCCACTACACGACTGCCGGTCGCCGAACGTCACCGCCAGCTGCTGCCGCAAGCCCATCGGCCGCCCCCTCCTGCAGCCACGCGACCGCCGGCGGCGACTAGCGATCGACGGTCAGCGGCTTCGGGCAGTAGCTCCGGGCGGTTGACGGTGGCCAAGAAAGAAAAAGAAATTAAAAAAAAAAAAGAAAATTAGATTATTTCTAGAAATTGTTTCCTAACAAGAAGCAATTTTTTTTTCGCTTCCCGTTTCTTTCCAAATCTATTCCCATTAACTTTCTATTCCTAATAAAAAAACTTCTTTGCGTTAAAATAGGTTTCTGTTCTTTTTTTTTGTTCCTAACAAAAGAACAGAAACCATTAGAAACAGAAACGTTCTCATGCAGTACCTTAATACAAGAAAGGCGATGCATTGAAAATGACAAAGTTTCACTATTGCTCATTAATGGACACTTGCCACATTTTCATTCTACAAGCATGGATGATGTCACAAAATTAAGAGCGCGGTCCTAATTAGAACATCATCGAGGTCATAAAGGAAATGTCGAGTCATTTCAGATCGATCCATGGCATGGCGCGGTGTGGCGTCGACCCTCTGGAAACCGCAACCTATCCTTTTAGCTTTCACAATTTTTCAGAATTAGGCACCTCCACCCCAATCAACTCTCCTAATTGCAAAACATCTACTCGATTGGCCTCCATCAATGTTGCACCGAGCATCGCAACCCCAAGAAAAGCATGTGCCCACTTTTGCGCGACTCTCTGCTTATCCTCAAAAGCTCTCTCCTTTTCGCAGAGGCACACCCAAGAAAAGTCTTCCGCTTTCATAAGCCAAGGGGAAATTGCAAAGTCAGAACACGTACGTTCTGCGAAGCGACTGACCATGGCGAAGGTCGTGGGGATGCTCTCCAGCGAAGTCGTTGTAGGCAGAGGAGGGCAATGGTGATGCAGAGCAATGCCTGTTCCTTGTTGGTGAGCGTAAGGAGCTGTCGAGAAGGTCCAAGAGCCTCCTGTTTGGAGCCAATTGCCTTGCCCAAGAAATTAAATCCGCCCTCTCAAACTCTTGCCATCGGAGAGGCAGTCACTTGCAGCAGCCTCTGCCCCGAGCCGAGGACCAGAAGCGAGACGCCACAGCTAAACACATCGTGTTTCTCTGACAATTGCTCACCGCCATTGTACTCGGGGGCAATATAGCAAACAGTTCCTCTCATACTCTCAGCGTGCTACTAGCACCACCGCTCCAGTATTACGTCGCCCGCGCTCATGCAAGACCATTCCTGGCTAATCCTCCTCCCGTTTCTCAGCTCTCCGCACAATCCGTCCATCCACCAATCGACGCTCCTTCGACTACTCCTACTCTTCCTCTTCTTCCTCTCCTGCGCCAAGTTGTTATCCTTCTGCTGCCACCACATTCCCCCTGTCACTTGAACAATGCCCTCACTTCTTCTTCGTCTTCTTGGAGAGCTCATCACAGAACTCCTCCCTCCACCACTCCTTCGGCTTCTGCTTCTTTTTCTTCTTCGGCACTCCCTCCTCATCTGATAAGGCCCACCATTCCCACCTTTCCCACCGCTTCTTCTGCAGCTTGAGCTTCCAGCTCGACCCCTCGTCTTTCACCACATTGGGGATGAAACCCAATCGCCCTTGAATCTTTCCTTCCTAATCTCACCGCCGATCCACTCCATGACATAATCTTTCACTCTCCCCGACCCAGACCCTCCTACATTTTCTTGACAAGTGATCCCCCACCACAGGAGCCACCCTTGATAAAATGTGCTTGAACACATGAACTCTGTAGAGAAGACTCACCGGGCCTTTCCTCAGGACTTGAAATATAAATCGGACGGCAGAGCAGTCGGTTCACTCATCTAGCACAGGGGAAAGCAACGGCTTATTTGAAAAGAAAGCTTCCAAGTTCTCAATGACCAGATCACATAAATCCGAAAAGGATTCCGGGGTAAAAACAGCTGTGTGTGGGGGATAATACAACATTATCAAGAGCAAGGAGCTCTTCAGGAACATTGGGCTCATTCTCAAACACATCCAAGCCGGCGCCTCCAAGCTCTCCTTGGACTAGAAGTTGCACCATTTCCTTTTCATCTATAATTGATCCACGCCCAATGTTAACAACCACACCTTCCTTCCCCAAGGCTAATAGTACTTCCCTAGTGATCATGTGATGGGTTTGCTCATTCAGGTCGCAACACATTATGAGGGCATCGCAGTTAGTGGCGAGTTCACAGACATTGGAATAGAAGGGGTACGAAACGTTTGGCTTTGTCTTCCTAGAGTTATATGAAATGGCACATCCAAAGGCCTCGAGCCTTTTAGCAACTTTTAAGCCAATCCTTCCCAATCCAACAATGCCGACTCTCTTGCCACCCAGCTGCAAGTGAAATTATCACCAAAAGTAGAGAAGTTATTATTTACGCTTCATTTATAATTGAGACAACAAGATCAAGTCATATTAAATGGAACAATTCTCCCTGAATCATGGAAATAAATGACGACATACTATGTACATCTACACCTCACTAGCGAAAGAAAATCACGCAAGCATGAGTTAAGTCAACCAGTTCAGAAGGCCTTATATTATGCTGCTTGTGTTACCAACCCTTGATGGATTGTCCAACTTTGCTTCACTGTCAATTCCATCAGCATAGACATTTTCAAGAGAAGATAAACATTCATAATTCCAATCACGTTGCTAAAAAAACACTTTATGCCATGGGTGTATGACAGAGAGTGACCCAAATTACAACATTTGGTAAAATAAAAAAAAACCAGTAACTGCACCATTGAATTTATCAGGCCAAGCCAGGGGATGCTCCAAGCCATATAACTCTGTCGAACAACATATCAGACCGAATCTTACCCATCATATTAACTGTTAAAGTCGGGCAAATGAACAACACTAGATCAATCGAAGTTAGAAAATTTAAGGACGTTGAATAACCAAGGAAAAAAACTAAACTCAATCTCGACTTAGTGGCTCGTTCACTCAGTATAAACATCCTCCACCATATCAGACCAATTGATGGCGAAACAAGCGAAAAATGCTTGTCCTGTTCAACTATTCTTTCTCCAGAAGTCGATCCATACAATGCGTATCGCACCGTGGTCAAATGATTGTGTTCGGCTAAAAAGCTAATCATGAATCTCTCCACGGTCCACAGTCCGAAGCTTTGACATAATGTAACGGAGAGCACATAATCATCATCGATGGCGAAACTCAGTTCTCAAATTGTCAAATACTAAAATGCCGGCTCTTGCACGTTCCATTAGAGCTCGCTTTTACCTAATTCTCCCGTCATGATTGCTAAGCACTCATCCAAAAACCCATTAACGACGAGAATCGTCAGAGACAGGTGAAGAAGATTGAGCGAGCTCGATTACCTTCGAACCGAGCTCGAATTCTCCCTCGCCGCTCCACGACCCCCGCCTCACGTACCGGTCGCCGGCCGAGACCTTCCTCAGCACGTCGATCAGCAGCCCGACCGCCAAATCCGCCACGTCCGCCGAGTACGCGTCCCCCGCGTTGGCGATCGCGATCCCGCGCCGCCGGCACTCCGCCACGTCGATGTGGTTGAGGCCCGCGCTGGTGGTGACGACGAGGCGGACCCCCGGGAGCCGCCGGAGCATGTCGGCGGTGACCGGCGTCTTGCCGGAGGTGAGGATCGCCTCGGCGGCGCGGGCGTCGGCGGAGGAGGAGAGGAAGTCGTCGAGCGGGAGCAGCGATTCCCAGGGCTTGAGGAAGCGGAAGGTGTCGGGGAGGGGACGGTTGTGGACGGAGAACTGAGTAGGGTGCCGCAGGAGGAGGACGCACGGCGGCGGGCGGCGGTCGAGGGGCGGAGGAGCGCCGTCGTTTTGGAGGTGGGAGGCCATGCCGATTGAGATTGAGCGTCGGTCGAAAGTAGAGAGAGACAGAGGTGATTAATTTCGGCCACATTCATATCGGCCATCCATGTCATGCGGGGCCGTGCCTAAATTATTCGCCATGTAAATACAAAATTTTTTTTTTTAGATTAATATCACTAAAAATCTCATATTTTAATGCATATGATAAATTTACTTTCTATTAATTTTTACTAGATTGTACCATCAAATTACTAAATTAAATAATACATATTATTTATTTATGTTAAACTAAGAGTAAATTTATCGTAAATATATTAATTTATAAAAGTAAATTTATCATAAATATATTTATTTGAAATTTTTCATGATATTAATCTTTTTCATAAACTAAAATATGATAAGAATGTGTAGGTTCCAATAGGTATCAAATCATCGGATCATGTCGCATCATAATTTCTTCTAAATAGATTTTCGTTGTGTTCAAGTCATTTCCTCGTGTCATTTCAAGCATCGCTACCTTACAAAGCAAGGTTCAATAAGACTGCTTTCTGATTTGAATGAACTTCTGATGTTCAAATAACATGCATCACATCAGATTCCCAATAGAAGAGTCATCGAATCGCTATGATATCCGAATGTCGCAACATTAGTCTTAATATACATAGCATCGCATCTGACGTACCTCTTCGGGTCCATCATGATTAGGTCAAGCAAAGAGACGAAAGAAAGAACATCAAATTCGGGTGGACTTCCAACCCACCCAACTTAAATGTGCTTTGAACGTGTAGACTCTGTAGGGACCAAAGTAGCATTCATGTGTCGTTGTCTATACACAGGGAGGGGCCCAAACTGTTACTTCGGACTTTGGTGGATCGAGTCAGTCCAAATCCTACTTTCCTTGTAGAGTTACTCTCGTCGTTTTTTGTATATGGTCGATTAGTGAAGTCGATAAGATCATGTTTGCCGCTATACCAGACATGGTTGTACTGCAATATTCGATGGGATACATCTCTAATCAACCATATGGGGATGATAACAAGATTGACAAAAGTGGACAAGAGAGATGAGGACACTTGAAGACATGGAGAAATTTTGTCATGATTCAATCTCGTTAGGCTTGTTGTCTCGTAACTTTTAGGATGAATTTGGTTGAAGAAGAAGTAGGTGGCGAAAAGGAGAATTGGAAAGAAACCAAAATGGACGATGTGATGGAAATGGCATCTATATCTTGCGTTGATATGGTTATGAATAATGTGAAGAATCATTTTAAAGGAAAATAAGGGAATGAAATAATGTTATAAGTACTTACCCATTCACGCATGGGTGCGTTGGTTGAGACTTGGCCTCCTGACCGCCAGGTGAGAGGTTCGACTCTCAGAGTCCACCACAACTCCAAGAGTAATTCCATGACTTAAGCGAGAGGCCTTGGCTAGTAGATTGCTGGGTTAGTCTCCTCCCCGGGTGGTAGGTTGCTGGGCTAGTCTCCCCTGAGATATTCGGATCGATACTTGTTCAACACGAGACAAACCTAATTGAGCCCGCGACCTATCCTTTCTAGCTTTCACAATTTGTCATAATTAGCAAAGGTCCCCCAACCCAAACCGACTCTCCTAATTGCAAAAAAGAGAAAATCTATTCGATTGGCCTCCCATCAAAGTTGCACCGAGCATCGCAAGCCCAACAAAGGGCAAGATGCGTAAAAATCTCCTTTTCCGGGAGAGAGAGAGAGAGAGACGCACTCAAGAAAAGTCTTTCCACTTTCTCGGGCCCAGAGGAGGAAGAAATTCGCAAAGTCAGAAGCCGCCCGTTCTGACAACTAATCGGACGATTGATGAACAGAAGAAAAGAAACCATGAACGATCATCATCTTCCCTTTCACCCACAATGTCCGAATTTCACCAAACATAATGTGGCTCCTCAAATTCAACAGCTGCGAGCAGCAAATGTTTGTGTGGGGGGCTCTGCTGTCCCCAGCCAAATCATGAATCTTTCCGATGCCGAGAATGATGATGATGCACAGCTTGTAGGGCCGAAGCCGCTGTCCTAGGCAATCATCCGAACATGTCGATTTGTTATTATGCTACGTGATGTTAATAGTGATGTCAGCATTGCATGATACGGTTTCGCGATCGATCAGAGACCAAGAACGATTAGAAAAAGCCTTATCTTTTTTTTTTTAGTGTTTTCATCATTTTGATCTTTTGTTGCATTATAAAATCTACACATTACAACAATTTGCCGAAACCCCAGCGACCATTCTACACTCTTCAGTCAAAGTTAGTGGAAAACCAAAACCATGGATCGGATTTCGGGATTCTATCTCGAGATTGCCTATGATTGATCACCAACCAGGAAGATGCACGAAGAAAAGAGAAAGAAAATAATATATGAGAATAAAATATAATTAATAATTTGACTTTTCACATAAAAGGTTGAAATTTCAATTTAAAAAAAAAAATAGGAATACCATTTCATTAACTAAGGACCCAATCGCGAATGACTCAGCCACGGCCTTTATGACCCTGGCTAGAGTCAAGACCAAAGTTCGAGTGTCGAGACCCAAGTACGACCTTTATGGACTTGAGCTCGAGTGTTAAAGCATCGAGTACAGGCGCCGAGGGTTCGGGCCCAGCTTCAATGGACCTAAGCCCAACTATTGGAGACCCAGTTTTGGACATCAGGAATTAATGTTAGGATTTCAATGCCCAAATGTAAAGTTTCAGATCCAAGCGCCGATATTTAGTTATATTTTGAAAAGCGTTTTCTGATTCTTTCATTAAGGAAATCATTTTTTTGAATTTAAATTTTGGTAGGAAAACCTTTATCTATTACTCATTTTCCTAGGAAAACCAAATACTGGAAAATGAGGAAAATGTTTTCCACGAAACAAATGGACTCTAAAAGTTAGTAAGAACGTGTCAATTCTACATAAGATATCCAACATATGATAAATGTAGAGTGGTATCCACGACTCCTTTGCAAGTGGAGCACTAGTCATATGTTTTGCAAAACACCATTTTATTAACGAATTGGGAGCAATTGAAAAAGGCAAAGAAGCTATTGCAATTCTTTTCTTAATAATAGGTTACGTGATTGGTCTTGAATGGTCGGGTCGAGTCAGAATCCCTCCTAATTAGACTTCTGTGTTCAAGTCATATCCTTGCCTTATTTCAAGCATTACCACCCTACAAAGCTAGGTTCAATGAGAGTGCTTTCTAACATTGGCAAAATGACCGATTTGAACGAGCAAAATTCCGACATTCAAATAACACACATCGCGTCAAATTCTCAACAGAAGAGCCAGGGAATCACTATAATATCCAAACATCGAGACATCAATCTTAATATACCTCACATCTCGTGCGATGTACCTCTTCGGGTCCACCGCAATCAGGTCGGGCAAAGAGACGAACGGTAGAACATTGCATTTGGGTGAATCTGGGATATGAATCGGGTGGACACCGAACCCAGTTCAAATGCCCTTGAATGCATGAACTCAGTAGGGACCAGAGGAGCATTCATGCGTCGTTGTCTATACATGGGGAGTGGTCCAAAATGCTACTTCGGACTCTAGTGCATGGGGGGCGTCTTGAGGTTGTCAGGTCGGTCCAAATCCTACTTTCCAATGTAGGGTTACTCTTGTTATGTTTGTGTATGTGCTTGATGGTGGGGTAGGCCATGTTTGCTGCTGTACCAGACATGGCTGTACAGTAATATTCAATGGGCATTCTACTCTAATCAACCGTATGGGGGTTGATAACAGGACTGTCAAAATCGACAGCAGGGACGAGAACCCTTAAATTCATGCACAGAAATTTTGTCGTGATTCGTCTTCGTCAGGCCTGTTGCCTTGAAACTCTTTCAGGATGCGATTGGTTAGAAGAAGCTAGAGGCGTAAAGGAAAATAGAGAAGAAACCAAAAGGGTGATGTGATCGGAAAAGACATCCCCTATTATGTGTAGATTTGGTTACGGAAAACGTCGAGAATTCCTTCGAAGGAAAATAAGGTAATGAATCGACGTTAGAGGAGAGTTCAACATGCATGTCTTTGTTAAGGGTCTAATAAACGAGTGCCCCATTCATTTGCAGATCTCTGGTTGTACTTAATGAGAAAGATTATGCATTGAAAATGACAATGTTTCACTATTTCTCATTAATGGACAATTAACACATTTCCATTCCACAAACGTCTGTGCTGTCACAAAATTAAGAGATGGTCAATGCTTAGAACAACGTCGTGGTCGTAAAATATCCTCTCGAGCCCGCAAATATCCCTTTAGCTTTCACAAATTTTCATAATTAGGTACCCCCACCCCCAAATCGATCCTCCCTAATTGCAGAAAAGAGAAAATCTTACTCGATTGGCCTCCCATCCAAGTTGCACCGAGCATCGAAACCCGAGAAAAAGCAGAGATGCCCACTTCTGCGCGCGACGACCCTGCTAAATCCTCGAAAGCTCTCTCCTTTACGCAGAAAGAGGCGCACCCAAGGAAAAAGTCTCCGACTTTCTTGGGCCCGGAGGGGAAGAAATTCGCAAAGTCAGAGCACGTCCGTTCTGCCAAGGAATCCAACGATTGATGAATAAAGGAAGGAAACCAAGAACTATGTCTTTCCTTTTTACCCCACGATGTCCCGAATTCACCAAACGTACTGTAGCTCCTTAAATTCAACAGCTGCCAAGAAGTAAGAACGATGATGATGCGCAGCTGGTAGGGCCAAAGCCGCTGTCCAAAGCAACCACCCCAACAGGGCAATATTAGCAGTGTTCGCGTCGCCTGATAAGGTTTCACATTCGATAGGAGGCCGAGAAGGATTGGAAAAGCGTCATCTTTTCTTGGTGTTTTCATCATTCCAATTTTTTGTAGCATCGCTAAATCTACAAATGACCACAATTTGCTGAAACCCCAGCGACCATTCCACACTCTACGGTCAGTCAGTGGAAAACCAAGACCGTGGATTGGAATCTAGGATTCCGGTTGGGAGCTCAACGGGCCTTCCTTCGGGACTTGAACTGGAAATTGGAGGGCGGCGACGGGGAGAACTCGAATGGTAGCTGGGGCGGTTCGGCCTCGCCGGAGAGCATCACCACGACCTCCGCCATGGTCGGTCGCTTGGCCGGCGACCGTTGTAGGCAGAGGAGGGCAATGGTGATGCAGAGCAATGCCTGTTCCTTGTCCGGCGAGTGTATGGAGCTGTCGAGAAGATCCAGGAGCCTCCCGTTTTGAGCCAACTGCCTCGCCCAAGAGATCAGATTGGCCCTCTCGAACTCCGCCATCGGAGAGGCAGTCACTTGCAGCGGCCTCCTCCCTGAGACGAGGACCAGAAGCAAGACTCCGTAGCTGTACACATCGCATTTCTCCGACAATTGCCCGCCACCGCCATACTCGGGGGCGATGTAGCAAACGGTCCCCCTCATGCTCGGCGTGCTGCTGATGCCCCGCTCTTCGGTATTATGTCGCCGGCGCTCGTGCAAGACCATTCCTGGCTATTCCTCCTCCCGTTCCTCAGCTCTCCGCTCAATCCGTCCATCCACCAATCGATGCTGCCCCGACTGCTCCTGCTCTTCCTCCTCTTCCTCTCCTGCGCAGAGTCGCCGTCGTCCTCCTTCTGCTGCCACCACACTTCCCCTCCGTCACCCGAGCAATTCCCTCGCTTCTTCTTCGTCTTCTTGGAGAGCTCGTCGCAGAACTCCTCCCTCCACCACTCCTTCGGCTTCTGCTTCTTCTTCTCCTTCTTCGGCGCTCTGTCCTCATCCAACGAGGCCCACCATTCCCACCTTTTCCTCTGCTTCTTGGGCGGCTCGAGCTTCCGGCTCGACCCCTCGTCTTTCGCCGCACCGGGGGACGAAACCCAATTGCTCTTGGGTCTCTCCTTCCTAATCTCGCTGCCGATCCACTCCATTACATAATCCTTCACTCGCCCCGACTCGGACCCTCCTCCATTGTCCTGCCTCCACCACCAATTGCTCCTCGAGTTCCCCTTCTTCTCGGCACCGCCGGCATTCGCTCGATTCACATCCTTACCGCTCTCTATGCTAGTCCCGTCGAAACACCCCTCGGACGCACTCCCTCTTTCTAATCCCATCTCCGGCGACACCACGGCCACCTCCGGAGACTCCTCCGAATCCAAGACCCTGATCACGCAGCTCTCGGGCGACTGCTCTGCGCAGCACCGGCTGCTGCCCTCGTCGCAGCCGGTGGCAACGCTCTCCAACTCTTCCAAGATGGATCCATTGTTATCCTCCTCGAGGATTATCACGTTCCCATTCTCAACCCCACCATCCACATTATCGCCCTCCTCCACGATTTCCTCGGTCTTCAACCGAGCAAGCCCGAAATCCCCAATCTTCGCCCTAAACTCCGAATCCAGCAGCACGTTGCTCGGCTTGATGTCGCCGTGAATCACCGGGGGGTCGCAGCAGTGGTGCAGATACTCGAGCCCCCTCGCGACGTCGGCCGCGATGTCGAACCGCCGGCGCCACTCGGCGAGCTCGGCGCACTTCTTGTCGAACAGGGCGTCCTGCAAGCTCCGATTCTGCATGAACTCGTAGACGAGCAAGAGCCGGTTACCTCGGCGGTTGGTGGAGTAGCCGTGGATGGAGACAATGTGGGGAGAGCCGTTGAGGACGGTGGCGAGGGAGAGCTCGTTGCGGAACTCGCGGTCGGAGGTGGCGGCGGCGGCGGCGGAGGCGGAGGCGGCGGCGGAGGGGGAGGACATGAGCTTGACGGCGAGCGGGGAGGGGTGGGAGGGGAGGAGGGCCTTGTGGACGGACCCGAAGGCGCCGTGGCCAAGGAGGGAGGCGGGGGAGAAGGAGGAGGTGGAGCGGCGGAGGAGGGAGTAGGAGAAGCGGCGGAGCTGGTGGTGGTGCTGCTCCTCGTCCTGCTCCGCCGGGTGGCGGCGGGGGACTTGGAGTCGGCGGGGGCGGTGCGGGCGCGGGAGAACCTGCGGTAGAGGAAGACGGAGAGGAGGAGGGCGAGGAAGAGGAGGAGGAGGGAGAACGACGCGGCGCCGGCGAGGACGGGCGGGAGGTGGGGGCGGAGGTCACGGCGGTGGTGGGCTGCCGGCGGCGGCGGGCGGCGGCGGCGGAGGCATGGCGCGAGCCGGTGCGAGGAAGGTCAAGCAAGAGAGAGTGAAGAAGAAGAGGGCATGGCCATGAAGAGAGAGAGAGAGTGATGTTGCAGTCTTGCAGAAGGGGAGGCTCTTGTGGTGCGTGGTGTTGCAGAAGAGAGAGAAAGAGGAGAGAGATAGGGAGGGGAATTTATTTTTGAACAGGGAGATGAGGCTCTTGGCCATGGCCATCCTTTCGAGAATCCGGGAAATTTTTTTTTTTAATTTATGTGGCGAATATTATTTTTTTGAAAAAAAAAGAGTTTATTTGTGGAGAACTAAGCTAATTCAAAATTTCAAATATACCGACCTAAAAAAAAAAGGAGCTAATTTGAATATGTTCGACCAGGGGCAAAACAGAGGCTAATTTAAATATGATATTTTCTAAGATCTACACGAATATTGCTTGTGAGTTGTGATTCCCTATATTTGTATAGGCACCATTGTTGATTAGTCGCGCCCTATCCGCCGCCACAAACTTTTATATACGTGAACTTAAAATTCCTTTTCACGTGTAGAGCATATGCATTGCTATTTTTCATTTTCCATTTTCCATTTTTTGTTTGCAACGTCACCGTGAGGCAATGATGAGATTAATATCACTAAGTGAATGACGAAACAAAATAGTTAATTTGTTTTTCATATATTTTCACTGTACAAATTCTCTTTTGAAAGTATACATTGAATAAATGATGTTTTGACCCTCTTGATAATTAAAACAATCATCACTCAAAATTCATAATCAAAAACTGAGAGAATGATGAAATTGATCATTGCAATTCTAAGATTAATGAAAGGATCTCATCGAGTGCAATTTTTAGTAGGAAGCAGGTACATAACTTTTTTTCTTTTTACCTTTTTTATTTTTTTCATCTTTCTTGAGATTAAATTACATTGTCATATTAAAAACAATATGTACATGAAAGGCTGAGTGAGAAAGTTAAAAAGTGAAACAAAATCCCTTTTTGAAATAAATATATATAAAAATACTTAATTCATGTATCCCCTTTAGAAGCCAAAAGAGACGGGGGAAAATATCTTCTTCTTTTTTCTTTTTCTTTTTTTGTTCTTCTGATTTTTCGCTTTTGAGTTTATCCTTTTAACCACTCTTTCTCTTTTTTGCCATATTTCTTTTCAATAATTTTGGACGCAGCGATGGGTGCTCGTGTGAAACCGTGGCTCGATGAGTTTGAAAATTTTTCTCACTTTATCGCTTATTTTTTTTAAAATAATTATATATTGCTAATCATTAGGAAAATGAATAAATGCATGCAGATAGAAGAAAATGTGACAGGTTTATTCAAACAAGATTGGGTTCCTACTTTTATGCAATTTCATCCTTTTAAATACTTTTGAATCGATGGGTTCTCTGACTCTGCCTCCATTCATGGAATTATACTATCCGATCATTGGAGAAAAAAGAATTTTCAAAGACTATCTCTCTGCATTTTGTGTGTGGTTTTGATGTTTCCGTAAAATTTTCTATGTTTTATTAATCCGGCACATAGTCCCGCATTAATAATTGGATCATACAAATTGAGAAAAATTAGATGGCTCGAGTTCAAAATAAATAAAAAAGTCAGAGGACAAAATTGTAGAGAGAACACAACCTAGAGGACAAAAATTCGAAGAGAATATAACTTAGAGGACTATGGACTTAACCCTTTTTGACAGAATTAGCATTATTCAATGGAATTGATTTCTAGATATTATAAGAAAAGCATTTCCTTGACCCTTTTCGGTCCTATAGTCACACACCCGTATTTATCTATATTAATTGCTTGTCGATGCAAATCTTACTATTCAATTTCATATCTTTGCATTCATAACTCCCAAGGAATTTGTGCATGTTCAATTGCAAGTAAATTTATCGATTTCACCACCAAATTTCCTGATCTACATGATACTTATCCAACATTTATCAACTCCGAAATTATGATGTTTCACCTACAAATGATGTGATTTTTAAAAAAATATTTCATGTTGGACGGTGCATACCTTGTCTTTGTGCTTTTGTATAGCTTTCCTTCATCTCGGAATTCAATATAAATTTTTATATTGAATTCGTTACTTGTCAAAAGCAAAAAATGCGTAGCAAATAAAAAAATCCTCGAACGTTAAGGTATCTCTGTCCTTGATTATGAATCTTACCCAGAATTTAATATAAAATTTTTATTTGTTTCTGTTGGGAATTCTTTCTCACGCTTCGACAAAGTAGGCCTACAGTCCTTTTGAGCACATAATTTATGGTTTGTTCCTTAGGGAAAGCTATAATTTAGTGCACAAAACTAAAAGGGGACTTTAGAAGTAAAAGGCAAGATTTGTACCAACATCCACAAACCAATTGTGAGGACTTCAGAGTTTAAATTAGACATCGCTTCAATTTTTTTTAAGAGTCAATACCATTAAAATTTCAAATGATTGCTTTGATGATATATTTCCACCAAACTAATTTTCTTCTAACAAAAAATTAAAGTAATAAATTTACTTTGAATTAATTTTTTATTTTTTATTTATATCCAGGATTCGGCCTAGCATATCTTACGGGTGGTCACGGACGCGTTGCGTTGCGCTCATTGGAGGAATCAAACTTGGAGCTTGACTAAGGCAAGAGAGACTTAAGCCAGCTACACCACCAGTGGGTGTGTCTGAATTAATTTTTTGTCTCACAAAAATCTCAAATAACATCCTCAACTCAAATCTTATCCTTTGTGAGTATTTTGTTTTTTACATACATGTCAAAAACACATGGCAGATAACTACACCATGAATCCGTCTTGGATAATAATAGATCCAACTTAGAAAATCCATATGCGTTGGCACATATGCATTTCATAAGGATACTCAACCAAATGTTAATGGAGTATAGATTTGGGTCAAGGTATTGAATTTGAGATTTATATGAGAAGAAAATTAGTTGGAGGTAAATATGCTACGGAGTATATTATTTTAAAAAAAAAATTTTTCGCGAGACAAAAAATAGTTTTAGATAAATGTAATTTTGAATGATATCAAACTTTTTGTTTTAGTCCCTCAATTTTTTAGACAGTGGTGCTATAAACTGTTTTTTTATATTGTTTTTGGCCCAAGGATGGGGGTTGGGGTTGCAAATTACAATGAAAGGACGCATTGAATTCCTGACGAATTTTACCCCTGCTGTTTCCCGTACACTTTTTTTTTATCTCCTGCGGGACCAAAGTTTCGACAGCGACAGTGCGTGTCCCTTTGTGCGCGTGGGTCATTCATCGCGAGGCGTTGACCCGTCAGAGCGACTGCTTTGGCGGTTCCTGGTTAGTGGAATCCCCTTCAAATCTCTCCCCCGGGAACCCGAAGCTCCCTCACGCGCCCAGCTCCGTGGCGCGTGCGATCCACGGCCAGTCACGTGAGCCCCTGACCCGTGCCGTCCTTTCTCCTTTTCCTTTTCTTTTTTTCTTTTTGGTCTTTTTTCTTGCTTAGGATAGTTTTTTTTTTTTGGTCGAATTGCTAAGGACAGTTAGGCAAAAATGTTTTGTGGGTACTTCCGACATCCATTGGTTTCATTACCACGATCGAAGTGGTGACAAGATCTCACATAAGAAGGTGAAATTGACAAGAAAATTGTCCGAGCGGTGTTCACGCGACATCTCTTATTTGTATAGGAATTGATTGATGTAGAGTATAGAAAACACAATCATTTTCAAAGGATTTTAAGAGGACATGAAGGATGTTGGGGTACTAGAAATGTCGCGATTGTCTTAAATGGATGGAAATGCCGTTCTTGAACAGCAAAGAATTTCTCCGAAATTTGCGGGGTACAAAAATAAGTGCACACATGAAGTAGCCTTTTTCTCACCCCTTGGCTTATGACCACAAACATTGAAGATCGCGACATTCATGGGTATTGGCTAATATTGAGACCACCTTTGATTGTAAGCTACACAAAAGAGATAGTGCTATATATCTAGTTTCGTCGGATGAACTTCTCACGTAAAAATTTATCATGATTTTCATATGTCTATTTGGTCGTGGATTGTCGTTAAACTTTCATTGTTGAGTGGACCAAGCTAAGCCAACGACAAATGATAAGAGTCGGCAGTCTTTCCTAGTCCTGTCCATGATTAAAAGATCCTGAACAAAGTATAACTGCATAAGAACTATCAACCAAAAAAAAAAAAAAAAAAAAAAAGCAATTCTAGAATCAGACAGTTCACGGATCGAGACTGTATTTCGCCTAGCATGATAATAGCATGTGATTTACCAAGCCGATAAAGAAAATGGTAAACAATCTCAATTTCTTAAGCAGAGCATAAGACGACAAACATACATGTATAATTCGGGGCAACTCGTGAAGGATCTTATAGCAAGTGGGTGCACGATGCTTCATTGACTTCTGAACTGGGTAGAAAGAATCTACTGAGAGTATAGACAGTGCCAAAAGCCAGGACTTTCGTCGCTGACCAGGGAAAAAAAATAGTGCAGAGCCCGAACAGAAAAAAAGAGCAAAAGGACAGGCAGAGAACAGAGATTCACCCCTCCCAAAGTAAAACGTTTACTTCTAGAGATAGAGAGAGAGGGGACTTTAATTCATGTACTATAAGATGAATAAGATATTAAAGTGCCAACCCCAAGTATTCAATTCACCCCACTAATAAAATAAAATAAAAACGATCCAACGTACAACATGAGATGGGTTTCTATATCACCAAGTGCAAAACAGTCCTCCCCATTCGAGTCATACATTCGAGGAGCTAGCGAAGCACTTCACGGGTCGAGAATCCACTTCCTGCGGTCCTCAAGATTTTCCAAAACGAATAAATTTGGCGATAGAAAAAGGAAGAAGGGGCCAGCATGCGGCGTGCTCATGCAACGAGGCTGCCCTTCTTGAGCGAAGATCACGCGAGGGCCCCACTTTCTCCCTTATGAATGTTAAAAAAAGAAAGTAAAAGGATGGAAGGGAGAGGCCCTGACCGTGTCCCCTGCGATGTTTCCAAGGCCACCGTGCCCTGAACTTTCAAATAACGTGCTCGCTTCGATTTTTTATTGATTTTCTTTTTCTTTTTTTTTGGGCTTGTCTCTGTGAATATTTTAAGTCTTGGTAACATGAAATTATTCTCCAGAGGGAGTTCCAGAATTAAAAAAAAAAAAAATAGCGGGGAGGAAAAAATTACCCTGTTCTCAGTCATTTTCTCTGTCTGGGAATCTCTGTTGATTTATTTGTGGGGCTTTAAAAAGGGAGGAATGGAAGAAAGCAGAAGGATGTCACATTGAGAGAAATGAGATTGGAACATGATGCAACGAAAACCGAGTCCATTTTTGTCCGCTTCTTTTGTTTTCCACTAGTAGAGAGACCTCATCTCAGTACCAATACTGGGAACACCAGCACGCCAATTGCAAAGTTATGTCCATAACAGCGTGATTGTTTCGTGAAAAATTTATCGACTAAGGAAAATGTTTTCTTGCGAAAATTAATTTGCAAGGACAATGATTGGTTTTTGGATCGTCTCGTGATGTACTTGAAAGTGAGATGGGAAAAAACTACACATGCCAAAACACGGCAGAGGGGGACGACATGTTCTCGTTGGTTATTGATTGTAAACAAATTAAGAGGTGTCTTGTCCCATATCAAGAAAAATGTGAGTGTGTACGTGGACGGGATTTGATATTAACCAAAAATCATTATTTTTTATTTATTGGAAAATTCGGATTTGTTTTTATAAAAAAAACTAACTAAATTGTCCAGTTGAAACAATGTGACAGTTCAAAATGAGTTATGATTTTATTTATTTATTTAATTTTGAATTTTATTATTTCTTTCAACAATTATTTCAGAGTTCATACTTGTTCAGACATAATTTATTAATCATTGGAAGGTTGTGTCTACTTGGATGCAATTTCTTGCTTTTGCTATAAATGACTGAAAATGTCTATTCAATCAAAATCTTCTTCTTCCATTTTCATTTTCTTTCGAAATAATATACAACCCCCGTTTCTAATTATTTTTTAGAGAGATCCTGGATAAATATGAGAATTGTTATCAAATAATTTCATTTGAGACTTTGTTGTGTTTTAGAAGATATTTACCGATTATCATTAGAACATTGTAGGGTAAATGAATTCTTAAAAAAAGTATTATCACACCTCAAAATCTGACTTAATTGCTCTATTAATTCAAAGCCATATTCTTTCAATAATTTTAAGGATTTATTTTGCAACAATGGAGTCAAAGTACATGAGAGTCAAGTTTTGTTCGAAACCTCTGGAGGGGGATCATGGCTCTTACAATTTTGCCATAGCCCCTCCACACTCTCTCTCTCCCTTTCCCAACCAAAGCCAATCTCTATTTGTCGGCTTCTTCAGTTGACCCACTTCCTTCGTAACAGTGACCACAGGGAGGAGGCCTTCTCGCTGCTTCGGGGGATGTTAGAAGATGGTAGAGTTTTTCCAGATAAGTGCATGTTCCCGTTTGCTGTCAAGGCGTGCACGGATCCGTTCGCTCCGTCTAAGAGGTGTGCGGTTTCGTGGAATGCCGTGATAAATGCCTTGGTTAGGTTTGGCAAGTTCAATGCTGCGGTGGACTTGTTCCATGAGATGCAAAAGTTGTTTGCGCCAGATGGGTCCACCATGCAGAGCATGTTGAGTGCCTGTGTTGTTGCGGCTCATTGGGGATGGCTCAACAAATTTTTCAGAGGATCCATAGCCTCTCATGTTTGTGGCTGACGTTGAGGATGCCGAGACTTCGATCCACGAGATCAAGCGTAAGGTAAGGCTCTAATTACACCATTTGGAAGTTTTTAGCTCATACTAGAGGTGTCAAAAGGGGTCATGAACCCATTTTTTGACTCATATTTGATTTATATGGGTTGTATATGGGTCGGAAACTTTTTAAAACCTAACTAAAACTCAATCCAAAAAGTGAGTCTAATTTAAATGGGTCAAGAATGGATTAGAACTTGTGACATTTTTTCGATTCATCTAAAATATCAAGTGGGTTAGAACCCATTACCAAGTATCCAACCCAAGCCTAACATAGTTTCTCCCTCTTTAACTTAAATATATATATATATATATATATATATATATTAATAAAAAAATTGAAATTATAATTATTTTTTATATATCTTTTTTCTTTTTATTTTTTCTTTCTTCTTCCTCCTTCCTTAGCCGGTGGCTGACGCGACGATGGCCAACGACAAGCTAGCCGAGGCTCGAGCTCACTGACCTCACACGAGCTCGGCGTCGTCGACGATTGGCAAGGCCTTGGCCTCCCCAAATCAAGCTTACCGATGTTGGGCGAGTTCAAGTCTCGCAAGATCTAATGAGGTTGAGCTCGCTTGACATCTAACAAGGTTCGATCTCATTAACGATTGGTGAGGCTTGAGTTTAACTAGATCCAGCGAAGCTAAGCTTGCCTAACATTTGGTGAGGCTGGACGGAGAGGCTCAAACTTGCCTGCTGGCAAGGTGGAGGCCTCATCAATGACTAGTCTGCGAGCTCAAGCTCGCCCGACTCAGGCAAGCTTGAGCTCGCTTGTGGTTAGTAGTTGACTGTCATCATGGCTAGCGATTGACTAAGGAAGAAGAAAAATAAAAATTAATAATTTATATTTATATTTTTGAAAAATAAAAAATAATTAAAAATTCAAATTTTAAAAAAATTATTAAAATTATCTATTTAATTTGTATTACATAAAAATGTTTTGGTAATACCTTTAAAAAATCATAAAAATAAACTTTCTTAGTTTTAGTTAAAGGTTTTTTATGTGTAGTTTTTAGTTGTTCAATAATATGTTTACTTCGATAAGAGAAAGATGTGCATGATCTAATTCTTTATAAATATTTCAATTTATATATTTTTTAACATTTTTATTTTATTTAATTATTTAATTTTATTTTTAATTTAATTTGAAATTTAAATCCAATTAGCATATAAATTAAAGTGGGTGTGAGTTTTCCTAGAATATTAATGAGTTTTAGTAATACGAGTTGGGTTGGGTATGTGTCACTAAATTTACACTACACGAATATGAGTTAAAACGAATTAAATGGGTCAAATATGGGTTGACTGATTTTCGACCCGACCCACCCATTTGACGGGCCTAGCTTATACTATGTTGTTGATCCCAATCCAAGAATCACCGGTTTCTTCCTTTTGTCCCTTTCAATTCTAGTTTATGTGCTTTTGATGCTTCGATTCTCGATTCACTCTCATGTAATGGATTGTTAGACAATGTTGTTACATGCGTGGGATGAGATGTGGTGCTTTGTTTATGGAGGCAATCTGGAATATGGGCATGATGATTGATTTGGTTTTAGTTTTTCGAGATTTCTCTTTCTCAGAAAATGGTTATAAACTCGTTACTAACAATCTTTGATCGATGGGCTGCTGATGCGGTCCCTGTAATAAAGAAAATTCGTTGTGTTGGCAATGTTGATTTATATAGGAATGCTTGTAAACATCGAAAAAATAAAGGGACGCTGAGTCCTCAATATATTGAAATCCATTATAATGGTCTTGGCCACCTCGTCCGTGCGATTCGACCAGACAGCATAGATAGCCTATTGAAAAGATTATGGAAGTTACTGTAGTTTGTGAATCGAATGAACGCAGGGGTTATCCAGAGAATAATGTGTCCCTATCTACTTTCCTTGCTCTAGCCATTTAAATAGAGTCAATGGTGTCATCACCATTATTGTTTGTGGGCTATTGCTGAATGCGAATGCTATGGAATTTAAAATTGCCTACTTTGTGAAATATTCAATAATGCCCTATTATGTGAAGTTTGAATTGTCCAACCACTATGATCTCAGCAAGGTATGGTACTTTCTTAGGTATGAAAGTTAAAAACATAGCGGGGTTATTCTTTGAGCCAAAGTAATTATGTGAAGAATATGTTACATAAATTTCAACATCTTTGTTTCGAAAAAAAATGAGTATTACATTTGATTCCGATATTAAACTAAATTATAACACTAGTATAGTAGTAGCACAACTTGATTATGTAAGTGGTATAAGGTTTTTAATTTATGCGATGCATTATACTAGACCTAATATTGCTTATACAATGTGCAAGTTGAGTCGATATACTAATAATCCAAGCATAGAGCATTGGAGGGCCATTACCAGAATTTTGGTTATCTTGAGAGCATAGAAAATTTAGGATTAACTATAATAATTATTCAGTTATATTAAAAGGATACACGAATGTTAATTGGATTACAAGTGTTGATAATAAACATTCCACTTTTGGATGGATTTTCACATTACGTGAATATGCTGTTTCTTGGACAAGCAAAAAACAAGTGTATATAACTCACTCAACTATAGAATTTGAATCGTTGTTTCAACAACAACTGAGAAAGAAGCTGAATGAATTAAGAATTTGTTATTGGATGTCAAATTATTGCCTAGTCCTATGTCTCCTATTTCTATCCATTGTGATAGTCTGACCACTTTAGTAAAAGCTTATAGTAGAACCTATAATGGTAAGGCTATACATATTAGTCTAAGACATGAGTATGTAAGATAATTGATTAAAAATGGTACCATAATAGTTATTTATGTGAGGTCAAGCAATAATCTAGCTAATCCCTTAACAAAGGTCTTATCAAGAGACATGGTAATAATGACCTCACAAGAATTAGGGCTGAAACCTTTTTATTAAAATCACCAGTAATGGTAACTTGACTTTTTTTTTTTTCCTTAAAATATCACTAGTTATAAGATTTAATAGGTAAGAACAAGTTACTGAATATGATTATTTGATAATAATGTAGCCTTGATATGAGAATTCAATATTGTTTGTTATGTTTTATAGGTTAAATTGAATTATTAATGAAGTATAGTACAATTATATAATGTGTAAATAGCAACGGAAACACATGCTAGATACTTCACCTATATGAGCTTAGAATTGGTGCTGCTTCTTATAAAAGTCAGGATTGCTTTCTAAAAAGCTCATGAAATAGGATCAAACATAAGGCCATGATAATGCGGAGTAATATAAAACATCTAGCTAAAACAAGAGATTAGTATATTTGCAATATGTCCAATTTTATTATTTAAAAGCATAAGTTTAAAGCCGAACTACTTGTTACTTTGATAGAGTTTGGAGATATTTGCATTAAATAAAGGTCTAACTCAAAAGAGACCTTTATGTATATGTATTAATCTCATGGAAATTTGGGCTATATATTTTTAACGTTTTATTTTTCTATTTTTGTTTAACAAAGTGGGGAATTGTTGGTAACTTGTTTGTAAAACAAACTAAGAGGTGCCTTGTCCTATATCGAAAAGATATGAGTGCGCATATGGACAGGATTTAACACTAACTAACAATCACTATTTTTTATTTATTGAAAAATTAAGATTTATTTTATAAAAAAAAAAAAAAAACCATATCATCCAGTTGAAACAAAGTGCAACTATTCATAATGAGTCACAGTTATTTTTCATTTATTTTTTAAAATTTTATTATTTCTTTCAACAGTTATCTTAGAGTTCATACTTGTTTAGACATGACTTCTTAATCATTCAAAGGTTGTGTCTATTCAAATATAACTTATTGTTTTTACTATAAATTACTAAATATGTTTGTTCAATCACAATCTTCTTTTCCCATTTTCGTTTTCTTTCGAAAAAATATATAGTGATTGTTTCCAATTGTTTTCTAATATTCTCATTTGAGATTTTTTTGTATTATGAAGAACATATGCCGATGACCATTAGCAACATTGTGGGACAAATAAATTTTTAAAGAAAATGATATCATGTCTCAAAGTCCGACTAAATTGCTCTATTAATTCAAAATCATATTTTTCCAATAGCTGTGGCTGAGAAGGGAGGAGGTGGAACGACAGAGAAGGGAGTAGGAGAAGTGGCGGAGGTGGTAGTGGTGCTACTCTTGGTTCTATTCTAAGTGACGATTCGGGCACTCAGAGTTGGTGAGGGCGTTGCGGGTGCAGGAGAGCTTGCGATTGAGGAAGATGGAGAGGAGGAGGACAAGGAAAAGGAGGAGGAGGAGGAGGAGGAGGAGGGAGAGGGACGTGATATCGGTGAGGACGGTGGGGAGGTGAGGTGGAGGTCGCGGTGGCGGCGGGAGGCAAGGGGACGCAGCGGCGGAAGGGGAGGAGGGAAGGCATGGCATGGGCCGGTGCAAGGAAGGTCAAGGAAGAGAGTGAAGAGAACATGGCCATGAAGAGACAGACAGAGATATTGCAGAGAGGAAGTGCGGTGCCCATAGTGTGTTGCCCGTATTTGTATGGGCACCATGGTTGAATGGTTTCACCTAACACGCACCACAACGTATACATACATACATATATATATACATACAATATATATGTTACACACTAAAATTCCAATTCATGTGGACTATTATTTCATTCTTTTTTCTTTTTGGTATACTACTATGAAGTGATGATAAGACTAATATCTCTAGGTGAATGACAAGATGAAATACTTAATATTACCTTTTGTCTTTTTATTAACCAACGGATTCTTCAATTGAAAACTAAACATCGAATGGATTTTACTTTGCTCTTCTCTATAATAAAAACAATAATCATTCAAAGTTTAAGAAATAGGAAACTCAGAGAAAGATAAAATTGGTTACTGCATTGTAGGATTGATGAAAGGATTTCGTCGAGTGCAATTTTTAGTAGGGAGGGAGTAGATAATTTTTCTCTTTTACATTATTATCTTTTTCATCTTTCTTTGAGATTAAATTACATTGTAATATTAAAAACAATATATGAAAAGCCGGGAGTAAGAAAGTAAAAAGTGAACCAAAATCCATTTTTGGGCTATATATATATATATAATTACTTAATTTTTGTTTCCCTCTAGAAGCCACAAGACACGGCGGGAAAATACCTTCTTTTTTTTCCTGATTTTTCGGTTTTGAGTTTATCCTTTTAACAACTATATATATATATTTTGGCCATATTTCGTTTCGATAATGTTGCATGCAACGATGGGTGTTCGTGCGAAACTACCATGTCTCGATGAGTTTGAAAATTTGTCTCATGTTATCGCTTGTTTTTTTTAAAATGGGAAATAAGGATGTGAAGGATATTGTACTTTAAATTTATTTTCGCTAATAATTATGAATATAAACAAACGTCATGTAGAAGAAAAATTTACAGATTTATTCGAACAAGGTTAGATTCCTACTTTCATGCAATTTCATCCTTTGTAAGTACTTTTGAATTGATCGACTCTCTAGCTCTACCTTCATTCGTGGATTTTTTCGTGGATTTATCATATCAATTTTACCCAAGTCAGCATTGTCATGTTAGTAATTTAGATTTGATCGCATGAATTGAGAAAAATTAGATGACTTGATTTAAAAAGAAAAAAAGAAAAAAGAAGAAGAGGTTGGAAGACAAAATTGTAGAGAGAACATAACTTAGAGGACAAAATTTCGAAGAGAATATAACTCCTCTAGATAGTATCAAAAAGGCATTTCCTTTGACGCATTTCAGTCTTGTAGTCATAAACTCGTACTTATCTATATCAATATATTCTCAATGCAAATCTTAAGATTCAATTTCTGGATTGCAAGTAAATTTATCTATTTATCACTTAATTTACCCATGTACAAATTCAATACTCACACAACAATTTTAGCAACTCCTTTTCACCAATGAATTATGTGATTTTTTTAAAAATAATATTTCATGTTGGACGCTACATACTTTATCTTTGTGCTTTTGCATAGCTTTCTTTCATCTCAGAATTTAACATAAATTTTTATATAAAATGCGACGCTTGTCAAAAGGAAAAAAGCGTAGCAAACCATTATAAAAATCCTCGAACGTTAAGGTATCTTTGTCTTTGATTATGAATCTCACCTACAATTTAATATAAATTTTTTTATATGTTTATCTTAGGAATTATATGCTCACGCTTTGACAAGTAGGCCTACAGTCCTTATGAGTATATAAATAAATGGTTTGTTCCAGCCTTCCAGGTGGAAGACTATAATTTAGTGCACAAAACTAAAGGGGACTTAAGAAGTAAAAGGCAAGATTTGTATCAACGTCCACGAACCATTTATGAGGACTTTGAAGTTTAAACCAAAAATGGCTTCACTCTTTTAAAAATTAGTACTTTTAAAAATCTCATACTATTACCCTAATGATGCATTTACACCAATTTAATTTTCCTCTTATAGAAAATTATAATGATATATTTATTTTAAACTAATTTTTATCTCATGAAAAATCTCAAATCAACACTATCGACTCAAATCTATCTTTTGTGAGCATTCCATTGAATATCCTATTAAAATACACACATGATAAATAAATCACATGATGGATCTGATGTGGAGAATGACAGATCAGACGTAAAATATCCACGCGTGTTAGCACACATGCCATTTTAACGAGATACTTGATCGAAAGTTGATGGAGGGGTAGCGGTAAATGTATCATGAATGATCATTTCAAAATGTTTTATGAGACAAAAATTAGTTTTTGATAAAAAGAGTTCGTGAGATTTTGATGGGATTATTGTTCAAAAACTTTAATTTATTAGATAAATATGAGATTTAATATTTTAATATTCAGTCACTCTTTCTTGCGCTAAATCTGATTTTTTTCTCTGCACTTAGTGTTCTAAAAAAATTAAACTAATAAATGAGATTTAATATTATAATATTGAATCAGAATCTTCGACAAATATGTAGCTCCATTTTTCTGCTTCTTATCTTTTGGGTCCCTCCAATTCTTTGAGAGTGGTGCCGTAAATATTTTTTTTTTTTTTTTTTTTTATTTTTTTAATGTTTTTGGCCCAGAGGATGTGGGGAGGGTTGCAAATTGCAATGAAGGACGCATTGAATTCCAACGAATTTCACCCTGCTGTTTCCCATACACTTTTTCTATCTCTTGCGGGGCAAATGTTTTGACAGCGACAGTGCGTGTCGCTTGTGCGCGTGGGTCATTCATTGCGAGGCGTTGACCGTGACCGTGACTGGTTTGGCGGTTCCTGGTTAGCGGAATGCCCTTCAAATCTCTCCCTCGGGAATCCTAAGCTCCGTCACGCGCCCAGCTCCGTGGCGCGTGCTGTCCACGGCCAGTCACGTGAGCCCGTGACCTATGCTGGATTTGGCCCCGCCAGAGCACCTCCTTATTTATTTTTATTTATTTATTTTCCTTTGCATAGGATGGTTAGGGAAAATGCTTTGGATTACTTCCAAAATCAATCGATTGCAACGATAAAAGCGGCGACAAGATTCACGTAAGAAGGTGAAATTAACAAGAAATTTGTCCAAGCGATGTGGAGGCTCGGCGAGCTCATTTATAAGAATCAATCACTATGACATATAATAAATGCCATCATTTTAAAATATTTTAAGAGAAAATGATTGATGTCGGTGTGTCCAAAATGTTGTGAGTAGATGGAAATGTCATTATGTCTTTCTCTCAAGGACGACCGAGAATTTCTTTGACATTTGTGGGGTATGAAAATAAATGCACATGTGAAGTAGCTTTTTTTCACCCCTTAACCTACAATTGCAGGCATTGAGGATTGAGACATTCATAGGTAATGACTAATACCAAGACCGCGTTTAATTATAAGCTACACAAAAGCGATTCCACTTTCTACATAGATTTGTTGGATGTATTTTTCGTGTAGAATCATCCATAATTTTCATCTGTCTATTTGGTTGTGAATTGTCGTTAGGCTTTAATCGTTGAGTAGGCCAAACTAAGCCAACAACAGGTGGTAAGAGTGGGTAATTTTTCCTAGCCCCACCCATGATTAAAAGTTCCCGAACAAAGTAAAAGAACTACCACCTACAAAAATAAAAAATTGATTCTAGAAAAGATGATCTATGTATGGAGAATACGTCATGTCGTATGATAATGACATATGATTTAACAAGTCAATAAAAAGTAAACAATCTCAATATTTAAGCATAGCATAAGATCACAAATAATATATATATATATATATACACATTTATATTCGGGGCAACTCGTGAAGGATGTACAGCAAGTGGCTGCACAATGCTTCATTGACTTCTGAAATTAGTAAAAAAAATCTACTGGGAATACAGGCGGTGCCAAAGTCAGGACTTTTCTCGCTGACTAGGGGAAAAAAAGTGCAGGGTCTGAAGTCTGAACAGAAAAGGAGCAAAAGGACAAACAGAGGACAGAGATTCACTCCCCTTCCGCCAAAGTAAAACGTTTACTTCTAGAGAGGGAGAGAGAAGTGACTTTTATTCATACATCAGAAGATGAATAAGATATTAATTTGATCAATGTCTGAAAAGATGCCCATATCAAAAAAAAAAAAAAAAAAAAAAAGCATTAGAGTGCCAACCCCACGTATTCAATTCACCCACGCATTTTGAAGGGAGACCCTAACCCCGCCCCGTGCGGTGTTTCCAAGGCCACCTTGCCTGATCTTTCAAATAACGTGCCCGCTACGATTTTATATTGATTTCTGTTTTTTTTTTTTGGGCCTGTCTCTGTGAATATTTTAAATCTTGGTAACATGAGATTATTCCCACAGGGGTGTTCGAGAATATAAAAGAATTGCCGGAATGGAAAATTTTACCCTCTTCTCAGTAATTTTCTCTGTTTGGGAACCTTTGTTGATTTATTTACGGGTTTTTTTTTTTTTTTTTTTTTGGGAATGGAAGAAAACTAATGAGAGAAATGAGATTGGAGTCAATGCAACGAAACCAAGTGTTTTTTCTCCACTTCTTTCGTTTTCCACCATTAGAGAGACCTCATCTCAGTACCAATACTGGGAAACCTGATTTGATTCATCAACATGCCGATTGCAAAGTTACGTAAGGGTGTGATTGTTTCGTGAAAAACTTATCAAAAATTAATTTTCAAGGGCAATGATTGGTTTTCGTTCGTCTCGTGATGTACTTGAAAGTGAGATGGAAAAAAACTACAATTGCCAAGACTCGGCGGAGGGGGACGACATGAGCTTGACGGCGAGTGGGGAGGGGTGGGAGGGGAGGAGGGTCTTGTGGACAAACCCGAAGGGGCCATGGCCGAGGAGGGAGGAGGGGGAGAAGGAGGAGGCGGAGCGACATAGGAGGGAGTAGGAGAATTGGCAAAAGATGGTGCTAGTGGTGGTTGGTCTTGGTAGCGGAGGGGGGACTTGGAGTCGGCGGGGGTGGTATAGATGCGGGAGAGCTTGCGGTAGAGGAAGATGAAGAGGAGGAGGATTACGAGAAAATATTTGGTGGTTTGTAATCACTAGGTCATCTGTTTACGTGGCATGTGGGATCCATTTCAAACTTGACACTTGTACTATGACATGGGCAAGAATAGAAAAGAAAAAAAGGCCTTTTTTTCTCCCTTTTCTGCCCAGGACAAAAGTATTGAGTATGAAGAATTCTTCTTTAGACAAAAGTCTAGTATCGATGGTTAAAGGAAGGCGATAAAAACACCAAATTTTTTCACCAATCGGTGAAGAGAAGACAATTATCTAATCGCATCCTTTCCGTTAAAGATCCTTTGGGTTCCTTAATTATTGATCCGGTCTTGGTTCCTCAAGTGTTTGTCAATTTCTTTTCAGATCTCCTATCCTCGAAGGAGGGACTAGTCAAGCCGTCCATGGATGAGGTGAATCGGTTTGTCCGCCAACCTCTATCCCAGGATCAGATTCGCTCCCTTTTTGTGCCGATTACGGATTCAAAATTAAGAACACTCTTTTCTTGCTGGCTAAGGGCAAAGCTCTTGGACCGGATGGTTTTTCGGTGGAATTCTATAAATCTAGTTGGGAAATAGTTGGTCCTTCAGTGCTGCAATCGGTACATGATTTCTTCCTAAATGGTCGGTTTCTAAAAGAGGTAAACGCCACTATCTTAGCTCTTATTCCTAAGGTGCCTAATGTTAGTGCGGTTGTTGATTTTAGACCTATAGCATGTTGCAACACTATCTATAAGGTGATTACGAAGATTTTAGCTAATCGAATAGCAGCAGTCCTTCAAGACTTGATTAGCCGATCTCAAAATGCGTTTGTCAAAGGAAGGAGAATTAGAGACAATATCCTATTGGCTCAAGAGTTATTTGCGGGCTTTCATCTTCAACCTTATTTGCCTAAATGTGCCGTTAAAGTTGACTTCCATAAGGCTTATGATACCGTCGATTGGGGGTTTTTAGAGCTTGTTCTTTTAGCCTTCCGGTTTCCTCGCCATATTATTAATTTAATTATGGCTTGTGTTTGGACTCCTAGATATTCCATATCTATCAACGGTGATCTTCATGGTTTCTTCCCGGGGGGGAGGGGTCTTAGGCAAGGGGATCCTATGTCCCCTTATCTTTTTACATTGGTAATGGAAGTGTTCTCTGGAATCTTGACATCTCGCACCGCAAATCCAGGATTCAAGTATTATTGGAGGTGTAAGCCAGTTCAACTCTCCCACTTGTTTTTTGCCGATGATGTCTTTCTTTTCTATCAAGCTGACTGGCAATCGGTTGCTTTATTGAAAAGAGGGCTGGACATTTTCTCCTCATGGAGTGGATTAGTTCCTAATAAGAACAAAAGTGAGATTTTCATGGCCGGTGGTGACGCGTCTATTAGGAATAGAATCTTATGGGCGTTCGGTTTTCAGGAGGGGAAACTTCCGGTTCGCTACTTGGGTGTACCGATTATCTCTTCCAGATTATACAGGGCAGATTGCATTGCTTTGACTGAGCGGATTACCGCAAGAATCCAATCCTGGGCGCACCGTTTTCTATCTTTTGTAGGTAGGCTGCAGCTCATAAGGTCGGTTCTTCATTCTATCCAAGCGTTCTAGACAAGTGTATTCACGTTTCTCCCCTCGGTTCTGGAGGATATTGAGAAGATAATGAGGCAATTCTTATGGAAAGGTACATCCCTAGGTCGGGGTGGTGCAAAAGTTGCATGGGATGATGTGTGTCTACCGAAAGCTGAAGGGGGTCTCGGCATTCGAAATCCGAAGGTATGTAATGGGGCCTCCATGGTGAAATTTATATGGATCTTATTCTCGAATAAGGAATCCTTGTGGTGCCGTTGGGTGCATACAATCTTCCTAAGTAAAAGGAATTTATGGATTGCCTCTCAGCCTAGGACTTGCTCCTGGTCTTGGAAGAAGATCCTTCAGCTTAGACCATACTTTCGGTCATCTTTCAGGTGGATGATAGGCAATGGTTTTTCTGTCTCTCTTTGGCATGATTACTGGCTTCCTTGTGGCCCTTTGGATGGATTCATTCCTCCCTCATTCAGGGAAAGCGTTGGTCTCCCTCATAATGCAGTTGTGGCCAACCTGTCTTCCCCGTTGGGAGTCACGCTCAGGGATTTTTTGAACAGATGGGCAATCACTCTTCCGTCCTTATCCTTTGCGTAGGATAGGTTTACGTGGTGCTTCGACTCATCCGGCTCCTTCTCGGTTGCCTCGGCCTGGGAATCCGTTAGAGTTAAAAGAACTCCTCTTAAGTGGGCCTCTTTGGTTTGGGACAGCGCCCTGGCCCCTCGGTATCAATTTATTCTGTGGCTTATAACGAAAAATCGCCTTCCTATGCAGGTGATGCTTCTTTCTTATGGCAAAATAGATTTCAATGTGTGTGCCTTTTGCAGTGAAGTTCCCGATTCTGTTGATCATCTATTCTTTGGGTGCCGCATCTTGGCTTCTCTGGCCTTTTTTTGGGCTGCCAGATGTAACCTTCCTTGGAGGAATAGATGCTGGAAAGACTTGATCGCTTGGGCTATGAAGTTCTTCAGTGGAAAGGATTTCTATCACAAGATTGTTTGGTTTTCTTTTGGTGCATTGTGTCATCTTATTTGGAAGAAGAGGAATGCAATTATCTTCCGTGGTGAATCAGTAGCAATTCCTGCTCTCAAAAATCACCTCCTTAAGGTGGTCAGATACAAAGCCATCTCTTTCTCGAAAGTTCCTCCTTCTCCGAGTAACAAGAGGCTTTAAAGGGCGTCGGGATTCGATCCGGCGGTCTTCTCTGGTTGCTGATCGTGTAGTCTCGCCCTTTCCTGTTTTCTCTGGTTCTCCGTTCTTAGACATTGTTGTTAGGGTGAAGGGCTTCCTATGGTTCATTTGGTTGTTTTTCCCCTAGCTTCTGCCTTCTTGGCTGGTTGTGTTTTCTTTCCTTTGTTTCCCGTTTTACATCGGTTCCCCTTCACTCTTATCTCTTTGAGAGTGTAGGTTATGGACCCGATCTTTTGTAGTTGACCTTGCTCCTATTTATTTATTTACCTTACCAAAAAAAAAAAAAAAAAACAATGAATGAATGCTCACTTCCAAACTCTTGTTTGGCATTCTCTCTCATCTTTATATTTTTCAATGGTTTTATCTATTCTTTTAGAGAAGAACAACGATGGGCCACTCTGCTGATCCTTAGCCTAAAGGTGAAGGGTTCAAAATCCAGGGGAGGCACTAGGTGTATTAAGTGTGACTCAAGGGTGGTGGGTCCTCCTGCTTAAGTGTCACCTGGGGGTTTACGGCGCGGCTATCGGCTCCAAGGCACAAAAAAAAAAAAAAAAAACGACGGGCCACTTCCCCTCTCTCTAGCACATCCTACCGCGACCGCAACCACCACCGCCTTTGCCTCCACCGTCGCCTCCGCTTCCGCTTGCATTGTCACTTGTAGAGCCCCATCAACGGCTACATTTATCAGCTGACTCCTCTCTGTCTTTCTCATGCACGCACAATTACACCAACTCACCATGGATGGCGCCAAATCCCCGGTTGTTTATGATGCGGTGATCGAGTACAAGGTCTACGCTCGCATCTATCCAGGGCTCTTCTAGGCTTCCGCCTGATTGCGTCCCTCCGACGAGCTCGTTGTCATGCCTCGACGTAGGTGAATCGAAATGGTTGACCTCGCAGTTTTGGTTCAATCTAGCAAAAAAAGTCTTGATTTTGGCCAAGTTTTTCCTTCTCAAGAGGCCGTCGCTATTGTGTAAAACTATCCAAAAGCCCAAAGATCAGTCTTTTTCCTTGAATTTACATCTTCTTTTCATTGTATTCTCCATGAGTGACTGCTTTTTTTTCAATGCGCTCAAGTTTTGTTGAATACGCTGCTGAGTTTTCCGTGGATAACTTGAATAAGAATGTCATTGATGAAAAGGTGAGAAGAGAGGAGGATGATACAGAGATGGCCGTGAAGCATGGTTATTAGAAGACCAATTTGGATTTTTGAATGAGGAATGACGAGGTGGCTCATGTTGTGTAACTACGTTGATTAGAAGGGGCAACCAGTTAATGTCTAATGCTGGAGATGGTCGAGCTGCTCTTTGTAAAGCTAGCACTACGGAGGCTCTCACATCTGATAATAGGCCTTGTAGGCAAGATGAAAAGGAACACATTGAGGCTCTCACGACATTTTATTCATTCTTTACATGTAAAAAGATAGCGGGTCACATATTTATATGAAATAAAGTTACCTTAGCCACTTCCATTATGAAATAACTTGAGTTACATATTCTGATTGTGTTAGAAGCTTGTGAGATTTCCATCCGTTTCATGAATCTTAGATTAATGATCAACCTGTTGTATCAGTATGTATATAATTTTTTATTCGTGGGTCTATCCACTAATTTCACTTGAAAAAAATATTCTTTTCCATTGTTGAGGCTGTGAAAGTCATTCGACATACATGATTTATGCCCTAATGCTATGGTGTGCGTCTTTATCATTCATTCAATATGATCATACATTGGCTTCCCTTCTTGTCCTGGAGTTTGTGACAAATGAGTTGCAGCATGGGGAACTTTTCTTCATGCTGTTGCAAAAAGTTAGTTTTTTCGGAGCGAGACCTAGATGTCCAGAAAATGGATGGTTTTTGATGATTCATTTCGCAATTCAATGTCATGCGCCTCACCCCCGAAAAAGAAGAAGAAAGTTTCTCATGTTTTTCTAGTGGAATCAATAGCAAGTCTCCAACAATAAGCATTTCTCCATGCAATAAACACGGAATAATGTTTTGGTCCCTCAAGGAAAGTGATCAGGAAACTGCTCAAATCAGCCATTGAAGAACTTCCATTACATTCATCATGAATAGACTCCATCTTACTCATGTTATAAGGAGAAAAGAAACGTAAAAATGATAAATACATTCACGACAAAAACTTGCCGAAACCTTCATACACAATGGTAGTGGAAAGATGAAGCAAACCTAACCATATTCGTTGTTATTAGTACAAATACTCAGAAACTTGTAGCTCAACGACAGCAAAATACGAGGATGCAAAAGCTCCAAAAGCTCTATCCCCTAAAAAAAAGAAGAAAAAACCATGAGAGAGAGAAAAGGGGAGGGGAAGGCTCGTATTGAACTCACGACGGATGCAAACATCTTAAGTTCTAATGCTTGCTCCAATGTTCCCCCATCATTCTCCGACCTCCTCCTGCTGAACCTGGAACCATCATATCGACCTCCTCTCTTGAAAGCATCCACTTTACTGGCTATTATCCTCGCGTATGTCAGCCATCACATTCACTTAACTGGTTGTTTGATATGAAACAAAGACGGCTGATGCAAATTTAATGAAAAAAACTGATATTTTGGCTTTTGGGTATTCTTACACAATAGCGAGAACCTTTTGAGAAGGAAAAACTTGGCGAAAACCAAAACTTTTTTTGTTGGATTGAACCAAAACTACGTGGACACCCATTTCGATTCACCTATATGGACGGGATGAGGTGTGGCGATGAGCTCGTTGAAGGGACGCGACGGTTGAAGGCCCAAAGGAGCCCTAGGCAGATGTGAGTGTAGACCTTGTACTTGATCGCCGCATCAAAAACAGCCAAGGATATAAGGATTTAGGTATACAAAGGACATTCTTAAGGATAATATGTGAACTAAGATATATGGTGCCAATTTTGATGACATAGGTGACACCCCCATTTGGAAGATGCTCTGACACAAAAGAGTGGGTTTCTTGTGGACATTGGAAAAGAATCGACTATTACATATTATGTGGTTATTAACACCTGAATCAATTATCCATGCATTAATTGAAATTGAGACCCAAAAAGCTTGTAGTCTTATTGGTAGTTCTCAATTGACCTAGAGCTCTCATAATATTTTGATATTGATCCCATGTAGTTGCCCGAGATGCCTCTTTGTTCTTTAGTGCCGAAAGCTGATAAACAGAATATTCTTTGTCCCTTTTTTCTTTATCATTTGGTTTTCAGTGCAATTTCCAACAAGTGTATGGTATGATGTGGATGTTTGCAATATTAGTAAGATTTACCCTTTATGGATTTTGCCCACCTCCTTTAGATGACGTTGTGCCATGTGGACCATTTGATGACTTAAAAATGGGTGCTGATGTGGCTTCATATGGGCCATTGGATTCGGCCAGTTGAGTGGACAAATGCTGATCGTTAGATCCCTCCAAAAAATCTGAGTTGTCCACCCGAAGGGTTTGCTTCATTACTCGAGTGACCCACATATGCCACTCGATGAGCTCCATGAAAACTAAGGATTTGCTACATCTGCCTCACCGGAGCAGCAAGCCTACACCTGAAGACTCATTACGTTGGTCTTGCCAGAGTAGCGAGCGTGACGTTGTCTTTTACCCGAACGTACTCCGCCATGGCCACCTGTTGGCTTTCCTCTTGGACGGCCAATTGGTATATTCGATCGAGAGGTGGCGCTGTCTCCATGGCAAGAATCCACGATAAGAAAGTTGAGTAACTTTCATTTACAATCAATAGAAATCTAGCGGACATTTCTATGTCCTTCATCTCTTGATATCGTTTGAGTGTGGATTCGGGTCCCTCGAGTAGCTCCTTAACCACCTCAAGCTCATTCTACAAGGTTGAGAGTCGATTGAAGTACGCGGTAACTGAGAGGTTCCCTTACTTCAATTATGACAAGGGCTGGGTTAGTGAAAAATGCTTAGCACAGTCAAGTTTGCCGTACATCTCACGGATGTTATCCCACGTAGTCTTTGAATCCTCGATCAGTGGAAGTTCGACGGTGATCTCGAAACTTAGGCAACTTTCGATCCATGTGCACATGAGCTGGTTGCATTTGTGCCAATGTCACTCAAGCAATTTGTTGGTGGAAAAAGCCACGGTTCTGTTGAGGAAGCCGTCTTTTTCCTTTGTCACCAAGGCTCGTGGGAAGTCCTGAGCCCTCGTAATGTAGTTTTTTGGTCTGATGAGTTCCAAGTTCATGATCTTCAATTCAGGCTCGTCGGTTGGCGATGTGTAAAACGGGTTGCCAATCTCCGAGCGGCCACCTGCAACTGGAAGGGCAGAGGGCATGAATCTGAGTTGGAATCCCTAGTAGGGATTCATCCCTAGATCCACTAGACTCGGATCCGACGCTTGGCCCAGAGGTGTTCAGCCCGGTGCACCTAGGACGAATGGAGTTAGCCCACCTCCATTGGGCTTACCTCCGAGACCCGAAGTTGTATCTCCGCCGAGTGGGCTATGTTGGGCCCAAGGTTGACTTGGCTCGGCTGCCCATTGGCCTGGAATTGGAAAACAGTAGGCTTGCGGCCACTGGACCAGCCTAGAAAGTTGAACAAGAGCAGGAGTCGAGATGACTAATGCCGATGTCGAGATAATTGGATGCTCAGCGAGATTGCTCTGTTGGACGAAAATTGCGCAATCCCAAGATCTCCATAACCAGAACAAGAACATGCATAATTGAGTAGAAAGATTAATGCACCTGTTTTGGGATCCATCGAACATAAAGCGGAAGCAGAAAAAGGATTATCCACATATATCAAGGGGATTCACGCATCAAGTCCTTCTCCTCTATTGCCCTCCGTATCACTGGTTCAATGAGGCAGCCCCCCTCATGTTTAGCATTAGGTAAACACCCCTTAGATGAGGATACATGTGTGAATTAGGGTTAGAGGAGAGACTTGAGCACTATTTGTAGAGTTTCCAGCCAGTCCCTCTCATTACGGGCCAGGCTCAACTCGGCCCACACTAGTCAGCCCATATTAGACTAATTAAGAAACCTTCTATCTCACCTTAGACCAGTCCTGTTTTACGGTAATCGTAAAAGCAATAATTACAATATCAATTAATTTAGTCCACAATTAGAAAAACTCTTACATTCTCCCACTTGTACTATATTAAATGAAATCGTACTGTATGTGTGCACATTGGTCTAGAGATAATTTTTAATAGTCAATCCTATCCCATAAAATCTTAAACACCGAATCATGGCGGTAACTGCATGTATACACACAGAGCCTTCCATGGCCACGAATGTTCTCAACTTTATTGATATAGATTCAATATGGTAGTGTGTCAAATGGATAACATCTCTCATAGAGAGATCCGATTTGTCAGTCATCATTCTCTTACCTTAGGTGTTACAAAAACTTGTGCCACTAGAGAATACTTTATGGTTTCAATGAATTCACATATGTCTTGTCCTTATGGTTAACCTTTCTTTATATATCACCAGACATATGTACAAGGCTAATAACCGGATGCCCCTAGCCTTCACTCAAGGTTGATACAATCCCTTGAGACTTTATCAATATGTATTCAACATAATAACAATACATTCAAAAATATTTTATTGAATGCAAAAGTTGATACATATCAAACCGTTATAAAGTGTAACGAATACAGATGAAATCTTTATCAAAGTAAAGTCAAAATAGCTCCCACTAAACAACAGTATCTAAAGATACTCCTAGGACCATGTTAATGACATGTCACTCAAATACACATGGGCGTAGGCCTTTAGTTAGTGGATCTGCAACCACATCATCTGTGAAAATATATTATATTATTATGTCACCTTATTGTACCGTTTCCTTTTGGTCAAAAATTTTGACCACCATATATTTAGACCCATTGAGATCTCTTTAGTAAATAAATAATACTACAAATTTGTTATCTCAATACAACCATATGGGTCAATCCATATAATTAAAAACGGTCAACTCTTTAATGAGGTTCCGAAACCTAATAGCCCAAGTAACAACCTAAAAGAATATTACTAGCACTGCTTACATAATAGAAGATGTCATAGAATTTTATTTACTGTATTTCCTGCTAACATAAATATGTATTATGTTATTGATCTATTGTCATCATAATAGACAACAAAATTTACATCTAAATACCCTACTAACTGCAATAATTAAACATGTCTGTAAATTAACATATAATTTCTTGTCCTTTTAAGTACCTCAAAACCTTCTTGGCAGCAACCTAGTGATCACGTCCTGAATTTGATTGATATCTGCCTAGAAGTCTCGTCACAAAGACAATATTTAGTTTAGTGCAAATTCGAGCATATATTATACTTTTAAGTGCACTAACACAAGGTACACCATTTAATTAGATTTTCTCAATATCTAAATAAGGACAATGTGATAGATTTAGTCCATCACCCTTAACAATATGAGCAATTCCTGGCTTGCAATAATGTATATTGAATATTTCCAATATACAATCAGCAAATGTCCTTCGAGAAAATCTAATATAATATCGTGAAAATAATCCTTACAGACCTCAGTACAAATGATATAAGATATCTCAAGGTCACAACTTGTAAGCAAAATATTATGTACATAAAGTATGCGAAAAAATAAATTTCCTCCCACTAACCTTGTAGTATATTGAATTACTTTGTTCCCAATTGAACAAAATAACAACACTATGAAACTTTAATAATATAGTCTGGAAACTTGCTTAAGACCATGAATTAGAACTTTTCAGTCTATACACAAGTTTACTTGAATCTGCTGCAAAATCATCCAGTTACACAATATAGATTTTGTATCTATTTGGCGTAACTTTATATCAAAATAAATTATCAATGCCACGTTCACTCTGAAAGAATATTTAAAGAAATAATTATTCATTCACTATAAATAATCCACCCCTCTTTCAGAGTGAAAACATTATTATCTCTTTTTTTTATGGCATTTAATCGCATACTTAATTGAGAACAATAAACGACATTTATCTAAGTTGCTAAAACAATCATGTAGTAGATATAGTAATCATGCTCTCACAAATAGACTATATAGTATGATGATATAACTGATCATCTTTCCCTAACAAATCTCCTTAATAAAGGTGTGACCACTTCATTCTGCACTTGAGAGGTTTAAGAAATTTCATTATAAACTATATCAAGAATAATACCTTGAACCTCAACAAGTTTAGTCTATGGTACATGAGATTCCATAATTATCTGTATAGGTAAAGACAAAAACATAGTAACCTCCATCATACTATTATCTTTAATAGTCTGAGAGCAGTTATTCTCTACAATTACATCAATCTTTAGAAACTTTAGAGTATGTGATTCCATAATATTTGTACCTTCTTTAGGGTCATAAAATCAATACCCCTTTAACAATCTAGATAAGATACAAAATAATTCCGAGTGGATTTGAATTCCAATGCACTTAATATTAGATTAGATAACCTCACTTTTGCATAACACCTCTAAATTTCATATGATTCAAGTAATTTATGTTCAGTCTATAATTCAAAAGAAGTTTATGAAACAACTTTGATAAAAGACACCTTTTGTATATGAAAAAGTTGCTTTCATAATATCAGGATTTTGATAAGAGACATCTTTTGCAAAAGTGCATTTAAGTCCTAAAACTTGTCAAATTGTTTCAAATGAAAAGTGCATTTAAGTGCCTAAACTTGTCAAATGACGCCTAAAATCGTTAGCATTTTCCATTAAAAATGCTGACGTGGCATTTTAAATAATTTTTTTTTTTCACGTGGATTTTTTTTTAATAATTTTTTATTCATTTTAAAAAAATTAAATTTAAAACTAAAAACTTAAATTTATTCTTATCTTATTTTCAACAAAAACTAAAAGGAAAGTTAAAAAAATTATTTTTAAAATTGTTAAAAAAAAAAAATTCAGCGGGCTCCTCCCCCCACCGCCGCCGCCGCCCATCGCCGGAGGGGCCGGGCGACGGCCGCCGGCCCTGGCGGGGTGGCCGGGCCTCGCCGGCCCCAGCGAGCGCCGGCGACCGTCGCCCGCCCGGGCGAGGCCTCGTCGGCCCTCGCCGGGCCGGCGAGGATCGCCAGATCGGGGCACCGGCGCAGCGAGGGTGCCCCGATCCGGGCCCGCCGCCCTCGCGGGGCCGGTGGCCGCGCCCCCTGGGCGAATCGTTGCCGGCCCTCGCGGGGGCCGGCGACCGCCGCCCCACGGGCGAGGCCTCGTCGGCCCTCGCCGGGGCCGGCGAGGCTCGCCCGATCCGCGATCCTCGCCGGCCCGAGCGAGGGCCGACGAGGCCTCGCCTGTGGCGGGCGACGGTCGCCGCCGCGCCGCCCGGGGCCGGCGAGGCCCGGCCACCCCGCCTGTGGCCGGCGACCGTCGCCCGGCCCTCCGGCGATGGGCGGCGGCGGCGGCGGCGGGGGGAGAGGAGCCCGCTGAATTTTTTTTTTTAACAATTTTAAAAATAATTTTTTTTTTTAACTTTCCTTTTTAGTTTTTGTTGAAAATAAGATAAGAATAAATTTAAGTTTTTAGTTTTTAAATTTAATTTTTTTAAAAATGAATAAAAATTATTAAAAAAATCCACGTGGAAAATAAAAATTATTTAAATGCCACGTCAGCATTTTTAACGGAAAATGCTAACGGCGTCGATTTTAGGACTCATTTGAAACAAAGCTTTGACAAGTTTTAGGACTTAAATGCACTTTTTGCAAGTTTTAGGACTGAAATGCACTTTCGTGACAAGTTGTAGGACTTCGGAACACTTATCCCTAATATCAACTCATAAAAGACCAGATAAATTAGTCTTACTAATCATACTCATCACCATGTTCAATATGATGCATTATGCCTTTCGACTAAATCTTTTTGTCAGAATTTTCAGGTATAGTAATTAAATTACCATCCTAGACCAAGTATTTGACAAATGACCCTTTAAGCTATTTTGCATTGTCATACTTGCCAAAATACTCATGGCCACTACTTAAAATTTGAAGCAGTAAAAACCTCAATAATAATGAAGTTATTAATTACAGAAAATGTGACTGAAAACCAAACAATGTATATAATTAGCATCATGTGAGCACTGTGTAACTTGACATACAAGTATACATCCAGAGAGTTACACGCAAATCATATAATCACCTTTGGGCAGAATACATGACATGCAGTTGTACACTCCCCACATGATAGCGGTTATGAGAATATATTTCAATTCTTCGTGAATTCATCACCTTTGGGCATACGAATCACTAGAATCAATCACTCCTCCACTACACTATACCATATACATGTGATTTTAATTTTAGTGATAGGGTAGCATATCACCAAAATCACATATCATGCTAATTACATTATTTTATTCATTAATAAAATTAATCATATATATATAAATATATATACAGCGAACCTGAAAGACAGATTCCAATGAGACCATTGATTACAGTAACATAAGAAACTTCTCATAACAGAGAATAAAACATCTCTTATGCACCCCAATTACATATTACCAGAACAACATAAAAAGAATACTGATCTATAATATCTCTCACAAATTAACATCAATAGTAATACATGGTACACCAAATCGACAAGCTTGACAGCTGATCCATTATCACTCATGAGTTCATAAGGCAAAAATGACTCCAAGGCCAACAACTGATTTATTAATCAATTTTAGGTAAAAAATATCATTACTTTAACCAATGGCCTATAAATTGAGTCAAACCACAAAACTAAATATCTAAACTATAACAGTAGATACTATTGCTATGCATAAATATTGTCATATTCCTTAACCATAAAAATATTCAACTTGATAGACATTAACAAGTGACCATATGAGTTCATGTACAATATGCAATAACTTAATCGACATGCATTACCCACATACAACATATATGAGATATGTTAATCAGTATAATCAGTTTGGTCACGAGTTCTTAAGACGTCCATCATTCAAAGATTATTAGCGTGTCAAGGAGTATGCTTGAGCAACAAAAGTTTCATAACCTTTACTGTTTCTCATCAGCTCAATCCGTACAAATTAGGGCAAAACCAATTGCATTCAAGTTCTAGGATTATAGTGGCTCTGATACCACATGTTGGACGCAAATTGCGCAACCCCAAGATCTCCATAACCAGAACAAGAACATGCATAATTGAGTAGAAAGATTAACGCACCTATTTTGGGATCCATCGAACATAAAGCAGAAGCATAAAAAGGATTACCCACATATATCAAGGGGATCAACGCATCAAGTCATTCTCTTCTATTGCCCTCTGTATCACTGGCTCAATGAGGCGGCCCCCCCTCACGTTTAGCGTTAGGTAAACGCCCTTAGGTGAGGATACATGTGAGAATTAGGGTTAGAGGAGATACTTGAGCACTATTTATGAGTTTCCAGCCAAAGGTGCTCTCATTACGGCCGCTCAACTCGGCCCACACTAGCTAGCTCATATTAGACTAATTAAGAAACCTTCTATCTCACCTTAGACTAACCCTGTTTTACGGTAACCGTAAAAACAGTAAATTACAATATCAATTAATTTAGTCTACAATTAGAAAAACTCTTACATGCTCGACTTGGTTCAGATCGATCTGTTTGGAGATCTCATTTTGTGATCGGGCCACAAGAACTCGTACTTTGATTATGATCTTTTGCATGGTATCGTGAGGTTGGAATTTCTACCAAGGTGCTGAATTTGTTCTGCAAATGAAGGGATGCAACATCAAATTAGAAACTAGAGATGGAGGCAATTCTAGAAATTCTTTTGTGGAAACTAGGCCAAGAAAGGAAGCTCTCATATCATGATAGAAAATGAAAGGAAATGGAGGAAATTGCATTTGTAATATCTTTGTATATGTATTACACACATTTATAATGCAAGAAAACTAAACAATAGGAAAAAATATTCAAAATATTGTTTCCTATTGTTCTATCCGAATATCCAATCTTACGGATTAATTGAATCAATTAGCCCATTTAGAATAATCAGAATCAAATCATATCTCCAACACTTCAGGCAAGGCCAACTGAATCTATTTCAATAGTGGTAATATGAGCCCAATATAGACTAACAGAGCGGTCGGTTCACTCATCCAATACAGGAGAAAACAAGGGCTTATTTGAGAAGAAAGCTTCCAAGTTCCCGACGATGAGATCACACAAATTCGATACTGTTTCCGGGGTAAAATCCGCCACATGTGGGGACAATACGACATTATCAAGACCAAGGAGCTCCTCAGGAACATCAGGCTCATTCTCAAACACATCTAACCCGGCGCCTCCGAGCTGTCCCTGGACTAGAAGTTGCACCATTTCCTTCTCATCAATAATCGGTCCACGCCCGATGTTGACAATCACACCTTCCTTCCCCAGAGCTAATAGCACTTCCCTATCGACCATGTGGTGGGTTTGCTCGGTCAGGCCACAACAGATTACGAGGGCATCGCTGTTGGCGGCGAGATCACGAACATTGGAATAGAAGGGGTACGAAATTTGTGGCTTCTTCTCCCTCGAGTTGTATGAAATGGCGCGTCCAAAGGCCTCAACCCTCTTAGCAACTTTCAAGCCAATCCTTCCCAATCCAACAATTCCGACTCTCTTGCCTCCCAGCTGCAAGTGAAATTACCACCACCAGTAGAGAAGATATTATTTACACTTCAGGTATAACTAAGACTATAATATCAAGTCGTATAAAATGAAATGACTAGGGCCATCAAATGAGTGGGTTGAGTAAAAAATAGAGTGACTCATATTTGACTCATTTAACCCGTTTCAGTCCATTTTCATGCAATATAAATTTAATAACCCATAACCGACCCATATCTAGCCCAATTCATATTATCAAAATACATTAATATTTAACTCAATCTAGGTTAATCCACTCCCACCAATTTAATTCACTTTAAACTCTTCACATATATGTTACTTGAATAAAAACTTCACATCAAAATTTAAAAAGTAATTTAAATAATAAAAAATAGTAAATAAAATAAAAAAGTGAAAAACCCTTAACTAAATGTAAAAAGCTTATCTTTTATAATATTTTTTAAAAAATGGTATTGCTAAAACACTTTCGTATAATACAAATTTAATGGACAAATTTAATGATTTTTTTAAATTGAATTTTTAATTATTTTTTAAAAAATAGAAATTTTAATTATTTTTATTTTAAAAATAATTTTTAATTATTTTTTTTTCTTTTTCTTTTCTTTTTCTTCTTCTTCAGTTGATTGCCGGCCACAGGTGAGCTTGAGACTCGCCTATCGTTGGTGAGATCGAGCTCGCCCGACGCCGTCAATGATCTTGCCAAATTCGTTCGATTTTTATAAAAAAAAAACATTTTTATAAAGTTAAAGAGGGAAAGAAAGTGTGAGGCTTGGGTTGGAAACTTGAAATGGATTTTGACCCACTTGATATTTTAGATGGGTCAAAAACGGGTCACAAGTTTTGATCTATATTTGACTCATTTAAATCAGACTCACTTTTTGGATCCAATTTTATTGGGTTTTTAAAAGTTTCTGACTCATATACGACCCATATAGATAAAATACAAGTCCAAAAATGGGTTATAGACCCATTTTAACACCTCTAGGAATGACTTTCTCCTTGAATTATGGAAATAAATGACGAGGTGCCATTCTACGTCTACACCTCCCTAGTGACAGAAATTTACGCAAGCATGAGTTAAGGCAGCCGGTTTAAAGGGCCTTATGTTATGCCGCATTCGTTACTGACCCTACATCGATTGTCCAGGCGTGCTTCGCGGTCAAATCCATCGGCATAGACATATTCAAGAGAAGACACAACATTCGTAATTTCAAATCCATCCCTACAGGATACTTTACACCATGGCTGTAAACATGGAGCGACCCATATTACAACATCTGATAACGAAATCAGTGATGGCACTAGCCAAGCAAGGGAATGCTCAAGACCATATTATTCTGTCGAACAACATAATCAGACCGAACTCATCTTATCCATCGTTATAATTAGACATGCGAACACTAGATGGATTGAAAATTAAAAATTTTAGGAAGTTGAATGTGTTAAGAGTATAACGAAGAAAAATAACTCAATTCAATCTTTCCGCGAAAAATCATTTTATGCATCTAGACATGGTCTTTACACCTTAAATTACTGGTGCTACCCCCCACGAGATGTCCGTGGCCCGTAATAACTAGAAGGTAGACCCTTCGTACCAATCATAGCTTTTTCTCATCAAACATTCCCGCATGATCAGACCAATTGATAGTTGAATAACTTATAAAACACTTCTACATGAAGAAACTAGTGAAAATCATGCTTGTCCTATTCAACGATTCTTTCTCCATGTTAGAATATTTAAATATTCAACTTAAATATTCTAACTCTCCAGAAATCGATCGATACAAAGCACGTCGCACCGTCGTCAAATGATCATGTTTACCTCAAAGAGATCATCAATCTATCTATAGTCTAGAGTCCGAAGCTTTAACATATAAAATTATCGATTACTAAAATTTGTGACTCGTGCACATTCAATTAAAGCTTAATTGTACTTAATTCTCCTCTCAATGATCGCTAAATAGTTATCCAAAAAGCTATTAATGACGGAAATCGTTAGAGACAGATAAGTAGATTGAGCAAGCACCAAAACCTTTGATCCGAGGGCAAATGCTCCCTCACTACTCCACAATCCGCGCCTCACGGACTGGTCGCTCGCCGAGACCTTCCTCAGGACGTCGATCAATAGCCCGACTGCCAAGTCCGCCACCTCCTCCGACTCCGTGTCCCCCGCGCTGGTGACTGCAATCCCTCGCCTCCAACATTCGGCTAGGTTGATGTGGTTGAGGCCCACACTAGCATTGACAACGAGGTGAACCCCCGGGAGCCGACGAAGCATGTCAGCGGTGACGGGAGCCAGGCCAGAGGTGAGGATCGCCTCGACAGAGCGGGCATCGGCGGAGGAGAGGAAGTCGTCGAAGGGGAGCGGCGACTCCCACATTTTGAGGAAGTGGAAGTTGTCGGGGAGGGGGCGGTTGAGGAGGGAGAAATGGTGGGGGTCTCGAAGGAGGAGGATGCATGGTGGGGGACGGCGGTGGAGGGGTAGGGGATGGCTGTAGTTTTGGGGGCAAGAGGCCATGGGAAGTCAAGAGTAGTGATTAAGAGTGTTTGGTTGAATGTAGAGAGGAGAGAAATGTGAGATTTTATAAGACTACTGTGGATTATTTTAAAAGTTTAAACTGTTAAATAAATATGTGGGTTATTATTTAAATATTCTAACATTTTTTTTTCACCCACCAGCTACTCCTTGCTGTCCATTGCCACTAGGGAGGAATTTTTTTTTCATTATTAAAATAATTTATATTTCCGAAATAAAAATTTTGTATCATTATGAAACGTGTATTTTTGTTTAGAAACTCATTTAAGAATAGACATAGAGAAACTTATTTTTATTTCAGAAATTAATTTCCAACCATAATGATTATCATTTGCTTTATGAGCGGTTCAGATAAGCGGGCTGAGCTAAGCTAAGGCTAGATGGTAAGAGCCGGTAGTCTTTACTAGCCCCACCCATGATTAAAACATTCAGAGAAAGTATAAGATTTACCAAAAAATAAAAAAGCGATTACAGAAAGGCCACGTGATATAAAAAGCCAATAAAAGGTAGGCGATCTTAATACTTAAGTGTCGCTTAAGACGGCAAATATAATATATATACATATATATATGTATATATTGAAAGTGGCGGCACTATGCTTCATTGACTTCCGAACTTTGTGGAATATATCTACATATAGCAAGTGGCTGCACCATGCTTCATTGACTTCTGCACTTGGTGAAAAAGAATCTAGAGTATAGATAAAGCGAAAGGCAAGACTTTTCTCGATGACCAGGTTAAAAAAAAGTGCAGGGTCTGAACAGAAAAAGGAGCAAAAGGACATAGTGAGAGGGCAGAGATCTCCTCCTCCCCAAAAAAAAAGACGTTTGCTTATCGAGAGAGAGAAAGAAGTGACTTCATTCATATATTATAAATGAATAAGATCTTAATTGACCAACATATATAGAGAAGTGACTTTATTCATATATTATAAAATGAATAAGATATTAATTTGATTAACATATAAAAGATGCACATAAAAAAAGAGTAAAGTGTCAACTCGTGTATTCAATTCACTCAATAATAAAAAAAACCGATTCAACTTACGACACCAGATCGGTTACTATATCATTAAGTGCAAAACAGTCCCTCTCACCATTTCGAGCTAGCAAATCACTTCACGGGTCCGGGAATATCCACTTCCCGCGGTCCCAAAGATACCTTGAAGCATTCAAATTTAGCAATCGAAAAAGAGAACAAAAAAAAAAAAGGCGGCTTGCGGTGTGCTCGTTCAACGAGGCTGCCTTTCTCGAGCGAAGCATTGCGTGAGAGAGATCCCCCCTTTCTCCTTATGAATGTCAAAAAAAAAAAAGAAAGTAAAAGAGAGGAAAATCAAGGGTTTTCAATTTTTTATACTAATTGTCAGAGTTGCAGGGATTTGGCCTCCCTCCTTTCTCGGATTCAATTCACTAGCACGCAAATCGCAAAGTTATATCGGTAAAGGATGGGTTTGTTTCGCCAGAAAAAGAAAAAAAAAATTGACGGAGGAAAGTATTTTTAGTGTAAATCATTTTTGAATTACAATGATCAAGATTTTCGATTATCTGATGATTTATTCAGTTATAATATTCAGATTTCACTTTCAAGAAGTCACTTTTTATATTATAATTATAATTTATTCTCATGTAAGATGCTAAGATGATAGAGGAACGGGGAGATATTTTTTATATATGAAGTATAAATTTTATATTTTTATATTATTGAAAATAATGCAATCCAAAAAAGATGCAAAAGAGAGACGAAAATAGGAATAAATTTTATGTTTTCTAGGATGGAGAACTTGTTTTCTTCAACTTAAGTATGGTCCTTTTTTTTTTATCCTAATCTTTTTTTTTTTACTGTCTATGCCTTTTTCAGCTAACAAAATTTGATAAATTTTGGAAAATCATCTCACAAATTTATATTTTACAGAACAAACACACCCTAAATAAATGTGACATCACACCTGCGTCACAATGACACAATTCAGCAAGCCAGCAAGCGGCCGGCTCGGAACATCCTCCATGAAAACAAGGGTATCGTGGAAAACATTGCAGCAGCTAGCAGCAAGTGAGCAAAGCAGCATATTGTCCAGTCATGGATAAAACTCACGTACATGCGGTATAAGCAAAGCCCTGATACCAAGGGCGAGAACCAAAACTACCCCCTCCATCCATTCACCTGCACGATTCATCACAAGAGAAACGAAAAATTGAAGATGGTTCCCTTTTCACTTCAATAACATAGCAACAGAGCAAGAAGCAAAGCTCGAACTGACCATTGATTTGCAAAAGCCGCCACATGAAATCACATTCTTCGGTGGCAGCCCTATGGTTATTGCGGGGGCAGAGAACCGCCGTGTTCTGGAGTACTATTCACTGGGGTCGAGCTGTCATGCCTCCTGCTCGAGCCCGAGAACGAGCTTGAGTGTCCCGTAAGGCTTCGCCCCATGAACTTGCCTGCTTTGCTTAGGCCACTTCCGACGGCTCCTAGTCCACTCCCAACGAGCCCCGCTCCAGCACCAATGCCGCTCCCAACGAGTCCAACTCCAGCACCAATGCCAGTACCGACCATCCCCACCCCGGATCCAACAAAGGATGCTGCTCCATCAAGCGCATCCATTGCACTTCCAATGACTCCATCCTCTTTCAGCTTCTTTCTTGCTTCCAAGATCTGCTTCTCTTCTTCTAGAGCTGCTAACTGTTCCTCCTTGTTGAATTCGTGATATAAAACCTGAAAGTCCGAACCGGCATAAAAGAGAAGATTAAAAGTCAAATACAACTCAACGTTACCTTCAAGAAGGGTTATGCAAGAAATTATGGCTTCAGCATCAATTGAAAAAAGAGAAAAAGAGAAACATCTTAAAGCACCAACAAATGGAAAAACTCAATAGATGACAACAAATAAAAATAAGCACTAGAGCTTCCACTTCTATGCTCTGATGGATGCAGAAACTTTATACAGTGGGAAAGTTCACCAAATAGAAATTTAAAAGGAAATTTTAGGTCTACCACAAGTGGAAAAAAGAAATTTGCACTTTCATTGTTGGATGAGTAGCATGTGTATATGATATTAAGGAGGTGAATGATAACCATTATGTTCCAGAAATAAGTTATGGAAGAGAAATATATTTTTCTATTTCTATCTCTAGAAGAATTTCTACGAAAAAAATAACCGTTTGATAACGATACAATTTTTTTTTTTTTTTTCGACAGCGGTGGACCGGCGGCGCGACCATCAGCAGCTATTGCCGTCGCCGGCCATCAGCCGCTAACGGACGGTGGTCGATGGTGATGGATGAAAGACTGGTTGACAAACGATGAGAAGAATTTTTATTTCTCAGAAATAGAGAAGTAAAAAATTTATATTTCTGATTTCTATTCCAAACCTATTTCTAGAACAAGAATTTATTTCAGAAATAGAAAAATGGAATAGGTTAATCAGATGGATTTCTATTCCAGAAATAAGTCTGGAATAGAAAAATTGTTTCTGGAACAGAAATTACAATTTGTCATGCACCCCCTAATTGTCTTGTTGTAATTATGTTCGACATTAGCAGTGGCTCTAATAAAAACTTGATCTTTTGTGCTTGAAAATTACATTTTCAAGCAATATTGAAAAGATTTTATTGATGTATAGAAATTAAATCTTTACTTATCTGCTGCAATTCTTAAACATGGTGGCAAGATGGAAATACTAGTGAGTAATAACCTTGATTAAGTTTTTGTTTTCAGAAATTTTCTATGGCACGATACGAAATTCTCTTGAAAACATAAAATAAATACATGCTCCTTACAAAAATCAGTGGGGGATCTAGACCCATCCCTGTTTCGTGCTGAAGTATCTTTATAGCTGAATTCATAAGATACAAACATTACCTTGAGGGTAACAGTCCCCCTGTCCTTCTTGTCTATGGTTTTCAGCATATCAAGTAATGGAAGCAATCTCAAATTGACCTCTGTCTCAGTCTCAGCTTCCAGCCCAATCAAGGGCAATTTTACAATTCCCAACCGTTTGTCTTGGCCAATGTCCTCATCAAGAACCTGTTTGGGGAATCCGTGAGCACAATAAGATTTGTGTCTCCACGTCTGCATCTATCTATGGATCTGAAACAGGTTCCTCAACATAACAGTGAGCCAAAAATTGGTTCACTAGCTATGATTCCATGTTTATTAGCAAGCAAGCCACCACCTAGTGCTATTTAAGAAGGAAAAACGATCTTTTTGATAAATTTCTAGCAAACGTAAAAGTCTCTGAAAAAGGAGAGAATATGAACTGAAAACCAAAAAGAGACTAAGAAAACAATTCAGAACCTCAATGATTAGTGACTGCGTCTCCTTGTCTTCAACAATCAGATTGAAAGTTTGATCCCAAACTGGATTCAGGTTGTCATCAATAACCTGTGTTTTAAACTTGAAAAGAGGCCGGATGTGAACAACTGCGTACGGGTCAGATGTTCCAATCATCTCCATGTTCTTCAAATCATTTGCTTTAACTACCGTTAATCTAAGCCTGCCCTGTGGCTTCAGTTCTAATTCACTGCATCATAAAAAGGGCAATGTTCAAACCAGGATATCTAAGAAAACAAATGTAGCAGACAGAGTAGCATCAAATCAATTCTAACTTATTTAGAGTTTTTTTCCCTAATAGGATGTTGTCATGAAGAAACTAGAGTACGGAAAAGAGAACTTTGCCTCGTGCAGCATAATAAACAAAACTTTATAATGAAATCATTTAATTTTAATAAGAAATTTGTAGGGTTTGGCCACGTTTTAACTTCCACATAACATCAAACCACAGCCATCGACTCAACCAAGTAACACTGTTGAGTAACCAAGACTACCAAGATGAAAAGAAAAACCTTGCAGCCACAAAGTATAACATTAAGCATCAAAACAAGACCAAAGAGCATTAATCTGTACACATCTAAGGAGCAAATCAGTGAAAAGTATCTTCAAGAAAACAAATGCTGGAGATAGAAAAGGCTAGTGATAATTTGTCTTTTATAAGCAAAATGCACAAGCTACTACAGTCACTTATTCCTCCGAAATCAGCATCCAGTGAGGACAAACTCAGGCTAAATGGCATCTATCATGTGATATAGCAATTTCTAATTCACTCAATTGCCCTGTAAATGTATGTCAATAACATAGCTAAAATATCACAACCCCCCATGAACGGTCATAACAGCTAATACTAGTGTCTGATATGATGCACATTATCTTCAGCTTTGATATGTAGACAGCCCTTTTTTCTCTTTTGATAAACTGATATGTAAAATGCTTCATTGAAGAATTCCTCACACAAAGAGGACGGAATACACTGCAAAAAGGAAAGAGTTAGGTCTCTCTTCACTCATCAAAAAATGTTACAACCTCATAAAATTAAAAATTTATTCATCAGCATGTAACCTCTCTCCTGTAATTTAAAAGTCAGTCAAATGTAACAGTAAGCCATCTGATCAAATTTTAAGTAAATATATATACTCTCAATCTAAAGACCAAAATGAGAAGGCAGGTATAGCTATTTTACCTTGTATCTACAGGTATACCACCTAGCGGAACAACAATCCTGTGGGGCCATTGAAGTGTATCTGTCACAATGGAATTCACCGTATCCTACCATTTGCATGATATTACCAGAAGTCAACCTTTGAGAAAAATCAATAGCAATTTAGAGTTCTCTTGTGACAAAACTCACATCTATCATGTCTGAAAGTCCAGGAATGGCTGTCAGGCTTCCACCAACTGCTTTCAGGGTATAATCGATTTTCGGCTCTGGCTGGTAAGTTGCACAGAATAGTTAGTGACTTTGACAAATAATTACTAGCAAAGTCTTTCTATACAAAATGAACAGTTCCCTCCAATGTAGATATTATTAATGCCCAGTACACTAACATGAAGGGAAAATTAAGAAAGGGGAACAAACAACATATAAAGTAAAGGAATAATGTTTCACCAAAACCAACTATTCCAATAGACACCAACTTTAATGAATACTCGAAATAATGGATATTTTCAAGGAAGATATGTACCTCAGAAAGTAGGGCAGCAACAACAGCAGAAATACATGGGATCTCATCAGCCAATTGGAAGATAACACGAACAACAGTGAAAACTTGAAGATCCTTTAACTGGAGCAATCAGTATTTTCCCAAATTAATTGTACTGAACCAATTCTTTTTCAGAAATTAAGAGCTGTGAGGAAGAATTGACAGCACAAAATGACAGAAAATACTGTCACTAAAGTATTATTATCATTAGATAACAATAATCACGCCACACCAACCTGAATGGGTATTGATGCTCCAAGTGCAGTTTGTACTTGTAAGACAATGCTGGGATCTCCTCCCCATCGAAAGTCAATATCCATAGTAATTTGACCTTCTTTAAGTCTCTGAATGCGTATACCTACATTTTTTCAATTTACAAGTAAAAGAAAAGTGTGCAATAATGCACCCCAAAAAGAACATATACAAGGAAATGAAGATAAGGAATTACAAGAAATTACAATCAACATGAATTACTAATATCTCATACAATTATATAGGCTATGTCATAAATTTTATAATGACCAGGAGCTGAATCTCCACACATTATGCACAAGAAATTATCATAGCTGCAGCTTTATGTCATGGCTGAGAGCAGCAAACCTAAGTAAATAAAAAGTACAGAGAAAGGACACCATATATTTGTTGATTCATACCTTCTATTTTTGGTGCCACGGTTCCAAGAGACAGCTTGCTGAACTTCAGTGAAGTTATTCCTGGAGGTCGATACTCTTCCAATAATGGTTCAACAGATTCCTTAATCACTGCTGTTGCAGCCTAAGAACAAAGACAAGAATTTCTAATAAAGAACTTGTAAAATTAGGCTGTGAAATAATCACTCAGCTATTCTCTGTTATCGACCCCTTGCCCTCAATTCAGGGGTCAGTTCCCTCCCATATCATTCTCCCCCTCTTCTAGTAGGATTAATCCTTCGAAAGGCAAAATATGCACAACATGCATACCAAACCTATTTAGAAATCAATTCCAATATTGTGCAGTCATGATTCAAACTGTTTATTGAGCAAACAATCTAGATCTGGATTCAAGGTTAAAAAATGAAGCTTCAGTCAGAGAAAATTGTGAATTACAACATATAACTAATCTGCAAGGGGACAGACGCCATCAGAAGCATGCTGATAGGGAGTTTTTGATGGCTTATAAGTAAAACTTTCTGTCTTGACAACATATCTAAGAATCAGTAAATAAGGGGAGAAAAAGGAAAAAACAACCACTGTGAGAAAACATAAGCAAACAGTTTACACACTCAAACCAAGCTGGCTTTGTTCTTGTCACTGGCTGACAAAGGTTGCATTGATAAAGATCATATTGACTGTTAAAGCATCTCAGGCTTGTGCTGCAAAGTAACAACTCCAAAAATCGTATTTACCAGGAATGGACAGAGAATGAAGGTTTTAGTAACTTTCATATCAGTGAAGGCAAAGAAATAAAGCACATTACCTCTGCAACATATGGCCACAGTTTGCTGAGTTGCTTGTTTAGCCATTTAGCCTATTAAAAAGAAGGCAGATGCACCATATTATAATGGAGAGCCAAGTATAAAAAAGAGCAAGAATATTGAATGAGTTTGCTTCTCTACAAATACCATATTGAAGAGGTTCAATTCAGATTCAGAGCTATATATTCCTAGCAGTAACAAGTAACTTCATCAACATTCGCAAATCTAAACAAATATGTACTTATCCACCAGGGCATTGACTAGCCAAGCATTGCATAATTGTTCAACTGGTAACTACGAATGTGTTCGAAATGTTCCAAAAGTTTTTCTCCGGTCACCATCTTCTACATGATTATGTGATAATAACATATGTAGACATAGGTAACAGAAAGAACCAACAGAGGAATCTGTGGATTAATGTAAAGAAAGAATTACATACATTTTGTCAAGTTGAAGAACAATGTGGAGATGCGTGAGAAGTGAAAACCAACCTGCTCAAATTCTGGAAAAGATATCCATTCAGGAAAGTTATCACCGCAAATCTTCTTTAAGTCATTTCGATCAAGACAACCCAGTAGTTTGATATCCATAGCCTGTGAAAGAAAGAACAGTAAAGCACAATCAATAACTAAGAAAAATCTGGCTTAATCAATAAAAAAAGGCATAGTCAGCGAAGCTTCAGCATCTATCACAAATGGTGATGCACTTTGGCATAAATTAAATAGTAGAATGCCACAATGCACCAACAGCTGAAGCTTGTGGAAGACTGCAATTTTCCTGTGCTTGATATCCAGGCAAATCAGGTGATTGATTCTATTTTCCGATGCGTGACATCGCGAGGAACTGCGAATTTAGTAGCCCATGAATACTTTTGCTTCAGATTATCACTTAGGATTCGGCAAAAGCTGTGTAGGACGTATCAATTGCGCACAACACTGCCCCTCAATCTCGATATTCCATACTTAAAACTACATTCTTATTCCAACTTCCGTCTAGCATTTCATTAAGTTCAACAAAGCAAGCATTAATGGACTGCCAACTCTGACGTGCTCAAACCGTCATCGAATCAGTCACTGACAAAACAAAAATCCAACTTCCATCTCGCATTCCAAATCAAGTCCAACAAAGCAACGCATCGAGTCGACGGCCGCGATAAAAATCTGGCGGCGCTTACCTTGGCAATGCGCTTGGCGCTGCGGCGCCGCATCACGTAACTCCATCCGAACATCAGCGCGACGCCGACCACGGTCCCCATGAAAACTCCCGACGTCAGTCCCATTCTCCCTCGCTCTCGAACCAAAAAAGATCTCCTCTCCTCACCGCCAACTTCCCCAAGAAACCGCCGCTTCCACCGCCGCCGCCGCGAGAAGCTAATCAACTGAAACCGACTGAAAGCACCGATGATCGGAGCAGCAGCGACTTGGATTGGATTGACGAGAGAGGAATCCGCACAGCGAAAAGGAAGAAAGGAGGAGCAGAGAAAATGAAGCGATGGCTTCTTCGTCACTCCTCTGCGGGCTCCTCCGCTCCTCGGCTCGCGCCACCAAGACGAACGGATCGAGGCCTCCCGCCTTGCGCTCGCGCGCTCGCTCCGCCGCCGCCGCTCGCGGCGAGCTCCGATCGGTTCCGGCCGCCGGAGTGGCTCTCGGAGGCGGAGGAGGAGACCGGCCGGACGAAGGGAATGCGAAATCGCGGTGGTGAAGATGACGAGGAGGGAAAAGGAGCGATGCGCAGATGGAGAAAGCAATGTGCAGGGGAGTGTTTTTCTTCTCACGCAAAATTAATTAATTATTTATCGGGATTAAAATAATTAATCTTCTCTTTTTCTTTTCTGGGGGAGTTCGTATCGTGAGACCGAGACGGAAGGAATTTCCTTTTGGGTTTATTAATTAATTATTCATTATTATTAGTATAAGAAACTATTTTGTGCAGTAAAGTCAGTTACGTATGTGGCTCATGGGGAAGAACCGTGTGTGGGCCCGCGAATATGGCCGTTCGTTTCAAATCCAACGAACTCTACCGACGACGCGTTTTTTTTTTTTTAAAATGCTTTTGCTTTTTCTTTTTTTTTAAGTCTGTCTGGGATTACTTTTTATCTTTTATTGTTTAATTTTTTAAATATTTTTCAGATTTGATGGTATATTGCATCATTTTTTTTTTAATCCGGGCTAATACTATAAAAAAATCCAAACCGGTACATCCGTGCCACATTTATCTAAAATTAAATTTTTGTATCATAAAAGCTCTTAAACTATGCATCACATTTACTCTAGTGTAAATTTTGAACAAAATTGATATGCCATTTTACCATTAATTGCAATGTATTTTATTTTTGGTAAATTGAAGTACATTTTCTTCTTGTTTGCATTTTTTCTTTTTGGGCATGTTTCTTGTTTGCATATTGACTATATTAAGGAAATAAATTTGCGTGGAATTACTTTTAGTTTTTTTTTTTTGTTTTAGATTCGCTGATGCATTGCACAATGCCCTTTTTCTTTACTTTTTTTTTTGAGCAGTCGTGACTTTTACGGTATAACTGTTGTATAATAATTTTGGAAAAAACTGAATAGCCATTCAAATTTTGAGATAAAAGAAAAAAAAATTGTTTTGAACTTATTATAAGGCCAAAAATATGTGAAGGCGACTCTTCCCCAATGGGCGAAACGACGGGACGTCATGCCTCTGCCGACATTCTTTTCCGATGTTAAGGAAACGACAGGTCCACGGGGGCAAAACGACGAGGTTCACAAGTCACGTCCAAACGACGGCAAAGATCCAAGAAGGCGAAAACCGTCCTTGTCTTGACTTCGAATCCATCACAAGAGAGCTCCATATGGGACACGAGAAGAGGGTGCTACGAATGAAAGGGCAGTCAATCACAATGCCAATGCTCTCTGTCTCTGATATTTGCTTGGTTTCGGGCTGTTTTATGGCTCCGGGGTGATTTAGGGCGCGTCGGGGAGAAGTTCTTGGGGGTGAAAGTGCATAATGTAAATAATGTTTGGTAAAAGTGTGATCGAAAAGTGCATTGAGAATGATTTAAATTTTATTTGAAAAAAAAATTATTGTGAAGGATTTTAAGAAGAAAAGGAGAAATTTGAAGCTTAATAGTGACAGTACTCACCCGCGGTGCTTGGACATTGGTGAGCTAGATCAAGGCACTAGGGGCATTTGCTGAGGTTGCGCGACCTTAGGCAAGGGATGCCGTCAGATTTGACCTCGCCGCCATCACGTGTTAGTGAGAGTAAAATTGAAATTTTGAAAGCTTATAAAGGGCAAAGCTGGAAATGCATGAACATTTTGGAAATGCTCAAAGTTAAAGTAGGGTAGGATTTGTATTAAGAAAAAAGGCTTTGAAAGACTAAGGAAATGCAATACATCTCCCAAAATTATATATCCAATACTTTTAACAATTGCTCAAGGGCCTTTAGAAGCCCAACCGAGAATGATCAATACCATGTGAATGCCGGGAAAGCGTTGCAGCTCTTGCCCGTGATACTCAGAACAAAGGTTATAACTATCACCTCAAATTGATCGACATCGAACAACCTTTGCGTGGCCAAGCAGCCTATGTGGGCCATCCTGCTGATGGCTTGCACATGTTGTCTGCAGTGCATCGAGCAACTTCTTCGGGATCAAGGTTGCATTTCGCATTTTTCTCACTCTAAAGTCTCTTGAGCGAATGTTAGGGCATTTTGTAAATTTTTTTAGGCCACTTAAAAAAGTCAGCATTGGCAAAGTAAAGCTCTTGGACCTTTGGAGTTTTCAAAAGCCATCTCAAGGGGATTAATGACAGCGGTGTGAGTCGACCTGGGGTCACATAGGGTTGGGCAACCTGAGTTTCCTAGATCTGGCCATCCAAAGGTTGGTGCGACCTTGGCACTCTTCATCAAGGGTTGCGACCTCATCAACAGCGTAGCACCTGAGCTTCACCTAAGGTGTTGTGTCCCATTGCTTCTTTGTTGACCCTCTCTTTTTACTTTTTACTTTTTACTTTTAAAAAAAAAAAAATTGTACCTCAAAGTTGCTTTCCTAAAATATACGCAAAAACTTAAATATCCAAACTCTATTTGCTATCAGCATGTTAGATGAAGGCGTGGAAAATTAAATTGTTAGATGAATGCGTGATTTATTACTTAAATATTCTAACACATCAAATAACCACGAGTATCTTTGAGAAAATGCAAACACCCTAATTGTCCTAACAATATAGGAGGCCTCGATACCAACTTCTGTACATTAGGCTCCATTTACGAAATGGAAACGACTAACTCCTAGATTTGGTCTTTGTTATTTTGTTCATCCAAGTGGGAAAATCAATTAATGTCACCTTCAGCTAGAACTGCCTGAATCCTAAGCCTATCCATCTCCCCCCCTCTCTTTCTCTCTCTTCAAACCTTAAGAGCCATACATAGACTTTCTTTTATAGAACTGCAACACTCGATATGAGTTAGATAAATATTTCAAATAGAGGTGCAAGGGAATCAAGTTACTTGTGACCTACTTCAGCTCTGTTCATTTATTTAATTGAATTCAGCTAGCATTTTTTCAGGTTCAAATGAATTGAATACTTCACTGAATCAAGCTTGAACTTGAGTAACAATCGACTCAAATAGCTCATCAACATTAAAATATTGGAGTATCTACATTTACTTTATCTTCCGGCTTAATTTAAATTTGTTGACTTAATTTATCACGAGATAGTTTGATAAAAAAGATTCGTTTTTTCTAAGAGATATAACATGTTGTGTTTTGGTGATAGGACGGAATAACATCCTCAAGCTTGGGGACAAGCCTTACCTGGCCCCCTCTCCGAGTTACGCAGTCCCCCAAAAAAAATACCTTGAAGCTAGGACAATCACAATCATAGTCATTTCTTCACCAGATACTGCTAGGGGCATTCCTAATCATGAATAGGTTTTGCCTAGCAGAGGGACTCCTGGCACAAGTGGAGGAACCTAAAGAGAGTCCGTGCTTTGAAAATGTTCGCAGCACTCGACGAAGGGCGGGCCCTATGCCACGAGGAGGTGGATGAGCTCATGATATTCGTCCGCATGGGCTGCGATTGATACTAAGAGATCGATGGAGTGAAGGCAGCAATCGTGACGGTGCTCAATTCAATCTTGAGCATGCTCTTCTCAGCCGACCTCGCGTGCCATGGCAATGCGGGCTCATGCAGCAGTTCATGGACTCGGGGATCATGGAAAAAGCAGGGAAGCCGACTACGAGCTTTTATCTTGACAGGAGTGTGCCGAAGGATCTCGGGTTACTTTAAGAGAGTTCTTGCGATTCTCAATCAAAATCATATAGAGAGGATCAAATCGAGGGTGTCGGCAATCGCTTGCACACCAAGCAAGGACATGCTAGATTCTCTTATTATTTTGAAAGAGAGCTCATTGCCGGTAGATACTTTAGTCTTAATGTGTTAATTCTTGGCTTTTAGCACGCTATGGGTGTAGCGTGGTCTCAGTGTATACACCCCATTCGCCAGGGTTTGCTCATAGGGAGGTCGACACGAGAACAAGCACCTTGGAATGAGCGATGTCGGAGCTGTTACCCAATCCGGCCAAGATGGCGAGAGCCCACCAAGAGCTTGAAAAAGTAGCAAGGAAGCCACACTACAAGAATCCAACGTTCTAGAACTCCCTTACTTGCAAGTTATGGTCAAGGACACTATTTGGACGCCGGTCTCATTCTTGCTCCCACACCAAAGCTGAGGTCAACATTGAAGTGAGCAGCTTCAGAGGATGAGTGAGGAATGCCAAATTGCTAGCCATTGTCGGGGCGATGTAGCGGGTCCCGAGTGCGTGGATTAGCCTAGATTGTGCTATGCCCGAGAGGTTCTTAGGCCATGAGACTGATGTCAAGGGACAGGATTTTGAGATTGTTCCGTTTGGGACCCAATAAAGGATAAGATCGGCCGTGGCTCACAGGATCATGCCCTTCGACATCAAAAAGAAGGAAAGGAAAAGAAGAGAAAAGCTCGATACTGTCAAGAATTCCTAACTATTGCATGGGAACGGGTTAATTTTCAAAGTATTTTTCCTTTCTAATATATTTCTATTGGAGCTTCTCTCATTCCTTTTATTGAGGATAATGATGCGAATTGAGTTGTAATGAGTTCGAATATACAATGCCAAGCAGTTCCACTTTCTCGGTCCGAGAAGTGCATTGTTGGAATTGGATTGGAAGCAGCAGAAAAATGATGCGATGGCTTCTTCATCACTCGACTGCGGACTCCTCTGCTCCTCGGCTCGCGTGAACGAAACGAAACGAATCGAGGTCTTCCTGCCTTCTCTGTGCTCTATCCACCGCTGCTCGTGAAGCTCCTGTCGGTTCTCTCTGCCGGAGTAGTTTGGAGACGGAGGGAGACTGACCGGACGGGGAATGCGAATCGCGGTGGTGAAGATGACGAGGGAAAAAAGGGCGATGCGGCGCAGATGGAGAAAGCAAGACGCCGGAGGAATGTTATTCTTCTCACGCAAAATTAATTAATTATTTATCGGGACTAAATAATTAATCTTTTTTGCTTTTTGGTGGGGGGCAGTTCGTTTCGTGAGACGGGAGACATTTCTTTTTGGGTTATTAATTATTTATTATTATTACAAGTAACTATTTCGTGCACTAAAGTCAGTTACGTGCCTAGGCTCATGCGAAGAACCGTGGGTGGGCCCCATGAATATGGCCGTTTGTTTTCAAATCCGACCAACTCTACCGATGAGCGATTTTTTTTTAAATACTTTTTCTTTTTCTTTTTTAAGTCTGCTGGATTTATTTTTAATCTTTTCTCTTTTTTAAGATTTGGTGGTGGATAGCATCATTTTTTTTTTTTTTTAACTCTTGTGAATACCATAAAAAAAACTCAAATTATGCCACATTTATCATAAATAAATTTTTGTGTCACAAAATTTCTTAAACTGATGCATCACATTTACTCTAAAGTAAATTTTGACCAAAATCAATCTTGACACATTTATCATTAATTGAAATACTTTTTTTCTTTTTATGGTAAATTGAAGTACATTTTTTCTCGTTTGCCTTTTTGTTTTTTTTTTTTGGTATGCTTCTTGTTTGCACATTGACTTGTCAGGAATTACTTTAAAATTTTATGTTTTAGTTTTTAGTTTTTATTTTTTTTAGATTCGTCGATGAATTGCACAATGCCCTCTTTTTTAAATCTTGAGCAATTTAGACTTTCACAGTATAACTGTTGTATAATAATTTTGGAAAAACTGAATAGTACTTCAAATTTTGAGATGAAAGAAGAAAAAACTGTTTTTAACTTCTTATAAGGCCAAAAATAAATAAAGCCGACCCTCCATTTACGGGTGAAACGACGAGCCGTCGTGCCAGTTCCGACCTTGTTTTCCGATGTTAAGGAAACGACAAGTCCGAGGGAGCAAAACGACGAGGTTCGCAAGTCACGTCCAAACGACGGCAAAGATCCAAAGAGGCGAAAGAACCGTCTTTGTTCGACTTTGAATCCATCAAAACAAGACAGCTCCGTACGGGACACGACAAGAGAGAGTGCTCTCAGATGAAACGGGAGTCGGTTACAATGCCAATGTTTTCATCCTATAATAACATGCTCTTGCTTGGTTTTGGGCTGTCTCTCGGTTCCTCGGCAACTTAGGGTGTGCCGGGAAAGCTTTTGGGAAAAGTACTTTCAGATTAAAAAAGAGTTTTCGATATGCAAATATTGCTTGGTAAAGTGTGATTGGAAAGTGTAGTGGAAATGATTTAAATATTATTTGGAAAGAAAAAAAGAAAATTCAAACTCAACAGTAGTGTGGCTCATCAGTAGCAGCCGGATCTTGGTGAGCTAGATTAGGCATCAACAGCTCTTGTTGAGGTCACATGACCTTACGTGAAGGATGTGGTTGGAGACCTTGCCACAATCACATATTATTGAGGGTAATATTGGGGTTTCGAAAGCTTAGAGAGGGCAAAGTTAGAAGAAAAAATGCGTTTACACTTTGGAAATGCTCAGAGCTAAAGTTTGGTAGGACTTGCCTCAAGAAAAAAAGGCTGCGGAGGACTTTGGAAATGCAATACATCTCCCTAAATTGTTCATCAAATACTTTAACATTTGCTCAAGGGCTTTTAGAAGCCAATCAAAAACGATCAGGACTAGGTGATTGTCAGGAAAGTGTAACAATTTTTGCCCCGTGACACTACGAACAAGGGTTATAACTATCAACTCGAATCAACCAACGTCGAACAACCTTTGCTATTGCCAAGCGGCCTATCACAAGCCATCCCGTTGATGGCTTGCGCATGCTGTCTGTTGTGCGTCGAGCAATTCATTGGGGTCAAAGTTGCATTTGGCACAACTTTCCCAATTTAAATCTCAAGGGATTAATGACTTTTCTTTCCATCTTTCCATCTTTCCCTCACTAGCCTTTGTTGAGAATAGATCGCGGTTGATCGTAGAGGAGCTGGGAGACTTTAATGTTGGGTTGTGCGATACCTGCGCCACTTTGCTTGAGGTCGAGTGACCTTGGCAGTCTTTTGCCTTGGGTTTCACCACCTCTTGAAGGGCCAAATGGTGGATGTTGCAGAGAACAGGTCATGACATTGGCATGGGTTGGCTTGGGGTAGCCTAAGTCACGCAATCTCCAGCTTCTCAAATCTAGCCCTTCAAAGGTCGACGCAACCTTATCGGCTTATCATCGAGGCCGCAACCTCATCAACGAGACATCGCCTGAGCTTCGCCTAAGCAGTTACTATGTCCAAGGATTGGATCTTAGCTCCTGTTGCTTCTTTGTTGGCCCTCTCTTTTTTTTTCTTTTCTCTTTTTTTCATTTCAAAGTTGCTTTCAAAAAAGCAAATACACAAAAACTTAATTATCTTAATGAATATTTCAAATAGAAGTGCAAGGGAATCAAGTTACTTATGAGCTACTTAAGCTCTATTCATATATTTACTTAAATTCAGCTCACTTTTTCAAATTCAAGTGAATCGAATACTTAACTAAATCGAGCTCGAACTTGAGTAATGATTGACTCAAATAGCTTGTCAACAAAAACATAGTGGACTATCTGGATTTACTTTATCTTCTGGCTTAATTTAAACATTGCAGCGCATGTACTTTGACTTTTTCAATTTGAAATTTCTGAAACTTCGAAAATACTCAAATGGCCATGTCAATTCACTTGAACTTCCCGACCTGCTGCTATTGCAAGGCCCTCCCGCACTCCCGATCATAATAAACATCCTAAAGCTTGGTGACAAACCCCTCTAGGCACCAGACAAGCTCTTCAAGCTACACGGCCCAATGATGACCTTGAAGCTAGGGCAATCACAATCATAATCATTTATGTAAGAGTTTTTCTGATTTGGGTTACATTTATTGATATTATAATTTATGATTTTACAGGATTAGTCTAATGAAGTGAGATATATGATATTTTAATTAGTTTAATATACTCTAGCTAATGTAGGGCCCGTTGAGCCCGCCACGTAATGAGAGAGGCTTGGCTTAAGACTCTATAAATAGTACTTAAGTCATAATGAACACTTACTAAACATTAAGGCTCCGTTCGTTTCGCGGAAAATAACTTCCGGGAAAATATTTTCCGAAATTTCCGGTGTTCGGATAGCGGAAAACACACGGTCAACGGAAAATATTTTCCGGTCAACAGAAAATTCCTCTTGAATGAGCGGAAAATGTTTTCCTCTTTTGAAAAGAGGAAAACATTTTCCGCAGCTCTCACACAAGCTCTGGTGCTCCCGCTGCTCTTTCCTCCCTTCATGTTCTCGTTCTCTCTCTCTCTCTCTCTTTCTTGCTCTCCCTACAGAGGAGGCTTCGACGACGTCCTTCCCGGGATCAGCCTCCGCCCTCCCCGGCCGCTCCTCCGCTCCTGCCCACCTGCTCCAGCCGGGAAGCCATCGCCGCGCTCCGCTTCCCCCGGCGGCTCGAAGCCGCTCGGGAGGATCCAACTCAAGAGGGAGTACCGCGGAGGCACCGGGAGGCTCGCGGGAGCCCGCCGTCCGAGCCGGCCACTCGTCGTGCGGCCACGAGCCGTGAGCTCATCGGATGCGGCGGCGGAGCTCGCGGCTCGCCGGATCCTAACGGCGAGCTCGGGCTCCCGATCCGGGCGAGCTCGAGCTCGTCGCCAGATCTCAGCGCGCTTGGGTGAGATCGGCCGAGCCTCGAGCTCGCCGGATCTGGCGCGGCTCGCGGCTCGCCGGATTCGGAGACGAGCTCGAGTCGCCAGATCCGATGAGCTCGGGTGAGATCGGCCGAGCTCGATCTCACCCGAGCTCGCCGGATCTGGCCACCGGGTCTTGGTCGGCCGCTGGGAGGAAGGAGGTGGCGGTGGCGAAAGCCGCTCGGGAGGAAGGAGGTGGCGGTGGCGAAAGCCGCTCGGGAGGAAGGAGGTGGCGGCGGCGGAAGGAGGAGGAAGGAGGCCACGGCGGACGACGCCGCTCGGGAGGAATTGGGAGGAAGAAGGAGACGGAAGGAGGAAGGAAAAAAAAAAGAAATAATAAATAATAAAAATTTCTATTTTAAAAATATAAATAATTTAAAAAATCATTTAAAAAATATATAAAATTTAATTTTTGATAATTTTTTCCAGGAAAATGTTTGAGCTAACGAACAAAGGAAAATATTTTCCACTCAAATTTTAGATGTTGGCCGAACACCGGAAAATAGAGTCATTTTCTGGAAAATGACTTCCGGAAAATGTTTTCCGAAAACATGATATTTTCCGTGAAACGAACGGAGTCTAAGTAGAGTGGTAGTCTTATTGAGCTAGTGATATAGAGAGCAATAGAGGGAAGTTGTCGAGTGAGGATCATGTCATTCCATATCAAGAACAATGGATTCCAAACTAGGTGCAAAAATCTCTTTACTTAACTTTATATATGTTCTTGATTCTACCCATGGAGATCTTAGTTACATTTTCGCGGCTTAAAATTTCTTCACTAGATGTTGCCAGGGAGGCATTCCTAATCATGAACAGGTCTTGTATGAAAAGAGTACGTGTCGCGACCTAATCCTCTCTCAAGAATGGAGCTGTTAGATTTGAGGGTTTTGTCAACTTCGGGCCGATGACCTTCAATTGACTCAGGCTCTTCCAAGTTCATACCTCACTCGACATCGAACATTCAAAATTTTGATTAATTAAGACTATGCAAATTTTGACTAAAGAATCGCCACTAGCCTTTTTGGGGTCGGCTAAAAATCCAATAAGATATAGGAGGATATCTTACTATTTATATAACCAAATATTCTAGATTCGGGGACTTGATTTCGTTAACCTTAAGACTAATGTCCCTAACTTGATCACGCTAATTAATACCATAGCAGCCTATCAAAGAATTCTAGGTATTATCCTAACCATTTTAGAGCAAGAAATAATATCAAGGATATTAAAAAGAGCAACCAAGTATAATCATAAAGGAAAGTACACAAGCATCCTAATATTGTTTTTAAAAAGAGAAAAAACAATCCAAAACAAAGAACCCTATTGTAAAACCCTAAAGGCCCATCCAGTTTTATGTCTCAATTTTTAAAGGTTTCTAATTTTTTTCTGGTTTTTTTTTATATTTTTTTTTTGAATTTTTAATGATTTATCTTTTTATTATTTTCTGGATTTTTTTAATTTTTTAATGATTTTCTAATTTTTTTAAATTTTTATTATATTCCAGATCTTCTAGATTTTTGTGAATTTTTCCAAATTTTCAAATTCTTTAATGTTTTTCTGAATTTTCTGATTTTTTAATGATTTTCTCAAATTTCTAATTTTTCCTTTGATTTTCGAATTTCTATTTTTTTTTTATTTCCTAAGATTTTTTTATCCTTTTTATTTTTTAAGATATTTATCGAATTGTATAATTTTTAAAATTTATTACCATTATTATATTTGGGGAATGGATTTGGACTGAGTTTACCCGATCCGAACTATTGAGTCAATCCAAACTCAGATTCGATTTAGATTAAAGAAAAAAACTGAAAATTTCCTATTTTTATTATCTTTATCTTTTAATGGATTTTCTACTTTTTCTTTCTTTTTCTCTCTTTTGTCTTCTTCTATATTTTGTCCTTTTCCCTTGCATCTTCTTCTTCGAGTCATCTTTTTCACCAATCTAGCTTAACAAAGACCATTCGATGCCATCACCATCCACCCTTGCCACGTTGCCTCCGATCCTACGCCACCAGCCAGCCACCACCAACCATCAATAATTTATCTTAACTGACATTCATCACTTATGACTATGCACTCTAACAACCGTAAAATGAGAGAAAATATGCAAACATAAGCCAAAGCTATTCAAATCTAGCATTTTTAGCGATCAAACAACCATGAACACATCTGAAGTGAAGGAAAATACTAACTTGAACGGCCTCAAACCATAGGGCACACCAACAATGGGAAGATTGGCTTTAACAATGAGGGATGCACAACCGACGCTGATAAAAGATTTTTCATCAAATCGCAAAAAAACATAGAGGAAACATGAAAAGTAATACAAGATTCAACCAATACAGAGCAAATCTAAATTGATCTCAAGTTTAGACATCGTTCTCTCTTCGATTTTCTATTAAGCATTTCATCAAATGCTTGGTATGCAACCAAGCACATGAGCTCTAATATTGACTATAGTACGTTGTTTGATCTGAATGTGACATTTAATACTCTAAGGAAAATTACCAAAAAAGTCCTAAACCTATTGCAATTGTGTCAATTCAATCATAAACCTTTTTTTGTCCAATTTAATCTTAAACATTTTATAATTGTGTCAATTCAGTCCATCCGCCAAAATTGGCTGGCTGGCACGACATGGACGCGGCGGGGACAACAAACGGCAAGGCAATTTTTTTTTTTTAATATTTTTAAATATTTTTGAATTTTTGAATTCTTGAATTCTTTTTTTCTTTTTATTTTTTTCCACCTTCCCCTTCCTCTGGCCGGCCAGAGGCGAGGGCTGGTGAGGCTAACCTCTTCGGCCAATGGCGAGGCTTGCCCTCGCCGGCCGAAGGCGAGGGTCGACGAGGGCAAGGCCTTACTAGATCTGGCAAGGCCTCGCCCAGCCAAGGTGAGAGTCGACCTCGCCAGTGGCCATGGCAAGGCTGCCGTATCTGCAACTTCCCTCCCGTCATCAAGCGTGTCGTGAACCCGCCCCCACTCCTCGGTACTCGGCATTGTGGCCCTCGAGAGGGCGACGGTCGGGAGGGCGGGGATCGGTGCAAGGGTGACGGCGTTTGCTTGAAGAATGTCTCGTACGGGTAGCTCCAAGCTCTTTTCACTTTGTGATGACGGCCTTGCCAGCCATTGGCGAGGTCAACCCTCGCCGTGGCCGGGCGAGGCCCTGCTAGATCTGGCAAGGCTCGGCCTCGCCCAGCCTTGGCGAGGGCCAAGCTTGCCGACCCTCATCTCTAGCCGACGTGGGCAAGCCTCGCCGGCCAGAGGAAGGGGAAGGTGGGAAAAAATAAAAAGAAAACAAAATTAAAAAATTAAAAAAAATATTAAAAATATTAAAATTTGCCTCGCCAATCGGCCATCCCCCCGCCAACATCCACATCACGGCCATCCAATTTTGGCTGGAAGGACTGAATTGAGATAATTATAAAAGATTTATGACTAAATTAGACCAAAAAAAGTTTATGATTGAATTGGCACAATTGCAATAAGTTTATGACTTTTTGGGTAATTATTAGCAATATCTTTCAAATGACATCTCCAGTTCATAATAACATATCATTTGTTTACTCGTTTGAACAACATACTTCAACAAAACAAGGGAAAGAAAAAATGTATCGGAAGAGGTTCACCTGATCAACAATAGAGACAGGAAGGGCCAAAATCGGTGGTAGGTGACAAACGTACTCTAACTTTGGTCTCGCTTTTCTCGGAGCGTGATCAATTTTCACTCTAGACATCAAGAAATGACTTTCAGTCATCCTCCTTCTTTCAATTAAAGTTCTGCCTACTTTCCGATCAACGAACAACCTCCTATAACCAGCTTGCTTTCTATTTCTCCCTCTCAGTGAAGCCTCTTTATGGTCGACCTCTTCCTCTCCTCTCTAGTTTTAGTGAAGCCCCTTTTTTTTTCTCCCCACGTGGTTTTTGCTATTAAAAAATAAGAAGAAGATGATCACCTCTTGTTCTACGTCTACTTTTCCCTCTCTCCTTCTATCTCGGTTGAGCCTTGCCCACTTCCTCATGCACTTGTCATTTGATGAATTTTTTCAATTAGGCTTTTGCCAGCTTATCTATTCTAGGAGGCTCCTAGGTGTACTCCTGTTATAGCGCATCACTCACAGCCTTGCTCACAGACACCTACTTTTTTCCCAGTCACCTACACATCATTTAGTTTTTTGTTCCTTTGTAGCATCACTACACGACATCTTTCCTCTTTGTTGGTCGTGCACGTGTATGGGGGATTGAACATGGGTTTGTGGGCTGGGCTTTAGTTCTTTAATTTGAATGAGCTAAGAGAATGAAAAAAAAAAAAATGAAAATAATATGGGCTCAAAAGGAAGTAAAGATATGGGCCAAGAGAGAGGTGAGCTGAAAATTTGTTTGAAGAAGAGCCAAGAACCTCAGCATGCTTGCTCTCACCATTTTTTTGTATGGTCCAGTTTATTCATTTTTTTTCAATTTTTTTATCTTTCATAATTTTTAAAAAATATTTTTGCAAAATAAATGGATATTTAATATCATTGACAAAAACTCTATAGACAGTGCTTAAGTCTTTCATCTAACTTTGATATACAATTATCCTCACATAAGGAGTATTATAGAATGCCAAAGATTAAGTTAGTAATATAAAGGGTAATAGAGGAAAAACACTTGAGCTTTGGATTGTTATAATTCTGCATCAAGAATGATGGATTTCAAATTAAGTGTACAAATTTCTTTCACTTGTTAATATGTGTTATTAATTCTAACTATAGAGATATTGGGGTGCAACTTACACCCCATTCACCAAGACTTGCTCATCAAGGAGTAAACACAAGAACGAGTACCTTGAAATGAGCAATGTCGGATTTGCTATACAATCCGGCCAAGATGGCGAGAGCTCGCCAAGAGCTTGAAGAAGCGGTCGATGAGGGAGCCACATTGCAAGAATCCAACATTCAAGGATTCCCTTACTTGTAAGCTATGGTCAAGGACAATATCTAGACACCGATTTCATTTATGCTCCCTCACAAGGCTGAGGCCAAGGTTGAAGCTGGTCTTGAGCATGTGGCTTAGCCCATAAGATTGATGTCGAGAGATAGGATTTTAAGTTTGTTTTGTTTGGGACCCGATTAAGGAATATGTTTGGGATCGACCCTTAGCTCATGGGATTGTGCCCTTCGATTTTGGGTGCTATAGTATGCTTATTTCGACGGAAGCTTGATTAGGAGGTGGAGCATGAAGATTTGGAGAAGAGGGAGGAATTCGAGCTTGGCTTTAGACTATGTTTAAGGTCGTATAATTTTCGAAGCCAATTGTTATTCTTAATATGCCATTCTTCAAGCAGATTCAAATTCATATCATATAACCAAATAAATGATTCCACAATCTCGTCTAATAAAAGCGTACACCTGTATAGAGTATTCTTCCAATCATAATTAACCCAACAAAAAGTGTACATATCATGTTATATTTATTGGTGTGATGCATGATGTCAAACACCAAACATCATTAATAATCATAATCAAATTTAAATAAGTTATATTTCTAAAGTAAATTTGTTAATTTGCCATTTTGATATACTTGTACAGCGTAGGAGAACATTCGATTTTGCATTTGCATGCAATGAAAATAATTTAGAAGATTTTCATAATCTCCCTCACTTATACCTTTGAATGTTTTCATTTACAAATAATTTTGACAATCACATAAATTGAAATCTAAGTTGTTGCTTTTTCCTGCTTTATTTGCTAAAAACTTATATGTCATAATCCCCAAAATGCCGACTTTAGTCATATCAATTAAAACACTTTTGCAAGTATCAAACATCAATCTTCTACATATAATCAAATTGTTTGATTTTATAGAATAAATGGATGATTAAACTCAGAAGTATACTTTATGACTTCATAAACACTATTGTTAATCTTAAATTTCTTATGAGAAAGATTGTCGCATCTAATTTTATATCTCTCGTATTTCTTTTCTTTACCATATGAGATGTCAGAATGCCTTTCACAATTACATATAATAGTTTGTTTGGTACATGATCCTCTGACCCTTGATTGTGGTAATGTCACATGTGGAAATGGCATGCCATGAAATATTACATAAAAAAAATGGAGATGCACTCTTAAATCTGAGTTAAAGTACTAGTGCAATGTCTCCCTGCTTAATTTGTTGAATTAAGATAACACATCAAACGATCCATAGACTTGAAGATTTCACCAATTCCGCTTGCCAAAACACACAAGGCAAAAGAAGGAATTAATAATTTGTAAAAGGTATTTCTATTTGGGTCAAAATTTGCTGAAAATATAAGCATTTTTAATTTGCTGTGTCGATATGTATAATGCACCATACAAACAACATTTAGATTTGGTTTTTAAAATATGTACTCGATCCATTTGGTCCCTTTAACACCAATGAGAGTTGCCACACAATTGAAGCTCATCAAAATTGTATGAAAAATAGACGTCTTGATTCTGATTATCTTTATTGGAGGTGGATTCCTCGGGACTTCAAGCTGCCCAAGCAGAAATTGAAGACAAATTTACCCATAGGCGAGCCAGAAGATATTGTTAGTAGTGCAAAAAGAGAAATAAGACTTACACAAGTTGCATATTATAAAATACTAACCTCTTATACGTCAATCATCGAGAGGAGTCAATATCGAGTTTGACTCCGTGGTCGTATTTGACAATTCTATAGTAAATTCACGACGACAATGAGAATTAACATATGCATTAAAATAAAGAAAAATATAAATGTTCTACAATCATATTTTCTCAATCATATTTTCTCACTCGACTCAAAGATTTTAAGGTCTTCTAAGTCCTTCTCAATCAAACGTAAAAGTGGCGCAGATCGTAACCAATCTTGAGCACATATAAAAACTTCTGCCATGGTTGAGGTTAAGGAATTACGAAACACATCGGGCACATGGCCTCCTGTGCTAAATGCTGCCTCCGATGCTACAATCAAGATAGGCACGGCCAAGATATCTTAAGCAATGATAGAAAGTATAGGATATCTCGATGAATTTCCTTTTCACCAACTTAATATATCAAATTCAGAATTATAACATTCACATGCTTCCTCCAAGTACTTGCCTAATTCTTGATTTTTCATCCAAATATTGTTATCGGGTTTGGCTAAAATATATTTCAGTCATAATATCAGCACCAACCATTAGGGACCTTGACATGCTTATCATCTTTGTGCTCTTTAGCCTCAAATTGCTTTGAGGGCATACTTTCGTGCGATATTGCTCAAACAATAATGTTAGAGATGTTATCACTTTTTTTATAAAATTTCTACTTCCTTGCTTTCATAAACATGACCAATCATCCACTTCACATAGTCACACGTATGTCGTAGGTCAAGTACACAAGTAATGAATAAAGTGACATTTATGTTGTTCATGTTGCCAAAATACTTACGGAATTTCATTTTCATTCTTTGAGTCATTTCTCGCAAGTTTTGGTCATCATTTCCACAATATCTCTCAATCATCATACAAATCCCGTAGACGTCCTTCGCTATATTATTACTAGTGACATAACAAGAATCTAAAACTTTTATAGTTGTATTAAAAAAACAACTTTAGAAAAAGTAAAAGTGACGTGCATAATTTCAATCTTCACTAGTGGGCAACTCTTTCCCCTTGGAAAGCTCTTGGGCATATTTGCTATTTCGAAGTTTCATATTGCTAAAAGCTCTTTCAAATTTCAAAGCTGATTCCAACTTTATATATGTTGAGCTCCAACGAGTTTCCACATCCAAACATATAAGACTCTTTGACTCAATATTTTCTAACTAAACAAAACTCTTGAACTTTCTTAGCTTATTAGAGGAAGATCTCACATAACATATAGCTGAACGTTTTCTAGCAATTGAATCGTTTGTCTTTTAACCCTCTCAACAATCAAACTTAATATATGGCCATATCACCTTACATGTAGTAACTCACCTCTCACTAACAGAGAGTTCCAAGAGTTAAGTATCATTTTTAGGTATTGAACTCCTAAGTCATTCAAGCTAGCATTATCTATAATGATAGAAAAATACTTTGATCCCCCAATTAGTCAAACATTTCTCAATTGATTTTCCTATTATCTCAACAAAATGACCTAAGATCTGACAAAAATTTAACATATTCTTTTGCAATTTCCAATCGGCATTAACAAAATAAGCAGTCGGACACATATAACCTAAGTTTTGACAATATATTCATGTGTTAGTTGTTAAACATATTTTAGGAGATGTCTCGAAGAAATATTTCTTCAATTTACTTCTTTTCTCCATGTATAAATCATAACAATCATGTCTCAATGTGTTGCGTGATGGGATTAGGAATTTTGGTTTGAATCTATTCGCAAATTGACAATACCCCTCATGCTCTACTAACTTAAAAGGCAATTCACTAAGAATAAACATAATTGTCAATTCTTTTCTACTAGCATTCTGATCAAATTTCCAAGGACTTGATGAACTACCACCCTCAACAACTTGGCTCGAATCACTTTTTGCCTTTTTTTAACATCTACATATGGATATTTCTTATATCTAACTAGATGATGATGCATTGAGTTAGTCCCTTGACCACCAACACAACCAATAAAGGTGCTACTATATAAACACTTAGCATTTTCTTGACTATGAATCTCTTTAAAATGTTCCCACATTGTAGATTTCCTCATTTTATTTGTGACATTAGAACCACCCGCTGAAAACATCTAGTAATTCTTCTATTTATAACGCTTAGAACCTAGTAAGCTAGCATTCAAAAGGCACACAAAAAATAGTCATTGGTTCATAATCTGTTATAGATTACAAGTATTACTATTTCTTAACAAGATTGAAACACATGGTCAGTTTGTACCTCTGATTCAGCACAATTTTTCTCTTTTTGCCCTCGATAATAATAGCTCAGAAAATCTTCGAACACCGAGCAACAAAATCAACTTGAAAGAAAAACAAAAACCTGAAACAATAATGTGCAAAGAACACAAAATTCATGAATTTGAAGGTCAAACATCAACTTGAAGACATGAAAATGCAAGTCCAATAGAATTAACATTATATGATTTTGTTTTGAAATATCTAGTGGGGATATGCTGAAGCTTGAAAGTAAGGCTTAATTAAACTCCAAGTTAAATACACAAATACTCATTACCGTATCATCATATACAGAGAACTTGGACACACTGCAACCCTCGAAGATAACTCCACCAAGTGCTTCAATGTCGTCTATAAAGTTATATACAAATATATCATAATATGATATTGTGATGTTGCCAAGTGAGGAACCACTAAAAATCAATTGCTCACCACTCAAAGATAAGTAGGTCACTAGGGCAGAATGCATCCTATAGTCAATCAGAATTATCATTAGCAAGTCATTACAGTATCATCAACTCCCTAGTGCATTATAAAAGAATTTAAATCAGACTTAGGTTCACTAAAAAATTTTAATTACAAAAGTTACATTTCAACAAGCAAAACAGAATAACATACCTAATGATTCGAGAACATTTTTGACTGTACATGTAAAACACACGAATAGTACCATTCTCACATCTAACAATTGCATCAAGATCAAGGTAACTGCAGATCGGATGTCATTCTTAAAATAAACAAATTTGTCATTACACCAACATCTACACTAAGATAAAATATAAAGAAACCAACTTATTGGAGTCTATATTTCAAAAGATATGCATCCTAGAGACAAATGACAGAATGATTACGAATAATAAAGCATCATTAATTGCACCATGTCTTCTTATAAGATCAAAAAATCTGCTCTTAATTATTTGATGCTTAATAGGTATCACTATTTTGCCACTTTCCTGGTGAGGGATAGTCCAGAAAATTTCTTAGTGTTATTGATCAGAAGGAAAGCTCAATCTGTTCTCATCTACATAAAGTCGGAAGATGCCGATCCACATGGTCCACAAGAAAGACATTCCAAATTCATTTCTAATATGAACATTAAATACTAACTTAAATGACAAGTTCATAACATTGGAATGCTTATTTCTATGCAATCACGTGAAAACGTTTTTGTTAATAAGATTATTTCCTATGGATATTGAAAATATACTTGGTGTTCATGAACCTGTTGCTCTAAGAAGGCAAATAATATTCAAGTGAGTATATTTCAACGCACCACAAACACAAAACCTTAGATAACGTTCCTTCATAGAGTGGAAATATGCTTCTCTCACCTCCATGCCTCCATATGCCTATATGAGTGCCAATCAAGCGAATGATATGCAGAAAGTCAATAGGAGACTTTTAGAATGATAAACTCAAAATAAACCATAATCTCAAAAACGTCAAACTGAAAAATGAAACTTCCAGTCAATTCAACAACAACATACTCAGCATCCATTTGACATTCTATTTTTCACTATCTACCTAGCTATGAAACAGGACTATAAAAGAAAAATAGACACAATATCGCAAAAATTCCCGAGAAGATGAGGTGGCCATACACATTGATGCAACTCCAAGGACTCACAAACAAAAAAAGAGCAAAAGGAAACGAGAAAAGTTTGAATTAAGTGAAGTGCGGGGTTACGATCCACCCAATAAGAAGAGAAGTTGACGAACTCATGAGAATTCCCCCCCTCCCAGAGACCAAGTCAACTTAGTCAAACAAGCGTACATCATAGCAAATTCATTCTTATCGAACGAAATTCGCCAACAAGACAAGCAGCCAAAGAACTCACCGTGCCTCTCATTTCAGCTAACATGTTTAATAATCACAACAGGGTCGAACAAAAGAGCAGGTAATCAACAGCGAGCTAAGGAAGAAAAGAACAATAAAAAAAAAAAAAAAAGCGATAGAGACATCGGGCCCCCTCAAAAACCCGAAACGAAAAGACCGCGTGAAGCAAAGAATCCTCAAATCCGAGAGAGTGAAAACAGCCGGAGTCATGGAAGTCAAACCAAAGTCATCGACGCTAGCAACGAACGCAAACCCAACCGAAGATGACACAAGAACGACGACAGCTCCAGCTTCGGTCCTTCACCAGCGAGATTAGATCAAGAGGAACCCTAGAATGCGAGGAGCAAAAAAGAGGGCGGTGGTGGCGGCGGATTCGATGATCGGAGAAGTGAAGAGTTTTCTTTTGTGTCTGGGTTTGGGTGAAGATTGAAGAGTGAAGAGTGTTTAGGTTTGGGACTTTGGGTGAGAGGCTAATAATGTGTTCGAGGTCGAACAATGTTTTGATCCTAACCTGACCCAAAAATATTTGTTTTCTTATTTCATGATAATTACCCAAACAATTTTAAGACCCGAAACATGTATTTAACTTGTTTCATGTGTTTGGGTCGTGTTCGAGTCGGGTTTTTGGACACCCCTAGATCCCGCCATTCAATTTCGGTTCTTTGGTATGCTCATTTTAGTGGAAGCTTAAGGAGGGAGTGGAGCTTGAAGATTTGAAAAAAGAGGGAGGAATTTGGAGCAGGTTCGTGAGTTCTTTTTCTTTTTTATTCTTTTCCTTTCCTTTTTATGTTAGAGAACGAATGTCATGCTAGTAATGGTAAGTCGATGTGATCACCGTGCGGCCGTGCAATCAATCTTCTAAGAGTTTGATGCCACAAATCTGATTTGTCAAGTAAATTTTATGCGGTGTTAAACTAATTTTAATTCTTAAATCTACCAATCTAATCGAAGCTTTCTTTTTTTCTGACCAACTTTTAATTTTTTTTCTAAAATATAATAGAGGTAGAATGAAGCTGCGATTTTGGTGACGAGACGGGGCAATGATTTATTCTTGGCCCTTATCCTAGTAACGGCCTGGACTCAAGAGTCCTATCCAATCACTCAATTAGGCCCAGTTAGATTTATTGGTAAAGAAGTTCGTCCAGAGCCCATGAAGAAAGGCCCATGAAGTCCAAATTCTGCATCCATAAAGCCCATGAGACCCATTAGGCCCTAATGGATCAGGCCCATAAAAAAGAGCTCACAATTGAATCCGGGCTCTGTTTCTTTAACGCCTCTATTCACAAAAATTCCCCCGAAGTTAATGGAAATATAAAACTAAGTTTACGAGCATGTTAATAGTTTTCTTTATACCTTTTTTTTTTCCTAACATTCCATTGCGATTCTATTCCATTAAATATTATTTAAACTCTGATACCACCTTCCTATGTCCAGCTTCACAAAATGAATGTATTTTATTTACTAAAAATTGATAACAACCTTAAATGACATATATATGCTCAATATAGATTAAATTATATGTGATATCATGTCCTCACAGTGCACGGACCATGTAACTAGTTAAAAGTAAAAAATGCCACGTCCCATCACCATTTATGATAGCTTATCAAAGTGAACGTCATAGTATACCATATTACCTAAAGAAAACAATAAAAAGACGAGGCCAAATATTTTAGAAAACTTTGGCACGACAACGATGCCGCTATGGTGTGAATCAAAGAGAGCGCAGGAAAAAGTCTTCTTGCTATTTTATGATCGGTAATAAGCAAGTCCCTTTCTCCCATACAAATGCGCGGGTTGGTTGAAATTTCCAACTAAAGAGAATCAAAATATCAACCTTTATCAAGAAAAAGTAAATTATACACAGTAGGTGATGCTAATAAAGTGCATTTGTTTTTTTTTTTTTGAAAGGGCTTATATAGTATGTAATTCCATAAAAATGGCTTTAAATTTTCAGATTTCGAAAATGATCTTATCAAGAGGGTTAGAAAAGGTGAAAAGAAGTGAATATCACTCAAGCTAGATCGAAATGGTGAAAAAGAAGAAGAAAGATACAAACAAGCTAGTGCCTTCATAGCTAACTCCTCATTCACACTCTCTTCACTTATAAGCCAAGCAAAGATAATTAATTATTAATTTTCCCAAAAGAATAAGATATAAAGCCTCAATGATTAAAAAGTTAAAATAAAGGTAAATGATATAAATGGTCTCACGACTTTAAATTTATTCAATATGCTCATTGAATTATATCCTACTTGGAATGTTGTCTTTGAATTTGTTTGATATAGTCAACGTATAGTAGGCCTTAGACTATATGCAATTGTCTAATGTTGTACCCCGATGTTCACATCAAACAAATTAAAAATTCAAGAATGATATTACATGTCAAGTTAAAGTTTATAGATTAGATTAAATATGGGTTAAAGTCATGAGACTATATGTGCAATCATCCCTGAAAAATAAAAAGACAGGTTGAAAGAGAAAAAGAAAAGTAAAAAAGTTTAAAAAAAGCAAAGGTCCGGTTTTACCAAAACCCCCATGGCAACGGGCGCTAATCGCCATAACCCCCTCGACCTCGGATCATCGCACTTCCCCCTGTGGTTTTTGACTGGTCTTTCGGAATTCGTTTCCTCGGCTGGCTCCCCCTGCTAAAAATTTCCAAATCCCCTCCCCTCCCTTCCCCTCCCCTCGCGCTTCCGCCGCGTTGCTCTCGCGATTCGCTCCGACTCTCCGATCTCCATCTCTCCTCGCCGCAGCAGCATTTCCGTCCCCCCCCATCCTCAATCCGATTCGCCGATCGCGCATCCCGTCGACCGGCGACCTCGAATCGGATCGGCGCCGCGCGCCAGCCTCTCCTCCTCCTCCACCCGGTAATCGCTCGGCATTTTCGCCTTTCTGCCTTCGTCCGAGTGCATCGATCGCGTGCGTTTGCGTGATCTCCTTTGACCGGGCGCCGCTCGATCCCGCGGGATCTGCGGAGCTCGAATCGGTTTTGCTCGTCATTGCTCGTCGTCGAGTCTCTGGATGCTCCGAATGCTTGAAGTGTCAGGCGGCTTGCGTGTTGTGCAATCGGTTGACTTCGGTTTCGCGTGCGGTTTCGGTATCGTGGACTTTTTTGTCGGCCGGCTGCGGGGCATGCGCTTGCTTGCCTCCTCCAGTGAGAAATGAAGGCCCGCGTGTGATTGGATCTGCCAAAATCTCTTTTTTTTTTTTTTTTTTTTTTTTTTTTTTTTTTTAATTTTTTAATTTCCGGAGTTGGCCGCTTCTCTGTTTTCTTGCGTTGTAACGGCGTCGGAGACTATTGTGTTCCGGCGGTCTTGTTTGGCTAAGTTTTTCCTGTTTGATTAGTGGTGGCGAGGAGAGTGAGCTTTGAAGTTTGGAATTTTGTTTCGGGAGGTGGTTTTTATTATGGCGGTGGGAACTCCGATTCGAGAGTGCAAAGGAGATGTGATCGGCTGTGTCTTAAGTACGCTAGTTGAGTTAATCTAGGAGACACATAGTGCTTTACTTTTGGAAATTGCTAACTGGGAGAGGGTTTATGAAGCCTTTGTTTTCTTGGTTTTACTATAGTTGTGGGAGAAACGCCCATAGCAAAGGGATTTTCAGGTCTCCTCTTTAGTGGTTCTGCCAATTTTGGCTCCTGAAAGACGATGAGGAAAGAAATGACTGCTTAGGTCCTCTTTGGTATGTTGGAATGAGGATGAAGGAGGAACTGTTCCTTTCCCCGTAGCTTTTCATCATGTTTAGTATGTTTTATTAGATAAGATTCCTTCAGTAGAGAGTGCACATTTCATTCCCTAAATGAAAGTTTTGAAAATTATATTTCCAAAGTGTACTGTTTCCTTTATTTCTCTCGTGCACGTCCTTTCTATGTCACAACCTAAACTAGAAATTGAAGTCACCATTACTCTTTCTATTCCATTATTTGGTTGTTCCACTTTCACCCTATGCCTTAGGTAAGAGCTGATATAGAATGGATCATAATGTCTTAAGGATTTTATAGCCGACCCAGCATAGTGGGATAAGACTTAATTGATGTAGCTGCAGCTGCTGTTCTAGCTATCGTAAGAATACATTTTTGCTAAGAGGGGGACTAATATTCCATTGATTTTGTTTTCAAGATTTTATGCTATTTAGGTTTAAGGACTCAAGTGCTTTGATTCTCCTTTATCCTATTTGTTAGAGCATGTAACTATTAACTACTCCTTTGCCTTTAGCTACTTAGACTTTTAAATCAGTCAGCATTGGTTTAATATATACCTGATTGGAGTAGTATTATCCTGTTCCATGCTTTAGTCTTCAGGAAATCCAAGTCTACGCATAAGGGTGAGTGTTAGAGCATGCAAATATCAATCCAAGTGTTTGTTTAGGCCTTTAGATTATGAACAGTGATTTCTATTTCTATACAATTTGATGAATTGGCTTGGGTATGCTAAGCTATTTGCTTATGTCATCTATGGCAATATTTCTTGGAGATTCTTTGTGGTTTGAAGAACTTAAACACCTAGGGAGTTCTGAAAACTGAGAAATCTTTGAAAACTAGAAAATCTTTATTCTGCTTTTGTTTATGTGGAATGTGGACTGATCTAGACAAACATTTTTTTTTTTAATTTTTTAATTTTTTTTTTTTTGGTGGTGGAGTTTGAGAGAAAGAATTTCTTTGTATATGTTTATGTGGAGCATAATGAGGATGGAAATCATACAGGTCACTTTGGTGCCATAACTTTTGTAAGATGCTCACCTTTTTAAGCAATTATTTAAGTGCTGCATCTTTTAAGAATTGATCACTTAAGTTACATCGGCAATTTTTTTGCCAGAAAATCCTTTTTGAAAATTCTATGTGGGCTGGAAATTAATGTCAAATAGGATTTTCCGACAAGGAAATCGCAGATGTTACTTAAGTGATTTGATTTTAATAGTTATTGACACTTAAATGATTGCTTCCAAAATTATGGCACCAAAGCAAGCGCTGTAAAAAAGTTATGGCACTTTTAGTGTCCTTATCCAGAGAAAATATTTTGTCTATGCATGTTTGGATTGTGTTGGCAATGGGAAATTATATAGCAAATATCTATTAAACTATATTGTTGTGCCCATTTGATGTCATTCGTATTATAAAGGTTCCATTTCTAAGTGCATGGAAAAAGAGAGTATGCAACCCTGTTGCACTGTCATAGAGGCACAGCATTCTTATTCATTTCTGTTAGTTCCTCTACCCTTAGCTCATTTTTTTTATTTGTGCCTTATTCTAAGTGGAGTGATAGGCAGATGGAGTGAAAGTTGACTCAGTCTATGGACAACACAATGGAAGAAGAAGAAGAAACTAAAGAGCTAAATGAACTGCCTGCCAAAGATTTGGGTGATATTGGACAGATAGAGGAAATCGCAGGACCATCTCATCAAGCTGATGATATAAAGAAAGATGGTGCATCAGAAGTAGAAAGTAACAATGTCATTGAGGAAGGAATTGATTCTATAGCTGCAATCACTGATGAAGACCATTTTGAGCAGGTTTCTTTGAAAGATCAAGAGAAATCTTTTGGCCAAGACCATGACACTTTAGTGGATTCAAACAGGTCATCAACTTCAGACAATGCGAGACACACATCTGTGTCATACTCAGCAGAGGTTGACTCTTCACCTGCTGCTGAAATGCACCATCACCACTCCACATCAAGTCCTGAGCCTGAGAGGCAGTTGGTTGATGCCATAAAGCAGTCATCCTCTGCAACCAGTCTTGATTCAGCTTTTCATGAGGATGTTGGATACTCTACTGTTGATTCCCCACAAAAGAATAAATTAAGAGCCGTTATGCCAAATGTATCTCCAGAGTTGTTGCATTTGGTGGATTCTGCAATCATGGGAAAGCCTGAGAGCTTAGAAAAGCTGAAGAATATTGTTAGTGGTGATGAGAATTTTGGATCTGGAGATGAAATGGATAGTATCGCCTTCTTGGTAGTTGATTCTCTTATTGCCACAATGGGTGGTGTAGAGAGTTTTGAAGAGGATGAAGACAACAATCCCCCAAGTGTGATGTTAAACTCGCGGGCGGCCATTGTGGCAGGTGATCTTATTCCTTGGCTTCCTTGGGTGGGTGATAGTGATAAGTTTATGTCTCCCAGGACAAGGATGGTCAGAGGACTACTTGCTATATTACGGGCGTGTACTAGAAATAGAGCAATGTGCTCCATGGCTGGTTTGTTGGGTGTTCTATTGATATCTGCTGAGAGGATTTTTCTCCAGGAAGATAATTTAACTGAGGCAATGACATGGGATGGAACTCCTTTATGCTACTGCATTCAATACTTGGCTGGGCATTCACTTAGTGTTGTTGATTTGCATAGATGGTTTCAAGTCATCAATAGAACTCTGAAAACTGAATGGTCAAAAAGGTTAATGCTTGGATTGGAGAAGGCTATGAATGGGAAGGAGTCAAGGGGGCCTGCATGTACATTTGAGTTTGATGGCGAAAGCTCTGGCCTGCTTGGTCCTGGAGAGAGCCGTTGGCCATTTATGAATGGTTATGGTTTTGCGACGTGGATATATATTGAATCTTTTGCAGATACATTAAATGCTGCAACTGCTGCAGCAGCAATTGCTGCTGCAGCTGCAGCTAAGTCTGGCAAATCATCAGCCATGTCTGCAGCTGCTGCTGCCAGTGCACTGGCTGGTGAAGGCACTGCACACATGCCAAGGTTGTTCAGTTTTTTGTCGGCTGATAATCAGGGGGTGGAGGCATACTTTCATGCCCAGTTTCTAGTTGTTGAATGTGGTAGTGGTAAGGGCAAGAAGGCCTCTTTGCATTTTACTCATGCATTTAAGCCGCAATGCTGGTATTTTATTGGTCTCGAACATACAAGCAAGCAGGGGATTCTTGGGAAAGCAGACAGTGAGCTCAGGTTGTATATTGATGGATCTTTGTATGAAAGTCGCCCTTTTGAATTCCCTCGAATTTCTAAGCCCCTTTCTTTTTGCTGTATTGGAACAAATCCTCCTCCTACTATGGCTGGTTTACAAAGACGTCGCCGCCAATGCCCTTTGTTCGCTGAGATGGGGTCTGTTTATATTTTCAAGGAACCAATTGGCCCTGAGAGGATGGCACGCTTAGCTTCCAGAGGGGGGGATGTGCTGCCTGCATTTGGCTCAGGAGCTGGGTTGCCTTGGCTGGCGACAAATGACCATGCGCGAAATATGGCTGAAGCAAGTGCAGTTCTTGATGCTGAAATTGGAGGATGCATCCACCTTTTCTATCATCCCAGTCTACTCACTGGCCGATTTTGTCCAGATGCTTCTCCCAGTGGCGCTGCTGGTATGTCATGCATTTCTTTGTTAACTATCAAGAGTAGGTACTCTACTTGGTATTGTGCTTCAATGGTATTGCAGTGATACTTTATAAGAGTGTTCGTGCCTTGCCATCTGAATATGTGAAATCCTAATGACGGAGGTATAGGTTGTTGTACCTGTGCTAGTATAATAATCTGATGGTTTCCTTGTACTTGTTGGAGATACCTGTCTCAATACGTTAATACAAATGGAAGAATTGCTTCTATTAGAAAATACGGCCTCTCACCATTACCTTGTTTTGAATATGCTCCTAGGAATTCAGTATTGTGTTTGGTCTTAGCATTGCCACTAATCAAGCGAGCCTGGTCTCTTTTGGTTTCTCTCCATGGTTATGCCCTTGCAAGCTGGTATACATGTAATGAGAACAGCTAGAAGTTCATGAAGTGTTTCTTATGAAGATATAAGCAATATACAGGCTATGCCTCTTATGAAGCAGATGAATTAGCAAACTTGTGTTAGTTTGAAAGTCGGATGAAGGGTGATGATATTTTGGAGTGGATGGAGAAAATTTCATGTATGGTTCTTAAGAGGCAAGGGACATAGAAAAGGTAGGAGGAGAGGGAATTTGTCGCATATTCAATTTGAATAACAAAGTCTGCTAAGGCATGTCCGTCTGGATCTCATGTTTATCACTAGGTTGTGTGTTTAATGTAGGTACCTTTTGGGATCTATCAAAACTCACCAATAATAATTTCTTAAGCTTGCTTAGTTTGTTGCAACTATTCATCGATTATGGAATGCTTTGTGTTACATCCTGTCATGCATCTTGATGGAGCATGATTTATGAAATTTCTTTGTGATTGTTCAGGTACACTCAGACGACCAGCGGAGGTTCTTGGGCAAGTTCATGTTGCGACTAGGATGCGGCCAGTGGAGGCATTGTGGGCCTTGGCTTATGGTGGTCCCATGTCTTTACTTCCTTTTGTGGTTGCCAATGTTGATAAAGATAGCCTTGAACCGCAACTAGGGGATCCTTCACTTTCTTTGGCCACAACTAATCTTGCCGCTCCAATATTCCGTATAATAGCTGGAGCTATTCACCACCCTGGGAACAACGAAGAGTTGTGTCGTGTCAGGGGACCTGAAGTTCTCTCCAGACTTCTGGACCACCTTTTGCAAACCTTGTCAGCAATCAATGTTGGCCAGAGTGATGGTGTAGCAGACGAGGAACTTGTTGCAGCAATTGTCTCCTTATGTCAGTCTCAGAAGATAAACCATGCTCTCAAAGTGCAGCTTTTTGGTAGGCTGCTGTTGGATCTAAAAATTTGGAGCTTGTGCAACTACGGTTTGCAGAAGAAGCTTCTTTCTTCACTAGCAGACATGGTTTTTACAGAGTCATCAGTGATGCGAGATGCCAATGCCATTCAAGTGCTTCTTGATGGCTGCAGAAAATGCTATTGGATAATCCGTGAAAAGGACTCTGTTGATAACTTTTCTATAAACGATACAGCCCGGCCAGTAGGTGAAGTCAATGCTTTAGTAGATGAACTCTTGGTAATCATTGAGCTTTTAATTGGTTCAGCACCTCCATCAATAGCTGCAGATGACATTCGGTGCCTGCTTGGTTTCTTGGTTGATTGTCCCCAGCCCAATCAGGTAAAGTGTTGTCCCGGAAGATTGAGTTTGTACAAAAAAAGAGCAAATAATTGAGTGAACATGTAGTCTCTTTGTTGAGTACTGATTCTGAGTTCATTTATTGAATATACCAAATTAAGTTTTGAGTCAACTGGGTAAAAACTGTTAACCAGCAACAGTTTCTGCCTGTCGATAGTCCTAAATTCGTCCTAAATTCAAGTTAGCATTGTGGTCAAGTTCTTATTTTCTATGCTACCTTCTTGAACTGTTAGGTACTTTCTTTTTGTTTGCTTAGATAAATAGTCAGATAAAGTTTCTGGACATGCCATTCTTTGTATTGCTGGTACACTGTAACATGGAGATAAATGCCCGTAATGAGTACTCTAGTTTTAGAACAGGAAAAATGGTGACTTGATATTCATCTGTACTTGGGTTCTAAATCTGATTATCTCCAATCTTTCTGGTGTTTGTCATGTGAAGTAGTATGTTACTCCTGCTACTGTATTTTGAAGTTTTTGTGGTAAGTCTTGCTTGATGGTGGCAGTGTTAGTTTGGACGTTACTCATCCACTGGATTATGTGGTGCATAGTCGACTTTATCATTCACTACAAAGGGAATCCTTCTCAATTTTAATGTCCCAGAAATAAATGTTTTGTCTGTACAATGATTTGTTGTAATACCTGTTCAGGTTGCCAGGGTGTTGCATCTGGTCTACAGATTGGTGATACAGCCTAATACATCTAGAGCTCACATGTTTGCTGAGGCATTCATAGCATGTGGTGGCATAGAAACCCTTCTTGTTTTGTTGCAACGGGAAACAAAGGCTGGTGATGAGAGTATTCCAGAATTGTCGACTGAAAATAACAAAAGTCTGTCACCTCAGGGATTGCAACTGGAGAGCAGTACTGGGTTTTCTGAAGTTAGCCAAGACAATGAAGTAGGTGCTCTGGAAGTGAATGAATCAATTTCAAATGAGATGCATCATGATAATTCCCCCAATGGTAGTAGTGGCACTCCCGTTTCTTCAGGCTTGAAGATTGAAAGGATGATATCCGTGTCTGAAAATCCTTTCTTGAAGAATTTGGGGGGTATAACCTTATCAATTAGCGCTGCTAATGCGAGGAATAATGTCTACAATGTTGATAAGATTGATGGAATAGTTGTTGCAATTATTGGGTTATTAGGTGCTTTGGTATCTCTGGGCCTCCTGAATTTTGGTTCTCCTGCCCCCTCGGATATGACGACTAATCTTGTGGGTAGTGGATTACATGAAGTAGGCAGTACAATGTTTGACGATAGAGTTTCTCTTTTGCTTTTTGCGCTACAAAAAGCAATTCAGGCAGCACCCAACAGGCTACTGACGAACAATGTGTACATGGCTTTGCTGGCAGCCTCGGTATTGCATAGACAACCTCTTCTATCTTGTTCTTCTTATTAATGAAAATGGTCCATCAATAATGAGTACTCCAAAACTTGCCTGAAAGAACCCGGACATAAGTAATCTAGCCAACAAAAATATCTGGAAATCCTTGTAAAGTAGGCAATATGCCCTTGGCTTGACAACCGGGAAAGAAAAGGCCTTTGATCCTGATTAACATGAACAATCATCATTGAAGGGTTGTCCTTTTTGCATCTCATGGTGCAACTGGAGTAGTGTGCAATTGAAAATTTTAATAGACATGTCTGTTTTCCCTTTTGCTTTGAGTGGATTCTTACCTTTCTCTTCTCAAGTCTTCATATGCCTTTCCTTGTGGTCCCTTTGCTTTACTTTCATGGTGTCACCCCATGTTCAGTACTTAAGAAATTGTGATCCTTGCGATAATGATGGAATACCCACCAAAACCATGTGCTGTATTCTAGGTCGGAGATAATGACATCTGTAGTATCTATACTGACATATCAAGTACCGCTGTCCATGCTCTCTCTCATTTCCAAATGTCCCCAATCAGAGATATAAAGCAGATAAAAGTTGCACTGAAAACATTGCTGTGTCCAAGTAAAAGTCTTGCTGCTAGTGTAGATTCGTGCAGATGTGCAATTGGTCTACAAGCGCAAGAGCACTTTCTGTATAATGAGCATTGATTATGGGTATGGTACTAATAGAGTTCTGCCTGAAATACAAGTTTGGGTTGTGAAATGAACTTCCAGCTGCACAAAAGATTTTTCCTGCCACCATGTCCACACATTGAGTCAAAATATTTGGTACAGGCACAGTCGGATTATTGTAACTGGGTATATCTGGTTATTTAACATAAGCAACAGGTACGATATATGATTTAGAGTTGCTTAATTGAACATCTTTTTTCATTTCAGATAAATGCTTCTTCATCAGATGATGGGCTGAATTTTTATGACTCTGGTCATCGCTTTGAGCACTCCCACCTTCTATTGGTCCTCTTACGGTCACTTCCCTATGCTTCCAGGTCCTTGCAGAGCAGGGCCCTGCAGGTAACATTCATTTATACTTTTTTCACCTCAATGGCTAAATCATTTTGGCTTCTTTTCCCTTTGAAATTGATATTTGAAGCTTGTGTGAGTTGATCATGCACTTAAGTTTTTTACTTGAACCTTTATCATGAAGTTTTAATATTCAGAATTTCATAGAGCTTGTTGAGGAACATGCAGAATTCTTTTGTGTGCTTCCTGATGATAATTGTTGGACTAGTTCTTCTGAGGAGGGATTTTAATTAAAGGATGCGCAAGTGGGTGGTATTTCATCATTCTTCATATTTAGGAAGCCAACGCTCACTTTCTAGTGTCATGCTTTCTATGCTGGTGCAAATTATGGTTAGATAAAGTAATCTATCTGCTGAATGAGGTGGGATTAAAGATTCATCTCTTACTTTTGTTGCTTAATTAGGTAGAAGACCTTTTTTTTTTTTTTTTTTTTTTTTTTTTTTTTTTTATCATAAACTAAGATAATACCTACTGGATATGAGCTAGAAGCTTCGGTTTTGCAAATGATAAATGCGATTTTGTAGAGATTATGCAAGTCCAATGTTAGTCTATGATTCCTTGACCTGTTCAACAGTGGTGGGTCTTTTTCTGTTTGATTTACATTTTGCAAAGGCTTGTTCAAACTTTGGTGGTTCTGCTCACTGAATATATTATTGGATACAAGAAGTGTATGTCTCAATAGCTTCATTTAGTATTGTAGGATTTCTTCCCTGACATCTTGAAGCTGAGCCCATTTTTGGTAGTTAGCAGCTCAAGATGTTCAATCAAGTTGCATTTACCCCTTACTTGTTGGCTAGATGCAACATAGTGGGTGCTGTCACAGTGTTTCTAGAATCTTTTTCTCCCATTGTTATCCTAGAAGAGTCGATGATATTAGAAAAAATAGTGTTTCTGATTCTCTTGCCTGAGCAATTTTCTTTTTCTATATGATTTCAGGATCTTCTGTTTTTGGCTTGCAGTCATCCAGAAAATAGAAATAGTCTGACTACAATGGAGGAATGGCCTGAGTGGATCCTTGAAATCCTAATCTCCAATTATGAGGTACTATTGGCTATTTCAGTCGAGTTGCTTGCTAGACAAGCAGTCTAACTTATCATGCCTGCAACAGCATAGCTATCGTGCTGACAAGAAATTCTATTTTATTCCTATTTTATTTGAAGAAGCAAGATGGAGGTATTTGCAGAATTTAAGAATTTGCAGAATTCAGAAAGACAGTTTTTCAACTTTTACTTCACTATTTCTTGTTTCTAGCGATGCCTTCTCTTTGGCAGATGATGCCTATCCTAATTACTTCATTTTTCAGATGGGTGCCGTTAACCACTCTACTTCACCAAGCTTAGGAGATATAGAGGATCTTATACACAACTTCTTGATAATCATCTTAGAGTATTCAATGCGCCAGAAGGATGGTTGGAAGGTTTGTCTTATTATATAACCTGATGATGCCTATTTTTTACAGCTTATTATAAGGTTCTTCATGTTGATCTTGCATGGCATTTCATATATTTCAGTGTTGGGGCCAGTGGCCCTTGATAATTGCATCCTTGCTGTTGTTTCTTGGCATGCTATGGCACATTGTGCTTAGATAATGCTGGATCTTTATTGTTCCAGGTGGTCCTTTACTTTTTTGACTCAGCCAAGGACTCACATTTCTTTATACTTTCAATATTGCTTCCATTTTTGGAACCCTTTACCAAATTTGCCAAATGAACTTGTATGAATTACAACTCGCGGTTTTTATGTCTATTCATGTATTATATTGTAAATGTTGGCAAGAAATATTGATCATTATAGTCAATTACTTTGGCATATATTCAAGTCAATCTTAGATATGTTAGTCTCTCACCTTAATTTTCATAAATACTTGGTGAACTTTTCTTTAAGGTCCCTCTCGTTAAAAGTTCAATCTGCCTACCTCTGCTATATTCTTCAGCACTTCTATGGTGACGTCGGTTGATCCAAGCTCTTTTTCTGTCATCTTTACCGAGGCCTTTTATGCTGTAGTGTGTACATATTCTTCGGTTAAACTGTGATTCTGATAATTCTTCTATTTACATAAATCCCTCCAAGATGTTTAATTTCAATAAATGTGGTGTACTGTATTTAAAATGTAGCAATCAAGGTAGTTTGCTTTGTTGACAAGGATGGTGAGGTCTTATCTTAAAGTTCACCATACTGAGTGTATCAGAAAACTCCAAACAAAAAATTGAACAAGAGAAATTTAATTACACAATTCTCATAGAATCAGCTCCCCTGACCATGTCATAACAAATGGAAAAAATAACCATAACATCATATACCCTTATTCCTGCAAGTTCAAATCAGAATAATTGCATCACATAGCTAAAAATGCTAAATTCCATTCAAAATGTAAGTGTAAATTAAGATGTCAAGCATTATCTTATTTAGGGCATCATTTACTTTCGAATTTTCATTTACTGCAGAAACAACGTCTACCCCTTTCAAAGCGAAAAAAACAGTAAGCAAGGAATCAAGGTGGTACCACAACTAACCCCCTCCCCCCCCAAAAAAAAAAAAAAAAAAAAAGGAAAGAAACCTCAAAGTCTAACCAATTGTCCTCATTGGAAAGTGGTTTTATGGAAACTCAATAACTCAAAACATGTTGCCATCTATTCTGTACATCTAAGAATTTGATTCTAAACTCTCAAAACCCCTCACATATCTCTTCCTCCAAGTAAGACAGAGCATTGCTGGAGGGATTGCAGAAAACATTGTTCTGCAGTCTTTGTTATTTACATAACAAACCCATTCCGAGCACAAAGTTCTTCCCTAACCATAGAATCCTCTGCCAAATGAATTGTTGATGGTCCCCACGTGGTTTACCCTAGTTTTCTCGTTTTCTCACTATGGGGGCAGTGAATTAGGATGTGGACATCTGACCTAGATTCACACTTACAGGACTTTATTGTAGGAGTGAACTTTTTGGAAGTATATTTGATTGTTCTGGGAGTGTCAATCATTTTATTGTAAAGCTTCATCAATGATATTTTCATCCTTGCGTCACAAGGTGACCTATTTTATGACTTGTTTGCTTGGTTGGTTGTGCTTTAGAAATAACCTTCCAGGAACTATAATAGTGTAGATAGCATGCCAAGGTGATTTGTTTGTGTTGCTACCAAGAGATGAGTATTTCTCTTTGTTGACTGGTGTATTAGTTTATTTTACATGTTTATGACTTAAAGCAGTTTCTGTTGTGCAGTTGCTTAGTAATTCTTTTTCTTGCAGGATATTGAAGCTACAATTCACTGTGCTGAATGGCTCTCTATAGTTGGTGGTTCTAGTACAGGAGATCAACGAATTAGGTATCAGTGTTTTACTGGTTGCTTTAGTGCTAATTTTTTTTTTTTTTTTGTAAGGATATAAAATGGAGGATTCACGGTTAATTTTCCTTGAATTGACAAGTTAGTGTCGTTTCTGATAGCAGCGACAACTTTACTTTCACACCTTATGCATAGTCACAGTGCTCTGCTTATGCAGCTCCCTTTTTCGCCTTTGGGTTTGGCTTCATTGGTAGGGAGTGGTCTTAATATAGTTGAATTGATTAATTAACTATATCAGTGATTTTCTGCTTCTCAAATGCTTATCTAGTTCTTGGTGATTTTAGACTCATATGTGCAATTGGAGATGCATGAAATATGTATTTTTCTTTAAAAAACAAATTGTTTCTCACTCTTGTGACATAGCTTACAAGAGTAGGAAAATCATCAATGACTGAGTGGAAAGTGCACTAAAATACATTTCTTCTTTATAATGTGATACTTTGAGTGATAGACATTGTGATGATCAGGCAAAAATTGGCATTACCAATTAAAACATAACTATTCATTTTGACAGAGATTTTGCATATCTGACAGAAATTAGTCACTGTGGATCAAAGAAAAATCTTATAGGTTTAACTTAAGCTATTGAACAATCCTCATGCTAATATTGGGGAATCTTATTTGCTTGTATGATTTGACTTAAATGGAAAATGGCCTGAATATATTTAATAACAGAACACTTTGTGTTCTTTTTTGTCAAATCATACTTATTGGATCCCTTGCATGCAATGTGTAACTTTTATGGTTCTCTGAAGACGTGAGGAATCCTTACCTGTATTCAAGAGAAGGCTTTTGGGTGGATTGCTGGACTTTGCTGCTAGAGAATTACAAGTTCAGGTAAAGCCTAGAAGTTTGTTTCATCATTGCATCTAATTTTCTTAATAAGTTGAAGTCATTATCTGTTGACTAGAGAGACCTCCCCAATTAACGTGACGTGAGTTGCCATATCCTCAGTATCTTGTCTCAAGCATTCTGTCTTAGTTTTTCATGGCACCGGTGGAATTCACTGATAATGTTTTTGTGCCACTTTTCCTCTAGCATAGTTATATATGCTTTAGAACTTTTAATGAAGAGTAGGATTAAAAATTTGACATCTTTTCTAATGTGTCGCTTATGCAACAGACTCAAGTTATTGCTGCCGCAGCTGCTGGTGTTGCAGCCGAGGGGTTATCCCCAAAAGATGCAAAAGTGGAAGCAGAGAATGCTGCACAGCTCTCTGTGGCTCTTGTAGAGAATGCAATAGTGATGTTGATGCTTGTTGAAGATCATTTACGATTGCAAAGCAAATTATCTAATGCATCAAGGGCCACTGATATTTCCCCTTCTCCCCTTTCTCTTGTATCTCCATTGAATAACCGCTCAAATTCATCAACAAATGTTGGAGAATCATCAGCACCTATGGATGACCGTCGATCTTTGTCCAGTGATTCTGCTGGACTCCCTCTTGATGTATGTATTATGTCAAGATTTTCAAGAACAAAGGGTCTATTTTCACTTATATATGTTGTCCGTTCATGTACTTTTTTTCCTTTGCACCATTCTCTTTCTTATATATATATATATGAAATTGAATAATATTTGTTAAAAGCTGCAAAGCCAATTATTTTCCATAAATCAAGTGAACTGTCAGAAAGTCTGGGAAAACAAGCTGTTCTTCCAAACATTTGCCTGCTGATTTTGTGTTTTACTAAAATGTAAGAAGTGGTGCTGCAAGAATCCTTCCTAATTCTTTACTCAAAATGTAGGAAGAACCTATATTGAGTGTATCAGCTTTCCTGTTTCTTCTGTGAATAGTAGTTCATTACCTCGGTGTATGCTGAAAGGGAGTACCATTGTCAATTACTTTTCTGTCTCTTTCCTGTTATTTTCTGGACACATTCCTTTATCTTATTGTGGAATTTTTCATCATCTTCTTTCAGGTGCTTGCTTCTATGGCTGATGCTAATGGTCAAATATCTGCTACAGTTATGGAGCGTCTGACTGCTGCAGCTGCAGCTGAGCCTTATGAATCTGTTTCCTGTGCTTTTGTGTCTTACGGCAGCTGTGCAGTTGATTTAGCGGAGGGTTGGAAATTTAGGAGCCGGCTATGGTATGGTGTTGGTCTTCCATCAAAAGACTCTGTCCTTGGCGGTGGAGGTAGTGGCTGGGAACGCTGGAAGTCTGCTTTGGAAAAAGATGCAAATGGAAATTGGATTGAACTTCCATTGGTAAAGAAGTCAGTTGCCATGCTTCAAGCTCTATTACTGGATGAGTCTGGACTTGGGGGTGGTCTTGGTATTGGCGGAGGATCAGGCACTGGTATGGGAGGAATGGCAGCACTGTACCACTTGCTTGACAGTGATCAGCCATTCTTATGCATGCTCAGAATGGTGCTTCTTTCAATGAGGGAAGAGGATGATGGTGAAGATAGAATGCTAATGAGGAATATCAGCATAGAAGATGGTATATCAGATGCATCAAATCGCATGGTGGGCAACCTCATGGCTCTAGATAGCAATTCTCGAATGTCAACACGGAAACCACGCTCAGCTTTGCTCTGGAGGTACACAGAAAATACAATTTGTCATGTTTCCTAAGCACTGCAGGATTGTTCCTGACTTTTACATATGTTCTCTTACGAAAAATAAGGAAAAAAGAGGGTCCTCTAAATGCTCTTGCCTTCGCATGTTACTTCATAAAAATTGAAGCATTGTGCTTGAATTCTATGGAAGTTTGTAACAATGATTTGGCAACACCAATTATCAGGAAGCTTCATTGCGTTGAATGAGTCTTTAAATCATTAGATGGTGCACATCTTGGGTTTGGGTTGTAGATTTTGTAAAAATATGGGAATTTATCACCTTGAAAATTATCTAGAAGTCATGTACCTTCACCATTTCAAATATTGTCAACCATAATTTATATAATACTTGTCTGATAGATTAAGAAAATGACAACACCTATATTGGCAAGACTTGAATCCTTTTTCTCTCTCTGTGGAGCTTGTGACATCCCAAGTGGAGGTTGCAAGTCCAGATGAGTGATGACAATAGATGGTCGTGTGAGGCTGTCAACCTGTGGAATTGTGAGTGGCAGGGTGGCGGTGAGTGACACAGAGGGTGGGACTTGGCAAATTGATGTGGGTGGCTCAGTGATGCTTAGTGGTGCAGTGGGGCTGTCTAGATGGTGGCCCAGGGTCGTCTTCACAGTTGCTGGCTGCGACTATTGACGAAGGTGGTGAGTGATGGAGATGGTGGTTAGCTGTAACAGACGTGGTGCTGGGCTGAGAGGGGAGAGAGAGAGAGAAGAGGAAAATTGGGATTAGGTTTGGTTGCTTTTTATGTGATTTTACATTAAATATATGGACAATTTCGGTAAAGCTTGGGTGCTTTGGGTGGGATGGGTCAATTTAGTCTTTCAACTTGGTTGCTAATGTTTAGCTCTTTGAAATGTTGAATTTAAAATTTAAACATAAATTTACATATGTTATGAGTTACAAAATTAAAACTACTTGTTAAACATTGTTATATTTAAAATTTCAAAATTCAAAATACCTTTTGCTTGATCAGATCTGACTTTTTTTTTTTTTTTAAACAAACCTTAGTAATTGGAATGCATTGTGGTGAATTCACAATATTCCTGCTTGTGTTTGCTTGATGTGGAGCTTATTTGGCGCCACACCAACACCATAGGTCCATTTTGTGCCATGTTAGTGTGGTGCCACGTTAGCAATTTGATGGTGTTTTTAAAAATCATTGATGGAAGGACTTGATTGCACAAATTGAGATAACTTGAGATTTGATTGCATGAGTACCAAAATGTACTAAAGAATAAACTTAAAAGATTAAAATTGTACTCAAACCTAAACTTCATAAACAATCAATAATATACTAGGAAATTTGAAAATGGTAAAATCATTTTTTCATTGGTAAATGCCATACATCGCTCGTAACTTATATTCGTAAAAGTAGCCTAAAGTTTGTAAGTTTGCTAAGCATTAGTATGTTTGAATGCATGTTGGTAATTGACTATGAATTGGTAAATTCTTTAATAACTTAGTAATTCATCTTGTAAGGTTTTGTTTCAAATGGTAAATATGAAGCAAGTTGATAAATTTCTACTAAATTTAAATTAGTTACATGATTAAGTTGCCAGTAACTTATGACTGGAAAAGCGGCCTAAAGTTGGTTAATTTGCCCACCTTAAGAAATTCGAATATAGGTTGGTAATTATTGCATATTGCTAAATTCCTTTGAAAGTTACTTAGACAGTTAAAATCGCATTTCTGATGGTACATGGAAAAACGAGTTGATAACTTACTACTGAATTTGAGTGGTAACCTTATTGAATTGTAGGTAAGTTACAACCATAAAAGTGGCCACAAGTTGGTAAATTCGAATGCATGTTCGTAATTGGAAGTGAACCAAATAAATCTAGGTTGGAAGAGGTACAAATTACTAATTTCTTTGTAATTTACTAATTTTCCTTGTAAGATATTGTTTTTGATGGCAAATTTGATAACAAGTTGATAACCTACTACTGAATTAGTGTTGGTAAATACTTCAATGTCATTGGTAACTTATCAATGAGTTACCAGGTAAACAAGTTGCAGGTTATATTATTTTTACCAACGGCATTTGCTAGTTACCTATATTTATATGAATTTACCAACCACAGATAGTTTTCCCTTTTTACCCAAATGGAACACTATAAATTTTGCTGTTTTGGATGTATGTTTTATGATTTCTGAGGAGGTTCATGGGCTTTTGTGTACAGTGTGCTTTCACCAGTTCTGAACATGCCTATTTCGGAGTCCAAAAGGCAACGGGTGCTGGTTGCATCTTGTGTTCTATACTCTGAGGTCAGTTTCTAGTTCAGCCTGCTGGGATGGGTAACTCTCCCTCAAATTCTTATGTGGAACTCTTTTGGCATTGTCATTGACTCCTTTTTTTGGCAATGAACCTTTAGGTATGGCATGCAGTGGGCAGGGACAGAAAACCTCTTCGGAAACAGTATCTTGAGGCTATTGTACCTCCATTTGTTGCAGTATTGCGGAGGTGGCGACCGCTCTTGGCTGGAATACATGAGCTTGCAACTGCTGATGGTCTGAACCCTCTAATTGTTGATGATCGTGCCTTGGCAGCTGATGCACTTCCTGTTGAGGTAATTGTGAACCATTCGCTTGTGAGGTGGCAACCCTTTTAAGTTTTAATCTCTATCTGGATTGTCGGTTCTTCTTTATTTTCTGGGACCCATAATGATGATTAACTAGTGATTGCAACTTGTGTAGCATCCTTGCCTGAGCACAGATACTTGCAAGGGCTATGTGGATAATTCGGGAATTAAATGTCCCATAAAACAAAGAGCTTGTTTAATAGCTTCTATATCTGCTTACAATTAGAAACACAGCGGTTAGCGTATTCAATTTGTTTGACGACTTTGATAATGCACTATGTAAATGGAAAATTTCGTAAAAGAAATACTTAATAGCTTAAGCAGGAGCATGCCTACTTAATAATTTGTTCTGAGCATGCTAAGTTGACTTGAGTCAATATTAGTCATCACTTAATCATTATATCCCAATTTTTTTTGAAGCAATGCGAAAACTGTGAAACGTGTATGCCCTCGATGCATTTTCTGACACCGCTTCTTTTGCCAAATGTTCAACATATTCAATGATGGTTATGGTTTAAATGTGATCTGGTGGACAATTTGATGAACAAGACAAGGGTTAGTGTTGTTAGTGGGATGAGAAGTGGTGGATGATGCAATGATGGCAGCGACTATAATGGCTGACATGGTAGTGGAGGATTTCAGAATAAAGTCCTAGTGAATCTGTAAAATTTTCTTTATTTCTTAATGTGTGTGCTGACAGTGTTATTATTGAAGCTCACGAATGAAAAAAATTCTGATCATGTATATAGAATCTTTTCACAAGAGAACTCAAATTGGAAAAACTAATCAGCTATTTGTGACCTATGAGGATACTATTCTTTAGTACTTCATCTTCTAAGGCATAAGTTTCCATAGGCAAGCTCTTTTCCCGTCTCGTTTCTTCACTCAACCAAAGTGCCTGTGCATTGTTCGAAGGAGATGGAGATGGAGGAAAAGACAACAGGGATGGAGGCCATGGAGATGGTGGCTCTTGCATTTATCTAAGAAGAAACTCCATGCTCTTCTTATATGAGTTGTCATATGTACGCGCATTATAGATCAAACTTTTCTGAAGTTCTTTTAGGAGGCATGATCAGTTGTTTGAACAAACAATCAGCTTACAATATGATATTTGGAAATTTCAAATTGTTAACAAATGGTGATCAAATGATGCAATCCCAGTTATGCTAAATTTACACAACTTCAAACTGATTCAACTTTTGCATTTCAGCACTCCACACTTAAATTTCAGTGAGTTTGATTGCGTATTTACTTGAACTGTGAATAATATATGTTCTTGATTAGCATAATTTCTGCTTCATCTGAATGGAAGCAAATGTAAAGTACGGTGCAGGAGATTGTTGAAATCACCCATAATATAACTAACTCGTGCAGTTGCATGTTATTTTTTCTTTTTGGCTGTGTGAGGTGAAGGCATGCATATGCACGCAAGTTAAGTTTCCCCTAAAACTAAAGCCAGTGTAAAACATTCACATGCTAGACTGTCTTTTGGCAGCTTAGCTGCTGCTGCATCTTCGTACTTTATTTTTTATTGCATTAGCAAACACAATGAGGAAAGGTTTCCCTAGCTAATGAAATAAATGCCAGTATTCTATGTAACATCCAGGAGCCCCTGAGAGATGATGTTGATGGGAAAATGAAGAGATATGATGATAAATCAATGGGGATATTGGGTGTTGATGCTACGCTTTTTCTGAAGTCTTTTTCTTATAGTTTCCTATCATTATTTTTGCATTTCTGCAAACAATCATAATTATGGTAGACAATTGCAGAAGTTTCCCTTACTCCAATTGGGATTTCCAAAATGTTTGCCATTGATTTCTTTTGATTATGCTGAGGAATATGTGCTATTGCAGCTTTTGTTTGTTCATAATTAGTTTTCATATGACTACTCAACTTGATGAATTTTGCTTTGTTGAAGGGCACAAGAAGAAAAGGCCTTCCTCTTCATTTAGTTCTATAGCATGATTTATTGAGTATTTGCCTAAATATATATGCACCAAGGAAGCTATTAATATCTGTCTGTAATTTTTTAGGCTGCTCTTTCCATGATTTCTCCTTCTTGGGCAGCTGCTTTTGCATCACCCCCTGCTGCAATGGCGTTGGCAATGATTGCTGCAGGAGCAGCTGGAGGTGACGCTCCGGCTCCGATAACAAGTACTCAGTTGAAGCGTGACTCTTCATTGCTTGAGCGCAAAACAACTAGGCTCCATACATTTTCGAGCTTCCAACATACTGGGGAGGTACCCAGCAAATCACCAGTTGTTCTGAAGGACAGGGCTGCTGCAAAAGCCGCTGCCTTGGCAGCTGCACGTGATCTTGAGCGTAATGCAAAAATCGGTTCTGGGAGGGGTCTCAGTGCCGTAGCAATGGCCACATCTGCTCAGCGTAGGAATGCTAGTGATATGGAGCGGGTTAGGAGATGGAATCTTTCTGAAGCAATGGGAATTGCCTGGATGGAATGTCTTCAATCAGTTGACAGAAAATCAGTGTATGGGAAGGACTTTAATGCTCTAACCTACAAGTTCGTTGCTGTTCTTGTTGCAAGTTTTGCTCTAGCAAGAAATATGCAACGGTCAGAGGTATGATCACTGCTTGTTCTGCTGATTTTCCCACATCTTGTGGCACTGCATACTGGTCTTACTTTGTGTGTCTTTGCTGTTCTAGGTGGACCGACACACACAAGTTGATCAATTCGCTAGGCATCATCTGTATGCTGGAAATAATGGATGGCGCAAACTCATCCATCGTTTGATAGAGATGAACAGTCTTTTTGCACCATTTGGAGACCGCTTGTATGACTCTGCTATGGTATAAACAATATCAGGCTCATTATCTATTGTTGACAACTGTTATAGCTTGTGCATTCATTTAGAATCTCATCAGTTGATTCTCTCTCTCTCTCTCTCTCTCTCTCTCTCTCTCTCTCTCTCTCTCTCATGTCAAGTTTATTGTTAAAGTCCGGGATTGACCTGACATATATTTGGGTAGGTTTTCTGGAAGTTGGATTCCTTGGAAACTTCCTCCAGGATGAGACTGTGTTTGAGAAGGAACTACAAAGGATGTGACCATTATGGTGCTGCTGCTGATCATGAGGATCCAGTTGAAAAGAAACTAGATCAAAAGAATGTTATGGATCCACCTGGTGCTCCGGCTCTCACAACTGATGCAATTTCAATAGAGCTTGTGAATGAGGATGACGAACAGGCAGAAATAGACAATATTGAGGGTAAAACCAGTAATGTTGATCAGAGTGAGGAAAACCAATCAAGTTTGTCTGGAAAAACACAGCAAAACCTGCAGGCGGTGGCAGAATCTGGTGATATTCAATTTGGTAGTGAGCAAGACTTGGTTCAAAGTTCGTCTGCTGTTGCTCCTGGCTACGTGCCTAGTCAAGTGGATGAAAGAATTGTGCTTGAACTTCCTTCATCTATGGTCCGACTTCTGAGGGTTGTACGAGGAACCTTCCAAGTGCGTTCTCGATCTTACTTGCAGCATTCTGTCTGCATATATGGATATCGTGCGTTTTTTGTTTAATTATATTGAAATGAGTGTGGGGTGTGTGTGTGTGTGTGTGTATAAAAATGATTGAATTCGAAAAATTATTGTGTGTATGGAAAAATGATCGAATCAGAAAACTTATAATTTACCTTTTGTGTTGATTTGATTATGGGCCAAGAATTGGTATTCTTTTTGCTTTGAGTTCAAGTCGCAGTGGCAGTGAACCAAAGTAACCTGGATATTAGTTTTTGGGGGAACTCTGAAGATATGCAATGGTCCAGAGAGGATTTGTGGTTTGGTTATTTTATTTTATTTTATTTTATTTTATTTTATTTTTTTCATTACATGAAGTGGGGATGGGATAGTGACACTCAAACACGAGTCTATTGCCTAGGAAAGGTTGACCTGTACCGCTATGGCTTGGTCTTGAACTCATTTTGCCTTTGCATTTGGGGTGGCGTACTTTCTCTGAGCAAATAGCCTTCTGTGCTACATATCGCTTAGCGGTTCTTGCTGCTGAGTTACAGTTGTAGATGTTCAGTGTTTCATATGGAAATCTTATTATTAATTTATGGTGCATTTAGGATGAAACTTAATTTAATGATGTGTAAGTTTTCCATCTTGTTTTCTATTGGTAATTTATGAAGAAATTTTTTCATTTTAGGTAACAACCAGGAGAATAAACTTCATTGTCGAGCATGTTGTGGACAGTAATTACACAGATGATATGGAAGACAAATCTGAATCAATGGAGGATGAAAAAGATTACAGCTGGCCGATATCTTCACTTCATCAGATCTACAGCCGAAGGTCAAATAACATCTACATTTTAATGCCTTATTGGCTCTCTTTTAGCGAACATTGCGCAGCTCTTTCATTTATGTCATGAAACATGCGTGCTAAGCAAATAAGGTTGAATGGCATATACTTTTGAGTTGGCTCAGGTCAGATTAAAATGGAGTGCCTCATGTGGTGCTGTGCGTTCATTTGACATTTAGGTTAGATTACATTGATTGACTATTCAAGTCATAGATTGCTCTTCAAACTAGCCTGTTGAAACTGTTCAGCTGGTTGAACTGTGAAGCAGAGGCCTAAACAGTTATGGCTCTAAACATTGTCCTAGTCTGGAAGAATCTCATCATTTTGGCATTAAGGTCTATTTTGCATCCATCTTCTCATGCGAACATTTTACTAGCTTTGCTTTAGAGAAAGAGAGTTAAAATTGATATATTAAGGTAATTGTCTTTCCCAAATCAAGCGATTACGTTCAGGGCACGTGTCACCCATTAAATGGTGAATGTGTGAAAAGTTTTTTACACTGGCAGTGACCCTAATAAAGATCCTAATTTAATGCAAATTAAAATGGGGTTATAGGCCTTAGTTCTTGTTCCTTTTGGTCTTGGGACTTTGGCTTCTCAGCTGATTAATTCTTATTGATATGTTTCTGTTGCAGATACTTGTTAAGACGAAGTGCTCTGGAATTATTTATGGTTGATCGTTCGAATTTCTTCTTTGATTTCGGGGTATCTCTCTTCTCTTTCCTTTAGTTTGTGTTGTGAAAAAAGCAATGTTATTTCAAAATTTTAGGGCTAACTGGCGCTGTTTGTGCTCATTGTGAATTTGTGTTTCTCTTTCTGCAGAGTATAGAAGGTAGAAGAAATGCTTACCGAGCCATAGTTCAAGCACATCCTCCTCATTTGAGCAACGTTTATCTTGCAACCCAGGTTTGCCCTATGTTGTTGTTGTTGTTTCCTTTCTCTTCCTTTTCTCTCTTTCTATTTGTCCCCTCTTCTAGTGGGGGGACATGGTAGGCATTCTGGGTGCAATGAATTTCACTCAAACATTCATTGGAGTGAAATAAGGGTGGAGGTTTCATAGATACGCTAGGACACTTTACTAATTCTTGTTATTATAAGTTGATTTTCTTGTTGTTTTAACATTTGATTGGAATTTACTGTGCCCATGTTGTTTACAATCTATAATTCTTATTTATTTATATCAGAGACCAGAACAACTTCTCAAGAGAACCCAGCTGATGGAGCGTTGGGCTAGGCGAGAGGTGAGAAAGGGTGAAAAGGTTTAATTGGCCTTTTCTTATGGAAATGCTTGATTTTGTTTTATGCTTGCTCTTTCCTTAGCAGTGTGGTGTGTAATACATAGTGTTGGAAGACTGCTAATAAAAAAGTGTTAACCTGCAGATTAGCAACTTTGAATATTTAATGCATCTGAATACTCTGGCAGGACGCAGTTACAATGACATCACTCAGGTGACCTTTTTCATTTCTTCCATTTTACAATGAACTTCTACTGCCATTTGTTGAACTTCTGTGCTTCTTAACTCCTTTCTTTTGTCTGTAGTATCCAGTTTTTCCTTGGATTCTTGCTGATTACACTTCGAAGAATTTGGATCTTTCTGATCCTTCTTCCTATCGAGATCTATCGAAGGTGACTGAGAAAACTTGAAGTTTTGCTTCTCCTGACTATAGAAACTTAGTTTGGGCCATTAAAGGGAATTATCTTTTTGCAGCCTGTTGGTGCCTTGAACCCTGATCGGCTAGAAAAATTCCAAGAGAGATATTCTAGTTTTGATGATCCCATTATACCTAAATTCCATTATGGTTCGCATTATTCCAGTGCCGGCACAGTAAGTCTACTTATCCTTGTGTTTTTTTTGTGTGTTCTACTTACCTCTTATTAGTTACATCTATTGCTGTACATCATTCTTATGCCTATCCTTTTTCTTTGCTATCAATTCTTGACGCCAATGGATCTTTATTCCTTAACCCTAGCCATTATCTCACTTAAAAAAAAAAAAAAAAAAACAATGGTTGCTGTTATGTTAAAATGTTAATATGTCCTGCTTGATAGATGGCCCCATGCAATGGGGTTTGACATCCATGGTACAGAAGCATATGTGAAGATCAAGTCTTTTGGCAATAAAAGATGCGCTATAATGACCTGACCCTCTCGAAGTATTATATCCAGTCTATTTTCCACTTAACATCTCTGTTAGGATAATATGTGGTGTCTTTCATCCTACTTACACAAATGACCCTCCCATCTCTGGTGATTATATGCCCTAATATCAGATTGTTGGGACAAGATATTAAGTTGAGGAGTTTTCAGTTCACTATTCTCTAGCCTTTTATATACAAAATTCCTTTGGCTTCATATGAGAACCTTCATCTCATGTCTGTCTATTGGCATGAGGATTTTAATTCTTCAGATTGCTCTAATCTCCTTGCTTTTATCCTCAACATTCATGGCCCATTAATGAAACTATCCTATGAGGTCTTTGACCTCATCTAAAATCCATGCAGCACATCATTGGTTGACTGTTCTATGAAGGGGCGAAGTTGTAAATGGTAGATCTATGTACAACATCGAATACGTAGGATGCCCTCGCTGATCCTTCAGATTGATGTTACATTTCAAATTTTGAGCATACTGTTTCTCGTTGGATTTCCGGATTTTACATGATCTGGTAATTAAGGTCTGTGGTTTCACTTTCTTATCATGCATAGATTGAACCGAGATTTGTTGTTTCATGACCTTCCCTTCCCTTAGACTTGCCAGGTATCTAGAAAGATATATTTGCTGGCCCTTTTGGTGAATGTGTTTGAATATCTTTATGTTCTTGCCCTTCTATATATCTCGTTGGCACCTGTGCATATCTCCTGCTTCCAGTCTAATGTGTAGGCAGTGTGAAGTGATGCTTTCTGGTCGCTTATGTTTCTTTACAGGTGCTATATTATCTCATGAGGGTTGAACCTTTCACGACTCTGTCAATTCAACTGCAAGGTGGTAAGTTCGACCATGCGGACAGAATGTTTTTTGACATAGCTGCTACTTGGAATGGAGTTCTTGAGGACATGAGCGATGTGAAGGAACTAGTATGTTTTTCTATGGATGTTTTTCCCCTGTATCATGATTCACATGAAAATCTATTCATCCAACTTTGCTTTATGAGGAAGTAAAGGCTGATGTCCTTCTTGTCAGGTTCCTGAGCTATTTTACCTTCCTGAGATTTTAACCAATGAGAATTGCATTGATTTTGGTACAACACAGATGGGGGACAAGCTTGGTATGTACCTGAAGTATGTGTTGATGGCACAAATTCAAAATTTCTAAACTATAGCTTGTGATTTATATTTTATTGTTGGTACAGATAGAGTGAAACTTCCACCTTGGGCTGAAAGCCCAATTGACTTCATCCATAAGCATCGGATGGCTCTTGAAAGTGAGCATGTATCAGCACATTTGCATGAGTGGATCGATCTTATATTTGGGTATACTCCAAACGTCTGTTGTTTGTTTTGCTTTTTCTCTATTCCATCTTATAACCTGTGGATGGAACACGACATTTTTTCAAATTTTGAGGTAAACTCCAGGTTTTCATAAAATTATGAATCTTTACAGTTATAAACAACGTGGGAAGGATGCTATATCAGCAAGCAATGTCTTCTTCTATGTCACCTATGAAGGAGCAGTTGATATTGACAAGATCTCGGACCCAGTAAAATAATCTTGTTCTTCTATTTTATTTATTTATTTTTTTAAAATTCTTTTCTGTGCTGGTTTCTATTTCTTATATACTACCATTTGTGAAAAAAATAGGTACATCAGCGTGCTACACAAGATCAAATAGCTTATTTTGGACAAACGCCATCCCAGCTCCTAACAGTACCACATATGAAGAGGCTACCATTAGCTGATGTTCTTCATTTACAGGTAATTTCAGGGATGCTTTTGTGCTATAATGCTGATGTTTTATTGCATGAATAGGGTTCAGGATACCCTAACTGGATATATTCTACTTTCCATTTCATCTCAAATGTTGTTGAAGATCATTCAGCACTTTTTTTTTTTTTTTATGTACTGAATAATCAATTGCAATTATTGACTGTTAAGGAAAATGATTGACTCAATAACGTATCTTTGGGCAAGTTCAAATTCACTTGAAAATGTAATGTCTGTAACATTTTGTTGCATATAGTTTCTAACAAGGTCGTAGAAATGCAATACGCATGTTTAGTTCATTGGAAATTCAAAACCAAAAAGTGTAATTTTAGTTATTTTGAAAATTAATCAGTTATTGTAGTTTATTAACATGCTGCTAAATAGGAAGTTAACTTAGGTTATGGAGGCTACTTTTTATCTTTAATGCTCCGTATGATACTGATACTTTTTCCAATCTGCTCATATAGCCACATTGTTTGAAAATGAAATGGTTTTTTAAAAAAGCAGCCTAAATTTGCGGTAGTTTGTCTTGCTCTTTTTTCTGTCACAAAGAGGAATACAAATTAGTTTGGTTTGTAGTGTATATGTTGTCCAGTTGGAAGGCTCTGTGGGTGCTTATTAAACTATTTCATCATTGTCAAATTGACACTCTTTCCTCTATGTAGACACGAAAAGCCTGCAAATAAAGTTTGTACATGATTCTTGTTCACCGAGAAACTTATACTCGATTTTAGTTTTTGTGGATTTTCTTTCTTGTAAATGATTTAGTATGGGGGTGGTAGCTTCTTGCTACCTATCTAGTGAATCTTTTGTTAAAGATATAGATGACATCTTTCTGCGCCAAAATTTGCACCTTTTATTCATTGAATGTAATGGCTTTGCAACATTTATAGATTCACATGCTGGTATACATGTGCTGTACGAATCCTGTTGCTAACAGTTTTAAGCATTCATTCAGCAAGCTCTGCTTTTGCTTGCTGTTGGGTGGATTATAAATCATCATTCTCAGTCATTATCCATTTAAAGAAATACAGACTTCTGCCTTAATGCATGTTTTGGTTGTGCATGCAGAAAAGTAGAATGTCGGAATTGAATTTTTTGTGGAGCATGGTATCAATGGCATCATTTGGTAACTGTAGAATGATTAGGCATGTACCAGCTTAAAGCGTGTCAGGAGTGATAACACAAGTGAATATTCCTTATTGCAATTTTGTAATGCATCAGCTGATAACATGTCTGCACATTAGTTCACCAGAAAACCTTTCAATCTCAGTATTGATAGCTCAAAAGCCCATTCCAAATCATTGACGGTACAGATTTGGAATAATGACATCTCAATGTCCTGCACTGGATGAGAATGGCCTGTTTGAGTAATTAAGACCCACACCCAAATGGTCACCACCTTGTGTGGTTCCACTTGACGACAACTTTTGGGGTTTGGCCCATGTGGAAAGGGCTGGGTCGTTACAAGAATGATACATAAGGTGCCTTCCTCGCAAGAGAAGGTGAGCTAAACAGAGGGGGGAGGACAGTCATGTTCTGGAGCAGGGGGTGTTAAGTTAGTTCTCTTGATTGTCAAGATACATGGCATAATAGGCTTCCATCAGTAGAGATATTATGTGGAGATGCCACCTGGCATAACGTCAGAATCCAATAGACATAGTTCCAGGATGTGAAAATAGAACCTGCACTTCCACTGATCTGTTGTAGGGAATCGGTAGGCTGAGTAGTAAATAATCTCCAGGCTGAGCTGAAATTTAGAAGAAAAGAACCTTGTTCGTTTGCTGAAGATAGAGAAATCTGGTTGAATTGGACTCTTTTACATCTTGCATAAGTGATATTGCCTTAAGTGGTATTCATGAACCTTTATTTTTTCAGACAATATTTCGGAATCCTAAAGAAGTCAGACCTTATACTGTCCCAACACCCGAGAGATGCAATCTGCCTGCAGCTGCAATGCATGCATCTTCAGATTCAGTTGTCATTGTTGATATAAATGCTCCAGCGGCACATGTTGCACAGCATAAATGGCAGCCAAACACACCTGACGGTCAAGGAACTCCATTCCTCTTCCAGCACGCAAAGGCTGCTACGAGCTCCACTGGTGGAACATTCATGCGCATGTTCAAAGGGACAGCTGCACCTGGTTCAGATGATTGGAAATTTCCCCAGGCACTAGCATTTCCAACATCAGGAATTAGAGGCTCAGCAATAGTTTCCATCACATCTGACAAAGAAATCATCACAGGTAACCAACTTGTGCAAATGTCATTTTCCAATGGATAATCATTTAGTCCCAAAATCTGGAGGGTTTCATCGTCTCCTTGCTTCAAATTTGTGAAGGAAAGGAGGAACAGAGCAAAAGGAAGTAAAAACAATTTAAGAACTTTTAAAGATAGTTGTGTGCTTCTCATTATCAAGGATAATTACAGGGGTTAATTACGAGTGAAGAGAGATTATGTGGACTTGATGTTTGAACATCATAGACCATAGAATTTGTTGTGAAGAAAGCACAGCTTGGCAGAGACATCGACATGTCTTACTTTTCTGCAAATGTCAGTGCTGGAAGCATCTTGTTTATTGATTTTGATATTCTGTGTCATCACACGGATAATTGCACTTCCATTATCAGAAAGACGTAGTGATGAATCAATAATAAGTTTGCTGGCATGAGCAAGAATGAGTTAGTTTTCTGACCAATGTGGGCAAGATGAGGGTGCTTCTATATTTATTTCAAAGCATGCCAACACACTGCAATATTTTTAAAATGCCCCCCCCCGGCGAAAGAAAAAGAATATCCAACATAAAGCTGATGTTGCCCTGAGACACTTAAGAGTGATTTACCGAATTGGTTTGGGCATGTGAAATGGCATCCTCACTTTGCCAAAGTTAATTTATGCAGTGGTCCATGTGCCTGAATAGATAGAGTATTATTCAAGAAAGAGCAAGTACACGTTAATAAAAAGTCTACAGGACCTTTACTGTGTTATTCTTCCAAGGGTGAGGTTTTAGATAGCTCACAAGCTTGTAATGTTATCGATGTGCTGGGTAATGGTCTCTATTCTTAAACAGCAGTATGATTGAATGGTGCCAGGGTCTGGAATCTTAGGGAGCAATTAGTGTGCTTTTATTTCTAAATTGTTTGGTGTTTTTGGCTGTATGCTTTTTAATACAGTGAAATACCACAAAAGTCGGTTTCTTTTCGTTTCTTCTGACCAGAATGTCTAGCCTTCCAAAACTGAAATTGAGAGAGAGAGAGAGAGAGAGAGAGAGAGAGAGAGAGAAGGAAAGGGGGGTTTTTTTTTTTTCAGCTTTTTCATGGACTGGAGTTCCTTAATATTGGTTTACTCTATTAAATGGTAATTTGTTGACATAGTCTTTCTCAGCTTTTCCATGGACGTGAGTTCCTTATATTGGATTACCCTAATAAATGGTAATTTGTTGACATATTGTCTTGAGGTGTCTAACTATGGTCATCCTATATTCTTTGGTTTTTGTATAGGTGGACATGCGGATAATAGTATCAAGGTAATATCTTCTGATGGAGCAAAAACACTAGAAACGGCAATTGCACACTGTGCTCCAGTGACTTGCCTAGCACTTTCGCCAGATAGCTACTACCTTGTAAGCGGCTCGCGAGATGCGACAGTTTTACTTTGGAAGATTCATCGGGGCTTTGGTACTGGTTCAAGTAGCCTATCAGATCTTCCTACCAGTACAGGCACACCAACTTCAAGCACCAACAGTACTCAAACCATCTTGGCTGACAAAAGCAGAAGACGTCGTATTGAAGGTCCCATACATGTTCTCCGAGGCCACCTCAGGGAAATAAGTTGCTGCTGTGTTAGCTCAGATCTAGGGATTGTTGTGTCATGTTCCTATTCATCTGATGTTTTATTGCATTCAGTGAGGCGGGGCCGATTGATCAGAAGATTGGCTGGGGTTGAGGCACATGCTATTTCCCTTTCAGCCAAGGGAGTTATCATGACATGGAACGAATTAAGACATACACTCAGCACGTTTACTCTCAATGGTGTACCAATTGCTACAGCAAAACTCCCTCTTTCTTGCAACATCAGCTGCATAGAGATTTCTCTGGATGGGGAAAATGCTCTGCTGGGAATAAATTCATCTTCAGAAAACTCTGGATCCTTTAATAGTAACAAGGATCTGAACTTCAAATCCTCTGTCCTTGAAGAGAGCGATAAGGAGTTGGATGAAACTGGTCAAATGTTAGATATTCAGTCACCTTCACTTTGTTTCCTAGATCTCCATACCCTTAAGGTAACAAATAAGTTTTGATTTTCAGATTAGCATATGATCATCCGCATTAATTGTCATGCCATAGGCGGTGGCTTCAACAATGTGAGGGATGAGGTTTTGTATGGACCTAAGTTTAGGAACTAGGTAAACAGTTATCACTGTGCCCTCCATGTAATCAGTGCAGCATGTAATTAGTTATCAAGCCCTAGCTGGTCTGCAATATCAGTTTGCTTTTAACCTTGTAGCTGTTGCTCGTTTTTGTTTTTCCTATCAGAACTGTTCTGTGCTTCTTGGATGTTGTTTCTTTAAACTTTCAGTTGTTCACGGTTTCTCCTTCATCTATTAAAATTTTTTCTGCAATTTGATCTTGCAGGTGTATCACACTATAAAACTGGCGGATGGACAAGATATTACAGCCGTGGTGCTGAACAAGGACAACACAAATCTTTTGGTGTCTACTGCGGACAAGCAGTTGATAATATTCACTGATCCAGCAGTAAGTAAAACTCATCTTTGATCCTCGTTCTTTCTTATTGATCTGCATAGGTTGATTGGATCTTCTGATCCTTGTGTGGGAGTCAGTTGATGTGAAAGAAATTGATCCAACATATAATTCGATTAGCATTTTTAGCATTTGAAGTCGATACAAATACTAAGTCATTGGAATTGCTGGTTGCCATGGTTAGGACATTTGTCTTGCAGAATATTTGCTCATGTCTTCTTTTTAATCTCTCTCTCTCTCTCTCTCAGTTGAGCTTGAGAGTTGTGGATCAAATGCTCAAGCTGGGTTGGGAGGGTGATGGGCTCAGCCCTCTTATAAAACCGTAGTCGGAGATTGAACTGTGTCCAACTGATGAGTCAAAGAGGACAGCTGCAAGCTGGACGGAAGAGCAAAGGTTGCAAACACAGATTGAGCGGCATTTGTGACATTTTCGTCAATGCTGGACTCGGGGCTTTGCTAATTTTTGGAGTTTACAATGTTGTATCAGGCAAGCGGATCAACCTGCAACCCTTTTGAGTATGCGATGGTTTTTTGGGACTGTTTAGTCATTGTGTCATTGTCATTAATATAAGTTGAAGCTATGAGAGAGAGAGAGAGAGAGAGAGAGGCTCAATGGATCGAGCTATTCATTTTTGTCAACCTTTTTTTTTTTTTTCATTAGAGTAGAATACGAGAGTATAGCATTTTTTAATTCATGTAATCCTTTTCTTTTAATTGGCTGTAAATGGTGAGACCACTCGGTGCTTTCCAAAAGGTCTTGTAAATTAAATCTTCATATTGATCAAAACTCATCTGTACACCTAAATATGCAGAAGCGATTTGCCTTTTTCAGCTTACATGGTATGAATATTTCTGTTCTTTTCTTTTGAATGAAATTCGACAGAAGTTTCCACTGTCCATCTCCCAAGCCTTCACATCTTATTAATTTAAGATGAAGCAATTATGCCGAGATAATGTGAAAAAGGGAATATATCTGGAGGAAATTCCTTCTCTTGAGCATATTAATATTTGTCCGATGCCTCCAGTCTCCAGTAACAAACAAAATAGCACCAAGGTAAGGATCTTCAACATGAATCATCAGCTCCTTAATGCATAAAGGAAGCCACAGACACCGGAACTCCCTAAACGAAGCCACGTACCTGAGACGACACGACTTGACTTAGAATTTATCCACTGCCTCTCACTTGAGCGCAAAAACACACCGATAAGAGAACCAATATTCGCTACAAAACTATCCCTTCGAGCCATCAATTGTCGAGAGAGAGAGAGAGCGCTTGCAACGGCAGCCGGAGTGTCGGTGCCGACGGAAGCGGGAGCTTCAGAACAAAGTGAAGGCGAGAAAATGGTGCAGAGAGGGAAAGTAGTGACGAAGACGCCATGAGAGAGAGAAGACACGAGTCAGTGTTCACCGATCACTGAACTTCAGCCGCTCCAGCTTTCTGCTTCTACTTTTCCACCTTTTCATTTTGGTAAAAAATTCATAAATAGAACTGAACTTTGACCCAGGCTACAATATCATTCCCGAACTATTAATTTATTTAATGCGATTACTCAATTTTAACCAAATATGCAATATCATCTCTAAATTTTAATTTAATCGATATTATCCATGAAATTTCGATACGATCATGTCCTAGACAAAATGAAAATGTTCAAGCCAGTCATTCCATTAATTCAAGTTCATGAACAATATTAAACATGTATCAAAAGTTTATAAATAAAATTCAATAAATTAAAAGTTATTGCATATTTGAGCAAATGTCCATGGACCATTTCTATAATTATCATTTATTTTTTTCTATATATTTTTTTACTCATTATATGTGCATTTGTTTAATAATTAAATTTTTATGCATATAATATTCATTGACTCAAGAAAATAATTATGATGCATTTTATGTTAATCGTGTTTGTGCAGAATGTATATCTACATTTTAATAACTAATGTGTAAGGTGTATGCATTTGTTAATTATTTTCATGTAAAATGAACAGGTCAGAAACTATAGTAACTATATTATTGCCAAAAACCGTATATGTTGATCCTACGTTAATTTGGTGATATTTTCCAAGTTATCAATGTATTTTTGATTCGATTGTGAAAGTATATGAAGGCCTGTTCCCCATGAGGAACCACAGACTCACTCAAGAATATGATCCAATAACTTGAGTACGGAGCCTTCTAATTTGCATGCTTAAATCATAGCCCTTTTCTAATAAGAGCAAAATTTAAAGTTGTCGTGGAGGCAATTCTAATGCCAAGCAGGTATTCTCAAATACCGCTCATCAAAATGGCTTATTTGCACTTCCTAGAAATATACTCGGAAATTGTCTAATACAATTTCCCCGACCTTTAGTAACTTGTCTGAGCTCTAAGGTCGGATCATTTTGTCGAGGTGAGGATCCGCAGATCGCGAATCCACGCACATCCCTCCCAATTAATCCCAAATTGATCAGAAGTACCCATTACATGTTGAAAAACCATAAAGAAAAAAATAAATCCCTTAATAACTTTCTCTTAACCTCAATTTATTTCGTGAGTGATCAAAATATTTTCTTTCATTCATTTTTCTAACCATTACAAGCGGTCACTTTTAGAAAATAAAAAATAGTTTTCCTAATTATTCATTTTTTTTTCAAAATAAATGGAGCCTTATTATCGAGTCAAGTTCTCGTTTCATTGATTGCCACCTCTATTGATGAGATTGCCCCAATATCCAACAAGGGCGAGGGAGTCGCAGCTCGTGGCAAATCCTCGCATAATTCCCATCCCTTCAAGCTACTAGTAACATCAAAAGAGGAATCACGGACTCCTAGAAAGCCAAAACTTGGCACGAACGGACACTTAAGTGCCAAAAGTTAGGAAAGTGACACTTAAGTGCCAAAATCGGAGCAAAATAGATCAAAGTGCCAATCCGGCTAAAATCCGGCCAAAATGCTGACGTTGACGTAGCTTAAAGGCTTACCCGGACACACTTTATACGCACTCCAAATGGCAATTCTACCGCAACTGTCACATTTACGGCACCATCGACTTCATTTTTGGCAACTCGGCTGTTGTCTTCCAGAATTGTGACATCTTCGTTAGGAGGCCGATGGATCAACATGCCAACATGGTGATGGCTCAGGGTTGAGAAAACGAGGAGGACAACACGGGGATTTCGATCCACATGTCGCAGATCGTCCCTGCCCCCGACTTCGAGCCGGTGAAGGGCTTGTTCAAGAGCAACCTAGGATGGCCGTGGAAGAAGTACTCGAGGACAGTGATAATGAAGACAAATATGGATGGATTCATTGACTCAGATGGATGGGACAAGTGGAATGGTGATTTCCTCACAACCTTGTTTTATGGGGAGTACCTAAACTCGGGCCTCGGTGTGGCGATGGGGAGGTGGGTGAATTGGATAGGCTTCCACATCCTTCGGAGTCCTCAAAAAGTTGAGCCATTTTCAGTGAGAAGACTCATAGGGGGGAGATTTATGGATTTTCAAGACCGGCATACCGGTTTCATTTGATGTATGGCCGCACGACTGTCGCACAAATGCCACACGATTGTTGCACGACTGCCGCATGAATGCCGCACGACCGTCGCACAATCGCCGCACGATCGCAGACCATCGCCGCAGAATTTCTGCCCACAGCCTATCGGCCGCAGGTGGGGGCGGTGGCCGGTGAGTTGTGGGTAGTGGCCCTACGGGAGTGGTTGGTAGCGATGGTTAACGATTGTGCGGCATTTGGTCGCGGTTGTGCGGCGGTTGGCGATGGGAAGCTGCCGATGGATGTGGCGATCGTTGGTGTCTGGTGGCGATTATTACATTAAAATTCCGTAATGGCTTTCCCAACTAGTCTAGTTATCTCGAGAGTAATCAGCTCTAAGAAAAACCCTATAGGCGCATCGATGAAATGCCCAATTAATTTAATTGAAAGCAGAAGTGAAAAATCTAGGATGTCATAAATTTTTAATTCTTACCTTTTACCAAAATAAAAATAAAAATTTAGGATGTCACACACTCCCCCATCAAAATCACATGCTTTGCCGTTTCAAAAGATTGAAACTGTGGTAGCTATGATTTCCATTTTGTATATAAGTAAATGAACCTTGTCCCATTCGCAAGTTACTCCACCCAAAATCCCGCACTATCTCTACTCAACGCCGTCACCACAGACCAACCAACATGTCCAATTGAAATCTCACTACCGCCTTCCTCCTCCTCCTCCTCGTCGCCATCACCACCGCCACCACTTTGTCAATGCTGCCACCACCCCCAAGCATGAGGCCCATGACCATGACCATGATGGTGGCAAGAAAGGTAATCCATTGCTTTCTTTGTCTTATTCATTTTTTTTAGCTTTTTATTTTGTCCAATAAATTCATTTGTTTATTAAAATTGTGAGGTTGTTACTCCTGTAAGTTACAGGAGCACTACCAGACCCGTACAACGGGTTTCTATCATCTTGAAACGCGAAAACTTCAAAGGCCAGCTTCATCGTGGCCTAGGACAATTCTAGCTCCCACAAAACAATCAATGAGGCTATGGTTGCATTCCATACAATTGGTACAAAATGGCCTGAAAGAGTGGTAATATGTGAAAGCGGAAGTCTACAACGAGCAAGTAGATATTAGAGAGGACATGAAGAATATCATGTTCATTGGCGATGGCATGGATTGAACTGTCGTCACTGGCAATAAAAATGTTCGAGATGGTTCCACCACCATGACTTCAGCTATGTTTGGTAAGATATTAAGCTCTCAAAATGTGGCCAATTACTAGTCCACTAATATAATATCTTTGAATCTAATCTCTCAAAATTCATGCAGCTGTCTTTGGGGAAGGTTTATGGTCAAGAGACATCACGTTTGACAATACCGTTGATCCCCAAAAGGAACAAGCCGTTGCACTTTTGGCCGGCTTAGAACAATCCGTGTTCTATCGGTGCAGCTTCAAGGCTTACCAGGACACACTTTATATGCACTCCAAATGACAGTTCTATTGCGACTATCACATTTACGACACCATCGACTTCATTTTTGGCAACTCTGTTGTTGTCTTCCAAAATTGTGACATCTTCATTAGGAGGCCGATGGACCAACATGCTAACATGGTGACGGCTCAGGATCGAGAAAACGAGGAGGACAACATGGGGATTTCGATCCACATGTCGCGGATCATCCTTGCCCCTAACTTCGAGCCGGTGAAGGGCTTGTTCAAGAGCTACCTAGGACAGCCGTGGAAGAAGTACTCGAGGACAATGATAATGAAGACGAATATGGATGGATTCATTGACTCAGAGGGATGGGACAAGTGGAATGGTGATTTCCTCACGACCCTGTTTTACGGGGAGTACCTAAACTCGGGCCTCGATGCGGCGATAGGGAGGAGGGTGAATTAGACAGGTTTCCACATCCTCTAGAGTCCTCAAGAAGTTGAGCCGTTTTCGGTGAGAAGACTCATAGGCGAAGGTTTTTGGATTCCCAAGATTGGCATACCGGTTTCATTTGATGTATGGCCGCACGACTGTCGCATTAATGCTGCACGACCGTCGCACGACTACCGCACAAATGCTGCACAACCGTCTCACGATTGCCGCACGATTGCAAATCGTTGCTGCAGGATTGCCGCCCACAGCCCACCAGCCGTAGGTGGGGGCGGTGGCTGGTGAGCTGTGGGCAGTGGTCCTATGGTGGCGGTTGGCGGTGATGGTCAACGATTGTGCGGCATCTGGCGGCAGTTGTGCGGCGGTTGGCAATGGTAGGCTGCCGATGGACGGTGGCGGTCGTCGGCGTCTGGCGGCGGTTATTGCATTGAAATTCCATAATGGCTTTCCCAGATAGTTTAGTTATCTCGAGAGTGATTAGCTCTAAGAACAGCCTTATAGGCACATCGATGAAATGCCCGATTAATTTAATTGAAAGCAGAAGTGAAAAATTTAGGATGTCATACACTCCCCCATTAGAATCACACACTTTGCCGTTTCAAAATATTGAAATTGTGGTAGCTGTGATCTCCATCTTCTATATAAGTAGATGAACCTCGTCCCATTCGGAAGTTACTCCATCCAAAATCCCGCACTGTCTCCACTCGATGCCGTCACCATAGATCAACCAACATGTCCAACTGGAATCTCACTACCGCCTTCCTCCTCCTCCTCGTTGCCATCACCACAACCACCACCTTTGTTAATGCCGCCACCACCCCCTAGCACGAGGCCCTTGACTATGACCATGATGGTGGCAAGAGAGGTAATCCATTGCTTTCTTTGTCTTATTCATTTTTTTTTAGCTTGTTATTTTGTCCAATAAATTCATTTATGTATTAAAATTGTGAGGTTGTTACTCTTGTTTGGTTATAAGAGCACTACCAGACCCGTACAGCGGGCTTCTAGTATCTTGGAATGCGAAAACTTCAAAGGCCAGCTTCATCGTGGCCTAGGACAATTCTGGCTCCCACAAGACAATCAATGAGGATATGGTTGCACTCCATACAATTGGTACAAAATGGCCCGAAAGAGTGGTAATATGTGAAAGCGGGAGTCTACAACGAGCAAGTAGATATTAGAGAGGACATGAAGAACATCATGTTCGTTGGCGATGGCATGAATCGAACTGTCGTCACTAGCATAAAAAATGTTTGAGATGGTTCCACCACCATGACTTTAGCTATGTTTGGTAAGATATTAAGCTCTCCAAATGTGGCCAATTACTAGCCCACTAATATAATAGCTCTTAATCTAATCTCTCAAAATTCATGTAGCTGTCTTCGGGGAAGGTTTTTGGTCAAGAGACATCACGTTTGACAATACCGCTGGTCCCCAAAAGGAACAAGCCGTTGCACTTTTGGCCAGCTTGGAACAATTCGTGTTCTATCAGTGCAACTTCAAGGCTTATCGGGACACATTTTATACGCACTCTAAACTGTAGTTCTACCGCGACTGTCACATTTACGGCACAATTGACTTCATTTTTGGCAACTCTGCTGTTGTCTTCCAGAATTGCGACATCTTCATTAGGAGGCCAATGGACCAACATGCCAACATGGTGATGGCTCAGGGTTGAGAAAATGAGGAGGACAACATGGGGATTTCGATCCACATGTCATGGATCGTCCTTGCCCCTAACTTCGAGCCGGTGAAGGGCTTGTTCATATGCTACCTAGGACGGCTGTGGAAGAAATACTCGAGGACAGTGATAATGAAGATGAATATGGATGGATTCATTGACTCAGAGGAATAGGATAAGTGGAACAATGATTTCCGCACGACCTTGTTTTATGGGAAGTACCTAAACTCGGGCCCTGGTGCGGCAATGGGGAGGAGGGTGAATTGGATAGGTTTCCACATCTTTCGGAGTCCTCAACTTCTTGAGCCATTTTCGGTGAGAAGACTTATAGGAGGAGATTTTTGGATTACCAAGATCGGCATACCAATTTCATTTGATGTATGGCCGCACGACTGTCGCACGAATGTCGCACGACCGCCGCACGAATGCTGCACGACCGTTGCACAATCATCGCACGATTGCAAATCGTCACCATAGGATTGCTGCCCACCACCCATCGGTCGTGGGTGGGGGTAGTGGCCGATATTTCTGGAAGAGATAGAGGCGGGGCTTTACGGAGGGATAAGCTCACGGAGAGGGAGAGATTATATGGCCTTCTATCCCCCACCTCTGTCATCGTTCACCTAAGCTTTCTTGCGTTGCTGAGCTTAGAATCAGAAGCAATAAACCAGCGAACTTCTGGTCGCTTTGGCCAAGCTTTCTCCCTAAAATAAAGATGCGAACATAAAAACCCATGAAATAAAATCGAACCTAACTTGCAATTATGGAAGGAGAAGCCGGTAGTTTGATTTTTTTCACTCCGCCCTTGTGCAGTAATTGTATTGATCTTGCTAGGACTGTTTCTGGCATAAACGTTGCAATTTTGAAAAACAGCAGCAGCATCTCCAAAGATGAAGTCGATTGTTCCATAAATATTGCACTCTTTGTAGAATTGTCGACCGGCATGAGCATTAAGGGTGTCTTGATAACCCTCAAAGCCGCATCGAAGAAGACCGAGGTCTCTGAGCTGGTATGGAGAGCAATTGCTTGGCCGTTCGCTGCACCGGCAGTATTACGGAAAGTAATGTCTTGAGCAATAAATCCCACACCAGTGATAGCTGAAATTCAAGATGAGAAAGATCAATAGTACGCATGTCTACTTGTTGATGTTGTCTAAACTAAAAAGTATCTCACAAACTAAACAGACCTCTAAATGCTTTATACGGCATATTAAGTTCACTAAGATAAGCCTAGTGCGGCATGAATAGACTAACTGGCACTTGATTATCGTCTCTTTTTTTTCCTTTAGAATCTATCCTGAAGAAAATGCACATGATAAAAAATAACTTAATTACTATAAACTCACCAACTGTAGCTGAAGAAAGGGTAGAAAATCCTCCACCAACACTCCTGTTTCCGGTGATTACGGTCTTTCCAATGCCGTCACCGACAAACATAATGTTCGTCAATTCTAATCCAAGTTCAACCTTCTCTTCGAATGTACCGGCCTTGATGTAGATTATGTACCTTGCCGTACCGGATCGCTTTGATGCTGCGGTTACAGCTTCGCCAATAGTTTTGAAGTTCCCTGAACCGTCTTGGGCCACCAAGATATTGGCCCTAGATGCCATGGAAGAAGAGTGCAGGAGCTTCCGATCGCCTGGCCTCACCCAAGTAGGGAATTCGTTGGTGTGGTTTGGCATAACATATGGCACATAATTGGTGGACAATGCGTCGCTTATCAATTTGGAGATGTCATTACACATCGAGGGCAACATCTTGTCTGGGAGGCCGAGCTCAATGAACCCGGTCCGACACGTATCAAGGTCAGTCAGGGCGGCACTGAGCCAAATTTGTGCATCATCCGGAGTGCATTGATGGTCGATGCTGCGGTTCAAGCTGAGGACTGCGTGCTCATAAAGCTGGAGGCAGTCAGCCCATGCGACCTTCTCGCGCTTGTTGTGGCACCTGGAGCCCGACAAGTACATGCTGATTCGGGCGAGCTGGGTCCTCTCGAGGGCAACTTGAATCAAGGCCTTCAAGAAATCGGATTTCTGGTTGAGAGGGGTTTGATTAGGGTTGCGGGTCAAGAAGTGTTTACACGGTTGTGGGTAAGGTGTCTCGTTACACCATGACTCCACGTCACTAAAGGAATAGCTAGAGGCAATTTGAGATAGCACAAGAGGAACAAAGAAAAGGATCATCATCTTTTGATGAAAACCCATGTCGATTGATCGTGTGTATGGCTAAGTGAAACTTTAACGTGGACGTAAGTGAATGCAGAGAAATGAGAATGTCAACGAGAGAATTTGAGATTGGGAATTGTGGTGATTCATTTGCCTTGTATTCGTCCCTTTATATAGAAGTGAAGGCACAATGGTGACAAGAGGCATGCAGTTGCACGGCTTTGCAACTATGAGCTGTGAGTTGATTCACTTCATAGTTTTAGGAAATACCCATTAAGAAGGGTATCATCCAAAAAGCCCCTAGCACACATAGATGAAATACCTCACTTAAAAAGGTCATAACATGAGAGTGGATGCCTATGCATATGTGAATCCTCATGGCCAACTAACACAGATTTTGACGCCGTGAAATACAAGCAAAACCTACAATTAATCTCATGAAAAGGTAAAAAAGCACTTAGGCTGCTTATAGTTTTGTTTATTTTTACCTTAAAATGGATCGCAACGCATTGGCATATTGTTTGAAATTCATCTTCCATATCAAAGTCCCCATTGGAGGATGATCAAAGCATTAAAGAGAGTTCAAGGAGGACAACATGGGGATTTCGATCCACATGTCGTGGATCGTCCCTGCCCCTAACTTCGAGCCGATGAAGGGCTTGTTCATATGCTACCTAGGACGGCTGTGGAAGAAATACTCGAGGACAGTGATAATGAAGATGAATATGGATGGATTCATTGACTCAGAGGAATAGGATAAGTGGAACAGTGATTTCCGCACGACCTTGTTTTATGGGAAGTACCTAAACTCGGGCCCTGGTGCGGCAATGGGGAGGAGGGTGAATTGGATAGGTTTCCACATCTTTCGGAGTCCTCAACTTCTTGAGCCATTTTCGGTGAGAAGACTTATAGGAGGAGATTTTTGGATTACCAAGACCGGCATACCAATTTCATTTGATGTATGGCCGCACGACTGTCACACGAATGTCGCACGACCGCCGCACGAATGCTGCACGACCGTTGCACGATCATCGCACGATTGCAAATCGTCACCATAGGATTGCTGCCCACCACCCATCGGTCGTGGGTGGGGGTAGTGGCCGATATTTCTGGAAGAGATAGAGGCGGGGCTTTACGGAGGGATAAGCTCACGGAGAGGGAGAGATTATATGGCCTTCTATCCCCCACCTCTGTCGCCGTTCACCTAAGCTTTCTTGCATTGCTGAGCTTAGAATCAGAAGCAATAAACCAGTGAACTTCTGGTCGCTTAGGCCAAGCTTTCTCCCTAAAATAAAGATGCGAACATAAAAACCCATGAAATAAAATCGAACCTAACTTGCGGTGACAGATTTAGGGCTTCTCGAGGGACTGCTTCAAGCAGGGCGGAGTGATTGCTTCTTGGTCGCGAGTCGGGGGACGGAGAGAGGCGAGCGAAATCGGCCAGAGAGAGCGTGATTTAGGAAGAAGTGCGCCGAGAGAATGGAGCCTTGAGATGAGGCCGTCGAGTGGAGAGAGAAAGACCGTCGTCGGGAGGGAGCGACGGTTGTCGGAGGAATCGATAGGCCGGAAGGAGCATCGGAAGAGGAAGAGAGAGCAAAGAGGAGAGAGAATGCCCTTTTCACTTTTTTAAATGCCCGCGTGTTGGTTTAAATTGGAACGACGTGGGAGAGAAGAGGGAGCCGATGTGGACCCGCCAGCGGACAGGTGTCGACCCGTGAATGGATCAAAGCACAGATGACGTGGTGCCCTTAACGTACCTAATAAGATTGAGACAATTCAATCGATGCCATGTCAGCATGGTCCGGACCAATCATGGAGCGCCACGTGGACAGACGAGGCGCTGTGTGGGTCGGCCCGCCGAGTCGAGATGGTATTCTTTCTCTCTCCTGTAGCGCCTGCACGCGCGCTCTCCCTCTCTCTTCTGCAGAGTGTGCACCTATGAAGCACGGACACTCTCCGGGATCCTTCGTGTCGTGTCCGACACTCCGACACGTGTCCGACATGCTCCGACACGCTCCGACACGCGGTCAACTATTTCCGACACGCGAGTCGGAAATTCCGACACGTGACTTCGACATGCACGGGGTTATTTTTATAAATTTTCAAAACTTCTGGGCTCTAAATATAAATATATGAAATAAATAAAAAAATAAATAAAAATAAAATTTAAAACATCAGTTGCACACGCACGCATGGGTTCTTCACTTCCAGTCTTCTCTTTGTCTTCTCCAAATCGCAAAGGGAACAAGCCGGAGCAGTGAGTGGTTCTCTTCTTTCGCCGGTGTTGCTTTGCCGGCCGTGCGGCCCACCCCACCAGTCATCGACTCGCCGTAGCCCCCCGCCTCAGTTAGCATCTTGCGATTTGGGATTTTTTTGGCGAACCCTAGTTCGGGAAAGGGGGATTTTTCGGACCCTCTTTCCATCTCTCTGTCTCTAGCGTTCTTGTGCCGTTCTTTTGCCGGTTTCGCTGCCTGGGTTGTTGTTGTTTTTGTTTGGTGGACTGCTCGTTGACTGATGCTTCGTGTTCTCTTTCTTTTTTCAGATTTTGGTGCTCTGTTCGTTCCGTTTGTTCACGATTGTGAGCGGCGAGCGCACGGGTTCTTCACTTCAGTTCAGTCGCACGCACGGGTTCTTCGCGTTTGTCCACTCGCACGCACGGGTTCTTCACTTCAGTCTTCTCTTTGTCTTCTCCAGTCGCAGCGAACGAGCCTGAGCAGTGAGCGGTTCTCTTCTTTCGCCGTTCTTTTGCCGGTGTTGCTTTGCCAGCCACGCAGCCCACCCCACCAGTCTCCGAATCGCAGTAGCCCCCGCACCTCAGGTTAGCATCTTGCGATTTGGGATTTTTTGGCGAACCCTAGTTCGGGGAAAGGGGGATTTTTCGGACCCTTTTTCCGTCTCTCTGTCTCCAGCGCTCTTGTGCCGGTTTCGCTCCCTGGGTTGTTGTTGTTGTTTTTGTTTGGTGGACTGCTCGTTGGCCGATGCTTTGCGTTTTTTTTTTTTTTTTTTTTTTTTTTTTTTTTTTTTTTTAAGATTTTGGTGCTCTGTCCGTTCTGTTTGTTCACGATTGTGAGATTTTCCGTGAATTATATTTTTTGTCGATTGCTGCTTGGAAACTCTCTCTCTACCATTGCGACCGTTGCCGTAATTCCAAGCTGCCTTTCGAATTCGAAGTATTGATTCCGAGGTGGGTACTTGTCTTTTGCGCTTGTGTTTCAGTTTTGGGGTTGCATTTGGAGTCAGAATCTCTCTCTCTCTCTCTCTGCAAAGCAAAGAATATGTTGCGGGACTCAAAACTTTTGTGGTTGATTGGCTTGCTTTTGCTGCTAACGCATGAGGGTATAGTTTTGAATTTCGTTCTTTTGTTTCTATAGCATTCGAATGTGTTTCTCCCCTTTACAGAGTTCTTTTATTTTTTGGGTGATTTACTGATTTGTAATCTTTTATTTTCTGGGCAATTTACTGATTTGTAATTGATATTAAAGCATTACCATTCATACAATTAGTGCAATCTATGATCTGGGTTTTGAATGTTGGTTTAGGAAAGGGGGCTGCACGAGGTAGACAGTGAGAAACCTTATAAGATGATATGGATTGTGCTCTGTTATGATTTCTGTTCTGATTTCTTTTTTCTTGGGTGTTTGACTAGCATTGATGTTGGTTCACTTGTTTCCGACTTGAAACCTTATAGCAATTGATAATAACATGTTTATTTTTTCTTCTTTTTGCAGAATGTCTTCAAGTTCAAATATGGCTAGTAGTACTTCAAGCACACAAACTACCTCTAGCAATGAAGTTGTAAAATAACTATTATGGAGGTATGTTACTAAGTTAGTTAATCATACTGATGCGGGGGGAAATTTGTCTTGGAGATGCAACTTTTGTGAAAAAGATTTTAAGAGTTCATATACAAGAGTGAGGTGCCATTTGATGATGATAAGTGGAAAAAGAATTGGAAAGTGCACAAAAGTAGAAAAAAAAGGATCTTTTGGAGATGGAAAGATTAGAGGAAGAGGTCAATACTAAATTAATGAGTATTGCACCTAGAAATGTACCTTTGCCTCCTGCTAGTTATTCACTTAGTGGTGGTGGTGGTGACAGAATGAATTTATCATTGAACTCCAAAAAAGGAAAGGCGAAAGTGGGAGTGGAAAATCACTTGAAAATGCATTTAATATGACTCAACGGGAACGTCTAGATTGTGAGATTGCTAGGATGTTTTATTCAGCGGGTTTGCCATTTAACTTAGCAATGAATCCTTATTTTCAATCCGCTTTCACTTATGCTGCTAATCATAATATTGCGGGTTATGTGCCACCAAAGTATAATTTGTTGAGGACCACTTTGTTGCAAAAGGAGAAGGCAAATATTGATAGGTTGTGTACACCTATCAAAATCATGTGGAAGGAGAAGGGTGTAAGTATTGTGAGTGATGGATGGAGCGACTCACATAGAATACCGCTTATTAATTTCATGGTGGTATCAGATGGAGAACCAATGTTTATAAAATCGGTTGATTGCTCGGGAGAAACAAAAGATATGCATTTCATTTGTAACTTGCTGAAAGGAGTTATCAATGAAATTGGGCATGAGAATGTGGTCTAAGTAATTACGGATAATGCTTCAAATTGTAAGGGCGCGGGACAACTCATTGAGCAGGAATTTTTGTTCATTATGTGGACGCCTTGTGTGGTACACACCCTTATTCTAGCTTTGAATAACATTTGTGCAGCAAAAAATATGAAGAGCAATCAAATAGTTTATGAATAATGTAGTTGGATTTCAGATATTATTAAGGAAGTTATGCAAATCAAACATTTCATCATGAACCATTCTATGAGATTAGCAATATATAATGAGTTTGTTAGCTTGAAGTTGCTTTCTGTAGCGGATACACGTTTTGCTTCGATGATTGTGATGCTTAAGAGATTCAAATTGATAAAAAGTGGTCTTCAAAACATGGTGATTTGTGACAAATGGAATATCTATCGGGATGTTAATCAAGAGAAAGCTAAGCTTGTCAAGGAGAAGGTGTTGGATGATTTTTTGGTGGGGTTTGATTGATTATATACTTTCCTTCACGGCTCCTATTTATGATATGCTTAGAGTTTGGGACACCGATAAGCCTCTCTTCACTTAGTTTATGATATGTGGGGTTCGATAATCGAAAAAATGAAGAAAGTTATATATGCACATGAAGTGAAGAGGCTAGATGAGAAGTCCACATTTTATGAGGTGATTCATACAATTCTTGTAGATCGTTGGACAAAGAACAACACTCCACTTCATTGCTTGGCACATGCCTTAAATCCTAGGTAAGTTCTAAATTTGTATGAGATTATTACTTTAGTAGTTATTCTTTCTTTAACGTGATAATATAATACTCATCTTATTTATTATTGTTTTCTAATTTTATTTCATTTTATTAAATAAAGGTACTATAATGATCAATGGCTTGATGAAGATCTTACTCGAATTTCTCCGTACAAGAATAAAGAGATCAACCAAGAAAAACTGAAATGCTTCAAGAAATACTTTCCTAACTTGGATGAGCGCAATAAGGTGAATTTGGAGTACGTAGATTTTGCAAGTAAAAATGGGGATTTTAGAGAATTTGATTCCATTCAAAATCAATATTCAATGGATCCTAAGGCTTGGTGGGTCAATCATGGTGCATGTGCACTGATACTTCAAAGCATAGCCTTAAAGCTTCGTGCATAACCTTCTTCTTCATCATGTGCTAAGAGAAATTAGAGTACTTATTCATTTGTGCACTTGGCGAGAAGAAATAAGATGACTCCAAAACGTGCAGAAGATTTGGTTTTTATTCATAGTAATCTCCGTCTTCTATCAAGAAAAAGCTCACAGTATGCAGAATGAGAGACTAAGATGTGGGATATTGGTGGAGATGCCTTTAACTCGTTTGAAGATGTTGGGGTGCTTGAAGTTGCAAATCTTTCACTTGATGAGCCGGAGATGGAGTCTGTTTTTTTTGCAGAAGAGTGGATAATGTGGATGCATGACTTTGTTATATTACTTGATGGAATGTTAACTGTTTTTTTTTTTTGCTTATTGTTAAATTTAAAATTTAACAATAGGATGTGGATTACTTATTTTTTCCTTTAAGTTTTATGGTTTATTACAATGAAATGTAGTTGAATTTGTCAAATTAAAAGAATGAATGATATTAACAAATGTATGATTAATTTTTTTAGTATAGACTAATTCTAGACTCTTTTTTATTATTATTATTTACTTATTTATGTATTTATATATAAAAATATTTATTTAATATTTAATGCTGTCGAAATATATCGAAATTCTTTACTTTTTTTTTTTTTTTTTTTTAAGAAATGACGTCTCGCGTGTCGGTGCTACGTAGCTGTGCACACATTAGTTAATTATGTTCTCTTTCCTCTTCCCTCGTTCTTTCTTTCCTCCTCCTGAGAAGAAGAAAAGCCATTCCAAGCGAGCGAAGGGTTTCAAATTTTGAATCTCTAGTTTCGCTCTCGGTGTTGTTGCTCCTCCGGCATTGCGTTTGCCAAGCGGCTGTTCCCCGCCGTCGCCCGGCGCTCGCTCGCTGGTCCTGTCGCTTCCTCCGTCTCTGCTCCGTTGCTCACTCCATCTCTGCTGCGGCGCCGCTTTGCTTCGCGCATTAATGTGCTTGGGCGGCCGAGATTTGGGGATCCCATTTCTGCAACCACCTGCAGAGCAGCGTTGACGCCCTCCAGACTTCAGAATGGCTAAGTTCATGAAGGCGGAAATTCAAGATGATATGCTCGTTCCGATTATCTCAGACTCTTAAGATCTTCATGCTAAAGCCGTATATCTGTGGTTACTCATGTTTGCCGCAAAAGTAATGGATGATGGGAATGCTTATGTGCACTGAAGGAGCTTCTTGCCTTGATCAATCGCAAGATGTTCTGCTTATTTCGTGGTCCTGTGCTCCAATTGCAGGTCCCCATCCTCTGTTGCAAACATGGCTGATGGATTGCAGCATTGATTCAGAAAATTCACGGGCAGTCTCACTTTATATCTCTTCTTTCGCGTGCCATCTGCGCGAGAAATTACGGACCGCACGATTTCGCGAGCATTGTAGGCTTGTGGCCATGGAGCCATGGAGCGTTGCGGAGGGGGCAGTGGTCCGGCCCTTCTGTCCTCTCTCCCATTTGGGTTCAAGCTCCAGCTGAGAAAAAAAGTGTCCACCTTGTTAGAGGAATTCCTTATGGAATCGGTTTCTGCAGCTGTTTCCAAGTCGAGGAAGCATGTGGACTTGGCGGAGAGAGCAATTCCGCAACTTGAGCTCAGGAGGCTTAGGAAAATTGCTCTCAGGATGGTGGAGAGGATGAAAGTTGGGGATGCAGGGATTACCCAGGCTTTGGTGGATTCTATACATGAGAAGTGGAGAGAGGATGAAGTGGTGAAGTTGAAATTTGAAGGTCCCCAGTCACTTAACATGAAAAGAACCCATGAAACTTTGGAGGTTAGTGCTGCTCTCTTCTTTGCTTATAATAAGTAAGTAAGCGAAGGTTGAATCTTGATGAGCCTGGAACTTTCATGAGTTTGCTGATTGCTTGCGTGCATTTTAAGTGCCGTATTTGACATCTGGAATGGATACAAAATCACGACTTCAAAGATGTAATCACTTGAATAAATCTCAGTTGGCGTTGGAGACTTGAGAGTGTTTATTTTAATCATGAATCATTGATGCACTGAGATAATGAGCCTCTAATACACTTGCCTTGTCAGAGTAGGACTGGAGGCTTTGTTATATGGAGATCTGGAAGTTCAGTGGTGTTGTACCGAGGGATGGCCCATACGCTTCCTTGTGTCCAATCATACAACGAAAAAATACAGACCAGTGTAAATTCTCTGAAAAATGAGGACACAGCCAGCGATGTTTTTCATAGCGAAGGAGGCCGGATTTTTATGTGGTTCTGCAGAATATATGAAGGATTTTTCTAAGGAAAAACGCATGGATATGAATGATCCTAACAGTTTATTAGATGAGTTGGGTCCACGGTTTAAGGATTGGTCAGGCTGTGAGCCAGTTCCAGTTGATGCTGACTTGCTCCCTTCAGAGGTTCCTGGATATAAACCTCCATTTAGGCTTCTTCCTTATGGGGTTAGACATTGTCTGAGAAACAAAGAGATGACCAGGTTTCGTAGACTTGCAAGAACGATGCCTCCACATTTTGCCCTGGGTATGTGTGCATCCATGGCAATAAAGTTTGTGCTTTTCTGCCATTGCTGGTTAATGGCTGGCTGACAAACTGGTTTGATTATACTGTGTCTCAAAATCGTTCTAAACTAATCCTACTCTTTTTGTAGGAAGAAACAGAAAGCTGCAAGGTCTTTGCTGAGGCCATGGTAAAGTTGTGGGAGAGCAGTGCTATTGCAAAAATAGCAATTAAACGCGGCGTGCTAAATACTTGCAATGATAGAATGGCTGAGGAACTGAAGGTTGGACAATCTACATATGTTGATTTTTTAGCATATATGCATGAGCTAATTATTGTTGAAAATGGGTGTTCTGTTGCTTTCATCGAGCACAGAACCTTTCAGAGTCTGTACTTTATTTGATTTGCCTGATAGAAAGAATTACCAACTATTTGCCATAGAGTGGTAGTTTGACTAAATCATTATCCTTCAAGCCCACAGTACAATGCTGAATTTTCTATTTCATCTCTGATGGAATTTATAATTGTTATCATAATGGTAAAACTCAGCCAAGGTTAGTGTGTCACCATTCTGGGACATCCTTGTGTAGTGTTGTGAAGGATTGGTTATGCAAGTTCTTATCTCGCCGAGCATTTTGTTCCAATCTTAATGTTCTGGCATTATGATAATATCAACTTCTGTTTAGTGTTGCATATTCCGTCCTTTTTCTTTAGGTAAGGAAAAATTGGTGCTCTTGTTATTGATTTGTGTCATTTTGAATGCAGAATTTAACTGGGGGAACACTACTTTCTAGGAACAAAGATTATATTGTGTTTTACAGGGGCAATGACTTCTTGCCTCCTGTGGTGGTAGAAGCACTGAAAGAGAGAGAAAACTAACAGATGTGCAGGCAAATGAGGAAGACCAAGCACGTCAGAGGGCCTCAGCTGCAATTGAATCAAAATTAAAAGCTTCTAAAAGCCCACTTGTTGCTGGCACTCTTACTGAAACTCTGGCTGCCACCTCTCGGTGGGGGAATGAAATAAGTAGCAAAGATGTTGGGCAAATGTGTAGAGATGAATCACTCAATAAGCACGCTGCACTCTTGAAATATCTTGAGAAGAAACTTGCTCTTGTAAGTTACGAGATTGAACAAACTTATGCTATAAAATTCTGCTCCATTTCCTTAATTATTCATTACATTTTCCATTTTTTTTCCTCTTCTTTCCAGGCTAAAGGGAAGGTCAAAAGGGCTGAGAAAGCTCTAGCAAAAGTGCAGGAGAATCTTAGACCAGCAGACCTTCCAGTTGATCTGGAAAAGAGAAGTGATGAGGAGAGATCTTTAATACGTAAGATTGGTCTGAGTATGAAGCCCTTCCTGCTTATCGGTCAGAATAGCTGGTTTGCCTCTTGATTGAACAATGTAAAAAAGTCAGCTTTCATGACTAGCTTTTCATCTTCTGTTTGGTTTAATCCAGGAAGGCGTGGCATTTTTTATGGTACCGTAGAGAACATGCACTAGCATTGGAAGTATCGCGAGTTGGTGAAACTAATAGTGATGGGAAAAACTTTTGCACAAGTGAAGCATCTTGTAGTTTCTTTAGAGGCTGAAAGTGGTGGAGTGCTGTTATCCTTAGATAAGACTATGAAAGGCTATGCTATCATCGTTTATCGTGGGAAGAATTATCAAAGGCCTCATGCAGTGAGACCCAGAAATTTGCTGACTAGAAGGCAGGCATTGGCTCGCTCTATTGAACTTCAGAGACGTGAGGTGAAACTGATTGAAAAACTATTCTTAATCCCTTATTCTTAAGCTTGTCACAATGCTTGTCCTATTCTGTGTTATTAAATTTTCTTTTACTGCAGGCACTTAAGCATCATATTTCAGACTTGCAGGAGCGGATTGAGCTACTAAAATACGAACTTGTACGAGCTCTTGCCTTTTAGAAATTTGATGAGACAAAAAAGTGGCATTTATTTCAGTAATGCATTCTCTTCCTCCTTCACAGGAAGATATGAGAGTAAACAACCAAATTGATGAAGAAAAACTTTCTAGATCATTTAATGCCGGAGCGACAATAGATGACACATCTGAGGTATCTGTCTCTCATCCTTTGGAGTACATTTGCTCCTCTACGTGTAGAATCAGCATGTATCTCGAGGCAATTAACCTTAAAAGGCTTACTTATGTATTAACTTGTAGAATGTTGCTATCTGAACTTAGATTCAGTTTTCTTTTCTTTGGTAGCAATACTCTCTAAAGGTGATGTCCTAATGCATGGTTCAGTTGTTTGGCTTTACTTCTATCCGGATGACATTTGGTGGAAGTTTGCAAGATCTTTCCGTCACAGCAATCCTTAGTAATTTCTAGCATAACCTTCATATGATTGATACCTTTTCTATAATTCCAAATCAGGATGAAGGAGAGGAGGCATATCTTAAAGTTTATGACAGTGGTGTGGAGGACACTTGAAGGAATTAAGAAGCTCGTTCATGAAATTTGATTGGTAATTTTTACTGCTAGTTATACCTCCCCCTCTTTGCAAATTGTCCGAGGAAGACTAGCTCAGAAGAAGTTGAGCATATTATTGAATCAGAAATATGTCTCAAACATATTTGGTCACCTTTTTTTTTTTAAATCTTTTTGGCTGGAGAATATAGTTGGTCAGTTCATCACTGAGGTTCTGATGGAATGTTCGTCTTGGCACATACATAGCTTCCTTGCTTGATTAGGCAAGCAACATATTATATGCACTCGTCTTCACTTACTTACATAGCTTCCTTGCTTGATTAGGCAAGCAACATATCATATGCACTCATCTTCATTTAGGTTCATTATGCTATGGAACATTAAGTCACTAGTTCCTGCATCATCGATCAAGAGTCGGGCAATATGTTGCTTTCACACGGGTATTTGGTTTAGTCGTGTCTTCGCTACAGTGATCATTGATGCTTGCAAGTGAGTGAGATTCTTTATTTTTCTTCTAATTCCATCATCCTCGCAGATTGTCCAGGCACCCCTGCTTGTGGTCGGAAGCAGATTTCTTGGATGTTGTGAACCATTTTTGACCTGAGAGGAGTCTTTCTAATCACACGTAAGAAGAAAATTGAAATGCAAGGTGGGTGTGTCTTGTAGGGGTGAGACGAGGATTTCCTTATTGATGGTTAAGATGTGTTGTTCAATGTTCCTCATTAACAGCAGCAGAGCCAAAGTTCCCAGCATCAAGCCAAAACAAAAATTTGCTTGAACTTTTATCGAGGTCCAGATGTCGGAAGATCTTGCTTCTTCACAGGGACCTCGTGCATCAAGTTCATAAACAAGTAGCTGGCAGTCTTACATTTTAAAACTTCAATTGTAACAAAAATAATGAGTTACAACACCAGTAGATGATAAAAAGGACAAGAAAATCTTCCAGTCCACTTATTATTTTATTCTATTACACCCTTGGGATGATGCAAAATACAAAAGCCAAAGAATAAGCCAAAACAGAAAGCCAATTCAAAAGCGTAACCTGTGCACATCAACAAGGTCAGATTCCGGCGTAAATTTTGCATATTCAAGAGAATTTCAAAGAACAATAAACTAATAGGAATAGGAAAAAGGATGAGACAGTTGGCATTTGAAAGGTATAACAATCACAAGCCGATTAGGTAAACCAGGAATTGGAATTATCTTTCAAGATTGCGAAGAAGAACGAGATTTCTTTGAAATGCACTTAATATATTTTATTTCCATATATCATTTAATTTTTCAAAAGTTGCTTTACGTGTGTACACATATATAAGCATAAACATTCTCGATTAGGTAATCTTGTTAAAGAATCTTGATTGTCTAATGAAAGATGGCTAAAATCAAATAGAAAGATTTTAGCGTCGTTAATCTGACATCCCTACTTGATCACAAAATAAAAATTGAAATAGTTCTCTAAGAGGCAATGGAAAAAATATAGTCTCCAAGGGTTTATCAATTCAAGATTAGCAACATGATTTCCTTCTAGAAAGTCATGTTGCATTTTGAATTTTAAGCGAGCGCTCAACTGTCTTATGATATATTTAAATAATTATAATTGAACATTTGATGGTAATCCATAGAATATATATCCATATAAATAATTTATTTTTAAACAGTGGATAAGAATAAATATTCTCGAAGAGATAGGTCGATTTGGCACTCTTACTGGAGAAAATGGCATTAACTTGGACATTATTTGGAATTCTGGTAATTATGGCCGGCTGCGGGCAAGTCAATTAGGCAATCTTATCAGATTCAATGATATGTATTCTTATATATCGTCAAACAATAAATTCGGTTTGATATAATATCATATATGAAATTTTGTCCATGTATAAAATGACCAATCCATTCTGTAGAAATACATTGTCTTCATAAGAAAATTACTTGAAAATCTCCATCTCCATGAAAAGAAAAATGAATCATGCATTCTCAATCTCTTCCCTATTCCTGATCTATTTCCTCGTGATCTTCCATTGTGTTCGATCCGCAAACAACATCGTTCAGGACACCTGTAAGAAGTTTGTAGCCGATGACGCAAGGATGAACTTCGACTTCTGCGTGAAGTCTCTTGGGTCAGACTCGAAGAGTCATGAGCTGGATCTCGACGGCCTAGGACTAATCGCGGTCAAGTTGTTAGACGCCAACTATACAGGTACGATCGAGTACATTAAGCAACTACAGAAGCAAATATCGGAACCACGCCTACTCAAGGCACTCTCGCTTTGCTTGCGTGTTTACAACTTTCTTGATATCAAAGAACTAATCCCAGTTTACAAGGCAAAGCGACATGCCGATGCAGGCATGCTTGTGTCTGCAGTGCTAACTAATGAAGAGACATGTGACACTCAAGTTTCGAGGACGAAAGGCATGGTTCCACCTTTGACAAAGCATAATGCTGACATTTATCAATTGTCCGGCATAGCACTTAAAATTGTGGCTATTTTGAGAGAAAGAGCAAAAGGGATGTAATGAAGCGTGTGTTTGCCAATAATTGCATTGTCTATGAATCTTCATGGCAACATGAGTCTTCTTTTTGTCCCCCATCTAAGCTGTATTTCTTGCTAATGGATTGCTATGGATGGATATCTTCTTTTATTTTATTTATTTGTTTATTAATATTTAAAATACAAATAGCATATGGAGTAAATAAGCTTAGCGGCAACCCGCCATTACAAATAGAGCTAATGATTTAGAAAGATAGGGGTAGGAAATCTCCAGATAGTAGCCGATATAACATTTGATTGTAAAGGTATAATAATTTTGGTAAAGTGAATTTTTGCCTTTTACATTTATACGTATGTTTGCCAAATAATATGGATGTCATTTGATTTGTTTTGAAATCATCTGCGCTCCATCTAAATGCAATACATAGTTGCTAGGAAAGATACTTTGAGAAGTCTTGCTACCAAATCTTTGCCCTTATTAATTACCCATCCTCTTCCCTTTGGAGCATTTGGGTTCACAACACAAAATGCAGAGGTACCCCAATTATACCCCTTGACAAGGGGTATAATTGGGGTACCTTGCAAAATAAGCGCAAGAAATATATTATATCCTCATATGCAAAATATATATCGCATGAAGTTGATTTTACTTTTTCGGCTAAATGTTATATATATTGTTTCATTTGTTAGTTTTGGGTGGATCCCCCCGTCAGTCCTAATTGAGAGCCGCACAGGATTATCACGTGCCTCAAAAGGAAGACGGAGCAAGCCCAAGAACCTGCTACACAATTGACCTGACCCATTATGAATAAATATTCAAGAGTCCTGAAAGTTTATAGCAACACACCGGCCAAATATGGCCTCGCCGGAGTCTCATCAGAGGCTCACCGGCTGCCTCACCTGAGATCGCCAGACCTCATTTTTTATGAGCCAATTGTATAGCACATTCTTGGGAGCACGATTGTGATTGGGTTAGACCTATCCATATATGGCCAGCAACTATATTTATGAAAATGATAATTTATACATATCCGCTTCTTGAGTGACAAAATCTCGAAAATAACTCCAGTAATGTTGGGATCTCAGATAATTAGTAGCGCATGAATGAGTGACGGCATGTGTCCACTGAGTATTAATGATCAGAATCCCCGATCACGGTATATAATCTCAATAAATTGGGCTTGTTTTCTCCCAACGAAGATTTATGGTGATCATCTGCTCGGGGCTGGTCCCCAACGATTGGGCTTGGGACTTCGACACCTTGCCTCAGGTCCATCAACGCCTCGCCTGAGACCCTAGCCGCAAGGTTTACCGTAAAAAGTATGTCCATTGAATCTTCCAATAGATTAATTTGGCCATTGGAGGGTCGCCCCACCCAAACCGATGAACAGTGTTTTGTCCATACGGTATAGCATATGGACAAAGCTAATGACATGATTGAAAAGGCTAAACCTACTGTGGAGACCATAACTTAGAAAGCGAATGACAAATATTGGAAGATAATTACCAAAAAACCCTAAATTTATTGTAATTATATTATTTGAGTCATAAACATTTTTTTTTTTATAGTTAATTCAGTCCTTAACCTTTTGTAATTATATTAATTCAGTATATCCAGCCAATTTTAGCAAGCTGACACTGATGTGGACACCGGTTGATGGTTGGCCACATCCATTTAGCTGAGGTCAATGATGACTTGGAAAATTTTAATAATATTTTATACTTTGAGTTTTTTATTTTTCCTTTTTTTTCCTTAATTTCCTTTTCCTTCTTCTTCCTTTTCCTTTTCTCCCCACAACGGCTTTTTGTAATTATGTTAATTCAGTATATGTCACCATAGCCTTGCCATGGGTGAAGGTGGCCTTGCCCATGGCTGCCTTCGCCTAGGCCCTAGGTGAGGCCTAGGGGCCATGAGTGAGGCCTAGGGGCTGCGGGCAAGGTGGCTTTGCCAAAATCTAGGTGAGGCTAGATGAGGACCGTGACTCTTGCGGCGCTTTGCTGGCGAGATGCATTTAACAAATCAAGCACAAACCAAAGAGAATATGCATTTAACAAGACTCGGCTTATGTAGACATGCTAACTTTGACTTTTCGTACTTCTGCACAACAGGGTGGAAGATGTGCTGAAAAAGATGACATTCTCCCAGATGGCTTCCGCGTGAAAAAAGGGGACCGCGTTTATTACTTGGCTTACTCAATGGGAAGAATGCATAACATCTAGGGAGAAGATGCTGAGGATTTCAAACCAGAAAGATGGTTGAACAATGGAATTAACCCAAAACGAATCACCTTTCAAATTTGTTGCATTCAATGTTTGTTCCTCTATCCTATGTCCTCGTAAATTGAATATTCGAAGCGTGGATACGATTCAAATCATCTTCAAGTGACACTCTTACTTTCCTATTTGCAGGCTGGTCCTAGGATTTGCCTCGAGAAGGATTTTGCTTATCGCCAGGTGAAGATAATCTCAATAGCTCTCCGTCGCTTCTTCCGTTTCAGATTAGTCGATGAAACTAGACCTGTAACCTACAATGTCATGTTCACCCTTCACATCGACAATGGATCACATCTTCGTGCTGTTCCCAGATTGGCTACATAAGAACTGGACCATCATTAAGTATGGTCCATCACGACATATGGATTTCTAATTTTGGATGCTAGTGTTTTTCACTTATAAGCATGTACACTACAAGATCTTACTACTGCATGTAAACATTGGACTATTAAGGTGTTCTGCTTAAATTCCATATATAATTTGTAAGTTATTAGTTCGATAGGCTTTGTGATAATGCTAATAAAATAGTATCCTTTAAAGCCTCTGAGAGGCTAACAAGCTAATATGTCCCTATAACTGAAACGGTTTTGAACCTCATCTAACAATTAGCCATGCAGCACTTCATGATATCATTGCCATACCAATCTGTTAATCAGCTCATTGACTTCGGCTGAGCCGGACCTATTCTTAATTCTATATACTGAGAACAAGTTTTCCTGTTATGTATAACTAAAGCACTTGGTTATATGTCTACAAAATAAGGGAAAGAAGAATGGTTCCTCCTATGATAAAAGGAATGAAACATCCTATGACAACAACTAGATATCTCAAAACTAATGCTATAGTAAATCATATAGGAAAAATACAGAATACCATCATAAATCACCCAAAACATATGGCCAAAATATGGTCCTGAAAGAAGGCCACAATGATAATGTAGAGCCTAGTGTTGAAGGCAGTTGGCTGCCGGGCTGGGATGCCCATCCTCTGCAATTTCTGTACGCCTTAATGGCCTGTAAACGAAGCCGCTGTCAGGATGCATTTTGTGGGCTCTTCAATGCCTTCACCCAAATCAACATGAAAGAATTAAAAGGGTATATGCGGGAATGAAATAACCATTTTCGAAATCTGCAGCATTAGTCAATGGACCACAGAACATAGAATACTACCTTAGGGATGACGGCCAATTTGGGTGGGAGCTTCAACAATGTCTCCAAATTTGACCTTCTCATGTCCGGGAAAGTCCATGTCATCCTTATCCGTGGCCTTCTTGTGTTTCTTTTTTCTTGATTCTCCATACCTAAGCAGACAAATATAAGATCATACTCAGAATGCCTTGTGAATGACCAGAACATCTTTGTTCCAATGCCTTGTGAATGACCTCTTTCTGCCAAACAAAATTTAAAAGTCAGAACCCGACAAGCTTCCCGGAACATCTCGTGTAGGAACAAAAGAAAGAAGAACAATGATCACAAAAGGCAGATCAGCAGGAGAAGGAATGAGGGAAGACAAAATATGAATTCAAGGTTTCCATGAATCAATGAGAACATTCAACGTTTGCTTGATAATTCGTCAGTTCCAGTTATGATCTGGCTAGAGGAAAGGGAGTGACCTCTAATCATGAGAACATTCTATTCAAACACAGAAGAAATTATCCCAATCATGAGCTCATCTAGAATTGTAGCGCACATATATGTAACCTAAACCGTTTTTATGAAGCGGATCATACCAAGCAGAAGCTTCTGTCTATGTAACTCCATAACAAATATGAGATAAGCATTTGGAAACCCATTGAACTGCAAGGAACAATGAACACATGGCTTTGACATGAATACCGAGTTAATAAATACTCTGCAACAGATTCAAAACAACAACCGAAAGCAGCTCTTTAGGAGGAAAAGAAGCTGAATTCAACCGAACCCACTTCCACGACAACGTCACTTGGGAAAGAGATAAAGACTCATGAGGCAAGGAGTACCGTGAGCATTCCCCCAAAACCAATCGAATGAAGTCGCGGAACTGATAAGCACAGCTTACTTCATCGTCTCCCAACTCGCTCTTCTTGCGGGTTTTACCGTCTTTAGAATCCTTCGCGGCATCCGAAGAGCACGAAACGAAAGAGGGGAAAAAACAAATCATGTTTCAACAAAAGCAGCAGAGGTGGCTCGAGAGAGAGAGAGAGAGAGAGAAACCTTGAGGAGGTGGAGGTCATCTGCCACATCTCCGCTGAATAGCTTTTGATTGATGCTGCACAGCCCATCTGGGGTAAATGCTGGAAATGCCATCATGGACGGATTCTTATCCTTTTTTTTTTTTAGAAGCTTTTTTGAAGTTCTTGCTTTCTTTTCCATACGATAGGGAAGCCTTCATGGAGAATTACAGCACATGACAGTGACAATTGACATAGGAAATAAATCAATGTTGAGATGATAAGTTTATGCTGAGCAATGTGGTTAGTTGGCGATATCATATCAGCCGTGCACTCAACACTTAAATTACCTTGCGTGAGCAAGTTGCTAAGTGAATTCAATTCTTCTAATCTGCGATCGATCAATTTAAATGATTAGCATAATCAATCGATGATATAAGTGATTTGGTTACTTTTTAATTTTAATTCTCCACAGCAATGACCATACTCATAATTGCCAAATTGAATTGATTTAACAAATGCCTGAATACTCGTTAAGCATATTTGATATGAGATCATTTGATTTTTGATATTTATAAAAAAAAAAAGGGGTTAATATCATCAAATTTTTTAAATTGATACACTTGTGATCTCAAATTCTCTCAAATCGTACAACGGCGACAAATTCATTTTCCGTTAGTTTTCGTAATTTGTTAACGTCACATTACTGAATTTAATAACACACGGTAATTAATAGATTTGTCAATTTGGAGTTTTATTCTCTGTTTATCAAAAGTGTGTTAATTTGTGGCTTTTTATCATATTAATTTAATTTAACAGAAATTAATGAATATATATTATTTCTTAAAGAAGTAAAGTGTAAATCTAAACTCTAATCTCCTTTCACGCGTCGCTTATCTTGGATGATGAAGCAAATCTTTTTTACTTTTATATTGCTGCACCGTTCATCCAAACTTGCTTCTTTTGCCTATTGCTTCTTTCTTTATTTTACTTTCTTTATTTTCTTGCAAAGATTCACCAGTTTTACCCCTCTCACTTACTTGCACCTTTTTTTAAGTTTGTGAATGTGTCATTTATGGAAAGTAGTCCACCAAATCCTCATCCTTTGCCCTTACAATCATGGCCCCATCATCTCTTCATTTTCTTTGCAAATTTTGGACGAAATCCTGATTTTGAATTGCGACATGTTAGCAATTCAATTAATTTAAAATTTTCGGCTAAGATATATGAATCCACCAATTATATTGGATCATGTGGAACTTGATTGGACCAAATGACCCGCTCGATCCCAGGATCGGGTGGTTTGGTTCCTAGATGAGATTGGATTAGATCGAGAACCTATCATCCCTATTCATATCTCACTTTCAACTTAGTTAGAGTATGGATTTACCTTAATTGGATTAAATTTGGTAGTATTTTAGGAATATAAATTGGGTCTGGTATGAGTTGGATATGGATCGGGTCATTAAATTTAACTTACAATAAATGTGTCATAAACAGGTAGAATGAATCCATTTGGGTAAAGATAAGTTATCACCTAACTCAAACTAGATTCAATCTATTTATTTAACATGTCTAGTTATGACTGATTACATTAAAGCCATCCTCGCGAAAGATGACTTGTCATTCGAGAAAGGGAATGTAAAAGCAAGTACTTTCCGGATGATGGTAAGTTAAAGCACTTATGGTCGCCGAGATTGCGCAAACTATTGTCTGGTATGTGGTACTTGAAGAATATTAACTGTCTTGAAATGTGTAATTGATAATTAAGTCGTGATCAACGGTCATCTTATATTGCTATAAATTAATTTGCCGAAATTAAGACAAATATTTGATACGGACGTTGGCATCCCGTTTTATTTGGCAATGTCATCATTATTATATTCGAGTGTCAGACGTGGACAAGTCATTTAGGCTTAGGCATATAATGTTCTAGCAAGTCACATGGCAATACACGTAATCAGTTAACATCGATCCCCATTATTCAACGATGACCACAGGCAAGGCTTAAATAAACGTTAATTATATGTGGATTGCAATGGTTTTTCAAATGGTGAATTCAGTGTCAATTTCAATTTTTCCTGAGACAAGTAAAATTTAAATGTATGCCGTCCACTTTTGATAGAATACGGATGAACATGCATTGTAACCAAATTATCGGGAATGACCGCATTAATTTTATGGCGGGCAATTCTCATGCGGACCGGTCCATTATCTAGTTCGGTTATTAAATTGTCTAAATCTTAGTATTAATAACAAGTGTGAGTTGACAAGTAGATAGGTCAATGAACTTATCAGTAATATCCTGCGCCAATAATAATATTAATTTATTTTAAGGTTAATACTACCAATTTTATTCAAAATTAATTTTTTAACTACTAAAAACTCCAAATTGTTTCATTTATAATAAATTTACTCTTTATTAATTTCTATTAAATTTGATTAATATTACGAAAAATAACAAATTGGTACACATGTAACATACGGAGGGTATCTTAAACTAGTGCACCTGTCAATTGCCATGTATTATTTAACTCAGCAATTTATCGGTAAAAATTAACATAAACCAAGAAGGATAAATTTATCATAAAAATACCAATTTAGGATAAGTTTGTCACAAATGTATCGGTTTGGGATTTTTAGTGATATCACATTTTATTTTAAAGTAGAAATATAATCACTCAACTCCAAATAGGGCTCATAAGGTACTAAGGCGGATGAATTTCTAATGCGTTAAATGCATTAACTTTATGACAAACGCTTGATTGTTGCTTACCAAAATGTTTGTGTAATGTATACAACGAAATAATCAAGATCTAAATGGTACACCATCTTTGGAGCAATTATATCTTGATTGGGGATGAATTGGTGCTTCATCATCCTTTGAATAAAGGAACAGACGTCAATTGGTAAATTGAATAATTCGTTAATTCCCATTATAATGTTTGAAATGTAACTTAATGGACCCAGTTGAAAATGAATATAGCAAATAATTGAAAATAATCATCATATTGGTTGATAACGATGTGGGGATCCTTCAATCGAATATCGCATAATGACGGCCCAGTTAAAGGTTAATCGCTTACTAATACTCAACTTCAATCATATTAATATTTTAGACAGAAATTACGAATATATTTATAAATTGATCACTACCCACTCATAAATTTACTTAGATAATAATGATTGCCCCTCATGAGTCCTTGGCTAAGTCCACAACAATTGTTTATTTATCGATATGCTATTTTCTTAATAACACGTGCGATATTAAGAAAATGGGCCCAACCTCACGAACCTCAACGGGTTTATCAATCAATAAATATTTACAATGAAATATAATGATTAATATCATAAAATTATCGGCCAGATCCATTGAGGATCAATTTATATCCACTTAGGCAATTTCTAAATTACTCCGGATGAATCTCTAGCGCCTCGGCGGGGGTCACCGCCCTTAGCAATGCACCGCTAAACCTGGAGACATCCGTTAGCATATGATCAATTGCAACATTGGCCATTCTGAAAGTCTCCCACCTGAATTTATTAGTAGCAACATTTAGTAATCATCATTCAGTTGAAATGATCCGATCCACGTGTAGTAAAAAATAATATAACTAACATTTTTATGGGGCTAATTCTCCAAAAAATTCTCAACTTTAGGTCCATTCTCAATTTTGTTCCATTTTTTTTTATTGTCTCATAAAAAATTCCCAACTTTTAGTCTAGTCTCGAGTGTACTTGCATGTTTCTAAATTGCCTCTGATTTTTTCACATGATCAACACCAGGACGTTGGTATTGTTTATTACAAGGTAAGGGTGTTGATGAAAATGCAGGTTCTAATAATGAACTTCTAATTGGTACTGGTCCATAATTTTGAATAAATTAGTGGCGATTTTTTTATGTGGTTAGATTTTGGATTATAGTGAAAGTTGGAGATTTTTTATGATACGAAAGCGAATATGGACAGAATCGGTGCTTAAACATATAATTTGGGGTTTATCAGGGAGTTGGGCCCGTTTTTATGGGGACAACGTTCAAAATAATAAGGACACGAAGGCAGAAATCTTTTTTTTTTTTTATCTTCTATTATTCAATAACAAGTGGCAGAAGTCTTTAAATGGTATAAGTAGCAAGATGAGGATCGTTCTTTAGTTATTCACCCCCTAATGCTCGAAACCCTGGGTGGGGTGGGATATTATATCTCACCCCAAAACTTCGCCCGAAAAGATTGGTATGTTCATGGAAATTAACCGAAGTAAAAATTGCGATGGTGCTGATTAGGTTGCTTAAAGAACCAAATCTAAATAGGGTTTACATGAACATCTATAGTATGGGACCTATTCCACTTGAGGTCCCGCGACCTCGATCGGTTGCCTGGGCTGCTCGAACACTGGGGTTGTCGGCTGGATCGTGTGAACCTAGGTGACGACTGCCTAGGTTCGAGCAACCCCAAGCACCGGTTGCCCGGTTTTGTGAAATTAAATCCCATTAAATTCATTAGATTATCTAGTGACGGCGTAGATTTGGTGTCAAGAACCACCATCAGATTTCAATAGATATGAAAGTAATTGCTTGAGCCAAATTAAGGTAAGTTGTTACCATGACATTACTACGGAAGTTACATTGGTGCGGCTTCGTGTTTTCCATGGAGAAATCTTAAAGTGTCACGGGTGGTGACATACAACCGATAGTAGTATATGAGAACCTCAGCGGTCAAATCAAAATTATAACTGCTTTCTCGGTTGATTTTACCTCCTTTGGCGGTTCCCATGGACGTAACTCCTAGGTCATATAAACTTGTTACAGCTCCATTTGAGCCAATAAAGAGTACAACCTCAATCCGCACACACGCCCTAAAATAATCCATGATTAGATTGGTTAGATTAAAACTATCTTTCTTTGATTATGGGTGTATTGTAAACACCCTTAATTTCATTTCTTCCCACGTGTAATGCTTTTAGTAGTATTTATGATAATAAATTTTGTGTTTGGATTTTACCAAAAAAAAAAAAAAAATTGTGTTTGGATGAAATTAATTACATCCCAAAATGTGTTTCGTGGAGGAATTTATAGTATGGGAGTAACTTCCAGAACGCCTATTATCATTAGGGAGTCCGCAGTTGTTGATTAAATTAATATTGTCAACCTAAATTACCGCCCCGGGGTGACATGTTCATTTCAGTGATCCGGCCCACCTGGTACTAAAACCAGCCAGTTCCCATTTATATTTTACCCATGCCGGTGGAATTTAAACAGGTAAATTCCACATGACCGATGACTGGTCCCTATAAATGAAAGACTTTGGTCACACACATGGTTCTCGAGAAGTGATGCTTTGAGGACTAATGTCTCATGATCTAACAAAATATAAACATTTTGTTCGTTATAAGTTTGAGAAAACCATATATTTAAGTTTCCCATGAAGATGGCGTGCCCGCATAACAAATCCAATATTCTTCAAGTGTAGGATGTCCTATGGCAAGTTCAAATCGTGGAAGGAATATTAAGTTACCATAAATGGAAATTCAGTTATGAGAGTTTCCATTTTTCCAAACTTGCTTGGAAGTTTGTCCCACGCGGAGAAACATATTTGGCAATTTCTCCTTGATCAAGTTTACGTGCTCATGAGATGGCCTTCGTCACCCCTTACGTTAATCCAAACACACCGCTTCTTTCATCACATGCTTTGCCGTAGCTGTGAGTTCCATGTGCCTGTCAAGCTTCAGGAAGTTCAAATGTGGAAGGAAGACCAAGTTACACGAATGCTGCACGACGGTCGCACGAATGTCGCACGACCGTCGCACAATCGCCGCACATCGTAGATCGTCACCGCAAGATTACCGACCATAGCCCACCAGCCACGGGTGGGGGCAATGGCTGGTGAGCTGTGGGCAGTGGTCATATGATGGTGGTTGGCAGCAATGGTCAACGATTGTGCGGCGTTTGGCGGTGGTTGTGCGGCGGTTGGCAACGGCAGGCTGCCGATGGATGGTGGCGATTGTCGGTCATCGGCGGCGGTTATTGCATTAAAATTTTGTAATGGCTTTCCTAGATAGTCTAGTTATCTCGAGAGTGATCTACCCAAAAAACATCCCTATAGGCGTGTCAATGAAATGTCCGATTAATTTAATTGAAAGTAGAAGTGAAAAATCTAGGATGTCACACACTCCCCCATCAAATCACACGCTTTGTCGTTTTAAAAGAGTTGAAACTGTGGTAGCTGTGATTTCCATCTTGTATATAAGTAGATGAACCTCGTCCCCTTCGCAAGTTAGTCCATCCAAAATCCCGCACTGTCTCCACACGACGCCGTCACCATAGACCAACCAACATGTCCAACTGGAATCTCACTACCGCCTTCCTCCTCCTCCTTGTTGCCATCACCACCACCACCACCATTGTCAATGCCGCCACCACCCCCTAGCACGAGGCCCTTGACCATGACCACGATGGTGGCAAGAGAGGTAATCCTCATTGCTTTTTTTTTCTTATTCATTTTTTTTAGCTTTTTATTTTGTCCAATAAATTCATTTGTGTATTAAAATTGTGAGGTTGTTACACCTGTTTGGTTACAGGAGCACTACTAGACCCGTATAACGGGCTTCTAGCTTCTTCGAACGTGAAAACTTCAAAGGCCAGCTTCATCGTGGCCTAGGACAATTATGGCTCCCACAAGACAATCAATGAGGCTATGGTTGCACTCCATACAATTGGTACAAAATGGTCCGAAAGAGTGGTAATATGTGAAAGTGGGAGTCTACAACGAGCAAGTAGATATTAGAGAGGACATGAAGAACATCATGTTGGTTGGCGATGGCATCGATCGAATTGTCGGTCACTAGCAGCAAAAATGTTCGAGATGGTTCCACCACCATGACTTGAGCTACGTTTGGTAAGATATTAAGCTCTCAAAATGTGACCAATTACTAGCCCACTAATCTAATAGCTCTTGATCTAATCTCTCAAAATTCATATAGCTGTCTCTGGGGAAGGTTTCTGGTCAAGGACATCACGTTTGACAATACCGTTGTTTCCCAAAAGGAACAAGCCGATGCACTTTTGGCCAGCTTGGAACAATCCGTGTTCTATCGGTGCAGCTTCAAGGCTTACCAGGACACACTTTATATGCACTCCAAACGACAGTTCTACTGCGACTGTCACATTTACAGCACCATCGACTTCATTTTAGGCAATTCTGCTGTTGTCTTCCAAAATTGCGACATCTTCATTAAGAGGTCGATGGACCAACAGGCCAACATGGTGATGGCTCAGGGTCGAGAAAATGAGGAGGGCAACATGGGGATTTCGATCCACATGTCGCGGATCGTCCTTGGCCCCGACTTCGAGCCGGTGAAGGGTTTGTTCAAGAGCTACCTAGAACGGCCATGGAAGAAGTACTCGAGGACAGTGATAATGAAGACGAATATTGATGGATTCAATGACTTAGAGGGATGGGACAAGTGGAATGGTGATTTCCTCACGACCCTATTTTACGGGGAGTACCTAAACTCGGGCCTCGGTGAGGCGATGGGGAGGAGGGTGAATTGGACAAGTTTCCACATCCTTTTAGAGTACTCAAGAAGTTGAGCCACTTTCGGTGAGAAGACTCAAAGGAGGAGATTTATGGATTCCCAAGACTGGCATACCGGTTTCATTTGATGTATGGCTGCATGACCGTCGCACGAATGCCGCACGACCATTGCACGACCGCTGCACGAATGCTGCACGATCGTTGCACGATTGCCGCACGATCGCATTTCGTTGCCGTAGGATTGCCTCCCACAACCCATTGGCCGCAGGTGGGGGCGGTGGCCGGTGAGCTGTGGGCAATGGTCTTATGGTGGCGGTTGGCAGCGATGGTCAATGATTGCGTGGCGTTTGGCGGTGGTTGTGCAATGTTGGCGACGGCAGGCTGTCGATGGACGGTGGCGGTCGTCGGCGTCTGGCGGCGGTTATTGCATTAAAATTTCGTAATGGCTTTCCTAGATAGTCTAGTTATCTCGAGAGTGATTAGCTCTAAGAACAGCCCTATAAGCGCGTCGATGAAATACCCAATTAATTTAATTTAAAGTAGAAGTGAAAAATTTAGGTAATGCTGGAAATGCCATCATGGACGGATTCTTATCCTTTTTTTAGAAGCTTGCTTTTGAAGTTCCAGCTAGGGAGGTAGCTTTACTTTTCCATACGATAGGAAAGCCTTTCATGGAGAATTACAGCACATGACAGTGACAATTGACATAGGAAATAAATCAAAAGGGGGGTGATTTTAATATTGGAAGGCCACTTAAGATGATAAGTACATTATGCTGAGCAATGTGGTTAGTTGTCGATATCATATCAGCCGTGCACTCAACACTTAAATGATCTTGTGTGAGCGAGTTGCTAAATGAATTCAATTCTTCTAATCGGTGATCGATCGAGTTAAATGAGTAGCATAATCAATCGATGATATAAGTGATTTGGTTGCTTTTTAATTTCAACTTTCCACGGCAGTGACCATACTCATAATTGCCAAATTGAATTGATTTAACAAATGCCTGAATACTCGTTAAGCATATTTGATATGAGATCATTTGATTTTTGATATGTATAAAAAATGGGGTTAATATCATCAAAATTCATAAATTGATACACTTGTGATCTCAAATTCTCTCAAATCGTACAACGGCGACAAATTCATTTTCCGTTAGTTTTCGTAATTTGTTAACGTCACATTACCGAATTTAATAACACACGGTAATTAGAAGATTTGTCAATTTGGAGTTTTATTCTCTGTTTATCAAAAGTTTGTTAATTTGTCATTATATTAATTTAATTTAACATAAATTAATGAATATATATATATTATTTCTTAAAGAAGTAAAGTTTAAATCTAAACTCTAATCTCCTTTCACGGGGTGACATGATTCTTTTTATTTTATATTGCTGCACCATTCATCCAAACTTGCTTCTTTTGCCTATTGCTTCTTTCTTTATTTTCTTGCAAAGATTCACCAGTTTTACCCCTCTCACTTACTTGCACCTTTTTTAAGGTTTGTGAATATGTCATTTATGGAAAGTAGTCCACCAAATTCATCCTTTGCCCTTACAATCATGGCCCCATCATCTCTTCGTTTTCTTTGCAAATTTTGGATGAAATCCTGAATTGTTAAATTCAATTAATTTAAAATTTCCGGTAAGATATATGAATCCACCAATTATATTGGATCATGAACCGATTGGACCAAATCCCTATAAATGAAAGACTTTGGTTTGGTTCACAGATGGTTGGATTAGATCGAGTGATGCTTTCATATCTCACTTTCACCTTAGTTAACAAAATATGAACATTTTGTTAAATTTGGTAGTATTTTGGAAAATAAATTTAAGTTTCCCATGAAGATGGATATGGATCGGGTCAAATAAATTTGACTTACAATAAAGGATGTCCTAAACAAGTTCAATGAATCCATTTGGGTAAAGAATATTAAGTTACCTAAATCAAACTCAGTTATTAAGTTACCATAAATGGAAATTCAGTTATGAGAGTTTCCATTTTTCCAAACTTGCTTGGAAGTTCGTCCCACGCGGAGAAACATATTTGGCAATTTCTCCTTGATCAAGTTTACGTGCTCATGAGATGGCCTTCGTCAACCCTTACGTTAATCCAAACACACCGCTTCTTTCATCACATGCTTTGCCGTAGCTGTGAGTTCCATGTGCCTATCAAGCTTCAGGAAGTTCAAATGTGGAAGGAAGACCAAGTTATCATGAATGGAAATCACAGCGACCACCGCACGAATGCCGCACGACCATTGCACGGATGCCGCACGACCGTCGCACAATCGCTGCACATCGTAGATCGTCACCGCAAGATTGCCGGCTATAGCCCACCGGCTGCGGGTGGGGGTAGTGGCCGGTGAGCTGTGGGCAGTGGTCCTACGATGGCGATTGGCAGCGATGGTCAACGATTGTGCGGCGTTTGGCGGTGGTTGTGCGGTCGTTGGCAACGGCAGGCTGCCGATGGACGGTGGCGATCGTCGGCGTCCGGTGGCGATTATTGCATTAAAATTCTGTAATGGCTTTCCTAGATAGTCTAGTTATCTCAAGAGTGATCTGATTTAAGAACAGCCCTATAGGCGCGTCGATGAAATGTCTGATTAATTTAATTGAAAGTAGAAGTGAAAAATCTAGGATGTCACACACTCTCCCATCAGAATCACACGCTTTGTCGTTTCAAAAGATTGAAACTGTGGTAGTTGTGATTTCCATCCTGTATATAAGTAGATGAATCTCGTGCCCTTCGCAAGTTAGTCCATCCAAAATCCCGCACTGTCTCCACACGACGCCGTCACCATAGACCAACCAACATGTCCAACTGGAATCTCACTACCGCCTTCCTCCTCCTCCTCGTTGCCATCACCACCACCACCACCTTTGTCAATGCCGCCACCACCCCCTAGCATGAGGCCCTTGACCATGACCACGATGGTGGCAAGAGAGGTAATCCATTGCTTTCTTTGTCTTATTCATTTTTTTTAGTTTTTTATTTTGTCCAATAAATTTATGTATTAAAACTGTGAGGTTGTTACTCCTGTTTGGTTACCGGAGCACTACCAAACATGTATGGCGGGCTTCTAGCATCTTCAAACACGAAAACTTCAAAGGCCAACTTCGTTGTGGCCAAGACAATTCTGGCTCCCACAAGACAATCAATGAGGCTATGGTTGCACTCCATACAATTGGTACAAAATGACCCGAAAGAGTGGTAACATGTGAAAGCGGGAGTCTACAACGAGCAAGTAGATATTAGAGAGGACGTGAAGAACATCATGTTGGTTGGCGATGGCATGGATCGAACTTTCATCACTGGCAGTAAAAAAGTTAGAGATGGTTCCACCACCATGACTTGAGCTACGTTTGGTAAGATATTAAGCTCTCAAAATGTGGCCAATTACTAGCCCACTAATATAATATCTTTCAATCTAATCTCTCAAAATTCATGCAGCTATATGTGAGGAAGGTTTCTGGTCAAGAGACATCACGTTTGAGAATACCGTTGGTCCCCAAAAGGAACAAGCCGTTGCACTTTTGGTCGGCTCGGAACAATCCGTGTTCTATCGATGCAGCTTCACGGCTTACCAAGACACACTTTATACACACTCCAAACGGCAGTTCTACCGTGACTGTCACATTTATGGCACCATCGACTTCATTTTTGGCAACTCGGCTATTGTTTTCCAAAATTGCGACATCTTCGTTAGGAGGTCGATGGACCAAAGGGCCATCATGGTGACGGCTCAAGGTCGAGAAAACGAGGAGGACAAGATGAGGATTTCGATCCACATGTCGTGGATCGTCCTTGCCCCCGACTTCGAGCCGATGAAGGGCTTGTTCAAGAGCTACCTACAACGGCCATGGAAGAAGTATTCGAGGACAGTGTAATGAAGACGAATATCGATGGATTCATTGACTCAGAGGGATGGGACAAGTGGAATGGTGATTTCCTCACGACTCTATTTTACGGGGAGTACCTAAACTCGGGCCTTGATGCGGCGATAGGGAGGAGGGTGAATTGGACAGGTTTCCACATCCTTTAGAGTCCTCAAGAAGCTGAGCCATTTTCGGTGAGAAGACTCATAGGAGGAGATTTATGGATTCCCAAGACCAGCATATCGGTTTCATTTGATGTATGACCACACGATCCGTTGCACAAATGCTATACGACCATTGCACGACCGCCGCACGAATGCCGCACGATCGTAGATCGTCGCCGCAAGATTGCTGCCCATAGCCCACCGGCCGCGGGTGGGGCAGTGGCCGGTGAGCTGTGGGCTATGAAGCACTGACATGGACATGCGACACGCGATACGACACGACATGACACGCCGACATGTTATTTCTTAAAAATAGAGAATTTCGACATGTTCCGACACGTTATATATTAAATATATTTATATAAATAAATAAATAAATAAATAAATAAATAAATAATAAAATAGCCTAGAAATTTACACGAAAAATATTAAATAATATTATTAATTATTTTAATTTGTTACAATAATACACAAAACTTAAAGGAAAAAAACATTGTTTCAAGAAAAATGCTGAAATGATATTTTTAAATTTATTTATTTATCATATATAGCATTTTTCATTACTTCTTTTCGTAGTAAAAGAATTTTTTAAAATAAAACAATTCTAAAAAAAACTGAAAAAAAAAAAATTGACCCCGTGCGTATATAATTATAGCAATTTTATTACTTCTTTTATTACTTCTTTTGTGTATATTTATATTTTGACCCTCAAGTATTAGAAATTTTTAAAATTGACCCCATGCGTGTCGGAATCGCGTGTCGGAATTCTGGACTCTTTTGTTGGAGCGTGTCGAAAAGAGTTGACCATGTGTCAGATTTTTCGATACTTGTTGACCGCGTGTTGGAGCGTGTCGGGACATGTCGGAGCATGTCGGGCATGTGTTGGAGTGTCGGACACGACACAAGGCTCCGGAGAGTGTCCGTGCTACATAGGCTGTGGGCAATGGTCCTGCGGTGGCGGTTGGCAACGATGGTCAACAATTGTGTGGCGTCTGTGCGGCGGTTGGTGACAGTAGGCTGCCGATGGACGGTGGCGATCGTTGGCAATTGGCAGCGGTTATTGCATTAAAATTCCGTAATGGCTTTCCCAAATAGTCTAGTTATCTCGAGAGTGATTAGCTCTAAGAATAGCCTTTAAGCGCGTTGATGAAATGCTCAATTAATTTAATTGAAAGCGGAAGTGAAAAACCTAGGATGTCACACACTCCCCCATCAAAATCACATGCTTTGCTGTTTCAAAAGATTGAAACTGTGGTAGCTGTGATTTCCATCTTGTATATAAGTAGATGAACCTCGTCCCCTTCACAAGTTATGCCATCCAAAATCCCGCACTGTCTCCACTCGACGTCGTCACCATAGACCAACCAACATGTCCAACAGGAATCCCACTATCATTTTCCTCCTCCTCCTTGTCGCCATCACCACCACCACCACCACCTTTGTCAATGCCACCACCACCCCCGAGCACGAGGCCCTTGACCATGACCATGATGGTGGCAAGAGGGGTAATCCATTGCTTTCTTTGTCTTATTAATTTATTTTAGCTTTTTATTTTGTCCAATAAATTCATTTATGTATTAAAATTGTGAGGTTGTTACTCCTGTTTGGTTATAGGAGCACTACCAGGCCCGTATAGCGGGCTTCTAGCATCTTGGAATGCAAAAACTTCAAAGGCCAACTTCATCGTTGGCTAGGACAATTCTGGTTCCCACAAGACAATTAATGAGGCTATGGTTGCACTCCATACAATTGGTACAAAATGGCCCGAAAGAGTCATAATATGTGAAAGCGTGAGTCTACAACGAGCAAGTAGATATTAGAGAGGACATGAAGAACATCATGTTCGTTGGCGATGGCATGGATCGAACTATTGTCACTAACAGCAAAAATGTTCAAGATGGTTCCCCCACCATGACTTGAGCTACGTTTGATAAGATATTAAGCTCTCAAAATGTGGCCAATTACTAGCCCACTAATATAATAGCTCTCAATCTAATCTCTCAAAATTCATGTAGCTGTCTGTGGGGAAGGTTTCTGGTCAAGAGACATCATGTTTGAGAATACCACTAGTCCCTAAAAGGAACAAGCTATTGCACTTTTGGTTGGCTCGGAACAATCCGTGTTCTATTGGTGTAGCTTCAAGGCTTACCGGGACACACTTTATACACACTCCAAACGGCAGTTCTATTGCAACTGTGACATTCACGGTACCATCGACTTCATTTTTGACAACTCAGCTATTGTCTTCTAGAATTGCGACATCTTCGTTAGGAGGCCGATGGACCAACAGGCCAACATGGTGACGGCTCAGGATCGAGGAAACGAGGAGGACAACATGGGGATTTTGATCCACATGTCGTAGATCGTCCTTGCCCCCGACTTCAAGCCGGTGAAGGGCTTGTTTAAGAGCTACCTAGGACGGCCGTGGAAGAAGTACTCGAGGACAGTGATAATGAAGATGAATATTGATGGATTCATTGACTCAAAGGGATGGAACAAGTGGAACGGTGATTTCCTCATGACCTTGTTTTACGGGGAGTACCTAAACTCGAGACCCGGTGCGGTGATGGGGAGGAGGGTGAATTGGACAAGTTTCCACATCCTTCAGAGTCCTCAAGAAGCTAAGCCATTTTTGGTAAGAAGACTCATAGGAGGAGATTTATGGATTCCCAAGACCGGCATATCGGTTTCATTTGATGTATGGCCGCACGACCATCGCACGAATGCCGCACGACCGTCACGATCATCGCACGAATGTCGCGCGACTGTCGCCACAGGATTGCCGCTCACAGCCCATCGGCTACGAGTGGGGGCGGTGGCTGGTGAGCAGTGGGCGGTGGTCCTGTGGCGGTGGTTGGCAATGATGGTCAATGATTGTGCGGCGTCTGGTGGTGGTTGTGTAGCGGTTGGTGACAGCAGGCTGCCAATGGACGGTGGCGGTCGTCGGCGTCTAGCGGCGGTTATTGCATTAAAATTTCGTAATGGCTTTCCCAAATAGTCTAGTTATCTCGAAAGTGATCAGCCCTAAGAACAGTCTTTAGGCACGTCGATGAAATGCTCGATTAATTTAATTGAAAGCAAAAGTGAAAAATTTAGGATGTCACACACTCCCCCATTAGAATCACATGCTTTGCCGTTTCAAAAGATTGAAACTATGGTAGCTATGATTTCCATCTTGTATATAAGTAGATGAACCTCGTCCCCTTTGCAAGTTACTCCATCCAAAATCCCGCACTATCTCCACTCAACGCCGTCACCATAGACCAACCAACATGTCCAACTGGAATCTCACTACCGCCTTCCTCCTCCTCCTCGTCGCCATCACCACCACCACCACCTTTGTCAATGCCGCCACCACCCCCAAGCACGAGGCCCTTGATCATGACCACAATGGTGGCAAGAGCAGTAATCCATTGCTTTCTTTGTCTTATTCAATTTTTTTAGCTTTTTATTTTGTCCAATAATTCATTTATGTATTAAAATTGTGAGGTTGTTACTCCTGTTTGGTTACCGGAGCACTACCAAACCTGTACAGCGGGCTTCTAGCATCTTCGAACGCGAAAACTTCAAAGGCCAACTTCATTGTGGCTAAGATAATTCTGGCTCCCACGAGACAATCAATGATGTTATGGTTGCACTCCATACAATTGGTACAAAATGGCCCAAAAGAGTGGTAACATGTGAAAGTAGGAGTCTACAATGAGCAGGTAGATATTAGAGAGGACATGAAGAACATCATGTTTGTTGGCGATGGCATGGATCGAACTGTCGTCACTAGCAGCAAAAATGTTAGAGATGGTTCCACCACCATGACTTAAGCTACGTTTAGTAAGATATTAAGCTCTCAAAATGTGGCTAATTACCAGCCCACTAATATAATATCTCTCAATCTAATATCTGAAAATTCATGCAGCTATCTGTGGGGAAGGTTTTTGGTTAAGAGACATCACGTTTGAGAATACCGTTGGTCCCCAAAAGGAACAAGCCATTGCACTTTTGGCCGGCTCGGAACAATCCGTGTTCTATTGGTGCAGCTTCAAGGCTTAGCAGGACACACTTTATATGCAATCCAAACGGCAGTTCTACCGCTATTGTCACATTTACGGCACCATCGACTTCAGTTTTGGCAATTTAGCTGTTGTCTTCCAGAATTGTGACACCTTTGTTAGGAGGCCGATGGACCAACAGGCCAACATGGTGACAGCTCAGGGTTGAGAAAACAAGGAGGACAACATGGGGATTTCGATCTACATGTCGCGGATCGTCCCTTGCCCTCGACATTGAGCCGGTGAAGGGCTTGTTCAAGAGCTACCTAGGACGGCCGTGGAAGAAGTACTCGAGGACAATGATAATGAAGACGAATATTGATGGATTCATTAACTTAGAGGGATGGGACAAGTGGAACGGTGATTTCCTCACGATCTTGTTTTACGGGGAGTACCTAAACTCGGGCTTCGGTGTGGCGGTCGTGCAACGGTCATGCGGCATTCGTGCGATGGTCGTGCGGCCACACATCAAATGAAATCGGTATGCCGATCTCGGGAATCCATAGGAGGAGGAGGCGGCCAATGAGCTATGGGCGGTGGTCCTGCGACGGCGGTTGGCAGCGATGGTCAACAATTGTGTGGCGTCTGGCGGCGGTGGTGCGGTGGTTGGTGATGGCAGGCTGTCGATGGACGGTGGCGGTCATCGACTGGTGGGTTATGGGTGGTGGCCAATGGGCTACGAGCGGCGGCAACCGTTGCTAGTCGTCCGCTGTTGACGGTGGCCTGGGTGGCATAAGGTGACGGTTGGTAGGCGGTTGGCGGTGGCTGCAACAAGGAAGAAGAACAAAAGGAAAATAGAAAAGAAAAATAAACTTATTTCTAGAAATTGTTCCCGGGAACAAGAAGCTAATTTTTTTTTTGTTTATTGTTTTTGTTCCAAATCTATTCCCCACCTATTTTTCTATTCTAGGGAATAAAAAAATAAGTTGGTGTTACCAAACAGATTTCTGTTCTTTTTTTTTTTTATGGGGAGCAAAAGAATAGAAATCGGGAGAAATATAAATGTTACCATGTAGGCCCTAGGTGGTTGTGGGTTGTTGGCTTAAATGGCTTTAAATTTGATTTAGGCTTTGATAGAGTGGGGCTCATCTAGGCTTACTGGACTTTGGTTTTTTTGTTAAGATGGGTTGGCCAAAATTTGGGTGCATAATACTTAGCTTAAGTTTATAATGGGCTTCGGGCTGGGCTTCTTCTTTTTTATCCATGGGGTTGCCGGACTAGGCTCCATTGATGAGCCCAGTCCAGTAGTGGACTTGGGTCCCTTTTTATATTATATTATATTAATATTAAAAAATTACTTCTTTTAGAAAAAATTTAAAATTTTCCTGCAATTTACTTCCTCTAAAAAATCAGAAAAAGCCTAAAAATAGAGCTTGAGTAGTTTTTTTTTTTTTTTTAAAGTGCAAAAATCTTTGATAAAAAGGTCATGCTCGAATTGAATAAACTCTTCAAGCTTTACGATAGGGTTTGGATTTTTTTTTTTTTTTTAAGATGAATGTTCTTGATTGCACATTTTCAATTTATTGATTATGATTTCTTTTCAACCTAGTCAAGATTAGCATTTTTCTTGTTTCTTAGTGTTAGATTCTTGTTTTTCCTTGCAATTTATTCAATGCTTCCTTGATTGCTGATTGTTATTTGAATTATTATGCACTTGCATAATATTTAAGGGAGATAAGTAATGTAGTGGCACTAGAACTAGTCAGCCTACAACATGACATTTGCAGAAAGAGGTCATTCGCAAGGCATTGGACATTGGGTAATTCTCATACAGTTTAGGGATGAAAGAAACCTTAGTGATAGACTTAAATGAGAGGGCTAGAAATTTTTCAAATATAATAGTAGTTGCATAGAAAACTGATATGTAAGAATCCGTTATTGGCACTTCAGACACAGATTTATAAATTAAGAAAAGAAAAATATTTTAGAACTAAAAACAGATAAAAGTCTTGTAATGTCATTTATGCGAGATTCCTAGTCTTGCCCAAATTAACACTCTTTCCTATGAGTTCTGCAAAATCCGCATGCAGTTGCAATCTATACCTGTTAATCCTGGCTGTGCATCTAGTGAACGTCGGACGAAATGTAACGTGAATATGCAAGAGCTAGTTGATAGTCTAGTTAAACTCATATCTGACTTGCTTCTTTGCTAAGGAGTCATGGTAGTTCCAAGATGCTTTTGCTTGCATAGATCTTATTCAGACCGTCTTTCTGAATATGATCTTATATTTGTCTGTTTAGGTATAGAGAATCAAGAAAAAAGAAACACAAGAAGGCCACTGATAAGGGTGACATGGACTTTCCTGGACATGAGAAGGTCAAATCTGGAGACATTGCGGAAGCTCCGCCCAAATTGGCCGCGATCCCTAAGGTAGTATTCTATGTTCTGTGGTCCATTGATCCATTGAGTAATGTTGCAGATTTCGAAAATAGTTATTTCGTTCCCGCGTACCCAGTTAATTCTTTGCATGTTGATCTGGGTGAAGGCATTGAAGAACCCACAAAATGCATCCCGTTAGCGACTTCATTTACAGGCCATTGAGGCGTACAGAAAATCGCAGAGGATGGGCATCCCGGCCCGGCAACCAACTTCCTTGAATACTAGGCTCTACATTATCATTGTGACCTCTTCTTTCAGGACTATATATTGGCCACATGTTTTGGGGTGATTTATGATGGTATTCTGTTTTCTTCCTATAAATTTAATGTACTATTAGTTTTGATATATCCAGTTGTTGTCATAGGATGTCTCATTGCTTTTATCATAGGAGGAACCATTCTTCTTTCCCTTATCTTGTAGACATATAACGAGGTGCTTTAGTTATACATAACAGGAAAACTTGTTCTCAGTATATAGAATTAAGAAAAGGTCCGGCTCAGCAGACGCCAATGAGCTGATTAACATATTGGTATGGCAATGACATCATGAAGTGCTGCATGAAGTTCTGCATGGCTAATTATTAGATGAGCTTCCAAACCGTTTCAGTTCTAGGGACATATTAGTTTGTTAGCCTCTCAGAGGCTTTATAAGGATAAGATTTTATAATCACAAAGCCTGTCGAACTTATAACTCACAAATTATATATGGAATTTAAGCAAAACATCTTAATAGTCCAATGTTTACATGCAATAGTAAGATCTTGTAGTGTACATGCTTACTTATAAGTGGAAACCACTAGCATCCAACATTAGAAATCCATATACTGTGATGGACCATACTTAATGATGGTCCAGTTCTTACGAAGCCAATCTGGGAACAACACGAAGATGTAAGCCATTGTTGATGTGAAGGGTCAACATGACCTTGTAGGTTACAGGTCTAGTTTCATCAACTAATCCGAAACGGAAGAAGTGAAGGAGAGCTATTGAAACTATTTTCATCTGGCGATAAGCGAAATCCTTCCCAAGGCAGATCCTAGGACCAGCCTGCAAATAGGAAAGTAACAGTGTCACTTGAAGATGATTCGGATCATAACCATGCTTCGAATATTCAATTCATGAGGACATAGGGTAGAGAAACAAACATTGAATGCAACAAATTTGAAAGGTGATTCGTTTTGGAAAATTCCATCGTTCAACCATCTTTCTGGTTTGAAATCCTCAGCATCTTCTCCCCAGATGTTCTGCATTCTTCCCATTGAGTAAGCCAAGTAATAAACGCAGTCCCCTTTTTTCACGTGGAAGCCATCTGGGAGAATGTCATCTTTTTCAGCACATCTTCCATCCTGTTGTGCAGAAGTATGAAAAATCAAAGTTAGCATGTCTACACAAAGCCGAATCTTGTTAAATGCATCTTCTCTTTGGTTTGTGCTTGATTTGTAATTGCCAATCTGATGGATTTATAGCATCTGCATCGTAGCTGATCATGTTTTCTGCGGGAGAATATTGACCCTTTTGCATTGGGTTTTACATTCAAAACAGCTTAAGAACTAGTTGCATGATCATGCAGTCAAATGGGTAGCACTAGTATTTTTCATGAATTTATAGATGAATGAAAAGCAAGCATTTGATCTATGATGGAAATATTTGACCTGCATAGTTGTCATAAATACATCTCATGCATCGTAGCTTCTAAGTGTCAGGACATTGTGCAAGGTCAATAGCAGTTTACACAGACCCACTGTGATTAGCTCTCTTCAAGCTCTAACGTTCTGCTGATGTATTGATTTGAGTTCAAAATCTCTTATGCTTAGTTTGACCTTCTTTATCTTTTTCTGTGATGGATTAGAGGTCTGAAATATAATTCTTGCAAGTGAACAGAAGATTACCGTCGGAACTGCAGGATAGAGCCTTAATGTCTCTGTGAGCGTGGCATGAAGATAGTGCATTCGGTCGAGAACATGATCAGTAATTCTTTCCACGAAACAATCAGGGTTAGCTTCACTTGCTTGATCTCCCATCACTTCCTTTATTTCATCAGCAATCTTTTGCTGCACTAGGGGGTGTTTGCAGAGCATGTAAAGGAACCATGATAAGGTATTTGCAGTAGTATCTTTTCCAGCGATCATGAAATTCAGAATTATATCCTTCAAGTACTTATCATTCATATTCTCTGGATCTTTCTCGCTCTCGAGCAAAAATCTTGAGAGAATGTCCTCCTTGTCATTCTTGTAGAAAGAAAATATGGAAAAGGAATAATCAATCAGAGGAATTGCCTAGGAAAAAACCTGGAATAGTAGAACTTTGTGATGAAACAATTTTTAGATGGCGCCACAAGTTACTCTAGCCAGAATTCCTCTGAAACCCAAACTGTACTTGAGCTTTTATGGAATTCTTTCAAAGTTATTGTTACTAAAATCTTCCCAACATCACATACCCTAATGCCTCTTCCGAATTTGCATTGTGTCTTGACAGAAGAAGAGCGTAAACGTAAAAAATTGAATAGCTGAATGTACGCTAAGTACTCACACCTTCACTAATAAAAAAAGGAGGAGGAAACACTCACATGCTCTCGCTGCCCTGGGAGTTGATTCCTCTTGGTTCTGATTAGTTGATGCACGAAATTGTCCATGAGTGTAATGTTATTCCGAAGACGAGCTTCCGAACTGATGTTGAGAAGTCTTTTGAGCTTCCAAGAGGGATCGACAAATCGCCAGTAGATTAGTGCATTTGCCTCATCAAATGCTTTCATGAAAGCTCTTCCCTCTTTGCTTGATCCATCCAAGCAATTCAGTTCCACACCAAATCCAACTTTAAAGATGGAATCCAAAGTGCAACTCATCAATATATCCTTAGACACGATGTAAGACAATACAATAAGCAAACTAATGTACAATTTTCCATTACCTTCTTTCTTCTACTGTTATGGTCCTCCCCCAACCCCCCCCTCTTCTCTCTCTCTCTCTCAAACTGTTTGGGTGGAGAATGAGGAAGACTGACGACTACCGCGTGATGGTCGCTACTATGGTCGAGCACGACGGTTTTCGTCTATCCTAGGTTCTCTTCAAGACTAGCTATTTCCAACTCTTTAGATTGCGTACATATCAAATTATTTTTCAGACATGGTTACAATATCTATCAAATCAAGGTGACCGACTTTAGGATATTTTGATATTCTATTGCAGATATGCAGTCCTTATGTTCGGTTCCATCCGGCTTATCTTTCTTTCACAGTAGTTTTGATCATCTGGAGTCGGACAATTCAAAAATTGAAACTACTCACTTGCATATCGAATCCCTTGGAAGCAGCTGATAACTCCTCCAATACCTTGACCAGCTTCGCAGCATCCTTCCTGAAGACGCAACAGCTAAAATCTCTGAGCACCCTTGTTGCAAACTCGAAGCTTGCGACCTTTCTCTGCTTCTTCCACTTCTCTCCATCCACCATGAAAATCCCCTCCCCGAGCAAATCCTTCATTATGTCTATGTTGTACTTGCCCTTCGTGTAGTTATCGAAGTTGGTCTTTAATATGTGCTCAATATTTCTCAGATCGACCGTGTAGATCACATTCTGGTCTGGCTCGAGGAGACGGAATGTCGGAGATCTCCTCACGAGTTTGGTCATGTAGTCGTAGAGCCGGTTGAAGTAGATGAGTTGACCAAAGACCGTCCCGTGAATGGGCGGATACTTAGAGCAAAGGAGGGACTTGCCGGCAAAGGTTTTCAAGAGGAGAAGCGCAAAGGCGACGAAGAGAGCAACTGGAATGAGCGCCGTGGAGTAGAGCATCCCGGAAACGATGTTCATGTCCATTTTTTTCTTTTTCTTTTTTGTGAAGAAGATGGAAGGTAACGAGGATGGAGATCAAGTAGATGATATCCTTGCCTAGGTTTATGTCTCAAGACTCTTTTGACTTTGTCCATCTGTTTACTTAGCATTTGCAGTTCTTAATTAAGGGGGAAGAAAGATTAAATTAGTGTTTGTGATTGAGGTGCGGTTAGTTGGGAAGCGGAGATTACGCACACGTAGGAATTGATGGGCAAGTTTTGGTTTGACCAAAGAAAAAAGTTCTGGTTTGATCCATGTGCTGTGGGGGAAGTTTGAGATCTCGGGAGTAGCCACTGGGAGCGAGCCTTGCCATTGGCTATCAAGGCTGACCTTGCTGGATCTTGCTCGGAAGAAGGAAGGAGGAAAAAAAAAAGAAAGGACAAAGAAAAAAAAAACTAAAACATTAATTAAAAAATTCGAAATAAATAAAATATTAAAGTCTACATTAGTATTGGTCGGATGGTTGCTGTGTACGCTTAAAGCCAGTAGGCCAAAATTGGTCAGATAGACTAAACTGATACAAATATAAAAAGTTTAAGATTGAATTGATAAAAAAAGTATAGAACCGAATTTGCATAATTGCAATAGCTTTAAGACATTTCTGGTAATTCTGTCATTAAAATTAGGAAAACAAACCAAAAAAAAAAAAAAATCCCACTTTCTCAACAAATGAAATTCCCAATCATAGCAAGTCTCTTCACAAACGCTCACTTCTTACCTTTTTTTTAATATCCGTTATTTCAAATGAGATTTAAACACCTTTTCAATATGCAACCAAACAAATGAAAATTATCAATTTTCTTTGAAATTGATTATCATGAAAACCTTTATCATAAATTTTTACATGAAATAAATACATCCTAAGTATAAACCATCCAATAAGAGAGTTAATTTTTAGGATTTTCTTGAGTCATGTGTTAAGCTACTAAAACTAAATCAACTAAACCTCATAATATGATTGTTTCCCTTTTTTGCTTCCCCTTTGTCATGCTTAACCTAGGTGATATTGTACAAAATTGCATTTCAACTTTTAGGGTTTCACTTCTAAGTAGGTGAGTTTAAACCACTCTGAAGCTAGTAGTATTTCAGTGGATGATAAATGGTATTCTCTACATATTTTTTTTTTCTCGAGAGATTCAAGATCGGATGAATGAGAAACATAGATATCATATCATTCGACAATATTTATATCTAACTTTAACGCGGCATGTTGAGATAGTGACAAACATCCTATATTCATATTGTAAGTGTAACGACCCCAACTCCATTTTCAAGATCTTGAGTGGTAGGGATTATTTTGACGACGTCCCAAGCTCGTCACTGTCCCGATTCTTTTTATTTTGTTAATAACAACATGTGGAAATGTGAACAAACTCCGCAGACAAGTAATAACTAGAAGACTAGGAAAAATACATCACACATAACACATTATCTTATATTACAATAGTACATTCATAAGCCATTTCTCTATGGGCCCTTTTTCCTTTTCATATCATACTATAAGGGCCTATTTGTTAAAATCTGTTTCAGTTCCTTGGAGCAACTATTTTTGTTCTTTTGTTTCGGGGAACGAAAAAAGAATAGAAACATATTTAGTAAAAATTTTGTTCTCGGGAACAAAAAAATTGTTCTAGGGAATAGATTTGGAACAAAAACAAGAAGTAGAAAAAAGTAGTTTCTTGCTTCCTGGAACAATTCATAGAATCTATTTTTCTCTATCTTCTTCTTCTTCTTCTTAGTTGGTCGCCGGCCTTAGCCATGGCTAGCGCTGGTGATCGGCTAGACGAGGACTAGCGACCTCGCTGGAGTGTCGCCAACCCCCGAAGACGCCAAGCCACGGTGAGGCTTGTCAGCCTGAGTCTCTCTGTGGCTGGGCGAGGTCGACCTTGCCCAACCATCGATGAGGCTTGGCCTTGTTAGATCGGGTGAGCTCGAGCTCGCCTAGCCAAGGCAAGGCTAAGCCTTGTTGGCCGGCGTGAGGCTTGGCCTCGCTAGGCCAGGGCGAGGCTGACCTCACGCTGCCTGGGTGAGAGTGAGCCTCGTGGTGCTCGCCAGGAGCCATCAGCGAGGCTGGGCCTTGCCTAGATTTGGTGAGGCCAAGCCTCGCGAGGGCTAGGTGAGCCTCCAGTGAGCTTGTCGGCCCTTGCCTGGCTTGGCGAGGCTTCAGTGATCTTATCGAACCTCGTCCAGCCGGCGCCCGGCCACGAAGGAGGAAGAAAGAGAGAAAGAAAAAGAAAGAAGAAAAAAAGGAAAAATATAATAAAAATATTAAAAATTAACAGAAACAAAAAAATTATACAATTTTACCAAACACATTTCTTTCCTGAAAATAGAAATTTTGTGTAGTTACAAAGCGCATTTTTATATTCAGAAATTGTTTCAAGGAATAGAAACAAAAAAAGTTATTTCTGATTAAAAATTGTTCCCAAGAATAGAAGCATTACCAAACATGCCTTAAGTATCCACATAGGTTAGGAGAATTCTTATCTACTCTAGTTTGACTATAGCTCTAAAAAATAATATGAGACTTTCATGCCTACAAGTCTAAAAGATAAGGGAGCGAGTCAGGGGACTTAATAAGTAAAATCCTTAATTCTCTACTAGGAGAATATCTCAGCATCAAAATTTAGCAAGGTATATCACTTGTAATACAATGTCAATGGTAAATTAATAACACACTTATTGCTAAACCTCGACAACATGTATAAATCTATTACAACATATGTTATGCCCCGAACCCGAAGCACGCGAACATCCTTCGGTGGTCGCTTAAATTGCGACATCTCAGAATGCGTCGCCGACTCATTCTTTTTATCTTTCGATTAAATGCATGGAGAAACAACTCAAATAAACACCCAGTCAATCAATAACAATAGCGATAGCAAAGCACAACAAACGATTTTGAAAAGTGGTGATTTATTTATCAACTTGTTAACCCTAGGAGTTTAACATGTATAGGCCTACAACAAAAGGTAACTCCTACATGACCTATGAGCAAAAATGGTCATAAATGTCAGGGTTAACTTAATTTTCACTAACGGCAAGGCCAGCCAAAAAGTATCGCATCTCATGCCCACCACAACCGCACTTAGCAATTCTCCACGCTACGGCTCTCAAAATAATTAATAACAACAGGGTGAGAATAATCTTAGTGAGTCACTTTCCTAAACATCGATTAGGAAGCTAATTCATTTCGGAGATAGCCTAAACACTCAACGGCATACCATCTTACCTCGCCTTGGCATATCCCTGCATATTAGTATACCTCACATGACAATATTAGTGTGATGCACATAAATAATAATCAGAACACAATTCATAATAGCCAAGTGCACTATCAAACATACATGTTCCAATCATTATGACCTCTTGGACCACGGCCAATACAAGAGTCGGTGGTCTTCCGACATGACTGGACATCGTCTCACCCCACCGGGCACGGCATCATCTAGAAACCCCGCCTAGACAACATTCCATAAAAGAGCATCGGTTCTGGCCTTGATTGCAACTCAACATCCGGACTTCCGCCGGTCATCCTATAAAAAGCAGGCATTGCCCCCAAACTCTCGTTGGGTGACGGTTCGATTAAATGACCACTCAAGCACACCATCAATCAAGCCAATTTTTGTTGCCATTAATTAGCCAAGAACAAAATAGTTTGTTTTCAAATAATCACTTTGGCAATTTTTCACATTTAAAAATCTCAGTAAAATATTTATACGTGATCATGTATTTGAAATCAACTCATCAAATTTTGCACACTTCTATTTTAAAACCCTATGGTTTTATTTAGCATGTAAAATTCAGCGTCCAAACCCACCATCTCGTATTTTTCTATTTTCTTGCCCATAAAACCTTTTTTGAAAATAATAAATACAATCTATAATTGGGCAGTTAATAACATGGCATCACACATGCAAACAGTTGGAGTAATGCACAAACTCATTTAGAAAAACGGGCATAAAATTATACTTTAACAGCTAATCCATCATTAATTACACTAAAATCGATTAATTAGGCTAATTACAATAAATTAGGATAATTACAATTAATTAAACTAAAATCGATTAATTAGGCTAATTAATCGAGTTTAGTTTAAATAGGCTAATTACAATTCGGTTGATGGTGAATCTCGATTCAGTTGTAATGGTTGATCGTGGATAAACATAATGAACCCTTGCTTGACCCTGTTGGCACTTCCAATTGCTTCATTCCCATTTTTGCTATGTTTCTTGGTCGAGCAAGGTTGAGAGGGAGGAAAGGAGGCATGTAAGGACAGGAGGAAGAGGAAGTGAGTCAACGATAAAATGAATGGGGTGGTTTTCCTATTTATAGGTTCAAACCTCATTACTACCTTTTCAAGTGGTCCAATGAACATCTTTGGAGTGACAAGCCTAGAATGAGGAGGTGGCCAGTCTATTTTGGAAGAGGTGGCACGTCTAAAGCCCTAGGAGAACACTTTCCATTTTCTTATTGGACCATCTATTCCATGCCATCATAACTTAGCCTACTTATCCATCAATGAGAATTTAAGTATAATGATGACCAAATCTCTATAGAGACACCTAAGTTGCATTTAATGCTTAGATTTTGTGTAGTCATTATGTTTAAATTTAAAAAAAAAGGCTCAATTAAGACTTGCTCTCTAAGTTTTTAGCATTCTAGAATCTTCCCTAGGACACCTAAGCATGAGTCACTAACTTCTTCGCTAGGGTAAATCTTTTGGCCATTATTACATAATCTTTATAAGGCCACCTAATAAGAGGAAGGTTCTAGAATCCACGAGGTATCTCTCTCATTTAATGTTTAAGTATTCTAGAACTTTCTATTTTGTTCTCTTTCAAGAAACATAGCAAACATGGGAATGAAGCAATTGGAAACGCCATCAAGGTCGAGCAAGGGTTGTTTATGCTTATCCACCATTACAATTGAATCAAGATTTAGGGTCAAATCACCATCAAATGAGGCTAATACGTGATCAAATTCTCCTTATGTGGCTAGGCTAGTGGCCCACCTCGTAAGCTCAGTGGCCAACACTTTGGGTAGCACTAGCTGAGCAGACTAGGTTTATGACTGGCTCGGAGCCTAGTGCCAAGCTTGGCGCGGGGCTTGGCTATGCTTCTGGCTTGGTTCGTAGCCTTACGAAAGGGCTCAAGGCTTGCTCCAAGGCTAGTTTATAGCCTAGTACTAGGTTGGGCTCATGGATTGACATAAGGCCTAATGGGAAGGTCGCGAGGCTAATCCGGGAAAGTCGTTGGGCAAATTTGGGACCTATCACTGATCTCTGATTTATCACAAGGGGCCCATGGCCAATTCTCGACTAGTCCATGGTTGAGCATATTTGGTCTATGGTTGGCTTACGGTTCTCATGTGGTTACGTGGACTCGATCATTTCGTGACCAACATCCAATCACACAGATCTATCCATGGTTACCTACGGTCAGTACATGACCAAGTCGAATCAATTGTGACTGGAATATGATCATGTGGAGTCGACCCATGATCATTCATTGATCTGTGGTGATATGGGACCATCCTACAATCAATCCTTATGGCTAAGCAACCGCCCCATGGTCGAATAGCTTAGGTCCACTTGCGTGATCATTAGATTACTCCATAGCCAATCCCTTGATTAATTCATGGCCAATTTTTCAATCAGACTATGGCCAATCCCTTGGTTATCCTTCCAATTAGGCCGATCAATCCATGATCTATCCTTGGACCAGTTCATGGCCGATCCTCACCATTGGTACACCGATTCCACAGCCAGCCCTCATGGGGTCCGAATCATGGATGTTATAATAAGCATTGGAGTCAAAAGTCATTAGTGACATCCTTTGGTTAATAGATGATTTAGAGGAAAAAAAATCAGCTAAAATAAACCGAGAATTGGTGATTCCTATGTAGCACATGAATGTTATAAGACAAACTTTGTTACTCACCTTTTCTTTCCTATGCCCAAAGAGGCCACCAAAACCGACTAATGGGTGAAATTGAAAGCAATAAGAAAGTATGGGGGTCAACCTTTTCTTTCCCATGGATTTATTGTAATTAGTCATAAATAGACTTGTCAAACAAGTGGGTTGAATCTAGTTTGGGTTGGGTCATAACTTGTCTTACCCAAATGGATTCATTTAACTCATTTATAACCCATTTATTGTAATTTAAATCTAATGACCGCCCTCATCCTACCCAAACCAAACCCAACCTGCATTCCTAAAATACTTCCATATTTAATCCAATTTAGGTAAACTTATATCCAAATTGAGGTAGGATTTCGATTTGGTCCAATCCCACCCAAGAATCAAACTACTTGGTCTTGGGATTGGATAGGTCGTTTGGTCCAATCTAGTTCCTGGGTGGTCCAATAGAATTGGTGGATTCACATGTCTTAGCCAAAATTTTTAAATTAATTGAATTGCCAACATGTCGCAATTCAAAATTAGGATTTCGTCCAAAATTTGCAAAGAAAATTGGATGATGGGGCCATGATTTTAGGGGCAAAGGATGAGAATTCGGTGGATAATTTCCCATGATTCACAAATTTAAGAAAGGCGCAAGTATGTGAGAATTTTTGCAAGAAAGAAAGAAAGAAAAATAAAGAAAGAAGCAAGAGACAAGAGAAGTAAGTTGGATGAATCGGTGTAGCAATATAAAAGAAACAAAGATCTGCTTCATCATTTGAGATAAGTGATGTGTGAAAGGAGATTAGGGTTTAAGTTTACACTTTACTTCTTTAAGAAATTATATATATATATATATATATATATATATATATATGTATATATGTATATATGAATCGGTCCAATCTAGGTAGTCCAATTGAATGAGTCAAGAAGGATGCCATATTGGAGGACCTTGCAGCATAGGTTGTCGTCGAGTGGGTCGGGGGTCGAGGAAGTGCGAGGAGATCTTGGCGGTCTAGTCTAGTAATGGTAATGATCCCATTTCAGGTTCTTGACGAGCAAATCCGTGGTGGGTCGGGCGGGGATGCAGCACCGGGAGGGCTTGTGCTTTGGAGGTTTTGTCACTGTGCATGGATGCACCAACTGCATGGATAGCTTCATCACGACGGGCTAAATGTGCTTATTAATGCCGCCTTTATGGAGAAATGAAGAATCAAGAATCCAGCTATATCGTCCAAATTGGCATCACCGACATCTTCTTCGTCCTTGGCCACATAGCTTGAGCTCAAGCCATGGAAGCTCGAATTTCGAGCGCACGGAGATTCTCTGTCTTTTTTCTCTATATTGCTAGATCGCCACATTCAAAGAGCCCATAGACAATTAATATGTGATATCATAGCTCCTATGGTTGTGGAGCTTGGGCTCGAGCCTAGAGCTCAAGGTCACAACAGCCATGGTCGCTTGAGGATGAGCTCACAATCGTGATTGCCATATTTTGAGCTTACAACCATGGTTACTCGAGGTGGAGCTCCCTAGCCATGTTAGCCGTGAGCCTTGGACTCGTGCTTCTTGGTCGTGGTGGTCGTGAGCCTTGGGCTTGAACTCCGTGGCCATGGTGGCACGAGGGAAAAAAAAGAAGAAAAAAAAGCTAGTGTAGCAAAGGAGAGAAGGATGAGAGGGATATTGCTTTCTTATAAGTGGGCCCATGATGACATGTGTCGCCGCTGAATAGACTAAAATTTTGCTGACATGGCATAGCTAAGGTCCGTAATATTCTACAGCTTGTGAAAGTGAGCGCCACGTCAGCCCTGACGATGTAGCACTCTAAAGCCGAATATTTTCTTGTCAAAAGGGTCACCCAAACTTATAGAGGGGTTAAATTGAAAGCGATTAAAAAGTGTGGAGGCGAAAATAAATATAAAACGAAACGATAGGGTACGATCACTAGAATTACACGCAAAATAGGGGACCAACAATCAATTTGAAAAGGTTTCGTGCTTTCTTCCCCAAGCGCCTACCGACGGCGGAGCGCGCAGAGAGACAGAGAGATGGTGGGCAAAGGGAGGCGGCGGAGAGAGAAGAACTACAGGGCGGCGCACGGCGGCGGCACCGCCCTCCCTCCTCCGCCCGACCCGTCCCAGGTCGACGCCCTGCCTTCGAAGCTGCGCAAGCTCATCTCCTTCGCTTCCTCCCCTCAACCTCCACCTCCCCAAGGTCCCTCTCTCTCTCTCCCTCTCTCTCTCTCTAGCCAACTCCGTCGTATCTCTGCTGCTTCTGTTGAGACATGATTTTTTTTTCCCCTCTTTCGTTTCTTGCTCTTCAGATGCCGCAAAGGATTCGCAAGACAGTAAAACCCACAAGAGGAGCGAGTCGGGAGACGATAAAGTAAGAATGAATCTTTATCTCTTTTCCAAGTGATGTTGTCGTGGAAGTGGGTTTCTCTTGAATTCAGCTTCTTTTCCTCCTAGAGAGCTGCTTTTAGATGTTGCTTCGAATCTGTTGCCGAGTATTCATTAACTCGTATCCATGTTTGTTTACTTCTGGAGATGTTGGTTTCGATAAATTTTTTCTTTTTTATCGAAGCCGTGTGTTCATTGTTCCTTGTGGTTCAATGGGTTTCAAATTGCTTATCTCATTCTTGTTATGGAGTTATAAAGACAGAAGCTTCTGCTTGTTATTACCCGCTTGATAAAATCGGTTTAGAAATTTCGTTATGTTTATGCGCGCTGCAATTCTAGATGAGCTCATGATTGGGATAATTTCTTCTGTATTTGAATAGAATGTTCTCATGATTGGAGGTCGCTCCCTTTCCTCTTGCCAGCTTGTGACTGGAACTCATGACGGAAACACTTATCCATCGACCTTGAATGTTCTCATCCCTTCTCCTGCTGATCTGCCTGTTCTGATCATTGTTTCTCTTTCTTTTGTTCCTGCACAAGATGTTCTGGGAAGCTTGTCGAGTTCTGACTTTTAGATTTTGTTTTGCAGAAACCCTCTTGGAAGGGTGGGCTTGACTCAAAAGCTACTACAAGTGAAGTAGGAGTTGGTGACGAACAGTTGACTAAACCTTGGAATGACAGCGATGAAATCAGTCAGAAGAATGCAGGTAAAAAGAGAAAGAGGAAAGGAAAGAGAGGGCAACCTGAAGATCTTCGATTTCAAGCAGTGGAGGGATCAAGCACTGGTTCTAGAAGGAAGGAACGAAAGAAAATGTATCCCCTGATAAGTTTTCTCTACAAACACGCGTTGCTTTTCATTTTTTAATTATTGATGGCATCTAGATTTCAGTCTGCACCTTTTATCAATGCCTTTCTTAAGCTAGTGATGATGATAGGACATACTTGAGATTATTGCCACTAGAAGAGATTTCGCCTTTTGTAGGGATCTCGTGATTGAATAAAGATGAACATGATGAGATGTGGCTCGTACCAGCCGGTCAATCTGCTGCTTCTGGGGGCGGATGTGAGGCAGATAAGCAATGTATTGGCACTAGAACTACTCATCCTATAACATGACATTTGCAGAAAGAGGTCATTCTCAAGGCATTGGCCATAGGGAAATTCTCATACAGTTTGGGGATGAAGGGAACCTCAGTGAGAGACTTAAATGAGAGGGCTACAGCTTTTCAAGTATAAGAGTAGTTGCTTAGAAAACAGATATGTAAGAATCCATTATCGTCACTTTAGACAAAGATAAAAGTTAAATGTCATTTATGCGAGATCCCTAGTCTTGCCCAAATTAGCAATCTCTTTCCTGTGAGTTCTGCAAAATCTGCATGCAGTTGCTGTAAAATCTGCCTGTGCATCTATTGAATATTTCGGATTAAATGTGACATGAATATGCAAGAGTTGGTTGTACTCAATTTAAACTCATATCTGGCTGGCTTCTTTGCTAAGGAGTCATGGTAGTTCCAAGATACTTTTGTTTGCATATGTCTTATTCAGACTGTCTTTCTGAGTATGATCTTATCTTTGTCTGTTTAGGTATAGAGAATCAAGAAAAAAGAAACACAAGAAGGCCACTGATAAGGATGACATAGACTTTCCTGGACACGAGAAGGTCAAATTTGGAGACATTGTTAAAGCTCCGCCCAAATTGGCCGTGATCCCTAAGGTAGTATTCTATGTTCTGTGGTCAATTGACTAATGCTGCAGATTTTGAAAATAGTTATTTCATTCCTGTATACCCATTTAATTCTTTTCATGTCGATCTGGGTGAAGGCATTGAAGAACCCACAAAATGCATCCCAACAGCGACTTCGTTTACAGGCCATTGAGGCGTACAGAAATCGCAGAGGATGGGCATCCCAGCCCAGCAACCAACTTCCTTCGACACTAGGCTCTACACTACCAATGTGACCGTCTTTGAGGACTATATTTTGGCCATATGTTTTGGGATGATTTATGATGGTATTCTGTATTTTTCCTTTTTGATTACTATAGTGTTAGTTTTGAGATATCTAGTTGTTGTCATAGGATGTCTAGTTTCTTTTATCATAGGAGGAACCATTCTTCTTTCCCTTATTTTGTAGACATTTAACCAGGCGCTTTGGTTATACATAACAGAAAAATTTGTTCTTAGTATATAGAATTAAGAATAGGTCCGGCTCAGCCGAAGCCCATCAGCTGATTACAGATGGAATGGCAAGGATATCATGAAGTGCTGCATGGCTAATTATTAGATGAGCTTCAAAACCTTTTTAGTTCTAGGGACATATTAGCTTGTTAGCCTCTTAGAGGCTTTATAAGGATAAAATTTTATTAGCATTATCACAAAGCCTATCGAACTTATAACTCTCAAATTATATATGGAATTTAAGCAAAACACCTTAATAGTTCAATGTTTACATGCAATAGTAAGATCTTGTAGTGTACATGCTTACTTATAAGTGAACCACTAGCATCCAACATTAGAAATCCATATATTGTGATGGACCATACTTAATGATGGTCCAGTTCTTATATAGCCAATCTGGAACAGCACGAAGATGTAAGCCATTGTCGTTGTGAAGGGTCAACATGACCTTGTAGGTTACAGGTCTAGTTTCATCAGCTAATCTGAAACAGAGGAAGCAAAGGAGAGCTATTGGAACTATTTTCATCTGGCGATAAGCGAAATCCTTCCCGAGGCAGATTCCAGGACCAGCCTTCAAATAGGGAAGTGAGAGTGTCACCTGAAGATGATTGGAATATGCACCCACGCTTCGAATAAACAATTCACGAGGACTTAGGATAGACAAACAAACATTGAATGCAACAGATTTGAAAGGTGATTCGTTTTTGGAAAATTCCGTCCTTCAACCATCTTTCTGGTTTGAAATCCTCAGCATCTTCTCCCTAGATGTTATGCATTCTTCCCATTGAGTAAGCCCAGTAATATATGCCGTCCCCTTTTTTCACGTGGAAGCCATCTGGGAGAACGTCATCTGTTTCAGCACATTTTCCGTTCTGTTGTGCCGAAGTATGAAAGATCAAAGTCAGCACGTAAATTCTACACAAAGCCGAATCTTCTTAAATGCATCATCTATTTGGTTTGTGCTTGATTTGTAATTGCCAATCTGATGGATTTATAGCATCTGCATCGTTACTGATCATGTTTCCTTCGGAAGAATATCAACCCTTTTGCATGGGGTTTTACATTTGAATACAGCTTAAGAACTAGTTGCATGATCAGTTTGTTCTTTATCTTTTTCTGTGATGGATTTGAGGTCCGCAATATAATACTTGCAAGTGAACAGAAGATTACCGCCGGCACTGCATAGAGCCATAATATCTCTGTGAGCGTGGCATGAAGATAAGGGAAATTACCAAAAAAGTCATAAATCTATTGCGATTGTGCCAATTCAATCATTTTTTTTATTTTATCAATTTAGTCATAAACCTTTTACAATTATGTCAATTTAGTCAATCCGGCCAAAATTGGTGGTCGGCGTTGACATGAACGCCGGCCGTCCGGCGGGCGACATTGCAATTATATATATGTCGAATTTTTAAATATTTTTTGAATTTTTGAATTCTTTTTTTTTCCACTTTTTCCTTCCTTTGGCCGGTGAGGCTCATCCCCGTTGGCCACTAGCGAAGGCGAGCCTCACCCAGCAACGGCGAGGCCACCATCGCTAGATCTAGTGAGGCTCGGCCTTGTCGGTGGTTGGTGAGGCCACTGTTGCTAGATCTGGCAAGGTGAGGTCAAGCCTCGCCATCCCTTAGCGAGGAGCCTCATTGACCACCGGTGAGGTCAACCCTTGCCTTGGATTTGGTGAGGCTCGGCCCCGCCTTGCCATGGTGAGGGTCAACCTCGCTAGTGTTGGCGAGCTCGGCTCTCACCATGGCTGGGTGAGGCCAAGCCTCGCTAGATCTGGCAAGGCCTTGCCGGCCCTCACTTCTAGCCGGCGCCGGCCAACCAGAGGAAGGAGAAGGTTGAAAAAAAAAAAAAAAAATCAAAAAAAAAAAATTGCTATGTCGAAACTTTCACGGATGGCCGGTGTCCATGTCAACGCCGGTCAGCAAATTTTGGCCGGATGGACTAAACTGACACAATTATAAAATGTTTAAGACTAAATTGGTAAAAACAAAGTTTAGGACTGAATTGACATAATTGTAATAGATTTAGGAATTTTTTGATAATTCTCCCTAAAGATAGTGCATTCGGTCAGGCACGGGATCAGTAATTCTTTCCACGAAACAATCGGAGTTAGCTTCACTTGTTTGATCTCCCATCCCCTCCTTTATTTCTTCAGCAATCTTTTGCTACAGTAGGGGGTGTCTTCATAGCATGTAAAGGAACCACCATAAGGTATTTGTGGTAGTATCTTTTCCAGCGATCATGAAATTCAGAATTATATCCCTCAAGTACTTATCATTCATATTCTTTGGATCTTTCTCGCTCTCGAGCAAAATTCTTGAGAGAATGTCCTCCTTGTCATTCTTGTAGAAAGAAAATATGGAAAACGAATAATCAGTCAGAGGAATTGCCTAGGAAAAAACCTAGAAAATAGTACAACGTGGTGATGAAAACAATTTTTAGATGGCGCCACAAGTTTTCTAGCCAGAATTCCTCTGAAACCTAACTGTAGTCGAGCTTCTACAGAATTATTTCAAAGTTATTGTTGCTAAAATCTTCCCCAACATCACATGCCCTAATGCCTCTTTCGAATTTGCATTGTGTCTTGACAAAAGAACACCGTAAACGTAAAAAATTGAATAGCTAAATGTACGTTAAGTACGCATAGCTTCACTAATAAAAGAGAAGAAGAAAGTACTCACATGCTTTCGCTGCCCCAGAAGTTGATTCCTCATGATTCTGATAAGTTGATGCATGAAATTGTCGATGAGTGTAATGTTATTCCTAAGACGAGCTTTCAAATCGATGCTGAGAAGTCTTTTGAGCTTCCAAGATGGGTCAACTTCTCACCAGAAGGGAAGAAGTTTAGCCCAAGTGCCAAAACTTAGTATGGGAGATACTTAAGTGATTAAAGTTAGGAAAGTGACACTTAAATGTCATTTTTTATTGAAAAAGTTGGATACTTGAGTGCCATCTCCAACGAATCCCATCGAAAATCTTACGTGGTAATTTTTTTTTTTTATTAATTTCGCTTGCCTACGTGGCTCGCTGGAGAGCTAACTTAGTTTTGACTCACCCAAAATGACACCATTTCCATAGATGGCCAAAATAAAAGCCCTAAATCGGCCAAAATGATGTAATCTCTCAAATTGTCTCAAATTTAAACCATAAAATGGCCAAAATCCCCATTGAAGTGCTTGAACCCTAATTTCGATTTGCCCAAAATTCTATCATCGAATATTGAAAATGGAGAGGAGGACTTTCAGTAGCGCCTTAAATTCATTTCACCGAAGAGAATGAGAAGGTGAGCGATTATATTTATGTGGGTTACCGAGTCTAAGAAGAATATCATGGAATTGAATGAATCTTGGGAAAGATTTTATGAATGCATCGGATATAAAGAATGGTCGAAGTGCAAATACTTCAAATTGATCGATACGAAATTCTCTCATTGAGTCATGGAAGTGATATTGAACCTACTTGATGAACGACGTCAATATCCATCTATGTTTATGGACAATTTGGACGATATTGACTCAATGCAAGCTAAAACATTTTTGGCTAAACATTTGAAGAATGGAGTTTCAATGATGAAAATTGAACGAAAGTATTAACAAGCATTTATTGTAGTATTGTTTTGTTGTATATCCTACATTATGATGAAATGTAAAGCACTTAAAGATGAAAAGAAGTTTCTCCGATTGCCATAATTGAAAATGAGGAGGCAAATGTAATTGTTTTGGATCAAATGTAGGTTTTTTTTTTTTTGGAAGATGAGAAGAAATTTGTGTTGTTTCATAAGATTGTTGTAGCTTTGTTATTGTTTGCGCTGTCATATGTATTGTGGGTTACTTCTTGTGCATATAGGGAGGTCAATGAAAGGGAACGAATAAATGAAATGCTACTTATAATATGTTTTTGCTTGTTTTTGAATATAAACTGGTAAGAATGGATGTGTATTAGGTCAATGTGTTGTGGTAGCTCTTTTACTTGAATTGAATCTAAACATAAACATAAACTAGCAGCAAACATTGAATTAAATAGAGTTACCATAAGTTGAACTGAATATAAACCATCGGCTTCCTATTTTGTTACAAATCAGCATATACACAAGATAGACACTAGTGATTACTCGAGTATCATAAGTTATATTTAGTGATAACTTAAGTACTAATTACGATGAAAAAATGATCACTTAAATGTTAAGTTATTATTAAAAGTGCTTACTTAAGTGTAACTCATGGTTAAAAATAAACACTTAAGTGTCAAGTTTTTAGAATGTGATCAGTTAAGTATAAATTTTTGTAAGTTTTCTCTAAAAATTGCGCTAGCCACCAAGCATCACTAGTCACCACCATTGGCCACCAACCACACCAAGCAACCCAGCCACCATCTCGAGCCACCACTATGTTGGTGGTGTGTTGCTGAAGGTGCTCGTGCAAACTAAGCCTTGCACCAGTACCACCTGGTGCAAGATGTGCATATTGCACACTTGTACTAGGTGCATCATAAGCCCCCAACCCCCACCATAGACCCACCATTACAAAGCATCACTAGTCACCACCACCAATTACACCAACACTCGTTCCACCATACCGCCACCCAACCACCACCATAGTCCTACCACCTAGTAGCCATTGTGCCGATGGTGGGTTTGTTGCATAAGGTGTTGGTGCAAGCTAAGCCTTGCACCAGATGTAGCATGAGCTTCCAACCAAATCTCCACAATAAACCCACCACCAGTAGGCATCATCACTAGCCACCACCACCAGCCATACCAACATCCTAACTATCACCACAAACCACCACCAATAGCAGCAAGTGAAAGCATAATCCAAAAAATGAAAAAAGACAAAAATTTGACAAGCAACAAGATCGTTTCATTGATATTAAAATTAAGTTTTACAAACTCAATGACAAACTAAAAAAAAAAGAACCATCCATAGTAAGTTATAAACAAAACTTACTCCTAAGCTCCACCAATCAATATACACAACGGTTCCAGTATGTGCTCATTTTGATGAACTTTTCACTTAATTCTTAATTCTTGTACTCTTTCTAACTGGACGTGCAACTTTTTCTTCAACCATCTCAGCATGCACTAATTCAAATGGAGCTGCAACTCTCCTATGCTTAATTGATTTAGAAGGAGCTACAACTATCTAGGCTGAACTTATTCAAATGAACCTACAATTGGATTCTTACTCTTCTTTCTTGTTAGCCTAACCAATATCTTCTTCTTTGTTGGCGCAACCATTGATTTTTGAGTCGAGTCTTGAGAAATAAAAACTTATGAACTTGTCCTAGGCTACAAAAAAAACAAGTAAATTGTTAGCAAAAGTTTGCAGCATAAATTAAATTAAATGCAGCCAATAAAACTTACATTAAGAATGACTATTACAATATGCTCATATGTATAAATGTCATAACCATATTATCTTAGCCTCTTCCCAATAGTCTTTCTTGTTCGAAGGGAAGTATCACTTTTAGGAACCTGTAATTTGTTAGCTATTTTTCTTGCCTGTAATTTCGTAGGCCATTCTTTTGGTCTTTTAGCTACAATAGAGGCTTTTTTGACCAATTCTTCAGTTGAGCATCTTTTAGATAGCCTTTTTGTTTGTGCCCTTCACCTAACTTTCTTTTAGTTGTCCTTCCATCTAACTCTTCAGCTTTAGTAACGCCTTTTGTTGGCCCTTTTGGTGACCCTTGTAGTGACTCTTATGGTGATTCTTTTGGTGACTCTTGTGATGACCCTTGTGATGGCCTTTCAGTTGGCTACTTTGTTGGTAGTTGAGCCCCAACTTGCCTCTTTCAAATATGAGAAAAAGGTAAAAGGCATCATAGATAACGTAAATGAAAACTAAACACCAATTATTGAACTTACTAGGTATTTTTTTTCTTCGTTGCTGAAGAACAGTCCATTGAATTGGCCATTTAGGTTGCGCATGGTAACGTTTCTATATCTTCCAATTTATGTTCTTTTGTTTCCCGGAACAAAAAAAGAACAGAAACTTGTTTGGTAACGCTAAGTTGTTTTTCTATTTTGGGGAACATAAAGTTAGCCCAGGAATAAATTTGGAGTAGAAACAAGAAACAAAAAAAAATTGTTTATGTTCTCGAGAACAATTTCTAGAAATAAGTCAAATTTTCTTTATTTTTCTTTTATTCTTCTCTCTTGTCGCGGCCACCTTCAACCACCCAGAGACACCACCGCTGCTGCTAGCCGCCATCGGCCGCTGCTGCCTCCGGTCGCCCGTCGCCGCGTGCCACCACCGATTGCCCATCGCCGATCGCCGCCAACGCCGGTTGCCGGTCACCAGTAATTGCCACTGCCGGTTGTCGCTGCCACCTCCCGCCGCCGCTGCTAACTACCGCCCGTCGCCACCGCTACACGACCATTGGCCACTGGCAGCCAGGCGGCCGCGGGAGGGAGCGGCCGATGAGCTGTGCGGTGACGGTCGACGGTGATGGTTGGCTGCCGGCGGTTGTGCAATGGCGACGGCGGTGGCGGTCGGCGGTGGCGGTGGTCGTGGGCGGCGGCAGCAATCGGGTCGGCGGCGGCGGCGGCGACGATGGCGGTGGCGGGCAGCAAGCAACAGTTGGCGGGTGGCGATCCAAGAACAAGAATAAAAAACTAATAAATACAAAAAGAAACTATTGCGTTACCAAATGCATTTATATTCCATTTCTATTCCAATAGTATAAATTTTGTGTAGTTACCAAACGGATTCTTTTATTCAGAAATTGTTTCTCGGAATAAAAATAGAAAAGAACTATTTTTGAAAAAAAACTCTTCCCCAGCCAAGAAGCGTTGTCATGCACGCTCTTAGCTGCTTTGGTCAATCCTTCAGTTGGCTATCTTTTACCTCGCCTTCTTTGAATATGACATTTAGTTTCAAGTATAGTAGGGGCTTCGACCAATCCTTCACATGTCCTTCTCATGACCTAATAAAGACATTACATACAAGACCAATTGGGGTTATGTACATATTTATAATAAACCATAAAACAACATAAACATAAATTTTATGACTTACTAAGTTTCTTGTTGTTGATTGAAGAATAGTCGACTTACTTAGCCCTTCTATTTGCCCTTCTTCAACTGTCCCTTTACTAAGTCCTTCAGTTGGTCTCAATTGTTTTTGTTGCTTCCTCAATAACAACCTTTAATATTATGCCTTGCTACGTGGCAATAATAGCACATCATCTTTGCACCGGTCCTATTCATCATTTGTTGACCCCAAACTTCCCCCTCTGCCATTCTTCATTTTTGTTTTGGCCTTCCCATTTTCTTCTTCAATGGCAAAGGTTGAGGTGTTTCACGATCTATTGGCTCCTAGAACTTCCTATTTCTAATTGGTTTCATCATGTTAAGAAGTAAGATATTTCAATTTTTTGTACCAATCATCAATGTAATCCTCTGCATTATGGCCCCTCAACTGGATAACACATATGACATGTGTGCACGGAATTCCACTTAGTTGTCATACTTTACATGAACATTTCGTCGTACATAAATAGACAACATACTTATCGAAACATAACTCATATATTTTCAAGTATCGAGATGATTAGTTTGTCTAGCATCTATTATCTTCTCATTGAATGCTTCGCATATGTTGTTATCAATGTTATTGTGCTTGAATTTTTCTTTAAAAATGCTTTTTGGTTTTGTTTGGAATAGTATAGCAGAACTTTCCTTTGTCAACTGAAGCAGTCATTCTTTGGCCATCCTAAAGTCAGCCAAGTTTGTGCTGTTTGCTAACTACCAAAATTATGATTGCAGATTATCTCCTTTATAGATCTTTGCCCAATTTTTGTAAATGTGACGTGCACACATTTAATGTTCAGCATAGAGTAACAATTTGGCTACTACCACAACTGCAATAATTCAAAGTAAAAAATGTAAGCAAATAACATGTTGATATTAAAAAAGCAAATAATTGACTAGATTTTTCAAAAAAAAAGCAAACAGTTTCTTTTATTGGTTGCTCATGAACGTCCACCATTCCCCATTTGTTATTTTTAGGTCAGTCATCAGATTTTTCAAAAACGAGGATCAATTGTCTTTGTTCTCTACCCTCACAACAGCTTAAGCTAGTGGGAATATTTGTTTATTCGTATCTCTTCCAATCGTGGTTAACAATTCTCCCTTGCACAAGCCTTTTAAGAAATAGTCGTCCAATCCTAAAATCCATCTACAATCAACTAAAAATCTCCATCTGCATGCATCGAAGTGCACATAGAACTTATCGAATTTGGTTGCACTATTAGGAAGTGGCCTTTCAATGACCTCTACATATACTCTACTTAAAGGGTTTTGCAGTCTACACTCCTAAACATAATCCCACGTTTGTCTATATTCCTTGCCATACTAATTAATGAGTATTCTCATCACTTTTTACTTTTATTTTTTACACTGATTCCTAGATATATTGATGCCGACACGCTCCTTTACCAGCATCCTAAAGTCAATACTTTTGATCTCGGGCATCAACTTGATCAGATTGAAGAAATGCTTGCAAAACCATACACTTGTTACCATTTTGTTTTCAAAATTAATGGAACAAGTATATTCCTCTTTGTAAGCTCTAATTTGGAAGGATTCATTCTTCCTAACAAACGCACCCTAGATCTTCCATAGACAATTTTGCTGCAAATACCTAACTCTTATAATGGTCTTAGTATTTCTAATGAAGTCAATATTTCTTTGTGTAGCAATGGGGTTCTTCAATATAGCTTTCTTAAATTGTTTTGTATTTCTGAATTTCATACCTACTAACAAAGTAGGAGAAGCAAATGATGGATTGTAGGAATAAAACTTACTTTTCCTTCTATACACAACTCATTGATCTTCTTCAAGCTTGTTTTAGGAAATAACATTCTTGACGCTTTCTTTATAATCAATTTCATTGCTAGCAACACTAGCATCCGCAAGGCCTTCAACCCGGTTTGGAATTTCATCAATTACTTATAAAGCTACAAACCTATCTAACAAAAACTCCCTTTGCTTTTTTTTTTTTTAAAAAAAAAAAACTATGTAAGCTTCTCGTCGTCATCGTCATCACTTAAGAAATTTTCAACAAATAACCCTTCATCGTCATCATCACTTGATTCAGCTACATCCCAATCTAATTTAGTGACTGCGATATCACCTATGTCACCGTCACTCTGGTAAATTGCATCTACGCCCGTCTCATTCTTGTCCTATCTATCTTACCCTTTTTTATCCCTAACCTCAGTACTAGCTTGAATACCATATCCTCTTTCTCCCTACTTGGGTGCTCTCTCCATCATCATCTTCGTCCTCACTATTATTATTGTACTCAACGTATACTTTTGTCTTTTCACCATGAAGATAATGGTATAGGACATCCCTAAAACTATTATCATCTTTTAAGCTTTTCAAACCATCTCTCAAGCCTTTACTAGGAATATCATACAACAACTTTTGTACTTTATAAGGTAAATAGATCACTATGTTCCTAATAAATCCAATATAAGATGTCTTCTTTATATCAACAAAGATAGTGCCTCATTTCCCCCTCATACTCCCACTCATTCTCTCCAATCGTAAAATTCCCACCATAGTAAATAACGATAGTAACATAATCCTTATCATATGTCATTTCTGCAACCAAGGAGGAAAAAAACAGTTAGCTTTTGGGACCACATCCACAAAGATAATAGAAATTGCATATGGAGGTCCCCACACTTTTATAGACTTTATTAAAGAAAAGAATGAAGAAGGAAGAGATGCACATGTCAGACTATTTACTGGAAAGATGCTCCCACGACAAACAGAGATCTCCACAATGATAGCCACTTAGATTATGTTGCATTCCCTTAAAATATTGACCAACAAAAAGAGGTCCTTACGATAAGCATGAGTCCCTACGACACCCATTTCAACATTTCAATTTTAAAAAAAATGCCCAGAAGTCCCTACGACAACCATTCCAAACCCTAAAAATTGCCCTCACACATCACATTTCACATTTGACCCCTTAAAATCGCCATCACACATCACAATACCATATTTGAGCTCTAAATTACACATCACAGTAGCATATGGCCCATAGTTTTCCCCTCGCCGAGCCTTATAATGTGAGGTTGAGCCCTAAATTGCCAATCCGAACCCCCATTAGGGTTCGAGCACTACATCTAAGCCGTAAATCATACATTAAAATACCTTCCAAGCCCCATATTTCCCAGCTGTGCCATTTTTGATTGGAGTCCTAATAGACGAGTTCGAGCCCTAATTTCACCATGGGGGAGGGGACGAAGAGAACAAACTTGAGCGAACGACGACGCTAAACTACAACGGCAACCGACAGCAGGAGCAATGACCACCTTAGTGAGTGTGAATGGTGTCCATGAATGGTGATAGAGAGAAGGACGTCAAATCTGGTGTGAATGCGAGTGTGAATGGAGAGAAGTGGCGACGACCAAATCTGATTAAGTCAAAAAAATAAGCTAAATGACGTCGTTTAGCACCAAGAAAAAATGACGTCGTTTAGGTCAGCCAAGCTAGCATGGATGGGAGACATTGTTTTCGTTGTCCATGTGCGCTTTTTTATTTTTATTTTTAAAACATTTGCCACCTTAGTAAAGCATTTTGTTGGAAAATGCCACATATGTAATTTGACCAGCTTTTCTCACCATCGACATTTAATTGATCCATTTTGATTCGATTTTGATATTTAAATATTACTTTCTTAACTTTTGACACTTAAGTATCCATCCGTATCAAGTTTTGATACTTTAGATGTCTGGCACTCTTGCTAGTAGTTTAGTGCATTTGCCTCATCAAACGCTTTAATGAAGGCTCTTCCCTCTTTGCTTGATCCCTCTAAGCAATTTAGTTCCACACCAAATCCAACTTTGAAGATGGAATCCAAAGTGCATCTCATCAATATATCCTTCGAGACATGATGTAACACAATACAATAAGGGTGCTTTAGTAACCATTATATTTTCAAAAATAATTTTCTTTAAGAAATAATTCTTTTTTATTCTATTCCCTAGAATAATTTTATGAGTAAATAAAAGCGTTTGGTAACTACCTAAATTTTTTGTTGTCTGAATAAAAATGCGTTTGGTAGGACTCTTAAATTTTTTTTTTTTCTAAAATTTTAAATACTTTTATTATATTTTTCTTATTTTCTTATTTTTTCCTTTTATCTTCTTCTTCCTCCTTTGTGGCTAGTTGCTGGCCGTCGCAAGGTTTGACGAGCTCGTTGAAGGCTCGCCTAGCCACTGCAAGCCTCGACCTCGTGCCACTTGGGTGAGGTTGAGCTTCACTTAGCCAGGCGAAGCTCATCCTCCCCTAAATTTGACGAGTTGGCCGGACCTCTCTTAATTGGTTGTTGGTGACATCAATGGTGGCTAGCAAATGGCCGGTGACCGACTGGGAGGAAGAAGAAGAGAGAAGGATAAAAGAACAAAAGAAAAGAGAAAAAAAAAATAGGTTGGGTTTGATTATGTAATTATTCTCGAGAACAAAAAAAAAAAAATCTACTTTTTGATTATGTTAAAATCTATTTCTAAGAAAAAAGATTATCAAATGGAATTATGTTCCAAATTTATTTTTGGGAACAATAAATAGAATCAATTACTATTTAGCCTATTAATAAATAGGGCATAAGCAAACCAATGCACAATGTTCCGATTAGGAGGAAGCATGTTGAATGACCCAAATTGGGAGCTGCCTAAACTGGACCGGACTAGACCAACCGATTTGGTCTGATTCCCGGTTCCATAAAAGTGCAACAAGTGATTGATGGTTCGGTTCCTAGTTTCGGGGAACCGAATCGGACTTGACTAATGAACTGGACCGGCTCTTTTTTATTATTAAAAATATATATTTTAATTTCTTTAAAATAGCCATAAAAACTAAAATAGTAACAACTCTGGTATTTTTCTTAATTTTTAATTTTTTTGCTAAGTAGTTGGTTCCATGGGACCGATCCTTGGTCCTAGGACTGTCTGGTCCAGTTCCCGATCCTAAAAATTGGGAACCAGTCCTTTCAGTCCAGTTCTCGATTCTTGGGTGGAACCGGATCGGATCGAGAACTAATCACCCCTAGTTTCAATACCTTCTTGCGTATCGTAAAAGACCATTATCAAGAAATGTTCTTTCTTCTACTCTTATGGTTCCCCCCTTCTCTTTCTCTCTCAAAAACCGTTTGGGTGGAGAATGAGGAAGACTGACGAATACTGCGTGATGGTTGCTACTATCGTCGAGTGACCACAACGGTTTTTGTCTATCCTAGGTTCTCTTCGAGACTAGCTATTTCCAACTCTTTAGATTGCATACACATCCAATCATTTTTCAGACATGGTTAGAATATCTGTCAAATCCGGATGACCGACTTTAGCATATTTTTTTAATATTCTACTGCAGATATGCAGTCCTTATGTTCGATTCCATTCGTCTTATCTTTCTTTCATAGTGGTTTTGATCATCGTGGAGTTCTCACAATTCAAAAGTTGAAACTACTCGCATATCGAATCCCTCGGAAGCAGCTGATAACTCCTCCAATACCTTGACTAGCTTCGCAGCATTCTTCCTGAACACGCAACAACTAAAATCTCTGAGCACCCTCGTAGCAAACTCAGAGCTTGCGACCTTTCTCTGCTTCTTCCACTTCTCTCCATCCACCACGAAAATCCCCTCGCCAAGCAAATCCTTCATTATGTCTATGTTGTACTTGTCCTTCGTGTACTTATCGAAGTTGGTCTTTAATATGTGCTCGATATTTCTCACATCGGTTGTGTGGGTCTCACTCCCGTCCAGCGTGAGGAGACAATGTCGGAGATCTCCTCCCTACTCCGGTCACGTAGTCGTAGGGATGGTTGAAGTAGATGAGTTGAGTGAAGGCCGTCCCGCGAACGGGCACATGCTTAGAGCTACAGAGGGACTTGCCGGCAAAGGTTTTCAGTCGGAGAAGCACAGAGGCGATGAAGAGCAACTAAAATGAGCGCCGTGGAGTAGAGCATCGCGGAAACGATGTTCATGTCCCTTTGTGTGTGTGTGTGTGTGTGTGTGTGTGAAGATGATGGAAGGTAACGAGGATGGAGATCAAGTAGATGATATCCTTGCATAGGTTTATGTCTCAAGACTCTTGACTTTGTGCATTTGTTTACTTAGCATTTGTAGGTTTTAATGATGTGGCAAGAAGGATTAAATTAGTGTTTGTGATTGAGACGTGGATAGTGGGAAGCGGAGATTACGCACGCGTAGGAACTGATGGGCAAGTTTTGGTTTGATCTGTGTGTTGTGGGTGAAGTTTGAGAACTCGGAAGTGGTCGGCAGGCGAGCCGGCCAATGAAATAATTATTAAAAAATAAAATAAAATATTATAAAATATTATAACAAATTTTGTTTATGCTAGCATCAACTAGACTGTTGGCCATGTCAGTGCTAGCTGGCCAAAAATGTCAACACCAACCAGTCAAAATTATTTATGTTAGCGTCAGCCTAATAGTTGGCCATGTAAACACCAACTGGCCAAAATTGTTCACCTTAGCGTCGGCCGAATAGTTGGCCATATGAGCGCCAGCCAGGCCAAAATTGTTCACGTTAGTGTCGGTTAGATAGTTGGCCATGTTAGCGTCAATTGATAAAAAAATGTCAGTGCCAGCCAGCTAAAATTGTTCACGTTAGCATTAGTCGGACAATGGCCATGTCAATGCCAACTAGCCAAAATTGATCAAATGGACTAAACTGGCAAAAATATAAAAGATTTAGGACTGAATTGATAAAAAAAAAATTATAACTAAATTGATACAATTATAATAGGTTTAAGATTTTCTTAAAATTAGGAAAACGAATTCCAGCTTTCTCAATAGATGAAAATCATTTCCCAATATTCTTACCTTTTACCAAAAAAAAAAAAAAATCAATTCCCAACCGTAACAGCTCTCCTAACAAATGCTCACTTCTTACATTTTTCAAAATTTGTTATTTCAAATGAAATTTATTAAACACTTGAAAAAGTTTGCAAACACGCCTTTTCAGTATATCATTAAACAAATGAAAATTATCAATTTTTTAATGATTTTTACAAAAATATTTATCATTAATTTTTTACACGAAACAAACACATCCTAAGGAGAACCACCCAACAAGAGAGTTAACTTTCTGGAGTTTCTCGAGTCATGCGTTATGCTACTAAAACTAACCCAGAAAACCTCATAATATGGTTGTTATCCTTTTTTGCTGATCCCCTCTCCTGCCTGTCAGAGGTGAGATCGTACAAAAAAATGCTTTTCAACTTCTAGGGTTTCTCTTCTAACTTGGTGAACTTGAACCAACTTCAAAGTTGGCATAATGACAATGAAAGATAAATAGTATTCTTCATGCATCTTTTCGCATGAGAGATTCAAGATCGGATGAATAAAAAATATGAATATCTTTTCATTTCACAGTAATCATATCTAATTTTATCTCGGTACATTGAAATAATGACAAACATTACAAATGAATATTATAAGTATCGAAAGTCAACTGATAACATCCTTTGGTTAATAGATGATTTAGAGGAAAAAATATCAGCTAAAATAAACCGAGAATTGGTGCTTCCCAAGCGGCAAAGCATGAGTATTGCAAACTTTCTTGCTCACCTTTTCTTCACCACGCGCGAAAGGGCCATCAAAACCGACTGAGGGGTGACATCGTAAGCAATTAGAAAGTACGGGGGTCAATCTAAAATAAATGAAACAGTAGGGACTGTCGCCGGAATTACACCCAAAACACTGGACCAACAATCAATTTTCTCATTTTTGAGAGAGAGAGAGAGAGAGAGAGAGAGAAGTGAACGCGATGGTGGGAAGAGGGAGGAGGACGCGGCGGCTTACGGCATCTGGTGAATATCTGGGATGGAATCCATAGTCAAATATGCAAGAGCTAGCAGACAGTCGATTTAGACTCGTGTCTGCCTTGCTTCTTTTGCTAGCGAGTCATGGTAGTTCCAAGATGATTTCTTTGCATATACCTCATCCAGACCGTCTTTCTGAGTATGATCTTAGATTTGTCCATTTAGGTATAGAGAATCAAGAAAAACAAACTTGAGAAGGCCAATGATGAGAATGGCATGGACTTTACCGGAGATGAGAAGGTCAAATTTGGAGAGGTTGTGGAAGCTCTTGCCCGCATGGGCCGCGATTCCTAAAGTAGTGTCCCATGTTTTGCTGGTCAATCGACTAATGGTGCAGATTCCGAAATTAGTTGTTCCATTCCCCCTGCCCATTTAATTTATTTCTTTTTCATTTGGGTGAAGGCATTGAAGACCCCGCAAAATGCATCCCAACAGCAACTTTGTTTACTGGCAATTGAGGCGTAACGAAATCGCAAAGGATGGACAATAACGTCCGGCAGCCAACTTCCTTTGACAATATCTTCTTCATTATGATCGTCGCAAAGGATGGACAATAACGTCCGGCAGCCAACTTCCTTTGACAATATCTTCATTATGATCGTGACCTTCCTCAGAACACTACTTTGGCCATATATTTTAAAGCAAATTATGATGGCATTCTGTATCAGTTTCGAGAGATTTAGTTTTTGTCATAGGATATCTCATTTCTTTCATCACGGGAGGAGAACCATTCTTCTTTCCCTAAATTTGTGATAGTTTAGACATTTAACCAAGTGCTTTACTACACATAACAGCAAAACCTGTTCTCAGTATCTATTCTTACGAATAGGTCCAACTCAGCCGAAGCCAATTAGCTGATTATCAGATTGGTATGTCAATGATATAATTAATTACTGGATAGCTGATTATTGGATGAGCTTGAAAACCGTCTTTAGCTCTAGGGACATATCAGCTTATTAGCCCCTCAGAGGCTTTACGAAAATAAGATTTTATTGGCATTGTCACAGAGCCTGACGAACTTATATTACAGACTGAATATAAACTCACTGTTCCAATCTTACATGCAATTATAACATCATGAGGTGCGCATGCTTGCTTATCAGTGGAAACTGCTAGCATCCAACGTTAGAAATCCATATGATGTGATGGACCATACTCAACGATAGTCCAACTCTTATTTAGCCAATCTGGGAACAGCATGAAGAGGTAAGCCATTGTCGATGTGAAGGGTGAACATGACCTTGTAGGTTATGGGTCTAGCTTCGTCAGCTAATCTGAAACGAAAGAAGCGAAGGAGGGCTATTGAAACTATTTTCATCTGGCGGTAAGCGAAATCCTTCCCGAGGCAGATCCTAGGACCAGCCTGCAAATAGGAAAGTAGGAGTGTCACTGTAGATGCTTGGAATATGTACACACACTCTGGACATTCAATTCACAAGGACTTGGGATAAAGAAACGAACATGGAACGCAACAAATTTGAAAGGTGATTCATTTTGGAAAATTCCATCCTTCAACCATCTTTCAGGTTTGAAATCCTCGGCATCTTCTCCCCATATGTTATGCATTCTTGCCATTGAGTAAGCCAAGTAATTAACGTTGTCCCCCTTTTTCACGTGGAAGCCATCTGGGAGAACGTCATCTGTCTCAGCACATCTTCCGTCCTGTTGTGCAGGAGTGTGAAAGATCAAAGTTAGCATGTACAGATACAAAAGCCAAAGCTTGTTAAATGGGTGTTCTCTTTGGCTTGTGCTTGATTGTAATTGCCAATCTGATGGATTTCTAGTATCTGCTGGGTTGCTGATCATGTTTTGTTCAGAAGAATATTGACTCTTTGGCGTGGCAATTGACATTTGAATACGAATTAAGAACTAGCTGCAAGATCGCAATGCAGTCAGAGTAGCACTAGTATCTGTTCGTGAATTTAGAGATGAATGAAAAGCAAGCATTTGATTTGGGATGGAAAAATGTGACCTGTGATTAATGGAAATGAAAAAATTCCCAGTCATGCACCTAAGCAAAATTTTTAGTCTGTCATAAATACACTTGGATGATGCATCGTAGCTTCTAAAGTCAGGAAAACTGTGATGTCTTGTAGTGCAACTCCAATGGCAATTTACTCAGAACCGTTATGATTGGCTCTCTCCAAGCTCCAATGTTCTGCTGATGAATTGATTTGAGTTCATAATATCTCAAGTTAATTTATTTTTTATTTTTTGTTCTCTTCTGGGATCAGTCGGGGGGTTGAACTTCAATTCTTACAAGTGAAGAGTAAATTACCAGCGGAAGTGCAGGGTACAGCCTCAAAGTCTCTGTGAGTGTGGCATGAAGGTAGTGCATTTGGCCAAGCACCGGATCAGTTATTCTTTCCACGAATTCATCTGGGTTAGCTTCACTTGCCTGATCTCCAATCACTTCCTTTATTTCGTCGACAATCTTTTGCTGCACCAGGGGGTTTTTACAGAGCATGTAGAGGAACCATGATAAGGTATTTGCACTAGTGTCTTTTCCCGCAATCATGAAATTCAGAATTATATCCCTCAAGTACTTCTCGTTCATATTCTTGGGATCTTTCTCGCACTCGAGCAAAAATCTCGAGAGAATGTCCTCCTTGTCATTCTTGTAGGAAAAAGATGGGAAAGAAAACATCAACCGGGAGAATTGCCAAAGAAAAATCCTCTAAAAAGTAGTATGACTTTGTCATGAAAACAATCTTTAGATGGTGCCACAAGTTTTTCTATTCAGAATTCTTCCTCTGAAAATAGTTCTTCAGCTTCTACAGAATCCTTCCAGTGTTCTTGTTATTAAAATCTTCCGCAGTATCACATGCCATAATGCCTCTTCCTAATTTGAGTAGTGGCTTGACAAAAAAATTGAACAGCTAAACGCACACTAAGTACTTCCATTTTACACATTTACTAATAAAATTTTAAAAAGTACTCACCAGTTCTCGCCGCACTGTGAGTTGATTCCTCTTAATCTTGATAAGTTGATGCACAAAATTGTCCATGAGTTTAATGTCATTCCTAAGACAAGCTTCTGAACCGATGTTGAGAAGTCTTTTGAGTTCCCAAGAAGGATTGATGTATCGCCAGTAGGTTAGTGCATTCGCCTCATCAAAAGCTTTCATGAAGGCTCTTCCCTCTTTGCTTGATCCTTCCAAGCAGTTCAATTCCACACCGAATCCAACTTTAAAGATGGAATCCAAAGTGCACCTCATCAATATATCCTACACACAAGATTTAAGACAATATGATGAGCAAACAAATATACAGTGTCCTCTCACCCTCTTTGCTACTGTAAAGACCATTATCAGGAAATGTCCTTTCTTGTACAGTGATGGTTGCCATATATATATCATGGTCACTCTTATCGTTGAGTGACCCCAACAGTTTTCGTCTATCCTAGGTTTCTTTTCGAGACTAGCTATATCTAATCCTCTTTAGATTGCATACATATCCAATCATTTTCAGACAAAGGTACATATCTATTAAATCCGGATGACCAACTCCAGTATAGTTCGATATTCTGTCAGAAATATGCAGTCTTTTCCATTCACCTTATGTTTCTTTCAAAGTGGTATTGATCATCGTGGAGTTCTCGCCATTCAAAAATTGAAACTACTCACTTGCATGTCGAATCCCTCTGAAGCAGCCGATAGCTCCTCCACGACCTTGACCAGCTTTGCAGCATTCTTCCTGAACACGCAACAACTAAAATCTCTGAGCACCCTTGTCGCAAACTCAAAGCTCGCGACCTTCCTTTGCTTCTTCCACTTCCCTCCTTCCACCACAAAAATCCCCTCCCCGAACAAATCCTTCAGTATATCTATGTCAAACTTTCCCCTCGTGTAATTATCAAAGTTGGTCTTTACCATGTGCTCAATGTTCCTTGGATCGGTTGTGTAGATCTGACTCCGGTCTGGTGCGAGGAGCCGGAACGTCGGAGATATCCTCGCGACTTCGGTCAGGTAGTCGTAGAGCCGGTTGAAGTTGAAGAGTTGAGCGAAGACTGTCCCACGAACGGGCGGATACTTAGAGTCCCAGAGTGACTTGCCGGTGAAGGTTCTCAGGAGGAGGAGCGCACAGGCGAGGAAGAGAACAACTGGAACGAGCGCCGTGGAGTAGAGCAGCACGGACATAATATTGATGTCCATTTTTGTGTGTGAAGAAGATTGGAAGGTAACGAGGATGAAGAAAAAGAAGATGATATCCTTGCCTTGGTTCACGTCTCAAGACTCTTTTGACTTTATCCATTTGTTTACTTAGCATATAATGTAGGTTTTAATGATGTGGCAAGAAAGATTAAATTAGTGCTTGTGATTGAGATGTGGTTAGTTGGGAAGCAGAGATTACGCACGCGTAGGAAATGATGGGCAAGCTTTGGTTTGATCTGTGTGTTGTGGGGAAAGTTTGAGATCTTGGAAGTGGTCGGCGAGGCGAGCCGGCCAACAAAATAATTATTAAAAAATCAAATAAAAAAATATTATTAAAAATTTATTCACGTTAGCATCGGCTAGACAATTGGCCATGTCGACACCAATTGGTAAAAAATGTCAATACTAGCCGGCCAAAAATTTTCACATTAGCGGTAGCTGAACAATTGGTCATGTTAGTGCAAATTGGCCAAAATTGTTAACGTTAAACAGTTGGCCATATCAAATTGATTAGATGGATTAAAATGATACAAATACAAAAAGTTTAGGATTGAATTGATAAGAAAAAAAAATTATAATTGAGTTGATACAATTATAATAAGTGTAAGACTTTTTGATAATTCTCCATATAAAATTAGGAGAAGGAATTCCTACTTTCTCAAAAGATGAAATCATTTCCCAAACATAACAACTCTCTTAACAAACACTCACTTCTTACCTTTTTCAATGTCAGTTATTTTAAATGAGATTTAAACACTCGAAAATGTTTTCAAATAATACATTTTCAGTATATCATTAAATAAATAAAAATTTTCAATTTTTTTAGATGATTTCCACAAAAAAACCCTTATCATAAATTTTTAACCGGAACAGACACATCCTAAGAAGGAACCACCCCACGAGAGTCAATTTTCTGGAGTTTCTTGAGTCATGGTTAAGCTATTAAAACTAAACTTCATAATATGATTGTTTTCCTTTTTTGCTGAACCCCTGCCCCGCCTGGGAGATGCGAGATCGTACCAAGAATGCTTTTCAAGGGTTTCACTTCCAACTCGGTGAACTTGAACCACTTCGAAGTTGGTATTATCACCATGAATAAAAAAATACAAATATCTTTTCATTTGACGGTATTTATATTTAATTTTATCTAGGCACGTTGAGATAGTGACATACATTACGAAATCACATTGTAAGCATCGAAAGTCAACTGACAACATCTTTCGGTTAATAGATGATTAAAACTCCATTTATTTTACGAAAAACAACTTTCGGTAAAATATTTTATAAGTTTTTCTGTGTTCCTTTTGCAAAAAAAAAAATAAAAATGAATTGGTCAAGGAAAACATTTTCGATTGACGGAAAAGTTCTTCTAACAAATGGGAAATTATTTTCCATTTTATCTTCTTTCTTTCACTTTTAAACCAAGTTTTTTTTTTACCAAACACTTTTTCCTTTTATTTTTTTAATAAAAATCGCACTTTTAATTATTTGAAATTTTTCCTTTCCTTTTTTTCCTTTTTTCTTTAATCGGTTGCTGGCCACAACAACAACCGACCACTTGCCATAGGTAAGCTCAAGCCCTACCTAGCTCGTCAAATATGGTGAGGCTGGAGCTCATTGGCTACAAGCAACCTAGCCTTATTGGATCAAATCGGACTCAACCTTGTCGATATCTCTAAAGCTAGAGTCTACTTGAGCTCACTGGTAGCCGATTGTTGGTTGTCATCGTGGTCAGCCGTGGAAGAAGAAGAAGAAGAAAAGAAGAAAGAAATGCAAAATAAAATAATTAAAAATTTATTTAAAAAAATAAAATAATATAAAAACTATTGAAAGGAGTGTATGAAGGAAAAGATTTTCTTAACAAACAGGAGAAAATATTTTTCACTTCATTAAGGTTTCAATCAAACATAAAAAAAAAAAAAAAAATAGTCATTTTTCTGAAAAATGTCTTCTTAAAAATATTTTTTTTTTGAAACATCTGTATTTATTTTGCGAAATAAATGGAGCCTTAAAGAGCTAAAATAAATCAAGAGCCGGTGGTCCCAATGCAATTTTATAGGACAAACTTTGTTGCTCATCTTTTCTTCACCATGCCCAAAGGGCCACCAAAATCGACTGAGGGGTGACATGGAAAGCAATTAGAAACTATGGGGTCAATCTCAAATGAATGAAACATTAGGGACCATCGCCAGAATTACACGGAAAACACAAGACCAACAATCAATTTTCCCATTTTTGAGAGAGAGACGGTGGGAAAAGGGAAAATCTCAAATAAGAACCCAAAATGAGCCTATTTTCTCCAATAAAGACCCGAAGTGACCGTTGTCCCAAATAAATACCAAAAGTGGCTAACAAGTCTCAAATAAAGACCTGAACTTGCCGGTTGGCCAAAATGTTCACCGGTCGGCGAGAGTGTGACATTTCCGGTTGTCGCGACCTACCCTCGGGGGGAGGGAACGGGTTTAGGGGTATTGCCTAAAGAACGGACCTAAGGCCCATGATTAGGCGTGGGCTCTCCCAACCCCATACCTCGGTTGACGTTGGGATATTCTTAAGAAATTTTGCACAAAATGAGTCACCACTAGCCTATTGGGGTCGGCTAGAAACCAAATGAGGCATGAGAGTGTACCTCACTTCCTACACAACCAAAGAATCTATGGTCGGGGACTTGATTACACTAATTGACTAATTAATGCTCTTTCGGTACCTAATTTTGTTCATTTTAAAATAAATTATTTTTGTCAAGCAGTTTGAATTAATTATATACATATCCTAACATGCGAGGTGATCATGTGAGTGCGCAATCATTAAAATAACAATCATAGCTACCAAGATCCTAATTACAATAAAATTAAACACATGCAATTAAACATAATTAGATATGCAAATTAAACATATGACATAATCAATATGCGAGCAAATAAATGTCTAATTACACTAAGAAAGCAAGATATAGCAATTCCTAATCAAACACCATCATTTTTTAATTTTCGAAATTTTTAATTTTTTTAAAAAATTTTAAATTTTAATATTTTTTAATATTTTTTTAGATTTTCGAAGTTGTTTTTTTTTTTTTTAAAAAAATAATTTTTTTGAGACCGGACCGGGTCCGAGCCGAGGGAGAAAGGAAGATGGGCCGGCTCACGCCTGGGCCCTCGTGAGGGGGAAAAAAGGAAAAAAGAGGCGGGCGGCGAGCCGGGCCTTTAGGCGTTTTTTTATGTTTTTTTTTTCTCTTTTTTTTGTTGTTTTGTTCTTTTTTTTTCTCTTCTTTTTTCTTTTTTAGTGACTAATTCATAATCTTGTATGCGATTGAGTCATGAATACAATAGTAAAATTTATGTGTCAACACCGTGGCCGGAATATGGGCAATCTTGTCCAAAAAATATAGATAGAAATTAACAAACCCTAAAAACCACCCCCAAACTCTTCACGTTCTTTTGACCTATTCATCTTCTCACGTTTTTGTCCTTCTTTCTCCATTATTTGTCCTCTTTCGCGAGCACGGAAATTTTCTGTTAATGGAACACAAATTGAAACACAACAAGAAATTTATACCTTCGTTTCTTCACATCTTCTTCTTTTGTTTTTTGTCTTTGTTTCTTTCTACGAAGAAGACAAATATTGAGTAAAGCCACCTTTTCGTTATTGAGACACTCGATTCTTCATTATCTTTTCCTAGGTTCGCCATACACTTTGATTTACACTCTCGTTCAACGAGGTCAGTTTTGTTCAAATTGAAAGTGAGAGAGGGAGGGAGGGAGGGAGGGAGGGCACATACCTTTGAAACTCAAGGAGACAGGGATCTTGCTCCATCAACAGAGAATTTGGGTTTCTCCAAACGAGAGGAGACAAATAACGTAAACAATGAAGAGCGAAAGAAGAATGTGAAGAGTTTGAGGGTTTTATTTTTAGGATTTGTTAATTTCTATCTATAACCTTTTGGGACAAAATGCCACCGGAAATGTCACACGCTCGCCGGCCGATGAACATTTTGGCCAGCTGGTGGGTTCAAGTCTTATTTGAGACTTTAGCCACTTCGGATCCTTATTTGGAACAATGGTCATTTTGAGTCATTATTTGAGAAAGTAAGCTCACTTTGGGTCTTCCCATGGGAAAATGGAGGAGGCGGAGAGTGGAGAACGACAAGGCGACTCACTGTGGGGCCACCGCCATCCCCCCTCCACCCCGACGTCTCCCAGGCTGACAATGCATTGTCTTTCCAAGCTTCTCATCTCCTTCACTCCTTCTCGACCTCCGAGCGTGGCATGCAATTTTCCGCATCATGGATGACGCCTTGATTGACTTCAGTCTCCATGTTTCGTCAACACCCTTTTCAAGCTAGTGATGATGGTAGTATGTACACACTTGAGATCGTCATTTGGGCGAACATGATGAAATGTGTGGCTCGTACCAGCAGGAGGTCGTTCTGCTACTTCTGTGGGAGATCTATTCTTGAAATGTCTAAAGCGAGAACGAGAGATTGAGTTCTAGAATGACAGAAGGTTCAGTGAAGCAATGTACTTGCGCTGGAACCCGTCATGGTATAATTACAGCATTCGGAGAAAGCGGTCGTTTTCACTTGGCATTGACCATTATGTAATTCTCCTACAGTATAGGAATCACGGTCGGAAAAGGGACATGTTGGAATCAATTGCTGTCATTTTAGACAGATTTCTGCTTTAGAAAAAGTGTAATCTTTTTGGAACTACTGGAGATAAAAGTATTTCAATGTCGTTTACGTGAGATCCCTAGTCTTGCTCAAAATAGCATTCTCTTTGCCGTGAGTTCTGAAAATTTACAAGCAGTAACAATCTGTACCTGTTGAATCGGGCTTGTGCATGTAGTGAATATTTGGGATGAAATCCATAGTAAAAAATGCAAGAGCTAGTAGATACATGGCAGGGAGTCATGGTAGTTCCAAGATGAGCTTTTTTGCATTTACCTCATCCAGACTGTCTTCCTATGATCTTAGGCATAGAGAATCAAGGAAAAAGAAACAGAAGAAGGCCAGTGCTGAGAATGGCATGTACTTTCCCAGAGATGAGAAGGTCAAATTTGGAGAGGCTGTCTGAAGCTCTGCTCAAATTGGCCATGATCCCTAAAGTAGTGTTCTATGTTTTGCTGGTCAATCGACTAATGGTGTAGATTCTGAAATTAGCTGTTTCATTCCCCCCCTTGCCCATTTAATTCGTTTCATTTTGATTTGGGTGAAGGCATGAAGACCCCGCAAAATGTATCCAACAGCAACTTTGTTTACTGGCCATTGAGGTGTAGCAAAATCGCTAAGTATGGGCAGCCAGGCCCAGCAGACGACTTCCTTTGAAAATAGGTTCTTCATTATCATTGTGACCTTCTTTAGAGCACTACTTTGGCCATATGTTTTTAGGCAAATCATAATGGTATTCTGTATTTCTAATTTGGCTTATTATAATGTTAGTTTTGAGAGATCTAGTTTTGTCATGGGATATCTAATTCCTTGCATTGCAGGAGGAGAACCATTCTTCTTTGCCTAATTTTGTGATAGTTTTTTTTCATTTAACCAAATGCTTTACTCCACATAACAGGAAAACTTGTTCTCAGTATATATTCTTATGAATATTCTAGCTCAGCCGAAGCCAATTACCTGATTATCAGATTGGTATGCCAATGATATAATGAATTGCCCGATGGCTGATTATTGAATGAGCTGGAAAGCCATTTTAGTTCTAGGGACATATCAGCTTGTTGGCCTCTCAGTAGCTTTATGAAAATAAGATTTTATTGGCATTGTCACAAAGCCTGATGAACTTATAGTACACACTGAATATAAGCAAAACACATTAATATTCCAATCTTTATATCCAGTAGTAAGATCATGGAGTGCACATGCTTACTTATCAGTGAAAACTGCTAGCATCCACCATTAGAAATCCATGTCTCCATGGGCTATACTCAACGATGGTCCAACTCTTACTTAAGCCAATCTGGGAACAGCATGAAGATGTAAGCCATTGTCAATGTGAAGGGTGAACATGACCTTGTAGGTCACAGGTCTAGTTTCATCAGCTAATCTGAAATGGAAGAAGCGAAGGAGAGCTACTGAAACTATCTTCATCTGGCGGTAAGCGAAATCCTTTCCAAGGCAGATCCTAGGACCAGCCTGCAAATAGGAAAGTAGGTTTGTCACTGAAGATGCTTGGTATATGTACACACACTTTGAACATTCAATTCATGAGGACTTGGGATAAAGAAACGAACATGGAATGCAACAAATTTGAAAGGTGATTCATTTTGGAAAATTCCATCCTTCAACCATCTTTCAGGTTTGAAATCCTCAGCATCTTCTCCCCAGACGTTATGCATTCTTGCCATTGAGTAAGCCAAGTAAGTAACGGTGTCCCCTGCTTTCACGTGGAAGCCATCTGGGAGAACATCATCTGTCTTGGCACATCTGCTATCCTGTAGTGCAGAAGTGTGAAAGATCAAAGTTAGCATGTATTGATACAAAATCTGAAGCTTGTTAAATGCGTGTTCTCTTTGGCTTGTGCTTGCTTTGTAATTGCCAATCTGATGGATTTCTAGCATCTGCTGTGTTGCTGATCATGTTTTGTTCAGAAGAATATTGACTCTTCTGCGAGGCATTTGACATTTGAATACAATTTAAGGACTAGTTGCATGATGGCAATGCAGTAAGAGTAGCACTAGTATTTGTTCTTGAATTTAGAGATGAGTGAAAAGCTAGCATTTGATCTGTGGTGGAAAAATGTGAGCTCTATAGTTGTTTAATGGGAATTAAAGGATTCCCGAACATGCACTTAAGCAAAATTTTCAGTCTGTCATAAATACAGGTGGATGATGCATCGTAGCTTCTAAAGTCTGGAAAATCATGATGTCTTGTGGTGCAACTCCAGTGGCAATTTACTCAGACCCATTGTGATTCAATGATGTGTTGATGAATTTATTTGAGTTCATAATATCTCGAGTTAATTTTGAACTTTTTGTTTTCTTTTTCTGTGATCAGTTTGGGATTTGAACTTCAAATCTTACAAGTAAACAGTAGATTACCTGTGGGACTGCAGGATACAGCCTCAAAGTCTCTGTGAGTGTGGCATGAAGGTAGTGCATTTGGCCAAGCACCGGATCAGCTATTCTTTCAACGAATTCATCTGGGTTAGCTTCACTTGCCTGATCTCCAATAACTTCCTTTATTTCGTCCACAATCTTTTGCTGCACCAGGGGGTTTTTACAGAGCATGTAGAGGAACCATGATAAGGTATTTGCACTAGTATCTTTTCCCGCAATCATGAAATTCAGAATTATATCCCTCAAGTACTTCTCGTTCATATTCTTGGGATCTTTCTCGTGCTCGAGCAAAAATCTGGAGAGAATGTCCTCCTTGTCATTCTTGTAGGAAAAAAATGGGAAAATGAAACATCAGCCTGGGGAATTGCCAAACAAAAAACCTGGAAAGTAGTATGACAGTCATGAAAACAATCTTAAGATGGTGCCACAAGTTCTATTCAGAATTCTTCCTCTCAAAATGGTCCTTGAGCTTCTACAGGATTCTTCCATTGTTCTTGTTATTAAAATTTTCCACAACATCGCAACATCACATGCCATAATGTATCTTCCTAACTTGAGTAGTGGCTTGACAAAAGAAGAGCACAAACTTCAAAAAATCGAACAGCTAAATGCACACTAAGTACTTACAATTTACACGTTCACTACTAAAATTTTAAAAAGAACTCACCTGATCTCGCTGGGCTGTGAGTTGATTCCTCTTGATCTTTATAAGTTGATGCACAAAATTGTCGATGAGTTTAATGTCATTCCTAAGACGAGCTTCTGAACCGATGTTGAGAAGTCTTTTGAGTTCCCAAGAAGGATCGATATATCGCCAGTAGGTTAGTGCATTTGCCTCATCAAAAGCTTTCATGAAGGCTCTTCCCCCTTTGCTTGAACCTTCCAAGCAATTCAATTCCACACCGAATCCAACTTTGAAGATGGAATCCAAAGTGCACCTCATCAATATATCCTACACACAAGATTTAAGACAATATGATGAGCAAACTAATGCACAATGTCCTGTTTCCTTCTTTTCTACTGTCACGACCATCGTAAGGATATGTCCTTTCTTCTACTGTTATGGTTGCCATCTCTCTCTCTCTCTCTCTCTCTCTCTCTCTCTCAAATTGTTTGGGTGGAGGCCGAGGAGGACTGATGACTACCACGCGATGGTCGCTCCTATTGTCGGGTGACCCCAACAGTTTTCGTCTATCCTAGGTTTCTCTTCAAGACTAGCTATATCTAATCCTCTTTAGATTGCATACATATCCAATCATTTTCAGACAAAGCTACATATCTATCAAATCCGGACGACCAATTTCATTATATTTCGATATTCTGTCGGAAATATGCGGTCTTTATGTTTGATTCCATTCACCTTATGTTTCTTTCAGAGTGGTTTTGATCGTCGTGGAGTTCTCGCCATTCAAAAATTAAAACTACTCACTTGCATATCGAATCCCTCTGAAGCGGCCGATAGCTCCTCCACGACCTTGACCAGCTTCGCAGCATTCTTCCTGAACACGCCACAGCTAAAATCTCTGAGCACCCTTGTCGCAAACTCAAAGCCGGCGACCTTCCTCTGTATCTTCCACTTCTCTCCGTCCACCGCGAAAATCCCCTCCCCTAACAAATCCTTCATTATATCTATGTCATACTTTCCCTTCGTGTACTTATTGAAGTTGGTCTTCAATATGTGCTCGACGTTCCTTGCATCCGTTGTGTAAATGCCACTCTGGTACGGCGCGAGGAGCCGGAACGTCGGAGATCTCCTCGCGACTCCGGTCAGGTAGTCGTAGAGCCGGTTGAAGTAGACAAGTTGTCCGAAGACCGTCCCTCGAACGGGCGGATACTTAGAGCTCCGGAGGGACTTGCCGGTGAAGGTTTTCAAGAGGAGGAGAGCGAAGGCGATGGAGAGGGCGACTGGAACGAGTGCTGCGGAGTAGAGCACCGTCGACACGATGTTGATGCCCATATTTTTTTTTCTCTGGTAAAGAAGCTGGACGGCAACGAGTATGAAGAGCACCGTCGACACGATGTTGATTTCCTTGCGTTGATTTATAGCTCAAGGCTCTTGACTTTGTCCATTTGTTTCACTTAGCTCTTTAGAATATAAGAATGTAGGAATTGCTGTGCATGTTCAGGTTTTATCTGTTTGTTGTGGAGGAAGTCAAGTAGTACTTGACAAGTACTCAGATGGCCTGCCACTCTTGGTGGTGAAGCTTCAAGCTTCATTTATCTTAATCAAAGTATATAAATATAAACCCTGAATTTCTTTTCTTTTTTGTTATGGAAAATTTACTGGGCATAAAACTATAAGCATTGAATTACATTTGGGCAATATTCAATCACGTATCCATTTGTTTTGTGCAAATTAAATGATATAGAAAACATTTTCCTATAAATGAAAATTTCTTTTGTTTTGCAAAAATATTTAGTCATAAATTATTATTAATGAAAACTTTGTTTATTGACTAATTATTTCAAGTGATATAAGTGATTAAATTTTTTTCTAAATCATTCATTTTTTTATAAAAGAAATGGACCTATGTTATTAGACTAAACCAATTAAATGACATAATATGGTTATTTTCCTTATTTTCCCCTCCCTTTATCATGCCTACTATGGTCAAGATCATAGAAGGAATGAGTTTCTACCTCTACTAGGGTTTTATTTCTAGGTAGGTGAACTTGAACCGCACAAAGCTAGTATCATTTCAATGAGTGATAAATAGTATTCTTTACAAGTCATTTTGCTCAAGAGATTCAAGGTCGGATGAATGGAAACTATGAAGATCATTTCATTCGAATGTACTTTCATTTGATTTTAGCCGGACATGTCGAGATAGGGCATGAGATGGAAGTCAAGGGAGATAATCTTTGGTTTAATAAATTATTAGGGAAAAAATCATTTAAAATAAACCAAGATATGGTGTTGCCTACGTGGCACATGAATAATATAAAACAAACTTCGTTGCTCACGGTTTCTTCCCCCCTTCGAAATGCCCAAAAGGGCCCCCAAAACTGACCGAGGGGTGCAATCGAAAGAGATTCGATAGTACAAGGCTAACTTTAATATAAAATGAAACGGTTGGGACTATCACTAGAATTACACGCAAATCACAGGATTACGTGTGATTGAGATGTGGTTAGTTGGGAAGCAGAGATTTCGCAAGCGTAGGAAATGATGGGCAAGCTTTGGTTTGATCTGTGTGTTGTGGGGCAAGTTTGAGACCTTGGAAGTGGTCGGCGAGGCGAGCTGGTCAACAAAATAATTATTAAAAAATCAAATAAAAAATATTATTAAAAATTTATTCACGTTAGCATCAGCTAGACAATTGGCCATGTTGACGCCAGTCGGTCAAAAATGTCAACACTAGCCGACCAAAATTAAAAGGGACATCGGGCTACGGAAGCACGCCAAGTCAATGAAAATGACTCTAGATTACATAAGCACGACAGGTCAATATAAAGGAACTTCGGGCTATAGAAGCACGCTGGGTCTATTAAAAGGGACATCGGGCTACGGAAGCACGCCGGATGAATATAAAGGACACTAGGCTACGGAAGCACGTCGGGTCAGTGAAAAGGGCTTCAAGCTAAGAAAGCACGCCGAATCGATGAAAATGACATCGGGTTACGGAAGCACACCAGGTCAGTAAAAGGACTCTAGGCTACAGAAGCACGCCAAGTCAGTGAAAAGGGCTTTAGGCTATGAAAGCACACCGAATCTCAAGGCTTCAAGGAGCAACTTGAACGTCAAGTATTACTCAGTCTTCAAAGAAATATTACATGTCAGATATAATTAGAGCAAAAACGTATATGCATTCATTAAAGACGTAGACAATTTGAGCTACTCTAGAATGCACATTTCAAAGTTCAATGAGGTTTTCATCCATTCAATAAATGTTTATGCATAATGACTTTACCATATTTGCATCACCTAAATTTCCATTAGAGAGAATTGTCCTTCAAGACAATGACATAGATTTATACTAAATGATAGACTTTTAGTTAGAAAGGACTTTCACTTACTCTCATTTAGAATGGCTATTTTATGAGAATCACTCCTTCATATTGACAAGGGTCCGAGTATTCTCGCAAGCAGTACAACATTACCAATTTGAGAGGTCTTTAACAGGGCCCATAATGTAGGCTTTGTCAATGGCTTAACAAAGGGACTCTTTGAATCGAGGCAATTAAAAGAACAACTGCGCAATCATCTCAGAGTTTACAAGTCAAGAACCCTACAAAATGAGAAAGAAATAATTTTGCTCGCACTTTTTTGAGTGATACTTATAAACATATGAACTCTCATGTTAATTCAAATGCCATAATCTGAAGAGACTTTGTAAGGGACGTAATATAGGCTGGGTTCATGGGTTGAGAAATGAAAGGATCATTAGGCTCAAAATATATGTAAAGGGTGAGAGTTGATGATCATCTTGGCATTACCACTAGTCTTCTTTTTCATCATCGAGGATTGTCTTCATAAGGCGCCTCATTGATTGTGAAAACTCAGCATTCGAGTCCTTTGAGTATTACTCCATTGGAAATACAACCTTTTTACAATCGATAGTCCTTATCTTGACTCTCCTTTTCCATCTATGGGCATCGGCATTGCTTTTACCATGCACACCGCTTTTTCATGCTCCTAGTTCTCATTCGTTTTTTCTTCACTTCTTTTTTCATGGGCATTGGCCTGGCTTTTACAAAGTACATTGCTTTTTCATACCCCTTAGTTCTATTGAATGACGTTTTTTAACATTTGGATTTTTAGGAGGTCTTCATCTTTTGCCAGCACTCTAGACCATACTATTTGAACAATTACTTTTTGCCTTGCCCCAATGTGAGGGATGATCACCAACTGGGTTTGAAGAAATGAAATTGCAAGCTCAAGTGGGCTATGCAAAGGATATATGTATGTAGAAGAAATGCTCTTCGTTATCCTAAGGAACTTAAATTACCACATAAATTCAATGTAATAACACGACTTGAAAATTGATGCAAGTGAAAGCAAAAAAATTCCTTTTTATTTTCTCACCTCATGATGCTATCTTACATCCCATTTGCCCCAATGTGGGATGGTTCTTGACAGGGGTAATTTAAATTTAAAAAAAATCTCCATAAGTGTATAAGGCTTAAAGGGGTTAAGCAATGGATCACATGTAGTATTTGGGATAGAAAAATGAATTGCCCCTCATCATTTTGGTCATCGTACTTTCGCGAGAAAACTCTTTATCTTGTAGATATTGAACTTTCTATACTCATCTCACAAATGTATAAGTAGGGGACTGTGTATAGGATAAAGCTTGCCTTTCATCATCCTAACACGTCTCATTCAACATTCTTAAGCATTGATGTCACTCTATTGAATTGTCTATCTTGACAAATCTCCACATGAAATTGGTGAGTTAAATAGGCAAAATCACTATGGAAATTCTCTTTTGAGAAGAGTCTAGCAACTTTAAGCATGAAAAGCTTTTGTGACTTCAAACAGACAATTTTCTACACTCAAAAATGCTCTCGTAAGTATTAAAAACATGATTTCAAGTGTTCATTCAAGGAATTGTCCCACGAATTGTCCTTGGATTGCCCCCTATCGAAATGGAACAAACACACAAATTGATCAATCGAGGCTGAAAATTCGATCTTTGATTTGATGAATTCTTACTTTTGCCCCTGCACAAAACAACGTGCATGAATAGGATACTATACAACATCAAAGTAAATGCACATGGAATATCCATTTTGGTTTGGGTGGAGATTTTGTCTTAGTCGGGTCACTACCAAAATCTGTCATGTCCCCAATTTGTCATCTGCAAGGGAAAGAACAAAGTGTCATTTCCTAAAATTAATCATGTTCAAGGACAAGACGTACCTCTTTCACCAGAGAATGATGTACTTGCCATTTATTTTCTTATTAATGTGCAAGAATGAAAATTCCGTCAAGCATGGAAATATAAAACACTTTGCTTGACTCTTCAAGATGGATATTTCAAGTGGTATCGAGATGTGACCCATATTAACTTTTTAGAACTGTGTTCTCAATCTTGTTGGGAAACATTTGAGCCAATTGATCTATCATCGCAACCCGATGCGCCTTTTCCAGATGCTTCCTCATCAGGCCAAGAAAATAATGCTCATGAATCATGTGTGCTTGAGTTCTTCACCCTCCTTGGTCCTCACGAAAATGAGATGGTTCAAAAGTCTTTTGGCTTTCTTCTTCAGGTCGTAATTTCTCAATCGTTTTGATCCGCCCTTTTAGCTCTCGACCGTGTAAGGATAGGTGAGCAGGATCGCTCCATAATCACCTATTTCGAGGAAATGAACACACGTATAAGCACAAGGTGAAAATAGGGAACCGGTCCATGATGATAATCTGATCGATTTTTCATTTTCATTTTTTTTTTCATTTACTCATGAAAAGTTCATACAATAAGGGAATTTCCTATTAAAAAAACTAGAAAAGTAGACACCCTAACAAAACCAAAATTCCTAAACATGAAATAGGAAAGGCCAAAATTTAAAACTCCCTAATAAAAACAATAAAAACATGAATTGAAAATAAATTCTCCAAAGTTTTTTTTTTTTCTAAATGATCCATTGCATGGCAATTTCCTCATTTCATTCTTAATTGACAAAAGGAATTAAATCAATGATTGACCTAGATTGTCATGGACGGACCAAAAGTATGACAAAGTAAGTAAATTGCATAGTATAGAGATAGAAGACTTACTTCACCAAGGAAACTCGATGGTAACCACATAGACATGCATATGAGATGTGAGGCTCAATTTCTACTCTAGACAGGCTTAGCAAAATGAAGCCACAAGGATGATCGAACCAGAAATTCTCGAAGCACCCGTTTCTCTCACTACAACCCCATCATCCTCAAACCCTTAAGATTTCCGTATTTCAAATGCTTCTAAGATAGATTATCTCTATGAAGTCTCTCTTAGTGACGAAACTAAGATCTTTGAAACCCAGCTTCCTTTGATGAACCCCTATTCAACTTTTGCTAAACCCACTTCATCATTTTCACCCATCCGCTCTATCCGTCAACTCATTTGCCAGACTCCCAAGGAAGTAAAGGAATATGTTCAGTCCTCTAAGTTCGACCAGCACCCCATTCCTGCTACTGAAAAAGAGTACTTTGTTACTCTTCAGATCCCTCTAGAGTTTCCTCGACAATGGATCTAGCAGGGATATTTCTATGTTCATTATGGAGTTGTTCATCTTGCTCTTACTTTTCATGGCCAAAAAGGTTTGCCAATTGTGGCAAGAATCATGTTGTTAGATACCAAGTTTTTAGAGTACCAGCATGCTTGCATAGGTACTGTTCAAACTACTTTAAATGCTGGAACAGTCTTCGTGACATTATATCCAAATTTCAACATTGCCCTTTCAGATCCCAATTACTTTCTTTTCTAAAAGTCTAGATCCATCTCACTGGGGCACCTCAGACTGCTTATTCTATAGTAGCAACTTTGCATTACCAAATGGTCTACAGAGTGCAGAACCATGTGCTTGATTTAAATTTCCACAATAAAAATGAAGATGCTTTGTTCATTTCCATGCAAAATGATCAAGTATCATGCATTCATGTCCCTAGACAGATCCCAAAAGAAAAGTTGGTCACGCTCCTTCCAGAGACGTGGATACCAACTATGAAAAGCTTCACCAAAGCAACAAGTTTTTCCAATCATCAGATTCTGCGTTTGTCAGAAAAAAGGATGGAATTGTTTCCATTAAATTTGGCAAGGAAAAAGAAGAAAATCCCTCTATCTTACAGACTCTTTTTATGATTGAGCCATGTGTTCCTGAGTCTATTTCCGAACTAGATCCAAAAAAGCTTGTTCGACACTTTAACAGTGATGGACATCATGTCCATTACTATAAAGACCAGTATGGCCATTGTTTTTGGGACCCTTTCTGCCAATGTTCTTATTGTACACATTCTCCTGATGAGGTAGATCCATTTGCAAAATCTCCGCCTCGGAGAAAAAAGCCAAAGAACCCTATGTACCAAAGGCACCTGAATGGAGACCCCTCCATTGATACTCTTGGTGAGTGTAATAAATTTCAGTTCATGGTTTCATATACACCAACACCACCACCAAAGTTCACTGCTTCCTCTCCAATATCACCAGATCCACCACAATCACCTCCTCCATCTCCTCCTCAGATAAAAACTAGCCATATCCCTGTTTTATAAGCTAATTGTAAAATGGGCCAAGAAACATTCATACCCACTTGAGGTTTCACCAGAAACACCACCTAGTTCTTCCATTGCTATGTTCCAAGAAACAGACTTTCCTCCTCTTGTTCAGGAAAGTTCTAAACTCTCTTTTCTTGCCTCAAAAGAGTTTATCGATTCACAAGGCAAATATAGGCATGTTCCTAAGATACCTGCCCCAACTGATGTGGATGAGCATGGAAGACAAAAAAGAACTCCTGTTGCTGAAGCTGTCTTAAATTGGCAATCAAAGACTCTCCTTGCACACAACAATGCTTTCAAAGCAATTGATTCCAAGATTGGAAATGTGCAACAAGATTTGCGAAGATATAAAGAAACCACCAAGACGATGCTTTCAGATTTCCAGAAGAGGCTTCATGCCTTAGAATCTGGACAACATCTAGGCTATCACCATCTTGAAAGTCCTAGAGCAGAAATAGAAAAGCTTAAAAAGCAAATCCAGATCCTTGAGGAAGGAAGGCTCAATCCATTTCCAACTACTTTGTGAGTAGATCCTCTCCCTCCTCCACCACCTCAGACGTCTATTTTTGCTGCTATTACTGATGCATCTATCAGACAGGACAAGACAGATGTGGCTAAGATGAGGAATTTTCTTAAAGAACTTGATCGCATAAGAAAAAAAAAAAAAGAAAGAAAAGATGCCCGAGAAATCCTCTCTTATCATAAGGGAGCCTGATCAAGTGATGTTGTCAAACCCGTTGGAATCCTTTTTAAGAGATTTGGGTAATCAAGAACCACAGCCTGATCTTGATCCTGTTGTTCCACAACCTCCACCCCAAATTGATCCTATTATCCCAACAGATCAAATTTTGTTTCCAATAGAACCAGCTTTTCCAAATATTATTGATACTAAATCATACTCAATATCTCTTTCATCCTCATCGTCATTTTCAATCCCTACCATTGATTCCCTTCCTATAGCACCAATAACTTCATCAATATTCATGGTCGATCCTCCATATCATGATATGGAATCAAATCCTTCTGAACTAGAAGTTGTTTAGCCAAACAGTCACTCTCAGAGTGTGTCCACTTCATCAAAGCAGTTTTTCATTATTGATGACATACCTTACCACAAATGGCCAAAAGACTTGAGGAATTTCATACTTGGCTGAATACCTAAGCTATTACCAACCAAGACAAGTATGACGTTCTTTTCAACTTTGTCACAAGGTTCACATGTAACCTCAAACTTTGGTGGCAATCTTTAGTAGAACAAGATCAAATGCATTTTTTGCTCTCCCCAAATTTTGGCCATGCCATTACCCTTCTATATCACTTCTTTGTGAGAAAACCTATTAATCTCATAGAACTCAAAAGAAGAGAATTTTTCAAAAGAAAATGTTGTTCTCTTCAGAAAAAACATCTTGATAAGTATTATCGTGAAATGCTTAAGCTCTTCTATCAAATTGGAGATGATGCAAACTTTAAACATGTTTTCTTGACCTCTATCCCCAAAGAATTATCTCAAACAGTAGAAAGGACTTTTCTATCTAGACAGAGAAGGATCCAAGATGTTCCGTTGGGAGAAATTCAACAAGAAATTCAATTTGGGTCCTCATGACTTCGGCTTGGTCAAAGAGCCAACCTAGGTCGCGGGCATGCGGACCGAGGTGAGTACTCTTGACAAAAAAAAAAAACTTTGGGATTGAGATGGGCAACTCATACCGTGGGCATGAGGTCGAAGCGATATCCATCTCAATACCATCCTAGATCATCCTATACGGCCCAAGTCTAGCGGCAGATTGTGTGTGCAAAAGTGTAGTGTAAATGCATAAGCATGCACGACAGTTTATATCAAGCAACACTTCATAAATGAAAGTAAATCATACATCCATACACCTCCCTGCAAAACAAAGATTAGCAAGCACTTCCCCTTATACCTCACATCCTGCAAGAACTTTTAACACCTTAAACGTAAGGGGCGTACTTGGGATTCTTGTTGTCAAACAAAATTTTTTCAAAGAAAATTGGTCTAAGCCCACTAAGAGTTTTAACTCAAGTCCTCAGTGGAGTTGCCAAGCTGTCGAGACCAAATTTTAGGTGAACCATCTAGGATTTGGCTAATGGATTACTAAGCCTAAACTTAGCTCGGGCTCTCCCAAACCCATATCAATTCGCGACTTAAATTCAAGTTCTTAACATGCCATTGATTTTTCAGTTAGGAGTCATCACTAATCTATTTTCGGTGGGTCAATTAGAAACATAAATAAAGTAATAGGAGATTTACTTTATTTCTACGAACCAGAGATTATGAATTTGGAGACTTGGTTACGCTAGATTTCTCTGACGCCCTTTCGGTACCTTTCTCTTTTGTTTTGAAAAGAATGTTTTGTAGGTAGTTTAAATTGATTTTAATTTATCTCTTATATATACGGGTGCACAAACCACCAATTTAATACCCAAATAAAGCAGTGAATAAATTGCAAGACTTACCTCGGGGCATCGAAAGCATATGCAATGTTAGATCAAAATTCACATCAGTAATACTAGATATGATTTCTAATTAACACGCAATTACTTTTTTTTGTTTTCATTTATTTAATGAGAATCATGCTTTATGCAATGCATGCTACTAATCTAACATGAAATGAAATGACGCGACAATATGACCTAAGCTATATGACGAAAATAAAATATAAGCATGCAGTCTATCCTAAATAATGAAATTGATTTATTCAAAGACAATTTTTTGGTATTTTCTATGAAATTCGAAATTAGAAAAATGTGAAAATTATCTGTGTATATTAAGATGTCATCCAATTTGTATTAGGAATTAGGTTAAACCAAATCATAATTTAAACTAGAACATTATCTTAACTAAGTAATCCTAAAATGCAACCTATTAGGAGAAATGATCTAAACCTATAATTAATTAAAAAAATAAACATGCAATCTTATCCTAACATGCAATGACGTACAAAGAATGCCCTAATTCTAGTTTTTTTTTTTTATGAAATTCGAAATTAAAATTGACACATAATTAAATGTGCAATTTAAAAAAAAAAAAAAAAAACCTAACATCCTAAATGAATGCATTTTTTTTTTTTTTTTTGGACTTTCATTTTTCAAAAATTCGAAATAAATGAATTCCCTATGCAAAATAACCCTAAAACAATAAACCTAATCTAACTCAAAATTTTTGGATTTTCTTTTACGAAAACAAAATCGATCAAACGGCATGACAGCAAATCAGCAAGATAAAATTGATATCCATAAATTGACGAATCATATCTCGCACATGGGATCAGATTGGTCAATTTTAATAAAACCGCGAATGGAATCTCAAGCGTAAGATCGGATTGGCGATTTTTGTGCGATTGCGAGTTAGATTTTGGGCGCGAAAATCAGGCTGCAATCCCTAATTTAAAATGCTTGAATACTTCAAATAAAGAAACAAAGTATTAAAAAAATGAAATGAAATAAAATAAAATAAAAAACCACCTAATTTGAATTTTCTCCAAATCCGGGTTTAACGAACGGCGGCTCATAGATCACGATGGGGCCTCGATGTGGCTCAAGTACGGGTGGCTGTGGTAGTGGACAGCCGAGGGTGATGGGTCGCCGTCGATCGGAGCTCCGGTGAGGGGGGCAGCAAGCACGGACCAACAGCGAGCAAAGGAAGACACGGCAACAGCAGCGGCGTTGCTCGGATGGAGAGCTCGGAGCGGCGTGTAGGGGGCCGGCGCTCAGACGACGGGTGGAGAAGGCGGGCAATGAACTGCCATGGTGTTAGCGACAATAAGCAGATCGCGTAATGAGGCAACGGCGGCGAGGCGGACGAGATCATGGGATCTACAGGTTGCAGGTGAGGCAGATGGGCTAAGGGCGGAGGCACAGCAGGTGAGGCGGACAGGAGCAGCGGTGGCGAGTAGTGGCGTTGTATGGAGGGGGGGCCCGCAAGTGCTGCAGCAGTGGTGCTCATTGGTTACACAACAGAGCTGCACTGGACGAGCGCTAGCGGTTACGGACGGGCAAGCTGCTGCAGTGTCAATGCTCAGGTGGAGGGACAGACACGGGCCGGCACAGGCTCGCGGGTGAGGCGGTGGTGCAAGCTTGTGAGTACGGGGGAGCTCTGGCGATGACAGGCAAAGGCAGCGTCACGACTTCAGGCGCGCAGAGCGGCGATGGCTCAAGAGGGTGATGGGAAAACAATAACAATTCGAACAATATCGAATTAACGCAATGGAATAAAATAATATCCCCTCTTATGTAAACCTAATAGAAATCGATATAGTAGAGTAAAATAAATACTAAGCACGCGAACACAAGACAATTTTTTACGTGGAAAACCTCCTCGATGTGAGGAGATCAAAAAACCACGGGACCGGAGTCCACCTAAAATTCTTCACTATCAACAAAATTGGGTGAACAATGTTTTTCTTTAGCAAATATTAGAGGTACATAGCAACAAACACCTCAAGAACATAATTCTTGGCAATACACTTGAATTTCACAATATACCAAGGATAAATCTGACCAAAAACGCATGTTTTGATCAATCCACAAAAAACTTGATGTATGGAGCTTCAAATGAAAATCAAACCATTTAGATTCAAGAAAATTGCGCCACGAACATGCTGACAAAATTTTAGCTCAATCGGATCACGAATCGACCTCTGATGTCAGCTTGATGTAAATCAAATATTGCTCAAATCCTCGGATTTTCTGCTTTCTATTTTTCTCTTATTACTATTTCCCTTTATGGCTACCACTTTATATAAATAGTGAGAAACTCTATTTCTCCATATAACTTATCATATAGACTCAAGCCCTTTTTTGGCTTGCAACTTATTAGGCTTTCTCCACGTAGGAGTGAACCCAACTAACAGAGGGCTCGAGGTTTGCTGAGCGACGGTGAGGCTCGGTGGTGCGACACGGAGGTGCGGCGCAGTGGGGCGATAGCAGCGGTCATCGGCGGGGAAGGCACACGAAGAAGAATAACAGTGCTCTGTTCTGTCTCTTCTCTTTTTTTTTTTTTTTGTTCTTTTCTTTTCTGCTGCCTTGTCGCACACGTCCTCTCTCTCTCTCTCTCCTCTCTACAACCCCCTCTCTGTTGTACTTTCAGCAGAAGCAAAACCCAACTTTTCGTGCTTTCTTTGACTCAAAAGCCAAGAAAACCCCAAAGAACGAAAATAGAACCCCCCTCTTTTATTTTTTTCACGATTTCTCTCATGCTCCTCTCTTTTTCACGAACTGTGGCCGTGTGTTTCTATTGTGTGGCCTCCCTCCTTTCGGTAGTGTAGCAACCTATTTATAGGTGAGCGGACTAGAGTTTTAAATCAACATCCACGCAATATTTCTTCACCGATTTTATCACATTTTGATACAAATTTAAGATTGTGATAGAATTTTTCTCAAATCTCAAATCTTACAAAGATGAGCTTGCAATATTTTTATCACACTTGCCATATCCGATAATATTGAAAAATTCCCATCATATCCCGGAAAATTTCAAATCATTATTTCTCACAAGATAATTTTTGTCATAAAAGAAAACAGGGTAGGCCAATTTGCTCCTTTCGTGGGCTTAGTCCAACCTGTCAATTTAAAACTCAAAACTACCAATTTGAACCCAACTGTCATTAATCCAATGCAAATGCAAATTAAAAATAAATGCACATAAAATTATATGCTATGCAATTAATTAATTAATTTTAATTTTTTTAGGAGTTAAAAATTAATCCCTAATTTTCTATGCATTAAACAAATAACTGAATCACCAAAATTTAGATGTAAACACTCAGTTTGAACTTCTTTATCTTTTCCTATGATGGGTTAGAGGTCCAAACTTTAATTCTTGCAGGTGAACAAAAGATTACCGCTGGAACTGCAAGATAGAGCCTCAATGTCTCTGTGAGCGTGGCATGAAGATGGTGCATTTGGTCGAGCACAGGATCAGTAATTCTTTCCACGAAACAATCAGGATTAGCTTCACTTGCTTGATCTCCCATTATTTCCTCTATTTCATCGGCAATCTTTTGCTGTACTAGGGGGTGTTTGCAGAGCGTGTAGAGGAACCATGATAAGGTATTTGCACTAGTATCTTTTCCAGCAATCATGAAATTCAGAATTATATCCTTCAAGTACTTCTCGTTCATATTCCCAGGATCTTTCTCGCTCTCGAGCAAAAATTTTTAGAGAATGTCCTCCTTGTCATTCTTGTAGGAAGAAAATTTGGAAAAAAAATAATCAGCCGAAGGAATTGCCTAGGAATAAACCTATAAAATGGTACAACTTCGTGATGAAAATCTTTAGACCGCGCCACAAGTTTTTCTAGCCAGAATTCCTCTGAAACCAGACTGTACTTGAGCTTCTACAGAATTCTTTCAGAGTTATTGTTACTAAAATCTTCCCCAACATCAAATGCCCTAATGCCTCTTCCGAATTTGCATTGTGTCTTGACAGTAGAAGGGCGTAAATTTAAAGAATCGAATAGCTAAATGTACACAAGTACTCACACCTTCACTAAAAAAAGGAAGAAGAAAGTATTCACTCGCTCTCGCTGCGCAGGCAGTTGATTCCTCTTGGTTCTGGAGTTGATGCTTGAAATTGTCGATGAGTCTAATATTATTCCTGAGACAAGCTTCTGAACCGATGTTGAGAATTCTATTGAGCTTCCAAGAGGGATCAACATATCGCCAGTAGATTAGTGCGTTTGCCTCATCAAATGCTTTCATGAAGACTCTTCCCTCTTTGCTTGATCCTTCCAAGCAGTTCAATTCCACGCCAAATCCAACTTTGAAGATGGAATCCTAAGTGCATCTCATCAATATGTCCTTCAGACACGATATAAGACAATACGATAAGCAAACTAAGGTACGATGGTCTGTCATCGTCTCTATTTTAAAGACCATTACCAGCAAATGTTCTTTCTTCTACTGTTAAGGTAGCCATCTCTCTCCCTCTCTCTCTCTCTTCAAACTGTTTTGGTGAAGAATGAGGAGGACTGACGACTACCACGAGATGGTCCCTACTATGGAGAATGAGGAGGTTTCGTTTCAAGACTAGCTATTTCTAACTCTTTAGAATGCATACGTGTCTAATCATATTTCACACGTAGTTACAATATCTATCAAATCCGGATGACCAAATTGAAGTCAGGAGGCTCGCCACTCTTTTGGCTCCAAGTGCTTGATAAATGAGATCATGAGAGACGAAGTTATATTAATCATGATGAAGGGAAGCTTATGTTATTGTAAACAAAAGTATAGGAATATAAATCATGAAATCTTTGTTTTCTTTTATGGAAACTTAACTTGACATAAAAGCTATATGCATTATAATTACGTTTGGGAACCACCGTGAAATTCTTGGGGAGAGCCTTTGCCTCTAGCCTTTACGTAAATGCAAAAGAATATAGATTAAACGGTCTTCATAAAATGCAAATGGTTCTATTTGCTTTAGACTAAGTTTTCCTTAAAGCAAATTTTGTTGTAAAGGAAGGAGAATGAAGAGGATCTAAACCCACTAATAAAAGCAATCGGAGTCGGTGAAAGCTGAACCGTCAAAAAGGCCAAGCGAGGGCCATCAAAGGTAGATTTGAGGCGATGTCGGTCAGACTTGAGCTTGCAGCCCACGACCACGTTACGCTATCAGGTCTGCACGGGAAGGTGAGGGTGCGGGTGAGAGTAAAATTGGAATTTAGATAATTTAGTGAGTGCAAAGTTGAAAAATTTTATTAACCTTGAAAGTAGTTTTCTGAATATATAGAATGTGAATAATGGGTGGGAGTTGCACTGAGCTAAACGACTTTGAAAACGCCATATTTGGGCTCAAAGGCCTTTGAAATGTGTCTCCAAACACCTCAATTTTGGTACAAGAATCTTTGGAAAAGGTGAACCAAAAGCGAGGAACCTTCCAACAAGAGAGTTAATTTTCAAGAGTTATAGCTTATCATAGGCAGGATCATATAAGAATGTGTTTCAACTTCTTAGATTTCATTTCTAACTGGGTGAGTATGAATCAATCTAAAGTTGTTGGAATTATTTAAATGAATGATAAATAGTACTCTTTACACACCTCTTTCTCGAGAGATTCAAGATTGAATAAATAAAAAATATAAATATAATCTCATTCGACGTTGTCTATATCTAATTTTAACTAGGCATATTGGGATAGTGACAAATGTGTCACATTCACATTGTAAGCATCAGAGACAAAAGCCAACGCGGACATCCTTTGATTAATAGATGATTGAGGCTCCATTCGTTTTATAAAATACAACTTTCAAGAAAATGTTTTTTATATTTTCTTTCGTTCATTTCGCAAAAAATGAATTGATTGGATAAAATATTTTCCATTGATGAAAATAGTCTTCTAATATAGGGGAAATTTTTTTTTGCTTTATCCTCTTTCTTTCATTTTTAAACCAAGCATTTTTTTTTTTACCAAACATCTTTTCTTTTTATTTTTTTAAATCAAATTTTCAGTTATTTTAATTTTTATTTTTTATTTTATTTCTTTCTTTCTTTCCTTCTTCTTGAGCCGATTGCCAACCACAATGGCAATCAACAGCTTGCCACAAGTGAGCTTGAGCCTTGCCTAGTTTGCCGAATTTGCAAGGCTGGAGCTTGTTGGCTACAAACGAGCTCAACCTCATTGGATCAAGCGGGGCTTGAAATTGCTGGTATCTAGCAAGCTAGAGCCTTGTTGACCTATGGTGAGGCTCAAACTTGGTCGTAGCGGGTTGTTGGTTGTCACTGTGGTTGGTGCGGAAGAAGTAAAAAACGAAAGGAAGGCAAAAATAAAATAAAAATAAAATAATTAAAAATTGATTTTAAAAAATAAAATAAAAGAAAAATTATTGAAAGGAGTGCAAGGTGGAAAAAATTTCCTTAACAAATGGTAGAAAATATTTTTCCCTTCATGTCAAGTTCAAAGAATATCAAAAATATGATTATTTTCTTAGAAAACGACTTTTTTAAAATGCTATATTTTTTTGCAAAACAAATGAAGCCTTTCTAAATAAAAAAACCAAGAATCGGCGGTTCCAATGCGGCACATGAATGTCATAGGACAAACTTTGTTGCTCACCTTTTCTTCACCATGCCCAAAAGGGCCATCAAAACCGACTGTCGACCGAGGGGTGACATAAAAAGCAATTAGAAAGTATGGGGGTCAATCTCAAATGAATGAAACATTGGGGACCATGGCCGGAATTACACGTAAAACACAGGACCAACAATCAATTCTCTCATTTTTCAGAGAGAGAGAAAGAGAGCGACGGCGGGAAAAGGGAGGAGGCGGAGAGAGGAGAACGACACGGCGGCTCACGGTGGGGCCACCGCCCTCCCTCCTCCACCCCGACGCCTCCCAGGCCGACGACGCATTGCCTTTCCAAACTTCTCATCTCCTTCACTCCTTCTCGACCTCCGAGTATGGCATGCGATTTTCCGCATCATGGATGGCGCCTTGATTGACTTCAGTCTCCATGTTTCGTCAACACCCTTTTCAAGCTAGTGATGATGGTAGTATGTGCACACTCGAGATCGTCATTTGGGCGAACATGATGAAATGTGTGGCTCGTACCGGCAGGAGGTCGTTCTGCTACTTCTGTGGGAGATCCATTCTTGTAATGTCTAAAGCAAGAACAAGAGATTGAGTTCTAGAATGACAGAAGGTTCAGTGAAGCAATGTACTTGCGCTGGAACCCGTCATGGTATAATTACAGCATTCAGAGAAAGTGGTCGTTTTCGCTTGGCATTGGCCATTAGGTAATTCTCCTACAGTATAGGAATCACGGTCGGAAAAGGGGTATGTTGGAATCAATTGCTGTCATTTTAGACACAGATTTCTGCTTTAGTAAAAGTGAAACTTTTTGGAACTACAGGAGATAAAAGTATTTCAATGTCGTTTATGTGAGATCCCTAGTCTTGCCCAAAATAGCATTCTCTTTGCCGTGAGTTCTGCAAAATCTTGGAGCAGTAACAATCTGTACCCGTAGAATCGGGCCTGTGCATGTAGTGAATATGTGGGATGGAATCCACAGTCAAATATGCAAGAGCTAGTAGATACATGGCAGGGAGTCATGGTAGTTCCAAGGTGATCTTTTTTGCATTTACCTCATCCAGACTGTCTTTCTGAGTGTCATCTTAGATTTGTCTATTTAGGCATAGAGAATCAAGGAAAAAGAAACACAAGAAGGCCAGTGCTGAGAATGGCATGAACTTTCCCGGAGATGAGAAGGTCAAATTTTGAGAGGTTGTCGAAGCTCTTGCCCGAGTTGGCCGTGATTCCTAAAGTAGTGTTCCATGTTTTGCTGGTCAATCGACTAATAGTGCAGATTCCGAAACTATTTGTTTCATTCCCCCTTACCCATTTAATTTGTTTCATTTCATTTGGGTGAAGGCATTGAAGACCCCGCAAAATGCATCCCAACAGCAACTTTGTTTACTGGCAATTGAGGCATACCGAATCGCAAAGGATGGACAGTCAGGTCCAGCAGCCAACTTCCTTTGACAATAGCTTCTTCATTATGATCGTCACCTTCTTTAGAACACTACTTTGGCCATATATTTTAAAGCAAGTCATTCTGTATTAGTTTTGAGAGATCTACTTTTTGTCATAGGATGTCTCATTTCTTTCATCACGGGAGGAAAACCATTCTTCTTTCCCTAAATTTGTGATGGTTTAGACATTTAACCAAGTGCTTACTTTACATAACAGCAAAACCTGTTCTCAGTATGTATTCTTATGAATAGGTCCAGCTCAGCTGAAGCCAATTAGCTGATTATCAGATTGGTATGTCAATGATATAATGAATTGCTGGATGGCTGATTATTGGATGAGCTTGAAAACCATTTTTAGTTCTAGGGACATATCAGCTTGTTAGCCCCTCAGAGGCTTTACGAAAATAAGATTTTATTGGCATTATCACAAAGCCTGATGAACTTATATTACATATGGAATATAAGCAAAACACATCAATATTCCAATCATTAAATGCAATGGTAAGATGATGCGGTGCACATGCTTACTTATCACTGGAAACTGCTAGCATCCAACATTAGAAATCCATATGTCGCGATGGACCATACTCAACGATAGTCCAGCCCTTATTTAGCCAATCTGGGCACAGCATGAAGAGGTAAGCCATTGTCGATGTGAAGGGTGAACATGACCTTGTAGGTTACAGGTCTAGTTTCGTCAGCTAATCTGAAACGGAAGAAGCGAAGGAGAGCTATTGAAACTATTTTCATCTGGCGGTAAGCGAAGTCCTTCCCGAGGCAGATCCTAGGACCAGCCTGCAAATAGGAAAGTAGGAGTGTCACTGGAAATGCTTGGAATATGTACACACACTCTGGATATTCAATTCACGGGGACTGAGGATATAGAAACGAACATGGAATGCAACAAATTTGAAAGGTGATTCATTTTGGAAAATTCCATCCTTCAACCATCTTTCAGGTTTGAAATCCTCGGCATCTTCTCCCCAGATGTTATGCATTCTTCCCATTGAGTAAGCCAAGTAATTGATGTTGTCCCCCTTTTTCACGTGGAAGCCATCTGGGAGAACATCATCTGTCTCAGCACATCTTCCATCCTGTTGTGCAGAAGTGTGAAAGATCAAAGTTAGCATGTATTGGTACAAAAGCCAAAGCTTGTTAAATGTGTGTTCTCTTTGGCTTGTGCTTGCTTTGTAATTGCCAATCTGATGGGATTTCTAGCATCTGCTGGATTGCTGATCTTGTTTTGTTCAGAAGAATATCGACTCTTTGGCATGGCATTTGACATTTGAACACAAATTAAGGACTAGTTGCAAGATCGCAATGCAGTCGGGGTAACACTAGTATCTGTTCATGAATTTAGAGATGAATGAAAAGCTAGCATCTGATTTTTGATGAAAAAATGTGACCTGTATAGTTGATTAATGGAAATGAAAGGATTCCTGGGCGTGCACTTAAGAAAAATTTTTAGTCTATCATAGATACACTTGGATGATGCATCGTAGCTTCTAAAGTCAGGAAAATTGTGATGTCTTGTGGTGCCACTCCAATGGCAATTTACTCAGACCCATTATGATTGTCTCTCTCCTAGCTCTAATGTTCTGCTGATGAATTAATTTGAGTTCATAATATCTCGAGTTCATTTTGAATTTTTGTCTTCTTTTTCTGTGATCAGTTAGGGGTTTGAACTCCAATTCGTACAAGTGAACAGTAAATTACCAGCGGGACTGCAGGATACAGCCTCAAAGTCTCTGTGAGTGTGGCATGAAGGTAGTGCATTCGACCAAGCACCGGATCAGTAATTCTTTCCACGAATTCATCTGGGTTAGCTTCACTTGCCTGATCTCCAGTCACTTCCTTTATTTCATCGACAATCTTTTGCTGCACCAGGGGGTTTTTACAGAGCATGTAGAGGAACCATGATAAGGTACTTGCACTAGTATCTTTTCCCGCGATCATGAAATTCAGAATTATATCCCTCAAGTACTTCTCGTTCATATTCTTGGGATCTTTCTCACACTCGAGCAAAAATCTCGAGAGAATATCCTCCTTGTCATTCTTGTAGGAAAAAGATAGGAAAAGAAAACATCAGCCAGGGGAATTGCCAAAGAAAAATCCTCTGGAAAGTAGTATGACTGTCTTGAAAACAATCTTTAGATGTTGCCACAAGTTTTTCTATTCAGAATTCTTCCTCTGAAAATAGTTCTTGAGCTTCTTCCAGTGTTCTTTTATTAAAATCTTTCGCAACATCACATGCCATAATGGCTCTTCCTAATTTGAATAGTGGCTTGACAAAAGAAGAGCGTGAACTTCAAAAAACTGAACAGCTAAACGCACACTAAGTACTGCCAATTTACACATTTACTAATAAAATTTAAAAAAGCACTCACCTGTTCTCGCTGCGCTGCAAGCTGATTCCTCTTGATCTTGATAAGTTGATGCACAAAATTGTCGATGAGTTTAATGTTATTCCTAAGGCGAGCTTCTGAACCAATGCTGAGAAGTCTTTTGAGTTCCCAAGAGGGATCAATATATCGCCAGTAGGTTAGTTCATTTGCCTCATCAAAAGCTTTCATGAAGGCTCTTCCCTCTTTGCTTGATCCTTCCAAGCAATTCAAATCCACACCGAATCCAACTTTGAAGATGGAATCCAAAGTGCACCTCATCAATATATCCTACGGACAGGATTTAAGATGATAATGAGCAAGTTAATGGACAGTGTCCTGTTACCTTCTTTTCTACTGTGAAGACAATTATCAGGAAATGTCCTTTCTTCTACTGTTATGGTTGCCATCTCTCTCTCTCTCTCTCTCAAGTTGTTTGGGTGGAGGCTGAGGAGGACTGACAACTACTGCGCGATGGTCGCTCCTATCGTCGAGTGACCCCAACAGTTTTCGTCTATCCTAGGTTTCTCTTCAAGACTAGCTATATCTGATCCTCTTTAGATTGCATACATATGCAATCATTTTCAGACAAAGCTACATATCTATCAAATCCGGATGACCAATTTCAGTATATTTCGATATTCTATCGGAAATATGCAGTCTTTATGTTTGATTCCATTCACCTTATGTTTCTTTCAGAGTGGTTTTGATCATCGTGGAGTTCTCGCCATTCAAAAATTGAAACTACTTACTTGCATATCGAATCCCTCTGAAGCAGCCGATAGCTCCTCCACGACCTTGATCAGCTTTGCAGCATTCTTCCTGAACACGCAACAGCTAAAATCTCTGAGCACCTTCGTCGCAAACTCAAAGCTCGCGACCTTCCTCTGCTTCTTCCACTTCTCTCCATCCACCACGAAAATCCCCTGCCCGAACAAATCCTTCATTATATCTATGTCATACTTTCCCTTCGTGTACTTATCGAAGTTGGTCTTCAATATGTGCTCGACATTCCTTGGATCGGTTGTGTACATCTCACTCTGGTGCGGTGCAAGGAGCCGGAACGTCGGAGATCTCCTCGCGACTCCAGTCAGGTAGTCGTAGAGCCGGTTGAAGTAGACGAGTTGAACGAAGACCGTCCCACGAACGGGTGGATACTTAGAGCTCCGGAGGGACTTTCCAGTGAAGGTTTTCAGGAGCAGGAGAGCGAAGGCGATGGAGAGAGCGACGGGAACGAGTGCTGCTGAGTAGAGCACCGTCGACACGATGTTGATGCCCATTTTCTTCTCTCTCTTTTTCTGGTAAAGAAGCTGGAAGGTAACGAGGATGAAGATCAAAGCAGATGAGGTCCTTGCGTTGAATTTTGGTTCGAGGCTCTTGACTTTGTCCATTTATTGCACTTAACTCTTTAGAATATAATAATGTAGGAATCGATGTGCGTGTTCTGGTTTTATCTGTTTGTTGTGGGGGAAGTCGAGCACTCAGATGGCCTGCCACTCTTGGTGGTGAAGCTTCCAGCTTCGTTTATTTTAAACAAAGTATATAAATATAAACCCTGAATTTCTTTTCTTTTTTGTTATGGAAAATTTACTGGGCATATGAATATTATAAAACAAACTCTGTTGCAATAAACCAAGGTATGGTGGTTCCTAAGTGGCACATGAATATTATAAAACAAACTCTGTTGCTCACCTTTTCTTGCCCCCTTCTAAGTGCCCAAAAGGGCCACCAAAACCGACCGAGGGGTGCAATTGAAAGAGATTAGAAAGTACAACGCTAACTTTAATATAAAATGAAGCAGTGGGGACTATCACTAGAATTACACGCAAATCACAGGACCAACAATCAATTTCCTCTCCCCGCAAAAGAATAGTTCTGGTTCTTCGTCGCCGATCATCCCCTGCAGCAGAGCAGAGCAGGGCAGGGCAGGGCAGGGCAGAGAGAGAGAGAGAGAGAGAGAGAGAGAGAGGCGGAGAGAGAAGAATTACAGTGTGGCTTTGCCTTCCGAGCTTCTCATCTCCTTCACTTCCTCTCAACCTCCGCGTGTTGCTTTCGGTTTTTACATCATTGATGGCACCTAGATTTCAGTCTCCATGTCTTGTCTATACCCTTTTTAATCTAGTGATGATAGCAGCATACGCTCGAGATCGTTGCCGTTAGAAGAGATTCCGTCTTTCGTAGGGATCTTGGGATTGAATAGAGATGAAAAATGATGAAACGTGGCTCGTACCAGCAGAGGGTCGTTCTACTTCTTCTGGGGGCGGATATGTGGGGGAATCCATTCTTGTAATTTCTGAAGCTATATTGTCATAGGGAAAATTAATCTTTTTTTGGAGTTGAAGGAACAGAGTGATTTCTAGAGCGACACAAGGTTCAGTGAATCAATGTACAGGCACTAGAACTCGTCAACATATAACACAGAAAGATGTCATTTCGCACGGCACTGGCCATTGGGTAATTCTCATACAGTTTAGGGATGATGCTTTTGAGAACTGAAAACAGATCATAGTCTTTTGATGTCATTTGTGCGAGATCCCTAGTCTGGCCCAAAATAGCAGTCTCTTTGCTGGGAGTTCTGTGAAATCCGCATTGAGTGACTATCTATACCTGTTGAACCTGGCCTGTGCAACTAGTGAATATGTTACATATGAAATCGAAAGTCAAATATGCAAGAGCCAGTAGACTCATATCGGACTTGCCGCTTTTGCTAGGGAATCATGGTAGTTCCAAGAAGCTTTTCTTCGCATAGACCATTCAGACTGTCTATTTGAGTACAATACTATGTTTGTCTATTCAAGTATAGAGAATCAAGAAATGAGAAACGCAAGAGGGCCAATGATAAGGACGGCATTGAATTTCCTGGACATGAGAAGGTCGCATTTAGAGAGGTTGTTGAAGATCCGCCCAAATTGGCTGTAATCCCTGAAGTAGTGTTCTGTGTTTCGCTGGCCAATTAACTAATGCTGCAGATTTTGAAAATAGTTGTTTCATTCCCTCCTGCCCATTTGATTCTTTTCATTTTGTCTTGGGTGAGGGCATTGCAGATCCTGCAAAATGCATCTCAACGGAGACTTCGTTTACAGGCTATTGTACAGAAATCGCCAAGGATGGGCAGCTAGGCCCACTGGCCTACTTCCTTCAACGTTAGGTTCTTCATTATCATTTTGATGGTGACCTTCTTTCGAACAATATTTTGGCCAATTTCTGATGGTATTCTGTATTTTACCTTTATGATTATTGTAGTGTTAGTTTTGAGATATCTATTTTTTGTTGTAGGATATCTCATTTCTTTTATGGCAGGAGGAGAATCATTCTTCTTTCCCTTATTTTTGTGATAGTTTAGACATTTAAGCAAGTGCTTTACATGAGAGGAAAACTTTGTTCTTGGTATAGAGAATTATGAATAAGTCCAGCTCAGCCAAAGTCAATCAGCCGATTATCATGTTGGTATGTCAATGACATCATGAAGTGTGGGATTGCTGATTGTTAGATGAGCTTGAAAACCATTTTAGGGACATATCAGCTTGTTAGCCTCTCAGAGGCTTTATGAGAATAAGATAATAATAGCATTGTCGCAAAGCCTGACAAATTTTTAACGTCAAATAATGTACAGAATTCATGTAGGCATCACTTTACCATTCCAGCATTTACATGCAACGGTAAGATCTTGCAGCACACATGCTTACTTATTAGTGAAAACCACTAGCATCCAACATTAGAAATCCGTACTCAATGATAGCACTGCTCTTATGTAGCCGATCTGGGAACAGCACAAAGATGTAAGCCATTGTCAATGTGAAGGTTGAACATGACTTTTTAGGTTACAGGTCTAGTTTCATCAGCTAATCTAAAACAGAAGAAGTGAAGGAGAGCTATTGAAACTATTTTCAACTGGTGATAGGCGAAATCCTTCCCGAGGCAGATTCTAGGACCAGCCTGCAAATAGGAAAGTAAGATTGTCACTTGAAGATGCTTGGAATATTTATACACGCTTCAAATACTCAATTCAGGAGGACTTAGGATGGAGAAACAAACATGGAATGCAACAAATTTGAAAGGAGATTCATTTTGGAAAATTCCATCCTTCAACCATCTTTCAGGTGGAAGCCATTTGGGAGAACATCATTTATCTCAGCACATCTTCCATCCCGTTCTGCAGAAGTGCAAAAGATCAAAGTTTGCATGTACTGATACAGAAGCTGAAACTTGTTAAATGCATGTTCTCTTTGGCTTGTGCTTGATTTGTACTTGCCAATCCGATGGATTTGATTGTTACTGATCATCTCTGGTTCAAAAGAATATCGACTCTTTTGTGTGGAATTTTACATCTGAATACAAATTAAGGACTAGTTGCATGATCATAAAGCACTCAGAAGCGTAGCACTAGAATTTGTTCCAGAATTTAGGGATGAATGAAAAGCTAGCATTTGATCTGAGGGAAAACGTGACCTGTATAGTTGTTTAAAGCAAAAGATAGGATTCCCGAACATGCACTTAACTAAAATTTTTAGTCTGTCATAAATACACTGCGATGATGCATCATAGCCTCTGAAAGTCAGGATAATTGTATGTCTTAGATTTTTCTCATGCAAGGCCAGTAGTAATTTACTTAGACGCACTGCGATTAGCTCTCTCCAAACTCCAACGTTCTGCTGATGTATTGATTTGAGTTCATAATATCTCAAGCTCAATTTGAACTTCTTTGTTTTCTTTTTCTGTAATTAGAGGTTTGAACTTTAATTCTAACAAGTGAACTGAAGATTACCAGCAGGACTGCAAGAGACAGCCTTAAAGTCTCTGTGAGTGTGGCACGAAGATAGTGCATTCAATTGAGCGTCAGATCAATTATTCTTTCCACGAAAAAATCAGGGTTAGCTTCACTTGCTTGATCTCCAATTACTTCCTTTATTTCGTCGACAATTTTTGGCACTAGGGGGATGTTTGCAGAGCATGTAGAGGAACCTTGATAAGGTATTTGCACTAGTATCTTTTCTGGCGATCTTAAAATTCAGAATTATGTCCCTTGAGTACCTATCATTCATAATCTCGGGATCTTTCTCGCTCTTGACCAAAAATTGCGAGAGAATGTCCTCCTTGTCATTCTTGTAGTAAAAAAGGGAAAATAAAAAACCAGTCAGAGGAATTGCGAAAGAAAAAACCTGGAAGATAGGACAACTTTGTGATAAATTAGATGGTGCCACAAGTTTTTCTATCCAGAATTCTTCCTCTGAAAACTAACTGTACTTGACCTTCTGCAGAATAAGTTCATGTTTTTAAAATCTTCCGTAGCATCACATGCCATAATGCCTCTTCCAAATTTGAGTGGCAGCTTGACAAAAGAAGTGCGTAAAATTTACAAACGGAATAGCTAAATTTACAATAAGTACTCACACGCTCGCTAATAGAGATGGAAAAAAGTACTCACACGTTCTCGCTGCCTTACGAGTTGATTCTTCTCGGTTCTGATAAGTTGATGCACAAAATTGTCAATGAGTTTAATGTTATTCCTAAGATGAGCTTCTGAACCGATGTTGAGAAGTCTTTTGAGCTCCCAAGAGGGATCGATACATCGCCAGTAGGTTAGTGCATTCACCTCATCAAAAGCTTTGATGAAGGCTCTTCCCTCTTTGCTTGATCCTTCCAAGCAATTCAATTCCACACCAAATTCAACTTTGAAGATGGAATTTAAAGTGCATCTCATCAATATATCCTTCAGACACGATTTAAGACAACACGATGAGCAAAGAATTGTACAATAATCTGTTACCTTCTTTTTTTATTGTAAAGACCATTATTAGGAAATGTTCTTTCTTCTACTGTTATGGTTGCCATCTCTCTCTCTCTCTCTCTCTCTCTCTCTCTCAAATTGTTTGGGTGGAGGCTGAGGAGGACTGCCGACTACCACGTGATGGTCACTGCTACCGTCGAGTGACCACAAAGGTTGTCATCTGACTGAGGTTTCTCTTCACGACTAGCCATTCAAATACTTGTTAGATTGCACACGTATCCAATCATTGATCCTAGCAATGGCACATAGAAAGAGGCCATTGTCAACTTGAAGCGTGAACATGAATAGCTCCGGCTCAGCCAAAGCCAATCAGCTGATTATCAGATAAGTATGTCAATGATATTATGAACTGCTGGATGGCTGATTATGAGCTGACCCTCGGAAATCATCTCAGTTATAGGGACATATTAGTTTGTCAGCCTGTCAGAGGCTTTATGAGAAAAAGATTTTATTAGCATTGTCACAAAGCCTGACGAACTCCTAACATACGAAATATTTATCGAATATACACAAAACACCTTAATATTCCAACATCTAAATGCAATAGTAAGATCTTGCGGTACACATGCTTACTTATCAGTGAAAACCACTAGCATTTAACATTAGAAATCCATATGTGGCGATGGACCATACTCAATGATCATTCAGCTCTCATGTAGCCAATCTGGGAACAGCACGAAGATGTAAGCCATTGTTGATGTGAAGGGTGAACATGACCTTGTAGGTTACAGGTCTAGTTTCGTCAGCTAATCTGAAACGGAAGAAGTGAAGGAGAGCAATTGAAACTATTTTCATCTGGCGATAAGCAAAATCCTTCCCAAGGCAGATCCTAGGACCAGCCTGCAAATAGGAAAGTAAAAGTGTCACTGAAGACATTTGGAATATGTACACATGCTTCGAATGTTCAATTCATGAAGACCTAGGATGGAGAAACTGACGTGGAATGCAACATATTTGAAAGGTGATTCGATTTGGAAAATTCCATCCTTCAACCATCTTTCAGGCTTGAAATCCTCGGCATCTTCTCCCCAGAGGTTATGCATTCTTGCCATTGAGTAAGCCAAGTAATATACGCCATCCGCTTTTTTCACATGGAAGCCATCTGGGAGAACATCATCTGTCTCAGCACATCTTCCATCCTGTTGTGCAACAGAAGTATACAAGATCAAAGTTAGCGCTTATTGAAACAAAAGCCAAATCTGCTCAAGCATGGTCTCTTTGGCTTGTGCCTGATTTGTACTTGCTAATTTGATGGATTCATCGCCTCTGCATTGTTACTCGTCATGCTCTGTTCAGAAGAAAATCAACTCTTTTGCATGGCATTTTACATTTAAATACGACTTAAAGGACTAGTTGCATGATCATATCAGAGTCAGAATGGTAGCAGTAGTATTTGTTCATGAATTTAGAGATGAACGAAAAGATAGCTTTTGATCTGTGATGGAAAAATATGACCTGTATAGTTGTGTAATGCAAATGAAAGGATTCTGAACATTCACTTAGCTTCAACTTTCAGTCTGTCAAAAATACACTTCGATGATGCATTGTAGCTTCAAAAAGTCAGGACAATTGTGATGTTCTAGATTTTTCATGTGCAATGCCAATGGCGATTTACTCAGACCCACTTTGATTATTTCTCTCCAAGCTCCAAGTTCTGCTTATCTAATGATTTGAGCTCATAATATCTCAAGCTCAGTTTTCAACTTTTTTATTCCCTTTTTGTGATAGGTAAGAGATTTGAACTTTAGTTCTTACAAGTGAACAGAATATTACCAGGGGCACTGCAGGATACAGCCTCAAAGTCTCTGTGAGAGTGGCATGAAGATAGTGCATTCGGTCGAGCACCGGATCTGTTATTCTTTCCACGAAACAATCAGGGTTAGCTTCACTTGCTTGATCTCCAATTACATACTTTATTTCGTCCACAATCTTGTGCTGCACTAGGGGGTGTTTGCAGAGCATGTAGAGGAACCATGATAAGGTACTTGCGCTAGTATCTTTCCCAGCGATCATGAAATTCAGAATTATATCCCTCAAGTACTTATCATTCATAGTCCCTGGATCTTTCTCACTCTCAAGCAAAAATCTCGAGAGAATGTCCTCCTTGTCATTCTTGTAGGAAAAAAGGGAAAAGGAAAAACCAGTCAGAGGAATTGCCAAAGAAAAAACCTGCAAAATAGTACGGCTCTTTGATGAAAACAATTTTTAGATGGCACCATAAGTTTTTCTAGCCAGAATTCCTCCGCTGAGAACTAACTGTACTTATGCTTCTGCAGAATTCTTCCAAAGTTCTTGTTACTAAAATCTTCCCCAACATCACATGCCATACTGCCTCTTCAAAATTTGAGTTGTGGATTGACAAAAGAAGAGCGTAAACTTTGGATGGCTATACGTACACTAAGTTCTCTCTAAAGGAAAAAGAAAAGAATATACTCACGCATTCTTGCTGCGCTGGGAGTTGATTCCTCTTGGTTCTGATAAGTTGATGCACAAAATTGTCGATGAGTTTAATGTTTTTTCTAAGACGAGCTTCTGATCCAATTTTGAGAAGTCTTTTGAGCTTCCAAGAGGGATCAGCATATCGCCAGTAGATTAGTGCACTTGCCTCATCAAAAGCTTTCATGAAGGCTCTCCCCTCTTTGCTTGATCCTTCCAAGCAATTCAGTTCCACACCAAATCCAACTTTAAAGATGGAATCCAAGGTGCATCTCATCAATAAATCCTACAGACATGATGTAAGACAAGATGATGAACAAAATAATGTGCAATGTTCTGTCGCCTTCTCTTTTATTCAAAAGGCCATCATCAGGAAATGTTCTTTCTTCTACTCTTACGTTGCTCTCTCTCTCTCTCTCTCTCTCAAATTGTTTGGGTGGAGACTGACTGATAACTACCACAAGATGGTCGCTACTCTCTTAGAGTGATCACAGCGGTTTTGTCTCTCCTAGGTTGCTTTTCAAGACTAACTATTTCTAGTACTCTTTAGATTGCATACATATTCAATCATTTTTCAAAGTTACACTATCTATCAAATCCGGAAGATCAACTTTGGCATATTTCGATATTTTATTGTAAATATGCAGTCTTTATGTTCGATTCAATGCAATTTATCTTTTTTTCAGTGGTTTTGATCCTTGTGAAGTTTTCCTTCTAATATTGAAGCTACTTACTTGCATATCAAATCCCTCAGAAGCAGCCGATAACTCCTCCACAACCTTGACCAGCTTCGCAGAATTCTGTCTGAACACACAACAGCTAAAATCTCTGAGCACCCTTGTTGCAAACTCAAAGCTCGCAACCTTCCTCTGCTTCTTCCACTTCTCTCCATCCACTGCGAAAATACCCTCCCCAAACAAATCCTTTACTATATCTTTGTTATACTCTCCCTTCGTGTACTTCTCGAAGTTGGCCTTCAATATGTGCTCGACGTTTCTTGGATCGGCCGTGTAAATCTCACTCTGATCTGGTGCAAGGATCCGGAATGTCGTAGTCCTCTTTGCAACTCCGGTTTGGTAGTCGTAGAGCCGGTTGAAGTAGAACAGTTGACCGAAGACCGTCCCATGAACAGGGGGATAGTTAGAGCTTCGAAGGGACTTGCCAGTGAAGGTTTTCAGGAGAAGGAGAACAAAGGCAACAGAGAGAGCGATTGGAACCAGTGCAACAGAGTAGAGCACCACAGACACGATGCCGATGTCCATCTCTTTTGTGAAGAAGTGGAAGGTAATGACTATGAAGGTCAAGTAGATGATATCTTTGCGTTTATATATGTCTCAAAACTCAACTTTTTTCATTTGCTTACTTAGCATTTACAGATTTTAATATTGTGAAAGGAAGAGTAAGTTAATGTTTGTGATTGAGATGTACATAGGTGTTTGCGTTCTAATTACGTTTTGGAATTGGTCCAAGAAGAAACCGCCCAACAAGAGAGTTCTACTCAAATTTTCAAGAGTTCCTTGAGTCATGCGTTAAGCAACTAAACTAAACCAATTAAACCTGATAATTGGCGGTTCCCATGCGGCACATGAATTTTATAAAACAAGGTTTCTTGCTATTCTAGTGAAAAGAATGAGAAAGATGGCAGATTTAATAGTTTACTGTTCAGAATTAACTGAGTGGAGAAATCTTGTAATGATATTTCTAGATAATAGAGCTTCATTATTATAGACATTTTAGACAGAACCACGCACAGCCCGGTGATTTTAACAGGATCAACTGGCTTCTGATAGGCTTAAGCACAAGCTTCCCAATATTCTTTTATGTTGGCCATTCTCATGCTACCAGATGTCACTTTTATAGAAGTACAAATGTCTGGCTCCGCAAAATGACCGGAATTCATACAAGTACATATTCTTCGGCAAAAATATTAGGTAGGCTATCCATTATTCAATGCTATCAACAGCGCATGGATGGAGCCTGTTGTCAATTTGATGCGTGAGCATGAATTGGTCCGGCTCAGCTAAAGCCATCTCAGTTCTGGATGGCCATTATCAGAGTGGTTAGTCGATGATATCATAAAGTTCTGGATGGCTGAAAAACAGATGAGCTTGAAAACCATCCTAGTCCTAGGGACATGTCAGCTTTCTAGCCTCTCACAGGCTAATATTTATGTTAAACTTTCCCTACATGTGATTACCGAAGTTGGTCTTTGGTTTGTGCTCGACATTCCTTAGATCGGCCATGTAAATCTCACTGTGGTCCAGCGTGAGGAGCCGGAATGTTGGAGATCTCCTCGCGTCTCCAGTTAGGTAGTCGTAGAGCTGGTTGAAGTAGATGAGTTGACTGAAACTTTCCCGTGAACAGGCGGATACTTAGAACTTCGGAGGGACTTGCCGGTGAAGGTTTTCAGTAGGAGGAGAGAAAAGGCAACGGCGAGGGTGATGGGAACGAGTGCGCAGAGTAGTGTGCCGCATACATGATGTTGATGTCCTTTTTATTTTATTTTTAATTTTGAAGAAGAAGAAGAAGAAGATGGAAGGTAATGTCGTTGAAGATCAAGTAGATGATATCCTTGCGTTAATCATAGCTCAAGATTCTTGACTTTTCCATTCTTTTGCTTAGCACTTAAGCATCTGAGTTCTTGACTTCCGCCACAACAAACCAATAAAACCAGAAACAACGCACAGATTCCTACGCATGGTCTCTGCTTAACACCTAAGGTTTTGACATTATGGACAGAACCCTTGCTTCCTATAGGCTTAAGCACGAGCTTTGACATTAGTCTTTCACGTTGGCCATTCTCATGCTACTAAAGGTCAACTTTATAGAATTAAAAATGTCTACTTCCCTCAAAATAACCAGATCCGTATAAATACATCTTCTTCAGCGAAAAGATTAGGTATGCTGTCCCTTTTTCGATCCTAACAACAGTGCATTGATGGAGGCCATTGTCAATGTCAAGCGTAAACATAAGGTATGTTGTCCATTTTTCAATCCTAACAACATCGCATAGAAGGAGGCCATTGTCAATGTCAAGCGTAAATATGACCCCCTGTAAAAATTAACATCATGTTGTTTTACTATGAATTGTCCATTGTCTAGCTTTTCAAGCAATAGACAACAAAACTCCGTGCTTACGCACAGGCAGACCAGCAATATGTGTATGGTGTGAAACCGGGGACAAGGACTTGACATATTTCAGTTGAAAGTTTGCTAATCCTCCCATGTTTCGGTCAGTCGGGAAGAATACGGCTCAGAGTTTCATTTCAATAGCAACACGCATTGAATTCTGATGTTTTTGCAATTGATGCACTACATGGTCCTTTTTTCACCAACCTCTATTTTAGAAAGCTTACAATGAAGTTAATTGTTGCAGAGATAGCTTTGTGCTTCAGTTTAGTAGCACAGAGGGTCATTATACTTGTATTGTGCTTTGGTTGTTACTCATTTCCTCAGCACGTCGAACTAGAATAACTGGAAAAGGGTCAAGATGCTCCACAAAGGAAATTTAAAATCTATATTTTGGGGGTTGAAATCAAAAGTCGATGATCCAATATCAAACTGCCTCATAGCAATATCCTAGCAACTTTGCGTTAATCAAAAGCCAACAACCCTGAACAACTGGTGCGATGGTTCATGAGACAATAAATTACAACTCAAAGCAGCACATCCATATCAGAGAAGAATTTTCATCTCATAATCTGATTACCGACATATATGCTTCTAGATTGCAAATAAAAATGAGCTTTTCCAAAGCCTGTGATATTGCAATACCAAAGCTATCAATACCAGAAAACAGGATGCAAGGTACTCAGCAGACAGATGTCCCTAGAGCAACCCTTTCGGGCATTTGGTTGCTTCCAAGCTCCCGTGACACGAACCGTGGAGCATTCTCTGTGGGGAATGGAGAAATGACAACTTTTCCTCGAGCTCTTCCTGTTTCCAAGTATCGAAAAGCTTCAATGACATCTGTAAATGCATAAGGTCCAGTGGGATCGATGATGGCCTTGAGCTTTCCATTCTCTAAATAAGGCCTAATCATTTCCAGGTTTTCTCCAGAAACAGTCAAGCTTGAATAGACTGCCCTTGGGTGTGACGGAGGCCAGGTTATGTCAATAATTGGAGCTTCATCCTTGGCAACTACAAAGGAGTTCTTGCAGTCCCCTGAAGAAGTCAAGAGAAAACGTTGAAATAGCATCTAGAAGCAACAGTGTCATTTTAGTAACTGATCTTCCAGTGGTCAAAGTAATCTCTAGAACCCACACAACCTCTTTCTTATCCATTCAAAAAACTACATGGGATTTCCATTTGGCCCACCGTCATTGGAGACATAAGTTGATTGCACAGACATAAGACATGAGTTGTCTAAGGTTCTTGGAATTTTCAAGTCTCCTCAACTAACGGTGCTCATACAAAAGAAGTACTCCACCACCAGTGAACGTGATAAATTTCAGATGACATGAAATATTCAAAAACTGGAACTGTCATTTAGTATGAAGAGATTGCCTGAGCAGTATGAAGTACTAAGGTAGAACTAGCAAATGAGAATTGGTTGTTCACGGAACTCACCGATGGTATCATAAAGAAAGTCAAATTTCTCCTTGATTTCTTCATATTTGGTATTTGTGTAGTCGATAACTTTGTCGGCACCCAGTTTCTTGACAAACTCCACCTTTGCCGAGCTACATGTTGCCACAACATAGGAAGCATTGTAAAAGTTCTTGGCCAGCTGAACAGCTAAAGTCCCAACACCACCTGCACCTCCAACGATGAAAACTGTCTGTCCCTCTTTGAAATCTGCTGTTACAAACCCTTCCATTGCAGTCTGAACAGCTAATGGCAAACTTGCGGCTTCCTCAAATGACAGGTTCTGGGGTTTCATTGCTACCAAGGTCTCCTCGACCGCAATAAATTCTGCCAGTGTCCCAAGTTGCTTCAGCTTTCCAGGAGCATTGAAGTCCTGAATATTCCCATAAACTGCATCACCTAAATCAAACTTGGTGACACCAGTGCCTTTCGCCACCACCACACCCGCCATGTCACAGCCTGGAACCACCTGCATCCCATATCAAGCAATGAATCTAGATTCACAACACTGCTTGTTCTAGGGTACTGATCTGTTCAGGACTTTTGTCGAGTGTGAATATTCATCACTAGTTTTACTAGAAAAATCAACCTAAAGGCGAACTCGTTAACAAGCGCTGCCTGATTTACAATAACTAATATAGAAGTGTCCAAACAATATGCTGTTTTCATTCCACAAGCAAATTTCCGACTCTCTGGTAAACTAATAAATTCAAAATTAGTCACAATCAACCTACATGCACATAAAACTAGCCAGCTTAACAGGAATGCCGCCAACAAAGTACTAGAGCAAAGTGTGGCCAGAGCCAGCAAGAAAGGAAAACAATAGCGCATCAGTAAGTATGAGAGAGAACCACATAAAAATAATATCTCTTTGCTTTACTCCCTTTCTCTCTCACAACATGATCAATCATCTTACTCACAGGAAAGTCTGAAGGAAAGATGGGACGCTGGCGTCTTTTAAAATCGATAGGATTCAAAGCAGCAGCTCGAACTTGGACAATTATTTGATTATGTTGGGGAGTAGGAAAAGGGAAGTCCCCCAGCTTGAGAACTTCCTTACTTCCATACTCTTCGTAAAACCAAGCTTTCTGCATATTTGCTCTCCTAAAAATAAAACATCTCCTTGCTATATATAGAGGAATCTATACAACTATATGAGATTATCCTAAAAATATTGTGATCTGATTGAAGAGAGTATGTGGTATTAATGGTGTGAGATGATATTGGATAGTGGATAGTAGATAAGATGATGAAGGCAGCCTCGATGAGAATTCACTATTATCATGACAATGTTATCTTGTTAGAGATATTACCAGTAATGGGGCCAAAATCTATTTTCTTCTTAATTGAAAGAGACATTGCCAGTTGGGGAATATATTTATTGCAGGAGATAGCTACATGAAGAGAGCTCTCAATAAAATATCTTAGGGTGCGCATAACAAAATTTCTTGAACAGAAATTGATTTCTGGCTAGAAACTGAGAAATTAAAAATTTTAGCTTCTGATTTCTTCTTCAAATCTATTTCTGGAATAGAAATCTGTTTCAGAAATATAAAAATTAAACTGCGTTACCAAACAGATTTATGTTCCAAATCTATTCCGGGGAACAGAAAAATAGACAAATGGAAAAGTAAAAATTGTATCATGCGCGCCCTTAATAATTGACTAGACACTTTAACCATAGAAAAGCAACAGCAGCCGAGCACTTGATTGCATGGTTCGAACTTGTAATTAGAAAGACATGGACTTCATAAAATATATTGTCAAAGAAAGTTTCTACTGGAGTCTAATCAAAAAATGGCCAAACATTATCTTCGTTTTAACTGGGTAAAGATGTAAGCTCTCCTTGTCAGATAAATCCATAGCCTAAAAGTAATCCACAGACTAAAACCAAGTCTTTCCGTGAAAATGAAAGTGGAATAACATGCCCAGCAACTACTACATCACAGTAACCCAATTCAGCTGTTTTAATATATACAGAATCTGGTTTGGCTCACTTCAGATGGTTCTAATCAGTGACCACTGCTGATCACTGCCTACCATCTTTCTAAAATCACCTTATGCACAATGGAATAACCTCAGGGAGAATATGCTGAAATTCCTCTCACTTCCACTGATTATTCGATCCTCATAATTCCGCTCTTCTGGCTTGAAGTTTTGCTTGATCAATCAGGCCAAAAGCATACTCCAAGAGTGGTTTATCCATGATCCAACAATCTAACCAAAATCTCGCCAGCTTGCCATTCCCTGCCACCCACTTCAGCGCTTCATTCACCTCCTTCCAGCTGTTCACTACTTCCTTCCAAACATACGAAGCTTCCTGAGTAGGTTTCACCCGTAGCCTTGAAGTTTTGGAACTCCTAATCAAATTGGGTTCACTTCTTACAGTCGATTAACGTGTGACGTGGTGCTATGATGAACGATGAGAGAACTGGCTTCGTGGACAAGGAGAAGAAAAGCTAGCCAGTGTCGTTGCAACTTGCGTGTCTTCATCTGTTTAATGGAGGCACAAGTAAAATTAAAAGACAAGTCTCTTTCACATCCCATGCAATAACCTATCATTGTCTATCAATATTTAAGGTCATGTAATAACACTGCAGGAGAAGGCTGGTATTCAAGAGAATACGAACCATAAATAACACCTTTCCCGGTGGCCACTCGTTGTATTGTCCATTTCATGAAGAGAACCTATGATATGATGTGCACCAACCAGTCCTCCCAGCATCAAAACTCAAGAACTGTTTTGAGTAAAGCTGTGAATGCATCCAATATCATGTCGAACCTGGAACGGTGATACACTTGAACAAGAGCAATTGCCCAGGTCCCGAGTAACCACATAAAGCGGGCCATCCATGCAAATGTATCAAGCAACCAAATTATAGACTCGTTCCTCAGTAAATCCTCGACCAGAAAAGATAAAAATCCGCCTAAAGCTGTGTGAACTTACGAACAGAAAACAAAGTTCTCGAGATATAGCCATACCGACAATCTATGACAATAATCTTGTCCACCATCAAATAGAAATAATCCTAATCTGCAAATAGTCTGCCAATCCATCTAATGAAAGACAAGCTTCCGTTTCGAACTAATTCATGCCCTTTGATGACGGAGCACATCACCGCTTCTTCCGCCTAAAGCTAGGACCACAGGAGCTCGACCACTCAAGCCATATCCAACACGAGCTATATGGGGCCACGTTACTATCAAACCGGCATATCATTCATAGCAAACGTTCCAATTTCGCCGAAACACAGAGCTTCCCCGTCATCCTCCTTCACAAATTCCTTGTTTGGGGATCACTTCAGCTTCCAAGGGAAAAGACCCACCACTAAAGATGAGACTCTCCTGGCAAGACACGCCTTGTGCCGTATGAAACAACGAAAGGCGCGAAGAACCCACTACTTAAATGCGAGAAAATGAAAGGAGGTTTTTAAGGTCTTCAGTTTTGTACAGGGCAGAAGTTTGTAAGGTGACACGAGCCGGTGACTCTTTTTAAGGGTAGGTAATTCATACCTTAACGCTAATATTAAGGTATGTAATTGCATATAAGAGCTTGTAACTTTTTAATTGGTTGGAAAATCTAACGACTATATGTTCATAAATTATTGTAGATTTTGTTAGCTTCGAGACATTCAAATCAAAGTTGATGAGTGACTCAAATAAAAATAAGTAAAGTTACGAGTTTTTGGTCACTAAATTGGAGAAAAGTTGGAATTATCGCTCACATTAAGATCAATTATTTCATATGAGAGTCAATAAGAATTCAAGGGGTTGTTAACTTTAATAAATAAAATTTCCATAAATTATTAGACGGTCGGCAACTTCAAAACAATCAAATTACTATATTAAGTGAACCAAATGAGAGTGGAGAAAGCTAAAATGAGTTGGCCTTTTAATATTATAAAAGTTGGTAAGTCATTTAAACGAAGGTTAGTTAAAATATATATAAAAGTTCATGACTTTATAACAAGTTGGTAACTTTAATAAATAAATCTTGATAAATTGTTAAAATGGTTTTTAGCTTTGAAACAATCAAATTAACATTGCTAGGTGACTAAAAGATGAATTGGCAAAGTTAATTTTGGTTGGTAACTAATTGGATATAAGTTGGTAAACCATAAATTAAAGTCACTGATTCCATATGAAAGTTAGTAACTCTCTAACTGATTGGTACTAACCAAAAAAAAAAAAACTTGTTGGTAACGTTAAGAAATAATTGTTGGAAAATTGTTGAATAAATTAATGCTATTAAGTTACTCAAATACAAGCGAGTAAAGTTAAAACTAGTTGCTTACTAAATCGAAAAAAAGTTGGTAAATCATTCAAAAGATCAACAATTTCATATAAGCGTTAGTGGGAATAATTGTCCAAAAAGTTTGAACTTTATTGTAAGGCAATCAATTTAATCCTAAATTTTTCAACTAGCTACTTTAGTCATAAATCTTTTGATGATTTGTCAATTTAGTCCTTTCAACCAATTTTGGCTAAAAATCGATAATATTGACAATGGCTTTCCTACTTGACATGACTTGCGGTGATCTTAAAATTTTTTATAATTTTCAAAAAATAAATTATGAACTTTTAAATTAATTTCTTCTTTTTTTTTCTTGTTCTTCTTGCCCAAAGGGCCGATAGGGTTGCCTAGGCCTCAGGCTATGGCTGGCGACAAAAAAAAGAAAAGCAAATAAAAAAAAAAAAATAGTCTATAAATAAATTCAGATTTTTAAGAACAAAACTTGCAAAAATTGTCAATGCCGATTGTAGGACGTAGGACAACCGACATTAATTTCCATCCAAAGTTTGCTAGAATGACTAAATTGGTCAAATTAAAAGGTTTTAGATTAAATCAATTGTTGTACAATAGGTTTACAACTTTTTTGGATAATTTTTCTGAGTTTATAACTTTAAACAAGATGGGTACTTTAACAAATAAATGTGCACAAGTTATGGGAATTGTAGGTAAATTCAAAACAATCAAATTAGCAACGTACGTGTGTCAAATAAGAGCGGATATTGCTAAAACTAGTTGGTAATTAAGTTGGATAAAACTCTTTGTAGATGTTGTAAATTATTCTATTGATGGAACTTTCGAATGATCATATTAAATGTTTCTAATGTAACCCATATAAGAGTGATTACAGTTAAAACTATTTGATAACTAAATAGAAAAAATTAGTAAATCAATTAATTACGGTTGGAAATTTCGTATAAAAGTAGGTAAAAGCTTAAAAGGTTGGTTATTTTAGTAGTTAAATTGATAATAATTGAAACCGTTCGCAACTTCAAAAAATCATCGCATTGCTAGATTACGCAAATAAGAGTGGTCACAACTACAATTAATCACTAGATTACGCAAATAAGAGGAAATGGTCAAAACCTACAATTAATCAGTTAATAAAAGTTGATGAATGACTCAATTAATCAGTTAATAAAAGTTGATGAATGACTCAAACTAAGGTTGGTAATTTCATATACCAGTTGGTAACTCTTTAATAGGTTGGTAAATTAAACAAATAAATTTTCGTAACTTATTGAAACAGTTGGTGACTTTGAAATAAACAAATTAATATTGCTAAATAAATAAGAGTCGATAAAGCTCAAACAAGTTGGTAACTGAATCGGCAAAATGTTGGTAAATTACTCAAATTAAATTTTTTATTATGAATAAAAGTTGGTAAATTTTTAACAGATTTGTAAGTTAACAATAAATGCTGGTAACTTAAATTATAGAAACGGTTGGTAACTTCGAAATAAATAAATTAACTTTGCTTGATGACTTAAATAAGAGTAGGTAAAACTAAAACTAGTTGACACTGAAATCACATTAAATGTTTGAAATCACTCAAATTAAGGTTCGGAATTGTGTATAATAATTACTTGGCAATCCAACAAACAAGATGCTGGTAAATTATTCAAACATTTATTGACTCTGAAACAATCAAATTCATGTTGTCAAATGACTCAAATGAGAGAGGGTATAGTTAATATTTATTGATAAGTAAATTGAATAAAAATCGTTAAATATCAAATTAAAGTTGGTGACTTTAATATAGGACTTTTCAACATGCTGGAAGCTTTGATAAACAAATGTTGGTAACTTGTTGGAACGGTTTGCAAGGTGACTCAAATAAAATTGGGTTAAGTTCAAACTTGTCGGTAACTCAATTGGATAAAAATTGCTAAGTCTTTCAAATTAAGATTACAAATTTCATACATTAGTGAATAGTTTTAACACATCAACAAATTGTTAAGTTCAAACTTGTCGGTAACTCAATTGGATAAAAATTGTTAAGTCTTTCAAATTAAGATTACAAATTTCATACATTAGTGAATAGTTTTAACACATCAACAAGTTATTAAAATTAATGTTAACAAATTTTGGGATTGTTGGTAATATTTTGAAAAAAAAAAAAAACTCAATTTTGAGTAAAATTTTCACACGTGTTAGTTGGGGATTTTTTACGACCCTATAATTAATTTAAAAAAAATTTGTCATATTTTTTATGCATTAATCCTTTCAAATTTACCGACATTGCCAGAGATTTATCAGCACGAAAAACATTTCCGATTTTATTTGTACGGAACAGCGGAATCTTCCTAAGTTGTCAAAAGTTTCCATCGACGTCTCTCTAAGGAAGCTTAAAGGCGAAGTTCCAAGGATGAAGCTGAAATAAACCTGAGCCTTTGGCATTTCGAGTTATGCCAGCAAATCCATCAGATGCCGGTCTACTGAAAAGAATTGTATTAAATGAACAAATAATGACAAAAAGTGAGTAAGACAGATGAGAAAAGATGTAAGAACGAACCAACAACACCTACTAATCATCATCTAGAAGTGATTCCCGAAGGTTTCCGCCTGCATGCAAATTGAAGAATGGATTTTCGACGTTGCTGCTTTTCACATTAGTTTTGTTTGAATTGCAATCCACATTACTCGATGAAGATGGTTTCTTTATTGAAACAAAGGCCACCTTTTTGGTTCTAGACTTCATGTTGGAAGGGTCCGAACTTGGTGACGGATCATTAAGAAGCCCGCCATCCACAGAGACCTCGTTCTCAGGGGTTTGTGCAGTTGTTGCATTTTGCTCCTCCTCACTCGAGACATTTCCCTGTTTCTCATGGCCACTAGGCACGGAGGCATTGGGAATAGATCCAGTCACCTCCTCTTCAACCTGAAGCAGAGCTTGCTCGACAGCTTTACCCATCTCTGCCTTCTGTGGGACTGAGTCGCGTTCATCTGCAAAAGAAGCAAAGGATATCAGAACATAGAGAAACAGAACTAGAGAACAGTATGGCAAGATGAGAGAACTTTTTCAATGAGCGATAATTGAGCAAATTAAGGTTGCAAGTCACAGATTGCAGGTCGAATCACCCTGCAGAACAAAAGCAAAAGAGCACAATATCTAAACATGGCAAAATAGGTCCACAAGCATAGTCATTCACTCAAAATTACAGATCGTCATGCAATAAGCTAGAGAAGCTAAGACACAGAGGGTGGAACTCCTTTTGGTGGCAGAAAAAGGGAGAGAAGCAAGAAGGAAGATGACCATAACGGGTGTAGTGAGAATGCTCATCAATCACATGAGGAAACACCATAAGTATCTTAACCTTCAAGAGAACAGTCGATGCTTTTGTAGTGTATTGCAGGTGCCCCTAGTGAAGTATTTTCTCTGTCACCAGCCGAATTGCTTCCGTCATTCTTGTATGTGCTTTCTAGCAATATGAATTTATCAGTTTGCCATATGCACTCTAGCATTATATAATCTCGATGTGTTGGATAGAACTCCCTAAAAACCTGCATCAATTAAATGGATTTTCATATCATAAGTGAAGCATTGAAGATTAATTTTACTCTTCAGAGAAAAGTTCCAGACTCACCTCAACTCCTTCATGCGTTAATTTTACAGACTGCTTTTTCTGTGAGATAGAAGAAACAATGTTGAACACTGAAACAACGTCCAGTAATATCTGCAAGTTACAAAAGCAACAATCAATTCAATGTGACAATCTCTATTACCTTCTGTCATGGCCTCTAAAGTACCTAAACTTTGTATGAAAAACATAAAGAGAATGACCGACAGCTAAAAGAAGCAAAATATGAATAGATCTCTTGTTTTTGCCTTCAGCAAATACAAAAGCTCTATTAACAATTCTGACTTCATTTAATGGTATAATGACAAGTGAAGCATAGAATTTGGTAAAATGCATGATATATCATAAACTGATATTTTTTCTTGATATGTAAGCAATAATTTTTCTAGTTAATAAGAGCTAAGAAAGGATGAATTTCTTAAGCAGTAACACAAGATAGGAAGTTTGTTCCAATCTAAATAACATGGCATCAAGATATCACCAAAAGATGAATCAGGCATAACATCCGAAAGATAGCAAAGAAAGGAGCATAGAAATAGTGTAGGAATTTCCTGTCTCCTTTTACTAAAGCTGAAAACCCAGGTCCATCATTTCTGTTTAGGTTTTGAATAAGCACCCAAAACTCTGGCTTCTGTTTCACTTGGAATGGCAACATTTGCAATGGTCGAAGTCACAAAGTCTGGACTTGGTTAAATATGGTAGAGATGGTGTTCTTCCAGTCTGACCATATGGTCCATAACCTTATCTACGGTGGAGTTAAATCTTTTGGCTGAACTATTTTAGTCAATGCTCCAACAAAGTTTGCAGTTAGAACAACACATATCTATCAGTTGTCATCGCCACATCAGCAAAGATGTAGGCAGGCTACATAAATTACCATATTGTTCTCAAAAGCCAAAGGCAAAACTGGACAGAACTACCTCAACAATAGAATAAGGAAGAAATACATACTTGCTGAACCAGTACTCTGAGACGCGCTAGCAATGACAAGATTGTCATAGAAAATCCCATGAAAAATGATCGAGCAAGTAAGATCGATATCTCGCTATTAAAAAGTCAAGGGTACAAATATTAATTTTGATAATTTAGAAGCATAAGCAAGGACATAAATTCAATAAGTGTCCATCTAGAGTGATTGAAAATGATTTGGTCACTGCAAACTTTAAAAGAAAAAAACTAGACATTTCTCCATAAAATGAATATACTTTTCAGCTTTTGCAAATTTAAGATGTAAATGAATTTGTGTATCTTGCCAACAAAGAAGGATACCATGCTGCCTTCAACATTGGTTGAACCATCTGCACAGAAACATGGTACATTGAAGATATCCAATTATATAGAGAGGAAAACAAGCAATTGGGAACAAGTAACGTTGAATATTTGAGGTAGAAGGAGAGTTTAATATTTAGCTTAATTTCAGGTTTGCTCAAAATTCATGTTTGATAATAGCATTGAGCTTGATCGATCACAAATGGGTGGAGCATCTTGTTGAGTCAGGTCAGAAAGATGGAAGGGGATCAAAGGAAGAGAATGAACGGACAATACCTGTGACAGTAGTCGTGCGACGCCATGAAGTTGTTCAATAAAATTAGGCTTCCCAACATCACACTTCCTCCACTTTAGACTACAGTACAGAATTATGGAGACAGTATAAGTATCAGATTAAACTATCCAATTATGGTTCAACTCAAAAGCAATGCATGTAGCAAGCTGCTGAAAATTGCTAAAAGATCATATGCAAGAAACATAGGAACATGGCAGCAATTTATACTAGTGATACCAGATTAACTCCTGAGGCACACACGCAGAGGTAATGGTAGATCAAGATTAAAAGCAAAAAATTCCCATGCCCACAACATTATGAGAAAGCATAATGTACCTTTCTAAAAGATGAACTTTCTGTTTGGGCTTCTTTCCAGTTATTACTTGAAAGCAAGAACTTAATAATTCCTCCAGCTTAGCTGACCGCAAAAGCCTCAGATCCCTTCTTACCTGAAACAAGCATACTCATTATTCAAAATTACACGATAGTTGATCTTTGGCTAGTCACAAGATTTTAGGCACTGGTTTAAAACTTTTAAAAACAAAACCACCAGTAAGCACTTAAGATCCACGGATCCTTCATCGGCTATTCATCTAAACTTCAATCTTTCCCTCTCATTCCTTCAAATAAGACGTTTTTCAGATTCCAATGCCTTTTTGACTAATTTTAAAAAGCTCAAAAGTAGGTCATGACACCAGTCAAAGGGTGGGCGAAAAAAAGGAACCTTCAAAAGATACTGGAAATAGGAGCAACGCCTATGCTGGTTCTTGTTTTTGTACACCATCCTTTCAAGAATGGCACATTCCGCATGGAGCTGGACCAAGGAAGACTTCAATCTCTCCTCAAGCGTTTCAACCTCCGAACCCATCATGTCCCGTGGATGATCCTCACTTCAGTATGGTGTCACGGAGATGCGAGCAAGCTTCCCGAGATACGCCGACACGGGAACCTGCTAACTTAAGTGTCACAATTACTCGAAAACTGTACGCCGCAGTTCACTCAGGAATTGAAGCAAACACAGAGTCTGCACACAACGCGAAAGAACGGTCACGCTCGCAGCTCGAAAAGAAACCGGTATTTCCGGTGTCTTAGCTCAAGCTTCAAGCAAATATACACATAGCCAAAAGCGACATCTCAGGGCTATCCTCGTTTCAACAAATTTTGGTATTTCAACTCCCATAGTGACAAGCGGCGGCACAGAGTCAGCTTCTTTTCCGAAACTATCTCATGAAATTCTTGCGGCACTGTCCTACAGAAACCCTTTCGCGTGCCCTTCTCGTCTGAAACAGACTTGACCACGTTTTGGGTTGATCAAAGATGACGCGAAGACGGGCAGGGAGCGAACAACCCACGAACGAACGGAGAGATCGCAGAAGCACGTACACGACGCATAGCATCAGCCGAACTTACAGCGGGGGCGCAGAGGCGCCGGAGACGGAGGAGCCGGATTGCCGCCGGCGATGAGGCTGCCGCCGCCGCGGCGCGAAGCGCCGGAGAAGAGGGAGGAGCGAAGAGCGACGCGAGCCAGCGGCGAGCAGACGGTCTGACGGCGCGTGACGGTGCGAGCGACTAGACCCGACTCGGTAGTGGTGATGAAGCGCGCTGCCCAGGCCCGCTCAGGTTCAAGCATCCAGGCCCGTTTTGGTGCCCAGGCCCGCCCGGAAGATGGAAAAGGTGGGCCGGGCCTGCCCAACCGCTCAAATTATTTGCTCTTCTTGGCCTAAAACAGTCTATATTAATAAGTATAGATCCATGTTGAAGGCCGAAAAGAAAACTCAAAAAAAAAAAAAAAAAAAAAAACGAACAGATACATGTAAATAACTTGAGAATTGTTTCTTAAAAAAAAATAACTTGAGAATCAAAAATCCAAGCAAAACACTAAGGTTCCGTTTGTTTTGTGAAAGATAAGTAATTTGAAAAATATTTTTCAAAAGATTAACCGCTTATATCATCTGAAATAATTAGTCAATAAAAAAAAATATATTAAACAGGTGAGTTGACTTGTTCATTGGACCATTAGATCCGTGATCAGGTATAACAACTGAACCTTTTTAAATAGAGGTAATGACATTTGCAAGTGCATGTACTTTCACTTTGTGTTGGATTAAGTATATGAGAATTTGGTTTTTGGTTCAATTAGATACCTGGACTTTGAAAATGTTGCACAATGTGATGCTTCCATTAAATAACTTGCCATGTCATCCCTTCTTCGCCTGACCTGGCTTGTCCACTTGACAAAATTTCCAAATCTTGATGACAATGATTTGCAACACAACACCAGCGCAATGTCGGTTAGCTGTAGATGTGCCATTTTCCTTCTTTTCTAATCTCCTCAATTTTCTTTCTTTCTTATTAAGCTAAAGTATTCACATTGTCTTTTTAATGCGAGACTTTTCAACATTTTAATTGCAACTATAGCGGTAGAGTGGTGGTCATGGAAATTAAATCGATGTTCTAAAAAAATCAAGAATGCGAGTTGATTAATTGGATTATGTTTTGTTGGATATGAGCCATTCATATTGGTTACATGAAAATGGATTGATTTGGCACATTAAGGTGGCCGTGAGGCGACCATAGCGGCGGAGCCACAATTATAGGAGTGGAGCAGTGATCGCGACAATTCAGAATGATATCTCAAAAATTGAAAGCGAGTTATTTTCAGGATGTTTTAGGCTTGGCCAAGTACAAGTCATTGAAATTGATGATGTGAAATTTTGGTCAGTTCTGTCCACATCTACATTCTAACCGACCTACCTAAACTAGAGTCAGCCACGTTCACTGGCCACCTCTAAGCATCGGCAACAGTGGATTCATTCTCTGTTCTAGTACCATCATATTTATTTGGGACTTTATAAAATATCAAATTATTAGGAGAATAAGGTAATGAACTAATTCCATCATTTAAAACTCTCATTTATTTCACAAAAATAAATTATTTGAAAATATATTTTTAAAAATAATCACTCTATTAATTGAGATAATTAACCAATAAAAATGTTTTCATTATTGACAACTATTTATATCTAAACATTTTCACGTACAATAATAATAATTTTGTTGTTCATTTATTTTTGTAAGTAATATAAATTATTTTTTTGGGAAAATATTTTTCAAATTATTCATATTTTGCAAAATAAATGGAATTTAGGCAGTATATCTTAAGCCGTGTGATTAACTAAGTGGTTTCGGAGTCGTGCGTATACATGGATTATGCGACATCCATACTATAAAGTATGGAGAATTTCATTTCCAGAATGCTCATTTAGGTTTTGGCTCATGTTTCAGTCTATCTATGCGATTAATAGAGCGTTTTTGCTAATCCAGCATTCAGTTACTGTGCATGTGAGTTGAATTGTTTATAATTCATGTGATTAATTAAATGGAAGGACCGGATTTATATCTTATATTTCTTTTCAAAAACTTAAAACACACCTGAATCTTAAACTCGACCACCACTTTGACAAATTAAATAAATAAAACGACACTTTTGGTGCAGCAACATTGTGCGCCTATTTATATCTTATTGCCATTTCTTTTCACAAAAGTGCCCTATTAGTTTTCTCAAATTCACCAACATCCAATTCCTGACTTACGATTTCGGGAATCGATTTTAAGCGCGTCATAATTCAAACCCTAAACCCAAACTCGATCACCACTTCGACAAAAAAATAAAATAAAATAAAACTCACTTTCCCTCTCTCTTTCTTTGACCGGTCCAACCCTATCCACCATGGCCCTTGTCGCCCGCCGCGGTGCCACGCGATCCAGCGACCCAGCTGCTGTTCGCTTCTGTTACAGCTTCGTCCAGCCATCCCCGGCCACCTCCGGCCACCGCCCAGCCCCGCCGGACCTCTCCCGCGTCCCCCTCGCCCTCCGCCGGCTTTCCCTCGCCGCCCTAGCCGCCGGAGCAAGCCCGATCGGCTCCGTCCAGCAGACCCACGGAGTGGGTTTCAGCGACTTCGGGCCTGCTTTTGGGCCGTTTCCCGGCCCCGAACCCGAGCCGTGCTTTGGGAACAATCGTTCCTCGCGTCGCCGCCGTCGGATTGATCCGATTTGCGGGCGATTTGGTGAGTAATCTCACTAATCTTGGATTAGTTGACTAATTATGCTTTAGGTTGGTTTAGTTTTAATTAATTATGTTTAGGTTGTTAGATTAGAATTAATTAGCAATTATTAGTCAATTGTGATGTGATTTAAATAAATTGATTGTGCAATTAACAAGTAGACGTGGTCTACTATTTATTGGAAGCATCTCGGAAATTTTCCGACGCCAAATCGGGCTTCAATTTGGCGATTCGGGCCTAAGTGAGATTTTTGGGCATTTAAATATTAATTTTCGGAATTAACTTAAATAATTATTTATTTTCCGAAAATTTGAGATGGCTCTCGTGCCGATTTATTTGAGCAATTGTGGTCGAGTGGGGCCCAGAAAAGCGGGTGAATCTTGAAAGTAAAAGTAATTGAGTGGGAAGTAACACTTTCGATATTTTACCAAGCAACTTGTATAAAGCATCTGAAATTTACGGTTGGAAAATATAATCAAAGTGACATAGGGAAAGTGGTTTTATGAAGATTTATTTAATCTTGTTAAGAAGGACGTGTCACGAGTAGGATAAATGTGATTTTGTAGACCATATGAGTGATTTTTCAATGAAAATTGACTCAAAGATTTATAAAAATTTCATGCAAAAAAAATAGAATTCAATTGACAAAAATATAATCAAAGTGACAAAGGGAAAGTGATTAAATTGGAGTTTTTGACCGATTGACTTGATAATTTTGCAAAAAAAATAGAATTCCCATTTTCGCATCTTCATACCATATAATGATTTTCTGAAATTTATTCCCATTTTGACATTTCTATATTGTTTCAAAATATAAAATTTCGACAATCAATTTGCCCATAATTCATACCCTAGATCCCTCATAGAAATTTGCCTAATGCACCATCTTTACTAGAGCAAGATTCTTTGTTTTGTAATTCCTATCACAGTCTTAAATGCTTGTATAATCAATGTTATGGTATTCATAATGACGATCAAATGTTCCTATCATACATTCACTATTTGGTGTATCTCACGAAGCCCACGCAAAAGCATTGGTGCATGCTAATATATCATGTCCGCTACCATAAGAAAAGGACATAAGCCAATTTTTCGTTACAATAAAATAGATCTAATCAAATGTGGTGTCAAGAATGCAATATGATTATATTTTGCGAATGTATTAATAATCATATTTAAAGTGATGTTCTTTTTTTCTTGTTTTAAACTCTTCTCCTACAGTTTTCCATCAATTGTACTCTATCATGGGCAAGCATTTGATTTTTGTTTATGAAGCATTCATTTTTCACTACACTAGAAACAACAGCATCACTTTCAATTGCTTAGGGCTCCCAGCCTCTCACCGTTGGTTGCTTTGTCTTGGTCTTGTCGTTTTCTTAGGCTTGCTCGAAAACAGCTGTCGTCGTAGTGTCTGATATTGGATGCTTTACAAGGAGAATTGATAGCAATCCCATATCAAAATAATATATTTAATCTGCAAATTTAAAAAAAGTCGACTTTGTATGTATTTCCACATTGCAAAGAGCAATTACATGAAATACCCATATTTCTAAAGTGCTACAATTGAAAGATTGACAAATATGGATAACGGTATTATCAGCGATTGCCCTCAAAGCATTCGTCAAGTATACTTAACAAGAAAAAATGTGTTTGATTTTCATTGTGCTTAGTACACATTATACAAGGAAGGTGACGCATTGAAAATTACAATCTTTCCTTAAACGAATGATGACATTTCTCAATAATATTAAAGTTAAATGACCTGTGAAATGAGAAACGTGTTTACATATGGTAAATACATTCAGCTATGTCAAGGGGTTTGTAAAACTATTTCCAATTGAGTGTGGTGAGAACGTTTAATTTTATGTATGAAATTCAATTTCCATGTGTTTACAAAAATATAGAGTAAAACACTGTGCAGGAGAGAGATAGAGTAGGACAGACAGAAAAAAAATAACTTAATCAGAGCATTGACAATTATCAATACGTCAAAGCAAAGCGACTAATGATCCTAATTATCGTCGAATCCCTTTGTTAAGAAGTTGTGATTGATTGCACATTCCTAGAATGTTCCTGAAATTAAATCATCTTGTGCCATCCCCCGACCAAATTATTCAATTAGATCGCAACATAGGGGCCCTAATATATAATTATGTAGCATAGCATTTTATTTTTCCCAGCCAATAAACGAAGCACAAGCAAAATAATTAAAGCTTAAATAGCCGACCCCAACAATGATAATGACTTTCTATTACCCATAGCCTTTTCCCCACCGCCGACAAGCTACTCATAATGACAAAAAAGCTGTTGACCTTCCATTCCGTTGACTATCCGTTGAATTTCGTACTCGAACGAACGCCGTAGAGCTTTCCCACCCTCCCCTCTCAAGATATTCGACCGTTGCAAATAAGAAAACCAATTGAAAAAAAAACCGTTACAAGGCTTAAAAGAAAAATTCAAAAAAGATGCTGGGACAAAATATAATCCCCCATTAAAGAATTCGGCCCCATAAGAAAGATCAAGTATCGGGAAGGTTTACTCACTAATTTAGCAAGGTGAATCACTTATATTTGAAATATTTGCATGAAAATTAATGAATCTAGCGTTTTAATAAAAATCACTAAAAATATGTCGTAACAAATGATAGTTGGTATGTCCATAAAAATTGACTTTTTTGGTGTGAGATTAATCGAACTAAACTCATTTATGATTGGAAAAAAAAAAGCGAAGGTGCTATGTCTATATCCTTCAATTGTCATTAAGGAAGAACCCTTCAAATTACTTTGAAATTTATGGTTGAGATCTAAATTATAGAACCATGCATTTAAATCACAATTAGAGATTGCTAATTCATTGTCCTGCCCTCACTACCAAACGCCAGCCTGATAATCGTTGTCATTGACCCTTTCTCTCCATAATCGCCGGCGACACCCTTGCTCCAATTTACCTCTCTAGCTAATTTCCAATCTCTCTCTCTTTCTCTTGAAGATTAAATGGTACACACAAATGATTAAGGGGCGTGGCTTCACAAATGAAGACAGCTTTTAATGGTGGTTGAGTAAATAGAGACAGCTTTCAATGGTGGTTGAGTAAATAGAGAGAGATGGGGATTTATCTTAGCTTTAGCCAAATTTATTGATTAAGACCACGCATAAAGCGGTTTGAAAACAAAAAGCGCGTACAAATCCTCGTTGGAAAAAGCTTAAACACATGACCCCCTCGAAAACCGATTGGACAAAGCGGCCACCCTCGCATGTGACGAGGGGGCATTTCCGTCAATTCGGCCCCGACGGGTGGGGAGGAAGAAAAAAGCAAAGAGACAGCATCGGCAAAGCACAGCAGCATATGCCACTGCCGTCGCAGCAGTAGCCTTTAACGTTTTCCAGCTGTGACCGAACCCCACTGAAGTGTGGACCCCACGCATTTCCCCAGGGCCCCTCCCTTAACCACGGTTAAATTCGACTGACCCAACAAACCCTGGTCAGATCCTCTATTAATCGCCTCTCACTCCACTCCACTCGCATTCTTCAGTCTCGTCTTTCTTTACTCTGTCGTCGCCGCCGCTTAGCCGCTAATCTTCACCATGTCCGCACTCCGCCCCCTCGCCGCCTCCCTCCTCCTCCTCCTCCTGTGCTCCGCCGCCGCCGTCTCCGGCCACAACATCACCGCCATCCTCGAGGGCTTCCCCGAGTACTCCCTCTTCAGCTCCTACCTCAGCCAGACCAAGCTGGCCGACGAGATCAACAGCCGCCAGACCATCACCGTCCTCGCCCTCGACAACGGCGCCATGTCCGCCCTCGCCGGCAAGAAGCCCCTCTCCGTCATCAAGAACGAGCTCGCCGTCCACGTCGTCCTCGACTACTTCGACCCCCAGAAGCTCCACCAGATCCCCAAGGGCTCCACCCTCTCCACCACCCTGTACCAGACCACCGGGAACGCCCCCGGCAACACCGGCTTCGTCAACATCACCGACCTCCAGGGCGGCAAGGTGGGCTTCGGCGCCGCCGCCCCGGCTCCAAGCTCGACTCGTCGTACACCAAGTCGGTGAAGCAGATCCCCTACAACATCTCCGTCCTCCAGATCAGCGCCCCCATCCTGGTCCCGGCCATCCTCGCCGCCCCGGCGCCGTCGGCCTCGGACACGAACGTGACGGCGCTGCTCGAGAAGGCCGGGTGCAAGACGTTCGCGGGCCTCCTCGTCTCGAGCGGCGTCATCAAGACGTACCAGTCGGCGCTGGAGAAGGGCCTGACGGTGTTCGCGCCCAACGACGAGTCCTTCAAGGCCAAGGGCGTGCCCGACGTGAGCAAGCTCTCCAATGCCGAGCTCGTGTCGCTCCTGCTGTACCACGCGGTGGCGGACTACACCCCGATCGGGTCCCTGAAGACGAGCAACGGCCCGATCAGCACCCTCGCCACCAACGGCGCCGGGAAGTACGACTTCACCGTGAAGACCGCCGGCGACTCCGTCGCGCTCGACACCGGGGTCGACTCCTCGCGGGTGGCCAGCACCGTGCTCGACGCCACCCCCGTCGCGATCTTCACCGTCGACAGCGTCCTCCTCCCCACCGAGCTGTTCGGCAAGTCCCCGTCCCCCGCGCCGGCGCCGGAGCCCATGAGCGCTCCTTCCCCGTCGCCGGTGAGCCCAGCTCCAGGCCCCGCGGTGGAGGCCCCGTCGCCCCTGGCGGCATCGCCTCCTGCTCCGCCGACGGAGACGCCGGAGTGGTCCCCGGCGGCGGGCCCGGCGGTGGAGTCCGCGAACAGCAGGTCGGATAGCGCGGCCGGCGACTCGAAGGCGCCCACGTTGCTGGCGGCCGTCGTCGCCGTCTCCGCCACTGTAGTTTCTTCCCTCCTCATGTCCTGAGTGGTAATTTCGCGTCGATTTTTTTGTTTCCCTCTTTTTTCTTTTTTTCCTTTTTCTTTTTTTGGGGCACTTCTCGATTTCCGCATCATCCACCCGTTGTAACTTGTTCCTTCCCTCGCCGAGAGATTCGATTTTATTTATTTAATTTCGCGGATTTCTTTTAATTAGCATTTATTAAACTTTTAATTTCCCGATTTGAGTTTTGCTCAATGAGCGAGCGAGCGCCGACGTTCCTCCTCAGTTCCTGTGATGGCGATAGCGATAGCGATCGGGTGTTACGCGGCGTACCATTACGATCGTGTGGAGCTTTGTCGGTGGAGGCCAAAGGCACGGGCCCCGCTGGAATTGACAGCAAGGCCACGTGGGGGACGCATGGACGGTGGGGTCCGTTGGACGGTGGCGTTGGAAGTGGGGTGGGGTGGGTGGTGGGGTGGGGCTACCATTTCCAACCGATTTTCGTATATTTTCTTTTTGGCCCCTTCCCATCCGGTCTCTTTCTTCGGGAAAATTCGAGATTGTCCCCCCGGCCTCGTGAAAGCTTCGCAATTTTGCCACGTCGAAATGTCTATTTCACTGAAGCATGGCGTTGATATGGGGTATAATTCGACTATGACCGGAACGAAATTTCCCCAAATCCGATTCGATAAAATTGGAATGGAAAGATAAAAATCACCTTCACGGTGGACGGTGGAGCTGCGTATTTTTTTCCTCTCTTTTTGAGAAGGTAAATGCAATTTGGGGCGGGGGGGGGGATGAAATGACCCTTTTGGAGGACGAACAAAAATTGGCCCTCGTGATGTTAGGGCTAAATGGAAGGCGTCCACGTGTCCTTTCGCGGATGCGAGTGGGTCCCCCTGTAATTTAAGTGTGCGGGGCGGAGGGGGTCTGGGTGAGCTGTGCTGTGAGTGGTCCTGCTGCGATCGATCAATTCGGTGCTTGTGCTGGGGTGGGTCGAGTGCCCTCCCAACCTCAGGCAGAGCATGGACCGAGGTCGAACAACAGACGATGGACCATGGACCATTTGGGTGGAGGATTGCAATGCGAGCCCCGTGCCCACCAATTTCGTGACAAAAGAGAGGATCGGAATTGATCGGAACCATCTAACTCTTTAGTTGTCAAATCTCTTTGTCATTGTCATCACAACCAGTGCTGTAAGGTAAATAATTGAATAGACAAAAAAAGGAATTTTCATTATCGACACGTGCTCGTGCCTAATCAATGCGAGTAAAGTCTTGTATCGGGCAATTGAGAGAAAGAGTTTTAGAATCAGTTTTGTAGGAAATGAATAATTCGAATTTTTATTTATTAAGATAATAGTTTATTTTGTGAAAATAAATGAATAAATAAAAAAATATTTAGGCATATGCATTGGGTCTTTTTTATGGGCTTTACGTTCTCCATGGGCTTGTGTTACTTTTCTCTATGTTTAATGGGCCTATAATGGAAATATGAGCATCATGTGGATCCGTTCCACTTAGCTTTCTCTATTTGAAAATTTGCATGAATTACTCCCCATGTGGATTCCAGAAAGTACATGAAATCCTCTATCGTGTAAAGTGCTTCCTTGCACGTCTTGGCCTGTTTTAATCGTCGATGTATAACGTCATTTACATACACCAATAGTTGAGAGTAGATCGAGACACGAACGAGAGGACAATGCAAGGCAGAAGATTTGCCTCGCTTCAAAATATCTTTAAAAGGGGACATATTTTGCTCAAATTATTCCACCGTACTTTTGTGTTGTTAAAATCTTTTCAAATTTTGTGGGGGTGTCAAGGGGTTGAGTTGGGCTAAGTTTTCATACGATCTAACTCGACCCAAAGCCCTACACGAGGCGCGATTGACTCAATCTGCCCCAAAGTTGAATATCATATGACCCAAGAGAATGGGTCGAGCCAGCACCGATCAGCTAGGCTCAAATAGAAGGTTTCATCCTTGTTGAGAGGGAGATCAAGCTGTGTTGTGGGGGTGTCAAAAAGCCAGCATCAACCTGACCCGACCTGATGCAATTGGCCCGAGCTGACCCAACTCTAGCTGTACCAATAGCTAAAAATCCCTACCCGAATAAGACCAAGGTCTGATCCTAAAATACTTTAAATTTTAGGGCCAGGTCCGCGTGGGCTTTTTCGACATCCCCATCCATGGTGAGCAATAAGCGGTCAAGTGCACGAGAATTATCACAAGCTAAAAAGAACAAGAAAAACATCAAATACATAAAAAAAAAAAAAAATACAATGATGATGAGATGGCATACGTGCCTTGAAATCATACTTAATATGATTTGAGTACTCGCGACCAAGTTTCGATAAGCCCTGTAAATCATGTCAATAACTTGTACATATCTAGTTGTGGGGTAGTAGGCGAATATGGAGACCTTCGACAGGGACCGGCGATGGGGTATAGATAAACTTCTCGTTCGGTATGACCTTCATTAGCTTGAATTTGGTCACCAGATTGTGCATGAAAACAAGTATTTCGAGCCTCGCGTACTCTTTCCCAGGGCACATGTGAGGTCCTCCTCCGAAGGGAACGTAAATGAAAGGTGCAGGCCCGTTTCCTTCGAATCTTGAGGGATCGAATTTCTCCGGATCAGGAAAATACTTGGGGTTCTTGTTTGTGGAGTGCACCGTCCAAAATGTCTATGACACAAGTTAGCATCACAATGCATGCGTCACTAGACTGATCATTTATGCATTCGCAACCCAACTCATTATTTAGAGAGCGATCAACATAGATTCGAGAATTACCTTCCATCCCTTTGGAATTGTGTAGCCAGCGAAACTGAAATCCGTCATTGCTACTCTATATGCCCCTTGTGCAGGGGGTAACAATCTCATCGACTCGCAGGCCACGTTCCACGAATACTTCATCTTTGAACATCGTCCCAGTTCAGAAATTCATCCGGACCCTTGGATCTGGCGATCTCCAGTTGTTCTATTGATATGAGAAAAAGTGTGTTGTTGAGAATATACTGAATTTACAGGCATCAAGATCCAGCCTTCACAGGTAGACCGGGAGTGTTAACGAAGTCGAATTTGAAGTTTATTACCTTGATGAACCCGCTCATAGACGTGGGGGAACTGAGCCAAATAGTTCACTATGGCCGTGATCGAAGTGCTCGTGGTGTCGTGACTCGCGTTGAGCAATCCCATGATCTTGGTGGAAGTATCCATCTCGTACAAAGCCGTCCCGTCGTCACCTCCTTCGAGAAGCAATCGGGATAAGAAGTCCCTCGCGTTCGCGTCTTTGCCCTCCGAGATCTCCATCTTCCTTCGCCTAACTAGGTCCAGGAGCTCTTGCCTTAAAACTTTTCCTCCTTCCACTGCTCTGTTGAACGGCGTGCCCGGGATATTTATCGGCACCGTGACGAACCCGGGAGCAACTCGAGCGAACGGATCGGCGAACTTCCGCACAATCTCGGGATCTCTGATGTTCATGAACAAGCGACACGCCAAGGCCAAGGTGTAGCTCTTCAATAGAGGAAAGACCCTCACCTCCTTATGTGGAGACCAATCCGTCGCCAAGTGGTCCCTAGTCACGGAGTCCATGACGGGTATGTAATGCCGAAGGGCTTCGGGCTTCAGGAACTCCAACATGAAGCTGCGCCGCTTCTTGGCATCCTCGTTTTTGAGCTTCCCTAGGGCTTCCGGGAACGTGAAGATCTTCTTCATGGAGTCGGGCCACCAGGGGCTGACGTACTTGTTCTCGCTGGAGAACAGGAACTTGTTCCCGGAGGCACCGCAGAACACGGCCATGTCCGCGCCATACAAGTTGGTCCGGAAGACATCCGACGAGTGCCAGGCGGCGCGGTCCTTCACGAATTTCTCGGGACGGCCGCTCCTTCCGGCGGTCATGTATTCCAGGGTCTCGCCGATGACGGGCCACCCTTTTGTGCCGGGCAGCAGGTGAGGAGTGAAGCGCCTCTTCCGAAACGCCAAGAGGAGCAGCGGAAGAGCGAGGCAGAGGATGCATGTGGTGTAGAAATCCATCTTTGCCGTTTCCTCATTAGGCGTATCCTGATAATATGGCGAGAGAAAGATAGGCTAACGGCTGAGAGTGGAGAGCGACGTCATCAGGATTTGTATAGGGCAAAGTAGGCGTGTTTTGGCGACTTATATTATTGAGCTCCATGCACGCACACAAATAGTGAAATCTTTTGAAAAATCTCTTCAAATAAAAATGCCACGGCTGTCTAAGTATAAAAACCCATTTTAATTTTTCTCTTAGAAGGCAAAAATTGACAATATAAGACTTTATGGGATCATTACTAATTATTTTTAAAGGTTAATTAATCAGACGAACGTATGATATTTAATCATTCTAACATTTCTCCTCACGCTTAGTTTGATCTTTGATGTATTTAATTAAAAATGCAAATATGGTTTGAAAAGATTTCAACTTAAGACTTTCGACTTTGATATTATTAAAAATTTGTGAAACTATTATAAATTGTTCTAAAAATTTAAACCGTAAGATGAAAACTAATTATTCTAACTATCAATTTGGCAAGAAAACTGACCGGCTAGGAAATTAACGTCCTCTGACCACTGCTTTTAAAGAGAGCCATACACGCACATAAACAGTGAGATCATGATTCATGAATCATGAGGCGCATCGCATGCGTTTAGTGATTTCACGCGTGCAGTACTTCAGAAAACTGGGTTCTCAAGTCAAATGTCATTAAAATGGTAGTGAAATAAATGGGAAACGAAAGTCAACCCTTTTGGAGGACGAAAGAGAAATTGGCCCTGGTGATGCTAGGGCTAAGTGGGAGGCGTCCACGTGTCATTTTGCCGGCGCGACTGGATGCCCCCGCAATGTAAGTGCGCAATCCGGACGGGGTCTGGGTGGGCTGCGCTGTGAGTGCCTGAGTGGTCCCGCTGCGATCGATCAAAACGGTGCTTCTGCCGAGGTCGGATCGAGTGCCCTCCCAACTCCAAGGGAAGCATGGAGCGAGGTCGAGCAAGAGATTGATGGACCATCTGGGTGGGGGATTGCGATGCAAAGCCCGTGCCCGCCGATTTCGTGACGAAAGAGAAGAGTGGGCCAAATCGATCCAACTTAAGTCGTCTTATCTATTTGTCATTGTTATCACAACTAATTGATATAAGGTAAATAACTTAATAGAGAAAAAAAAAAAAAGGATTTCAATTATCGACAAGCGTGCTCATACTTGATTAATGCTGGAAAAGTCTCGTATCAAGCAATCAAGGAGGAGATATTTTGGATCTTGTAATAGGTCGCATTGTCCCTCTCTCCAAGGACAAGAGAGATGGGGAATCATTTTCGTTGAAAATGAATGATTTGAAAAATATTTTATTAAAATAATTATTTATTTTGTTTAAAAAAGAATAAATAAATAATATTTTTATCTTCCACCAAATATTTAGGCATGTGCATTGGGTCATTTTATGGGCTTTACGTTCTCCATGGACCTGTGTTACTTTTCTCTATGTTCAATAGGACCGCGCGAAGCAGAAGATTGACATTGCTTCGGAATATTTATTAAATGCGGACATATTGTCCTCAAATTATTCGACTCGACTTTAGTGTTGTTGAAATCTTTTCATATTTTGTGGTGTCCGGACTTCATAAATAGGGGCGTCAAGGGATTGGGTTGGGTCCAGCCAGCCCAACCCAATCCAACCTTAACAATACTAACATCTAAAAATCTCCACCTGAAAAAGACTAAGGCCCAACCCTAAAAAACCTAAATTTTAGAGCCGAGCCAGCGCAGAGCTTTTTGGACACCCCTATTCATAGGTGGGTAATCAGCAATCAAGTGCACTGGAATTATTACAAGCTAAAAAAGAACAAGAAAAACATCAAATACATACAAAAAAAAAAAAAAAAAAAAAAAAAACCGACGATGAGATATCATACATGTCTTGAAATCATTCTCATTATGTTCAATTACTCATGATAAAGTTTTGACGAGCCCTGTAAATCATGTGAATAGCTCAAAGATATTTATTTGTGGGGTAGCAGGCGAATACGAAGTCCTTCAACGGGAACCGGCGATGGGTTATAGATAAACTTCTCGTCCAGTATCACCTTCTCGAGCTTGAACTTGTTCACCAGATTGTGCATGAAAATGAGTATTTCGAGCCGTGCATACTCTTTTCCAGGGCACATGCGAGGTCCACCTCCGAAGGGAACGAAGGTGAAAGGTGCAGGCCCATTTCCTTCGAATCTTGAGGGATCGAACTTCTCCGGATCAGGGAAATACTTGGGGTTCTTGTGCGTGGAGTGCACCGTCCAGAATGTCTAGTACACAGTCAGAATCACAATGCATTCGTCACTAGACCTATTGTTCATGCACTCACAGCACAACTTAGCAATTGGAGAGCACTTGACACATATTCTAAAATTACCTTCCATCCCTTTGGAATTGTATACCCAGCGAAAGTGAAATTAGTCATTGCCTCTCTATATGCCCCCTGTGCAGGCGGTAACAGCCTTATTGACTCGCAGGCCACGTTCCACGAATACTTCATCTTCTGAACATCTTCCCAGTTAAGAAATTCATCTGGACCCTTGGATTTAGCAATCTCCATTTTGTTGCGACCTAAATTTTCAGGGGCAATCCTAAAGTTTAGGTTAATGGATTACTAAGTCTGAAGACTTGGCGCGGACTCTCCCAGGTCCTACCAATCGCGACTTGAAATTAATATATTTAAACATACAATTCTATTCAATTTGAAGCCGCCACTAATCAATTAGGGTTGATTAGAAACCCAAATAAAGTATGGGAGAATACTTTATTTTTCCGAACCAGAGATTCAATAAGTCCGGGGACATGATTACGCTAGATTAGTCTAACGCCATTTCGGTACCTTTTATTTTAATTTCAAAAATATTTAGCAGGCAATGTTGATTAATTTAAACCTAAACTACTAACATGCAAATGGTGATCATGCGGGTGCACAATCAATAAAATAACATTCAATAAAAAAAATGTTAATAAAAATGCATGCCTAAACATGATTTTTTAAATGACATGACACCTAATTTTCCTTTTTCTTTTTTAAATGTTAATTATATGCAATCTTAATCTAAATTTGATATGCATGGATTTTACTTTAATGATATGTGAGATGCAATTCATATGGCATGACTTAAACTTATTACTATATGCATGCAATCTAATTTATATAATCCTAAATATGCATGTCTACGTGATATGGGATGAATGGCATACGTATTTCTATACGTATTTCTTTTATGATTTTATTTTAATGATGATTCATTTTTAATGCATATATGCAACATATGCTAAATAATGATGATATGAGATTAATTATGAATTAACCTATTAACTAACCAAGGAAATGATCTTCTTGTGTTTTATTTTTTAAATGACTTTAAAAGATAATGATGCAATACTAAAAAATTACACGACGAGAATATTAAAGCATTAACCTATGACCCACTAACTAAAGCGTAACATGTGGTGTGCACATTATAAAATCTATATAACCTAAATAAGATTTTTTTTTTTTTTTTTAATATTTTTTTTTTGTGTTTTGGTTTTATTAAAGGAAGATCATTCTAATTCCACATGAATCTTAAAAAGAAACTAAAATACGTTGCTTCAAATGTGAAATGTGTATAAACCTAAATATCTAATATGATGCATGATATGTGATGAGCAAATAATAACACGCTAAAATAAAAATCCATCCATGTAAATCAATGGCATTTTAATATGAATCAATGATGCAAAGAAATTCATGAATTTCGCCATAAAAAGTCAAAATAATCAAAAATCTAACCCGACGTCTCGCGGTCAATCAATATTTTTATTATCATAACTTAATATGATCAATTTCTTAATGATAAAAATAAATCAAAACAAATCAAGTTAGAATATATATAAAAAAAACATGAAATCAAATATCTAGAATATCACCTAGTCCAACTCACGGTTGGCTTGAGGAAATGGCGAGGAGCAGCTGGTGGTTCGGTGATGGGTCGCCGTTCGGAACAAGGGCTATCCGTCAGAGCTCCGGCGAGGTTCGGCAGTAACCAGACCTGCAGCAAAACAGAGGAGGCAGCAAATGGTCCTGTTCAGGCGTGGAGCCGGCGTCGGTTGCTGCAGAGGTGAGGATGCGAGCTGTGGTAGCGGCAGCGGTGCTGCGGATGCGCGAGCAAGCAGGAGGTCGCGGTGAAGCAAGCCTCGGATACTGGTGCAGGCGGAGCAGCAGGGCTTCGGTGCGGCGGTGGACGGCAGGAGGCGAGCTGCCGCGGAATGGGCTGCCGGAGCGACGAAGGTGCGCTCGCGGGTTGCGGGGTGGTCTGCTGGCGTCACTGACGGGCTTCAGGGATGATGCTGGTGCAGAGGCGGGGCGGCGCACGGTGGTTGCGAGCAGCAAGTCGCGGGTCACAGTGGGCTGCAACAGAGGAACTGAGGGCGGCGCGGCGGTCGCTGCTGGCTTCGGGGCGGCGAGCGACGCGGGTCGGCAGGACGTCGGGCGTGGAGGGGCAGCAGGGAGCGTCGATGACCGGCGAACAGCAGGGTCGCGGGTCGCAGCAATGGTGGCTCGGGCTGAGGCACAATGACGGAGACGGTAGCTGCAGCAGCGAAAGGGGCTGTACAGACGTCGAGCGCCGGGCGAAAGATGGCAACGGGGGCTTCGGGGGCGCGTTGCAAAAGGCGCAGTGGTTGAACGACAACAGCAGCGCGGCAATCAGGGGGCGGGGGGTTCAAGGACCGGCAATGCAGCTTGGCAAGGTGATGACTGGTGAAAACTTGAGCTGCAGAAGTGTGGTGGCGTCGGACTCCGACGAAGGGTGCGATTGCTGGACGCCGGGACGGCGGTGCTCGTGGAGATGCAGGTTCGTTGGCTGCTCGGGGTTGCAGCAAATGGAACACCGGTGGCGTTGATTGGGTTGAAGAAACGTCAGGCGAGTTGGCGCGGTGGTGGTGTGAGCACAGCGGTGTGTAAGCGGCGGACGGCACAGGCACTTGGAGACAAGGCCGGCAATGGGCTGCTCCACGGACGAAGATGAACAGGGGCCCCTTTTCTTTCTTTTTTATTATTTTTTTTTTTGCTGAAGCCCCCTCACATCTTCTCTCGCACGTCACTTCTTCTGTGTCTTCTTCTGCAAATGCTGCTCCACTGCTTTTCTTTTTTGACTTTTTCTCTTCTTCTTTTTTTAAACTTTCGATGGCCCCTCAAAGAACTCTCTTACCCTTCTGACTTTTCTTCGACGAAGACAGAGAGGCCCCCCACACTTTTTCTTTCTCTTTCAGTTTTCTATTTTTTTTCTTTCGACGAAAGATGAAGAGAAGCACCCCTGAATCGAAGCTCCCTTTTCTCTATTTATAGAGAAAACTCCAATTTGTTTTTGCAGGTGAGATATTCACTCAACCGTTCAACAAATTAGCAACTCCAAAATCACACGATTTTCGAACTTTTTAAAATTTTGAAATTTGGTTCAATTTTTTAAAAAAGATTCCCTCCACAACTAAATGCTCTATTATTATTTTCTAAAAAATAAATTAAATTTTAAAATATGTGTCAACACATTTGTTCTATTGACATGAGACAAGTGTATTGTTGAGAATATACCGACTTCACAGGCAGACCGGGAGTGTTAGCGAAGTCGAATTCAAAATTCATTACCTTGATGAACCCGCTAATAGATGTGGGGAAACCGAGCCAAATAATTCACTACGGCTGTGATCGAAGTGCTCGTGGTGTCGTGACTCGCAATGAGTAAGCCCATGATCTTGTTGGCCACGTCCATCTCGTAGAAAACGCTCCCGTCGTCGTCTCCTTCGAGAAGCAACCGAGACAAGAGGTCCCTCGCGTTCGCGTCTTTGCCCTTCCGCAATCTCCGTCTTCCTTCGTCTAATTATGTTCAGGAGCTCTTGCCTCATAACTTTCCCTGCTTCCATTGCTCGGTTGAACGGCGTACCTGGGATATTTATTGGCAAGGCGACGAACCCGGGAGCGACTCGAGCGAACGAGTTGGCGAACTTCGACACAATCACGGGATCTCTGATGTTCATGAACAAGCGACACGCCAAAGCGAAGGTATAGCTCTTTGATAGAGGAAACACCTGCACTTCCTTATGTGGGGACCAATCCATCGCCAGGTGGTCCCTAGTCACGGTCTCCATGACGGGTATGTAATGTTGGAGGGCTTCGGGCTTCAGGAACTCCAGCAGGAAGCTGCGCTTCTTCTTGCCATCCAACTTCTTTGGCGTTTCCTGAAACATGCCGATCTTTAGCATGGATTTGGGCCACCAGGAGGTGACGTACTTGTTATCGCCGGAGAACAGGAACTTGTTCCCGGAGGCGCCGCAGAACACGGCCATATCCTCCCCGTACAAGTTGGTCCGGAAGACATCTGACGAGTACCTCGTGGAGCGGTCGTTCACGAATCTCTCAGGACAGCCGCCCCTTCCAGCGGCCATGTATTCCAGGGTCTCGCCGACGACCGGCCATCCTTTGTGCCAGGCAGCAGGTGAGGAGTGAAGCACCTCTTCCAAAATACCAAGAAGAGTAGCGAAAGAGAGAGGTAGAGGATGCATGTGGCATAGAAATCCATTCTTATTCTTCTCTCAGAAGGCAAATACTTATAATTTGGCAAAGAAAAAGATGAGACTGAGGATGAGAATGGAGAGAAGAAACTCAGGATTTATATAGGAGACAGGTTGAAGTGCTTTGGTCACTTACATCAATGAGCTCAAGTCAAAAGTTTACGGTTGTCCAAGTACAGAAACCCGTTTTTATTCTTCTCTCAGAAGGCAAATGCTGACAATTTGGCAAGAAAATTGACCGGCTTTATTCTAGGAGCAATTGGCGTGCTCGGACCACTCGCTTTTCAACGAGTGCCATAGGCGGACACAAACAGTGTCTGCAGTACTTCTCCGGAAACTGTATTCTCAAGTCAAATGTTACGGTCGTCTAGAATGCGTAGTCAAGTAAATGCGTAACAGAGCACGTAGGATGCACGCCATACCTGCACCAGTCTTAATGATCTAGATTCAAGTGAGTAGATATACTACGCTAGAGATTTAAGCATGGGAGGGCTAGCCACCAAAAAATCCATTCTGAATATGCAAAATCCATTGACGATCATTCACTTGCTCAAGTGTTTTCCAATCTTAATGCACCCAGCAAAATAGATCTAGCTAAACAATTAACCTCCATAGGCGTCCTTAATCGAGTGTTTGTATGATAGGAGCATCTGTGAGGGTAGCGGTTGCAACAGCTTCTGAGCTAGCTGGTGCGCATTTCTCTTGTTAAATGTGTTAAACGTGCTTATTCCTTTTTTAACAAAGTTTGTTCTCAAAATGCTACGGCTGTCTAGTATAGAAATCCTTTTTTATTCTTCTTTAAGAATGCAAATGCCAACAACTTTAGCAAGAAAAATGATGGACCAAAAATAAGAACGCAGAGTTAAAAACATCTTACGCAGGAACAAATTGGCGTGCTTTGACTTTTTTTTTATATGAGCATTTCCTTTATAAATGAGGTGCATTTCCTGTGAATTCCACGTGTGCAGTTATATTTTTCCAGGAATTGTGTCCCCAACTCAAATGTCAGCGTTGCCTAGCATGTAAAAATCTGTTTGAGATCTGAGCAAGTTTTTAAAAAACTCAAGGAAGAAACAAGGGGAAGAACCCCAAGGAGTGGGCTCCTCTCCTCTTCCGTATTCCCACTCACCTAGAAAGAAAAAAAAATAAAAACTTGGGTGGGAACTTGGGCCGCGTGGGCAATGATGATAATTGGTGGTGATATTTGGTCACCCAAGTATAGGTAGAAAAAAATAAATTTGATGAGATCTACGTAAAACTTACATAGGATTAACTACTTTCAATGGTCCATATTCAAGTGAGTAGTTCAACCAAAAAGAAAAAAAAAGTGAGTAGATATATTGTTAATGTTATCCCATATCGATTGTGGAAATGATTGGTGATCGGTTTTTGGGTGAAAAGGGCAAAGACCCCCCCAACACATACTATACTCGAACAATATTTTGGATATTTGAAGGGCAAAGTCTTTGTTAATTTTGAAATTTTAATTGGGCAATCACAGTCTTAGAGAAATAATTATACATGACCTATCCATTCTTTAGTTTTGTACATTACAAATAGACTTGCCGGCTACACCTTGCTTTTATGTTGTGAAACTAAGTGGGAGCTAACATATTATCCAATTGAAATCCAAATATGTTGACACCTAAATCTGACCGATAGGAAGTTAGGAATCAATCCTAATTTATAAACAAAATTATTTTTAATTGCATATAAATGTAAGGAGTATCTTAACTAAGTTCACATAAATTGTGTTTTTGATTAGATTGGAGCTAATGGGCTCAGATAGAGAGACTTCAAACTTTATTTTTCAAGATTAGGCCCATGAGTATAGAATTTTGGACAAGCTCTCTTTAATTATTGGTAAAAATCCTTTAGGATATACAAAATCTCAATGAGAATACCATGTAACAATTTTGGTATTTTTGCAAGATCTCTTAAAGGGGAATAATTGGAAAGAAGGCTATATATCTTTTTAAGAGAGAAATTGAAAAACTGAATAATAAAAAATTGAGACGTAAAACTATGATTATATATAAGTCTTTTTAGAACCGAATGCAACATTTCGGGAGAAGTTATATCCAAACAGACATGTTCTCAAAAAAACATATTGAAAATTCAGAATAAAAAATTAACAAATAATTTTTTTAGTTCTCTATTTCACAATTTATGAAGAATCACAACCTTTCAAAGAGAAGTTATATTCGCATAAACGCAATTTTACAAATGTTAAGAAGTTATGCATGAATAGACATAACTTTCAAAAAGTTGTAAGAGCGCCTAATAACCTAAGAAAAAATAATAATAAAATCTGAAATTAAATAATAATGATAAAATAACCTATGTGTACTATTGAAATAGCGTGACATCAGTGTGTGCAAGTAGTCATACTGTTTAGGTTATATTCGAATTTCAATAAATAATTAACAAATGAAAAATAAAATAAGAGGATTAGTACCGATTACGAGTGTTAAGTGCAATTAATTATTGCAGATTTGCATGCGAGTATCGTAACTATATCTTACTTAGCCCAATGTCTTCAATTGAGTAAGTTGGAAGATGTCCACACTTATATAGTGGCCCGCATATTCCTAACTTTCAAATATTGGACAAGAGCCGATCAAAAAAATACTGGAGACGAAAATCGTAATTTTATTAGATTTACAAACGAACGATCAACATAGACCACTCACGGTCCTCCATATGCTGAAGAAGTAAATAGGGTTTTTCCGCTGAGCTTTGCGTTGGGTTCGGTGGAGAGAGAAAGAAGAGGGAGAGTTCTAATAGTCGATGTGGGACTTGGGTGACGGTGAGGGCAGAGAAAATGTCAAAGGAAAGAAGAAGAAGGGAGTCTTTTTTTCTTTGTAAAGCGTGCAATTTGAATCCACGTATGAGACTAAACGACTTCTCGGTTTTTTCTCGTTGGACTCTCGTGAACTCCCTCTCCTTCATGTCACTCGACCAACCACTCCCATCGTTGCTGTCCGATGACATCCTGCCGAGATCCTCCCTCTCCCGATTCCAAACACTTCCGATGAGTTCTTTAGTCGCTGGGTTCAAGTTCTTTGCTCCGAGGATCTCGGCTCGGAGACGATGACAGGCGGGGGTGGCCGTAGTTCGACTTGCCTCGAGCTCGCCCTGTGGCTGTCATCTTCGAGTCGGGTAAGAGTTTTTGCTACTAAAACCCCCCGTTCACTTAAACCCTTGTTGCTCCGCGTTCTTTTGGCCGAGACTCGTCTTTTTGTTTTTTTTTTTTTTTCTTAAGTTCATACGCATGCTGGGTTTGAGTAAGTTGATATGGCCGACTTCGAGTGTTTCTTGTTCATTTCTTTGGGTCTAAATCTGAGTTCGAATTCTAAAACGATCAATACTGCCTCCTTCATCCGTGCTCGCCACCTGTTTGATATAGTGGCCTCAGTTAGTGTTGTTCTAAAATGAGACCGAGGCTTTGTTTGTTTCTGTGAAAGCATATCTTAGATCTGTTTGAAGTGTTTTCATCAACCTGAGATGTCCTCTGATCGATGTAGGATGAACTTGACACCAAAATGTCAATTCATCAGAATGCCGTATCACTTTTAGTCGAGCGCATAAGAGTTGCTCAACGAAATGTTTCTGAGAAGTGTCTAAGAAATGACTTCTACTTCTGCTCGAATCCGTAAGCACTTCTTGATGCGATTTGCTCGGTCATTAGTTGTTAAGCTTGATTTTCATGAACATTGAAGTCAGTGCATCTGTCCATTTTCTTCTAGTGACTTGGATCGATCTAGCTTTTTTGTTTAGTGTTTTGGGCCTGGGCTGGCTGAAATAGGGTTGGAGGCCGGGCCTCGAACTGTGCTGGCCGAAATAGGCAAATGGGCTGGGCCTTGGGTAAGATGGGAGGAACTAAAAATTGGGTTTTAGTTTTACGTTAGGGCCTTGGGGACTGGGCCCCAGGCCGACAGGGCTCAACACAGGAGCCCGATCCGCTCCATGGCCCAGGTAAGCAGGATTCGGGTTCGGTCCTTGGTCAGGCTGGGTTCAAGAGCCCGGCCAGTCCCGGTTTTCCGAATTGGAAATAATAATAAAAAATAAAAAAGGGAAAAGATTAAGAACAAAATCAGAAAATAGTTTAGAAAGAGGCCTTAATCAGTTTGTTTCATTTTAAAGTTCGATATAGCTTTAATTTTACATATAGTTAGCATAACCTTTAACTTAAGGTTTTTAGTGGATACTTTTGATTTAGCTTAGACTTAAAAGGTTGATCTTTTGAACATGTAATTGAACTTAATTTGAATTCAAATCATGGGGAATCATGTCGTAGGGCTTATAACGTGGCTATTGCTATTCTTTGCCCGACTTGTATCGGGTTTACATTTTCGTAGTTAGATAAATGTACTTCAATATATCGGGTGTTTAAATTCCCACATTGCACTTCAATACATTGATTGTTAATTGATTTCCTAGTCTAGGATAGGATTATTGTTAGAAGAAAATGACCTCCGCTACAAAAACATTTGCATGATCACCTAGTTGCTCCAAGACCTTTATGATCATGAATGTTAATTAACAATCGATGCCACATTTTTTTTTTTATAATAAATCTTGGTGACTCTTATCGGAAGTCATGTTCAATGTTTATCTTTGCCAACCTGTTTTTTTATGAGATTAATTGTATGTAGAGGTTGTGCCATTTAAAGTTTACATGTAGACGTTGATTTTGTTAATCAAGCGAGAATGACAAATATACCTTTTTCTTTTTTCTGGTGTGTAGTAGATACTAGATAGATCGTGTCCCGACTTTTTAGAGCATTTGATCTGATAACTTGAAGTTCGATAGGAAGAATGAGGGTTGTCGGTCTGACTGGTGGAATTGCATCAGAGAAGAGTATAGTCTCCAACCATTTCAAGGCCCATGGTGTCCCTGTTGTTGATGCCGACATCGTCGCTCGTGTATTCTTTTTTTGTTGATATTGCTTGAGTTATGATTATTGGTCCTATTGATTTCTTTGCCTAGTTGTGATTCCCTTTATATTCCTCAAGAATGTTCCTTTATTCTGTTCTGTTACAGCGATCTTTGAAAAGTATCTTTTGAGAGTTTTCCTAAACTAGATGACTGTAAATTAATCACATTATGTACATCGAATTCTGTCTAGAAATACGAAAGCAAGGAAATAGTAGATGGTTTATTTTATTTTTGCCGAGTATGTTTACTATTGATTTCTTTCCTTCTTTAAGAGAAATATGAAAAACAAGGGGATGTTCTAGTAGTTGGAATCTCCAACAAAAAGAAACATTGCACAAACTTGAGAGTCCTGTTCTTCAAAAGATCTCACTTTCTTGTTCGACTGGGTAAATGATGCTTTTGTTTTTGGCTGAACAGTTTCCTTTTTAAGGAGCTTTGTTGCATTTTGTTTTTTAGTGTTCCTCCTACTGTAAGCTTCCGTCAATTTCTATATACTCATGATTTCCCTTTATGAGATGGTAGAGTATGGCAACCTTAAACTGTGTCATGTAACAACGGGTAGATAGTTTCGCTTAAGAGTACAAGTAAAATACTGCAGGGAGTTATTCTCGTTCTAGCAAGTTTCAATGATTGGGTTGATCCATGTAGGGCAGATGGTACGTTGCCACTTGATAGGACTTGAAGACTGTATTTTCCTTCTTGGAATTCTTGGATTCCTTCTTGTGCTTGCAGGACGTATTAAAGAAAGGGACTGGTGAGTAGAAAAAAGTTGTTGCTGCGTTTGGGGAGGAGATTCTACAAGCTGATGGAGAAGTTGATAAGCCAAAGTTGGGTCAAATTGTCTTCTCTGATCCTGCAATGCGTCAAGTCTTGAATGGGTAATGGTAAATCTGAACTAAACTTGCAGTACTAACTCTAACTTCAAAACGGGGATCGAAGCATGCTGGACACAACAGCAAATTTACAACGCATAAGTACAGATGCATAAGATTCTGCTCGACTAGGGAAATTACTTACTCTGATGAAACAGGAGATAAATTGTATTTTTTGAGTTCTTTCTAACCTGTCATGGATGTAGTCGCTGTCTGTAATTTGTGACATCCTCTCAAAATTTTTGCATCTTCATTGCCTTGGTCATAGCTGAGTTATTCTTTCTGAAGCCAATGATGCACCTTGGATTTCTTCATGTTTGTTTGGATGATGCATTAACAGTTGCATTAAACTTCAAGCTAAGAAACCTTCTAATCTTCTAATTCCCTGAAGCTTTCTGTGCTTACTTATGTTTAGGCTGCTGGCTCCTTACATATCATTCGGCATCTTCTGAGAAATGTTGAAACTTTGGTTGAAAGGACATAAGGTTATTGTTCTTGACATCCCATCATTGTTTGAGGCAAAGAAGGATAAGTGGACAAAGCCCATCGTTGTTGTCTGGGTTGATCCAGGAACTCGGCTTTGACGGCTTATGGCAAGAGAGAACAAACAAGGAAGATGCTGGGAACAAAATAAATGCTCAGATGCTGTTGGATTTGAAAAGGTCTAAGGCAGACATAGTAATTGACAATACTGGATCACTAGAGGGCTTCAGTGAACAGTTCCAGAAGGCACTGTTCCAAGTCATGAGGCCCTTGACATGGACAGAATTTGCACTTTCTAGATAAGGAGTTCTGTTGGCTCTTTTCTCAATCTCCGTCATGTTCTGGCATTCATAAAATATCAGAAATTTGTCGCAAACGTCTTTAGTGCTAAGCCAAGTAACTCAATAACAAAATGAGCAGCTCTCATCTTCATTATGAACAAGATGCACGTGTTATCTGTGAGTACATCAGCATACACACATTAATATGCAGATATATTCGACTCGTATGCGATTGTTCTTGTGACTCGCTTATTATTGTCCAGTGAGTTTCTTTGTCAGGAAACAATTCTAGATATAGCTCATAAATCTAAAATACTGTCGCCTCTGATCAATCAACTCAAGTTTACATCTCCATTTCATTCACAAGTTCCACTTGTTGCTAGATCCTGTTATTGAACTCATACATTTGTGTTGACCCCTTGAGAAGGCATATCATTGCTTGATTCGGATTCTGTTGGAGGTATTGACTAAGTCACCACGAATGTTGCGGCTCCACAACTCTCTCGGATTGATGGCTGGCTATATCTACTAGGCATTTCATGAAAGTAGAATTTTGTGTAAGAACTCGATCAACTCCTAGCAATGAATTTATTTGCGGTTTAAAAAGTAAAATAGTCTGTTTGAAGCAAGCGTTCTGATTGTGCAATTACCTTGTTTGGTCTTCTCAATCAATTATGCATTCAAGATTTAATTAGAAGTTGTTACTGACATATTATTGGCCATTTAGACACCCGAGTAAAATTGGTTTGCAAATCAGAGATATGAATGTGGTATACGCTAGATTAATTTAACCACCACGTCGAGAAACGTACTTAATATCAGTCACTTGCTTAGCTCCTATCTACCTATAATTTTGAACTAATAGAGCTCTCCTTTCATAGCTTTGCCTTTTCAATGGTGTCCATTTCTCTGAAGAATCGACTCTTCGCTTATATTAAAGCATTCGAGCTTCCATATGGCGAACCACCCAGAAGTACGAGAACTGCTCGTGTGTTAACTAAGTTCAACATAGAGAGAGGAGAACCTCGATGGCGTGCTTGTAGCGCTTGAGCTTGCGAAGCTCTTTGACGATGCGGTTGAGCCCGTACTTCACACCGCGCCTCCTCCCTTTTTCCACTTGCAAGTCGTTCCCACCCGCACTGCGCTCTGCGCACACCAGACTCAGCAGCCTCTTCCCGAAAAATGTCTCTGCCTTTTCTCTTCGATGCCGTCCCTGAGGCGGAGGTGGAGACGGCCAACCGGCTTCCCACCACCGCAGCCTCCGCCAAGAAGTGGTTGACGGTATGAAGGGATGCGCGTGTAGAGCGAAGCAGCATAGCATATGGAACACAGAGAGAAAACGAAGCAACACAGTCACTTCGAAGTCACAGCCATGACTTAAAATCAAAGGAAGCAGAAGCAAGACTAGCGAATTATATGCATATATCACGATCTGAGTATGAGATAAACGTATAAGCATTCAACTTCAGAAAGACAGCCTCTCCAATACATATGCGATCTCACTCGGTCGTTTTCACGAACAATTAATGATCGGTTCAAACACAGAGCACGGAAGCATCGTCGAAATATTGATTCCGATCCAGAGAATTTCAGTGACATTAAATTATGCCTATTTTATCAATAATCGGTACTCGATTTTCACTCGAGCTTAAATTGCAACGTTCGCACTCAGCTTACTAAAACAGAGAAATGATGTACATACCTCGGAGATGCAGCCTCTGGCCACCCATGGTGATAGAACAGATAACCAAGTTCTTAGAGCCGTTGACTCGGATGATTGGCGCCGGCGAAGAAGCTTCAAAGGAAGACTCGAACTCTTCGGATATCTCGGCCTCAAAACGGACTAGAACAGAACCAGACGATTCGGGAATGGCAAACGGCGTCGACCGGTGGCCCGAAATCAATGAAGGAAACCTATTAGTGAGACAAAATCGACGAGAGGAGTTCGCACCAATTAAGTCTCGGTGGGTTTTGGCGACCTCTGTCCCCTGGTGCAGGTGCTCTGTTTCTGCTGCGAATGAGCTCGAGCGGCTGGGATGGCCAACAGTGACTGGAGGTGGTGGACGGTGGATTGATGGCGATGGAGAGAAAATCCAGAGGGAAAAATGGCCATCGTGTATTGCTTTGCTTCGCGCGTGTGCTCAAATCTTTGCTCCAACTGCTTCGCTCCTCGCCTCCATCACGTGCGCGTCTGAGCTTTAGAGACGAAAGAGAAGAAGAAAAGAAGAAGAAGAAGAAGAAGCAAAGAAGGAAAAAGGCCGGGGCTTGTCTATGAAGTCCTGTGGGCTTCAATTCACTTCAATCAGACCTGGGCTGCCCGGATTGGGCCTCGCAAGTGATGGGCGTATTGGACTGTATAGGGCCGAACCTAAGGACTTTCCTCTTTTTTTTTTTTTTTTACCATTATTTATTTCTTAGTTCTTTTTTGCAAATCTACTACATGCTTAATTTTGCCGGAAAAAATGCAGGTTTTAAGATTAAGTTCTTTCAAACATATAAAGGTAAAGAGCGTGAGAAAGGACAAGCCATGTTATTCTAAAATAGAAAAAGAGATGATTTTTAAATTCAACTGAATGATAGTACGACAAGAGGAATATTGTATGCTCTATCTTTTCATATTTCCATTACAAGTTGAACACACAAAGGGTTACATTTATGATGGTGTCGCATAAGTATCTGACTACATGCACAACTCTTTATTTTTCAATGCCTTCTCAATCTTTTCCATCCTTTTGACATTCTCTCCGAGTAGTGTAAGAACCACCTACTTTTCTCATCAATGATAAAGTTTCCTAGCACAATGCCGATCAAAAACCCGACTCCGGCGCCAATTAGCACAAATTTCCACTCTGAGTTGAATAGAGACTCTTCACCAAATTTTTCATGGGGAGATGGTGGTAGTGGTAAGTTATCCCCAACCTCTATGCAATTTTTTGGCAAAGGACTTCCACATAAACCCTCATTCATGGCGAATGAATCAATTGAGAATGTGTTGAACTGACTCCCTCGTGGTATTGGTCCCGACAATTGATTATCAGAGACATTGAAAGATGAAAGAAATGTAAGTTGGGCTAGCTTTTGAGGGATCTCTCCGGAGAGCTTGTTTCTAGAAAGATCTAGAGATTCTAGCAATGTCAAATTTGCTAAGGATGGCGGGATGGAACCGGTTAGAACATTGCTTGAAAGGTTAAGCAAGATAAGTGACTTCAAATCTCCAATGAGATCGGGTATGTGTCCTTTGAATTTGTTATTGGAGAAGTCAATTTGCATAAGTGCAAATGGAACCTTTGAGTATTCCATTTCTGTACCTTTATTTATTAATTTCATGTGATAATCCACAACTCCCACACTTAAATTGTCAGATGGACGGAGTGCCAAAGTTTTCATATATTCTAACCGTTCTTGCTTAGTTATCACTTCCATTGCATGGAAACTCTGCAACAACTTGGAAGGAAGTTCGCCACTGAAACTATTATATGAAAGGTCCATGATATGCATATAGCTGAAGTTAAACTGGCTTTGATAAGCTTCAATTGGACCATGGAACTTATTGAATTTCAAGATAACAACTTTCAACTCGTTCAACTCTGATAGCCATAAAGGGAACTCATCAAGAATTTGATTGTGAGCAAGGTTCAGATACTCTAGCTTTGTACAATTCGCCAAAGATCTCGGGACAGGCCCTTGCAATCGATTCTCTGAGAGGTCTATAATCTCCAACACACAGCCTTTTGGGTAAGCACTGGGAATCATGCCCACAAGTTTATTTTTCCTAAGATTCAGAGTTGACAAATAATTGATATTTCCCACACATGGAGGAATTGTGCCATTCAGACTATTGTTGAATAAATCCAGAATGATGAGGGATCTCCCACTACAAACAGATTGGATTTCTCCGAAGAGGAAGTTTTGGGAGATATTATAGTATGCCACTAATGGAGGTGGACTAGGGAGTTCTGTTTTGAGCTGGTTAGAACTAATGTCAAGAAAGATCAACATGGGTAATGGTAGATTGATCTGATTATTTCCAAAGCCGGTTAGAAAATTGTGGGAAAGATCCATAGCGAGCAAGGATTCTCTGCTGCCATTCCACATCCACATAGGAATACTCCCTCCGATTTTGTTGTTTGAAAGATATATATTCTCTAATATGCCTGGGTAGCCTAAAAACTTGGGGAACTCATGTAAGTTGCATGAATCTAAATGCAAACTGGAAAGTTTTGGAAGAGTGACATTGATCTCAGCCTTGCTGACAAAAGATATGTTGTTGAAGGACAAATCTAACACTATCAATTTCTTGAGTTTATGTAAATCCACGGTGCCACTCAAATTATTCCCATGAAGATAAAGAAATTCAAGATCCTTGAGTTCCCATAATGAGTTTGGAATTTTACCTTGCAAATTGTTGTCATCGAGTTCAAGGGAAACCAACTGAGTCAAGTTCTCGAATGAATATGTAATAGGACCGCTTAAGTGACAATCTGCCAAATGTAAAAAAAGAAAAAAGAAAAAAGAAAACAAAGGATGGTGAGTTTGGCTATCGATTGAATCTCAACATTTTGTTTGTTTTTTTTTTCTTGTTAAAGAACATTGCTATTAGATGAACTATTACCTGCAAGGTTCAAATTGGTGAGTTTCGCCAAGTTGACAAACCAATGCCCATTACCACCACTAAAATTATTGTAATTGAGATCTAGATATGATAGATGGGTAAGATTGGCAAAGAAAGCAGGGATTTGACCATGAAATTTATTCAATGATAAATCTAAATAAGCAAGCTGAGAAAGATTGGCCATTGAAGTGGGAAGTAAACCTGAGAAATTACATTCAGAAATTGATAATTCATTCAAGAAAACAAGGTTTCCGATCGAAATAGGTATTTCCCCAGAAAAATTCGTTCCCCAAAGAGACAAGAATTTAAGGGGATTACCCCAATGTAATTCAGGAATAAAACCAGAAAGGTAGAAATTGTAGCTAATGTCAAGGGTTTCCAAGTTTGGTAGCTGAAAGATGCTCACTGGAAATTCTCCATGCAGCTGACATTGTCCAAGCTTAAGTGACTTCAAAGACGAGAAGTTTGCAAGTACATGAGGGAATGGTGATGACATGTTTATAAAAGAGAGATCAAGTTCTTTAAGCATAGTTAAGTTTTGAATAAAGTTGTCTATGTTGGGCATCTTAAGAATATCCAACCAATAAAGACCAAGAGACGCCTCAAGATCCCACCCCGAATTCAAATCAAGAGAAACTAATCTGGAGAGCCGTGAAATATCTGAAGGGACTTTTCCTGATAAGTGTGAGCTAGAGAGATTAAGGTAATGCAATTGAGAAAGATTGCTGAAGCCGTATGGGATTGAGGAAGAGTTGAAGTCATTCCAAGCAAGATTAAGCGATTCCAAGTGGAGTAGGCGAAAGAGGCTAGTGTTAGAAGATAAAGTACCAAAGAGACAGCCGTGGCTAAGGTCTAGGCCTATCACATGACTAGTGGCCTCATCACACTCGACGCCATCCCATGAGCAGCAATCTCCATGTCCATCTAGTGACCATGATTCAAACTTTGGGTAAACACACGGAAGAGCTGTTATGTTGATTTTGAAACTTCGCTTAAATTCCATTAGGGTTGAGCTCTCATCTGGATGGCATAGTGGCTTAGCAAGTGGAGTATGAATCATCACGAGAAAGACAATCCATGTACAAAACATGTAGAACAACAAGGGTGCCATATTTTTGTTTCGCTATTATGCTTTTTGGTAGAGTTCGTTTCCACTAGAGAAGCTTTTTATAGATAGTGAGAAGCAATTCAGTTGTGGAAATTTCATTGGCCATTCAAGCACCATACCCATCTGAAAAGACACTTGACTTTGATTGAAGAAAGAGTCGTAATAGAAATTAAATATCCATTAGATTGGTGCTATACATGGCCAGAGTCGCAGGATGTGGATTGACGGAAAAAATCATTTCATCGCTTGTATGCTTTAGAAGATGTCAAAGGTTTGTACCTTCTTGATGGTGTGTTAATGGACATATTTGCAATCCTAATTCCAAGGATTTGATCTCACTAAATGAAGAGGGAGTTATTTTCACACCATCACTTGTAAATTTTACTTATACAAAGAGAAAATTTTTATAAACCTTTTAATATGGTCATACATGAACAAGGTACAAATTAGATGGCACTTTCATGCATGTCATGATTGACGGTTTGTGTGCAGTCATAATTGCATACTTGGTCATCCTAGATGACATCGCATATTTTTTTCCACATAAGAACCAAACTTGAGAGACCAGGGAGAAGACTTTTGCCCGTCGTGTAAATTGACATATAAGAAGGTTCCAATGGTACATGTAGTCCTAGAATCACAAAAAAAAAAAAAAAAAAATCATAATTATTGATTGAAAGTAATTTCAGATTTTATATATCATATCCAAGTTTATAACAACAAAATATCCGTGGTTATGGAAAAAGTATGAGAGAGTATAAATCGCTCAGTATTATAGAAGCTCTAACAAACGGTGAACACATCGCGAAAGAAACATGGCGCTAAGAGACGACCTTAGATTAGAATTAGCTAATATTTTCAATCGTTTACACGTAGAAATGGATGCCATGTCCGTTATTCAAGCAATTATAAGCACCCATAAGCATAATTTATTGATAAAACCCATTTTGGCTGACTGCAGGAACCTGCTTATAGAGCTATACAAGTACACAAATTAACCCATTTTCAAAGAAGAAGATGGTTGCGCGGATTCTTTGGCTCTTCTTGCAAAGGAAGAACATCTGCAGTTTGTTTTTCCTATTTCTTTTTGCCAGATGTTATTAAAGACCTTTTTGTATGTAGACTCCGCTGGGAGTACATATACTCCAGACGATGAAACTTGACTATTTTTATTTAATGTTGTTCTGCTATTTACCGAAAAAAAAAGGGAGGGGGAACACTCTATCTTCAGTAAAAAAAATTGAGCACGTATTTAGAAAAGCATGTGGTTACACGGATGCCTTAGCCTGCTTGGAAAGGAACAACGTCTGCAATTTGCTATTTATTTCTCCGTTCCGGATGTTATTAAAGACCTTTCGTATAATGACTCCGCTGAGAGTACATATCTTTCTGACAGTATAAGTAGACTTGTTTCGTTTATTTAATTATATTATTCATCGTAAAAGAGAGAAGAAAAAAAGCTTTGTCTCAAGTGTATGGGTATTCATCATTTCTCTTTTCTTTTTCAAACATCTTTCAGCCGTTATCGCACCAAAAAATAATTTTGATGTGAGAATATTCGATTTCCATTCTCCACTCTTATAGTGTAACGATAACAGCATTTTGGTCTGTACGGTGCTGGTTTACTTGAAATAACATATTTGAAAATCATTAGTATTTATTTATTTCAGCATGGAAGCTTATATTGCACTATGCAAATGGAGACGTAAATTATATGACTAACTTTATGCGATGTTGCCTATAGGACTTGAATTGCTTAGGGTTTGGTTGCTCGTTCGTACTCTTCCAGATATCTAACTGAAAATCTCGGCACAGGGTTGTTCACGTAATCTCGTCTAGAGTTGGAGTCATGTCGAACGGTTTGGCCAAAGAGGGTCCTGCAAATCACGTAGTCGACTTAGTCGTGCTCTCGGTTCAAATGGGCAAAGACTCCTCTTTCGAGCTTTTCTCTACTTAGGAGGATTGGGAAGCTTCGTTTGGACAGAGCTTTTCCAACCTCCGATTGTGAACATTATAGTTCTCTTGGCCAAAAAGAAAAAGAGCACAAAATAGTTATGTCAAAGGCGTGTGAGTTTAAAATGGAATCTTTCATGTTTTCCACGAAAAGACCAAAATTGAGAGACGCGTGAAAAGGCTTTTCCCCACCCTTTTAGGTTAACATATTGGAGTCATTAATTAAAAAATAAAAATCAATCATTGATTTGAAATATTTTCAATTTTTAGATATTGTCACCTCGTTTTTTTATATATAAATAATAATAAAATATGCACCATTACAATGAATTATGAATAGGCATAAATCTCTCTGGAATTATAGAAGTTTTGACGTACGGTGAACACATCGTGGCAGAAATTATGTGATGTCCTTAAACTAGAACTAGCCAATAAGGTTGCACATTCACATATCGGAATGGATGTTATGCCTGTTATTCAAGCAATTATAGGTACTCACAGGCACATTTACAGATGGAACCTCTTTTGGCCGATTGCTGGAACTTCTCACAGAGCTGTGGGAATGCAAAATTGATCACATATTCAGAGAAGCAGATGGTTGCACGAATGCTCTCTCTCTCGTTTTTTTTTTTTTTTTTAAATGAATCCACAATCAACGTGGGATACCTTACTAATAATCAATCGAACTATTTGTGTATGTCTTGCCATAGACTTTTTAACATATTGCTCGAGTCTCCCTGCTTTTTTTGTGTTGTTGAAGTAATATTAAAAGTTATAAGCAAATAAGCATTTTTTTTTTTGCAAAAGAGAAAAAAATGGTCACAAATCTACAAGAGACAAATTAGGTCGATTCTCGTGCATGTCGTGATTAACGGTTCATATCACATAGTTAGTACTCTTAAATGACATCTCACATTTTTTCCACAAAAATGACCAACTTTGAGAGACAACCGAAAAGACTTTTGCCTATCTTTCAAGTCAATGAATGAAGTCATTCTCCAATCCTAGGAGTAGGAGTAGCCCTCAAATCACGAAAAAAAAAAAATCATAATCATCGATCAAAAACATTTTTCAAATCTCATATGTCGTCACTGTTTTATCTAAATAATGGATGCATTATACACGATTATGATAATATTGCAAATAAACATAAATTCCTTGGAAATGATAGAAGCTTTGATAGAATGTGAACACACTAAAGCTGATTAAAAAGATTAGTGGTGGTAGACAAGTGCAATTGAGGTCTAGGCCAATGATGCGACTGTTGAATTTATCACATTCCACACCCTCTCCTGATCATTAATCTCCATTTCCGTCCAGCGACAATCATGATTCTAGTTAATGATAAATGGAAGGAGTATTCACTTGTTTGGTTTCGAAAGACTCGTCTTAAATTATATCAAGGCCGAGCTCTCATCATGACACATTGGATTAACAAAGCATGACGGACCATCGAAATGAAAAATGAACCAAGTATAAAAGCATGTACACTAAAGACGGTGACATGATATTGTCATCTTTTATTATTTATTTATTTATTATATATTTTTGTGTTTGTACTAGAGCACGTATGTGATAGAAGAGCTGAAGGAGAGTTTTTTTTTTTTAGTCGAAAATACGATCGATAGTAATTTACTTAACCAAGTTTGGTGCATAAACATCAAGAGCATCAGCAAATAATGGATCAAATAGAGCAAGCGGGTAGTTTGTTACCCAATTCCTAGGCAGGCTATTCGTTCTTTGACCATCAGCACATAATAGATCAAATAGAGCCGGAGGAGATTGTGATGCCATAGCTTTTATGGTGAGCAATTTTTGAGGATAGGAATTATGGGGCTTCTTGTTAGCCACTCCAATTAATTCGTTATTAATTCTTCAGTTGTTGTCTCAAATATACTTCCTCCAATTAGATCAAAGGGGCAAATTTAATTTGCATACGAAATTCGACTCGAGATAAACAAGTGAAAAGTTAGATATCTTGAGCATAAATAACAAGCCTGTTTGACTCCTTGATGGTTCATTATTGCCATAGCTTTTTACAAACGAATCTACAATCAACATGAGAATTCAGGTACTGGCCAAGTGACAATTAAGAGTAACATACTATATATGTATGTCTTGCTGCAGATGTTGTACAACTTCAACTTATTGTCTAATCCTCCTAGCTTTTTCTTTTTCTAAAATAAAAAATTTAATGTAAGGAGTTATAAGCAAATAATAATTTTCTTTTTTCCAAAAGGGAAATGAATGGTCACACATCCACAAGGTACAAATTTAGTCGTCTTCTCATGCACGCCTTAATTGATGGTTCATGTGCAGTTACAATCGCATAGTTAGTCCTCAAAAGTGACATCTCATATTTTTTCCACGAAAATGGCAAAATTAAAAGACCCGTGAAAAGACTTCTGCCCATTTTTCAAGTTGATGAACTGGGATAGTCCTAGTCCTCAAATAAAAAAAAAGGTAAAGAAAAAAGAAGAAAAAATCAACCACCAGTTCAAAATGATGGAACCTCTTTTGGCTGAATGTAGGAACTTGCTCGTGGAGTTGCAGGAGTAGAAATTGGAGTACATATGCAGAGAAGCAAGTAGTTGCACATATGCTTTGGCCCTGCTTGGAAAGGAGCAACATCTACTTTGCACTTTGTTAATTGTTCCTCTATTTCAGATATTATTAAAAAAACTTTTGTACTCTGCTCGGAGCATTTATATTTTAGACAATACAACTTGATTTGTTCCATTTTATTTTTTCAATATCCGGTGAAAGAACAATGCTCCATCAAAAGCTTGTCTCTATGATTTTTATATGTGTTTTTCTTGATTCTTGGGATCTTTTTTTTTTTTTTTTGCTATCCGTTCTTTGACCATCAACACATAATAGATCAAATAGAGCTAGAGGAGATTGTGATGCCATAGCTTTTATGGGGAGCAATTTTTGAGGATAGGAATTATGGGGCTTCTTATTAGCCACTCCAATTAATTCTTCATTAATTTTTCAGTTGTTGTCTCAAATATACTACCTCCAATTAGATCAAAGGGGCAAATTTAATTTGCATACGAAATTTGACTCGAGATATCACCTGATATAAACTAGTGAAAAAAGTTAGATATCTTTATTAACCACTCCAATTCATTCTGAGGCTTCCTATTAACCAACCCAATTAATTCTTCATTAATTCTTTAGTTGTAGTCTCAAATAACCTTCCTCCAATTAGATCAAAGGGGCAAATTTAATTTGCATACGAAATTTGACACGAAATATCACATCACCAGATATAAACAAGTGAAAAAGTTAGATTTCTTTATCAACCACTCCAATTAATTGTGGGGCTTCTTATTAACCACTCCAATTAATTCTTTATTAATTCTTCGGTTGTAGTCTCAAATAACCTACCTGCAATTAGATCGAAAGGGCAAATTTAATTTGCATACGAAATTCAACTCGAGATAAACAAGTGAAAAAGTTAGATATCTTGAGCGTAAATAACAAGCACCTTTGACTCCTTGATGGTTCATTATTTCCATTGCTTCTTAAAAACGAATCTACAATCAACATGAAAATTCAGGTACTGGCCAAGTGACAATTGAGAGTAACATACTATATATGTATGTCTTGCTGTAGATGTTGTACAACTTCAACATATTGCCTAATCCTCCCCGCTTCTTCTTTTTTAAAATAAAAAAAATTTAATGTAAGGAGTTATAAGCAAATAATCATTTTCTTTTTTCCAAAAGGGAAATGAATGGTCACACATCCACAAGGTACAAATTTAGTCGTCTTCTCATGCACGCCTTAATTGATGGTTCATGTGCAGTTACAATCGCATAGTTGGTCCTCAAAAGTGACATCTCATATTTTTTCCACGAAAAGGCCAAACTTAAAAGACCCGTGAAAAGACTTCTGCCCATTTTTCAAGTTAATGAACTGGGATATTCCTAGTCCTCAAATAAAAAAAAAGGTAAAGAAAAAAGAAGAAAAAATCAACCACCAGTTCAAACTGATGGAACCTCTTTTGGCTGAATGTAGGAACTTGCTCGTGGAGCTGCAGGAGTAGAAATTGGAGTACACATGCAGAGAAGCAAGTAGCTGCACATATGCTTTGGCCCTGCTTGGAAAGGAGCAACATCTGCTTCACACTTTGTTAATTGTTCCTCTATTTCAGATATTATTAAAAAAAAAAACTTTTGTACTCTGCTCGGAGCATTTATATTTTAGACAATACAACTTGATTTGTTCCATTTTATTTTTTCAATATCCGGTGAAAGAATAGTCCTCCATCAAAAGCTTGTCTCTATGATTTTTATATGTGTTTTTCTTGATTCTTGGGATTTTTTTTTTTTTTTTTTTTTGCTATCCGTTCTTTGACCATCAACACATAATAGATCAAATAGAGCCGGAGGAGATTGTGATGCCATAGCTTTTATGGGGAGAAAGTTTTGAGGATAGGAATTATGGGGCTTCTTATTAGCCACTCCAATTAATTCTCTATTAATTCTTCAGTTGTTGCCTCAAATAACCTACCTCCAATTAGATCAAAGGGGCAAATTTAATTTGCATACGAAATTTGACTTGAGATATCACCTAATATAAACTAGTGAAAAAAGTTAGATATCTTTATTAACCATTCCAATTAATTCTGGGGCTTCTTATTAACTAGCCCAATTAATTCTTTAATAATTCTTTAATTGTAGTCTCAAATAACCTTCCTCCAATTAGATCAAAGGGGCAAATTTAATTTGCATACGAAATTTGACACGAAATATCATATCACCAGATATAAACAAGTGAAAATGTTAGATTTCTTTATTAACCACTCCAACTAATTGTGGGGCTTCTTATTAACCACTCCAATTAATTCTTTATTAATTCTTCGTTGTAGTCTCAAATAACCTACCTCCAATTAGATCAAAGGGGTAAATTTAATTTGCATATGAAATTGGACTCAAGATAAACAAGTGAAAAAGTTAGATATCTTGAGCGTAAATAACAAGCACCTTTGATTACTTACCTTTACCAAAAAAAAATAATAATAATAATAACAAGCACCTTTGACTCCTTGATGGTTCATTATTTCCATTGCTTCTTACAAACAAATCTACAATCAACATGAAAATTCAGGTACTGGCCAAGTGACAATTGAGAGTAACATACTATATATGTATGTCTTGCTGCAGATGTTGTACAACTTCAACATATTGCCTAATCCTCCCCGCTTTTTCTCTTTTAAAATAAAAAATTAATGTAAGGAGTTATAAGCAAATAATCATTTTCTATTTTCCAAAAGGGAAATAAATGGTCACACATCCACAAGGTACAAATTTAATCATCTTCTCATGCATGCCTTAATTGCTGGTTCATGTGCAGTTACAATCGCATAGTTGGTCCTCAAAAGTGATATCTCATATTTTTTCCAAGAAAAGGCCAAAATTAAAAGATCCGTGAAAAGACTTCTTCCCATTTTTCAAGTTGATGAACTAGGATATTCCTAGTCCTCAAATAAAAAAAGGTAAAGAAAAAAGAAGAAAAAAATCAACCAACGGTTCAAACTGATGGAACCTCTTTTGGCTGAATGGAGGAACTTGCTCGTGGAGCTGCAGGAGTAGAAATTGGAGTACATATGCAGAGAAGCAAGTGGTTGCAAAGATGCTTTGGCCCTACTTGGAAAGGAGCAACATTTGCTTCGCACTTTGTTAATTGTTCCTCCGTTCTAGATATTAATAAATAAATAAAAAGAACTATTGTATTCCGCTGGGAGCATTTATATTTTAGACATTACAACTTGATTTGTTCCATTTTATTTTGTTCAATATCCAGTGAAAGAACAGTCCTCCGTCAAATGCTTGTCTCTATGATTTTTATATGTGTTTTTCTTGATTCTTGGGATTTTTTTTTCCTATTCGTTCTTTGACCATCATCAAATAGAGCTAGAGGAGATTGTGATGCCATAGCTTTTATGGGGAGCAATTTTTGAGGATAGGAACTATGGGGCTTCTTATTAGCCACTCCAATTACTTCTTTATTAATTCTTCAGTTGTTGTCTCAAATAACCTACCTCCAATTTGATCAAAGGGGCAAATTTAATTTGCATATGAAGTTTGACTCGTGATATTACCCGATATAAACTAGTGAGAAAGTTAGATATCTATATTAACCACTCCAATTAATTCCGGGGCTCCTTATTAGCCACTCCAATTAATTCTTTATCAATTCTTCAGTTGTAGTCTCAAATAACCTACCTCGAATTAGATCAAAGGGGCAAATTTAATTTGCATACGAAATTTGACTCGAGGTATCACTTGATATAAACTAGTGAAAAAGTTAGATATCTTTATTAACCACTCCAACTAATTCTGGGGCTCCTTATTAACCACTCCAATTAATTCTTCAGTTGTAGTCTCAAATAACCTACCTCCAATTAGAAGAAAGAGGCAAATTTAATTTGCATACGAAATTTGACTCGAAATATCACATCACCTGATATAAACAAGTGAAAAAGTTAGATTTCTTTATTAACCACTCCAATTAATTGTGGGGCTTCTTATTAACCACTCCAATTAATTCTTTATTAATTTTTCGGTTGTAGTCTCAAATAACCTACCTCCAATTAGATCAAAGGGGCAAATTTAATTTGCATACGAAATTCGACTCGAGATTAACAAGTGAAAAAGTTAGATATCTTGAGTGTAAATAACAAGCCTGTTTGACTCCTTGATGGTTCATTATTGCCATAGCTTTTTACAAACGAATCTACAATCAACATGAGAATTCAGGTACTGGCCAAGTGACAATTAAGAGTAACATACTATATATGTATGTCTTGCTGCAGATGTTGTACAACTTCAACTTATTGTCTAATCCTCCTGGCTTTTTCTTTTTCTAAAATAAAAAATTTAATGTAAGGAGTTATAAGCAAATAATCATTTTCTTTTTTCCAAAAGGGAAAGAAATGGTCACACATCCACAAGGTACAAATTTAGTCGTCTTCTCATGCACACCTTAATTAATGGTTCATGTGCAGTTACAATCGCATAGTTGGTCCTCAAAAGTGACATCTCATATTTTTTCCACGAAAAGGCCAAAATTAAAAGACCCGTGAAAAGACTTCTGCCCATTTTTCAAGTTGATGAACTGGGATATTCTTAGTCCTCAAATCACAAAAAAGGTAAAGAAAAAAAGAAGAAAAAATCAACCACCGGTTGAAGAAAAAATCAACCACCGGTTCAAACTGATGGAACCTCTTTTGACCGAATGTAGGAACTTGCTCGTGGAGCTGCAGGAGTAGAAATTGGAGTACATATGGAGAGAAGCAAGTGGTTGCACAGATGCTTTGGCCCTGCTTGGAAATGAGGAACATCTGCTTCGCACATTGTTAATTGTTCCTCTATTCCAGATTTTATTAAAACAACTTTTGTATTCCACGGGGAGCATTTATATTTTAGACAATACAACTTGATTGTTCCATTTTATTTTGTTCAATATCCGGTGAAAGAATAGTCCTCCATCAAAAGCTTGTCTCTATGATTTTTATATGTGTTTTTCTTGATTCTTGGGATTTTTTTTCCATAAAGTTTCGTAAATCATTATCCAATTTTTTTTTTTTTACTATTGTGTTTTTTCCTCTTAATTTATTCCTTTGGTTTATGCGAAACAGCCAGCTTCTCTGATCCAATTTAATTTCTGACCGACATCTTGTCATTTTCCTTTCACTGTGTATCTTAACCAAATTATATTATTGTAAAATGATGGTTGCTACACGATGAACAAATCGAACCCATTCACCTTTAAGATAGAGAAAGCATGTAATAGGTCAATTAAGAGTTATTCTAAGATTTGAATAAACTTTTTACCTTGAGATATATATTCATTTAATTCACAAAATGTTATTGACTCGTTATAAAATGTTATTGATTTTTTTTTTTTTTTCTCTGGTTGGAAGCAAATTTCTTTTTCCAATGGAAATTATTCTAACTTGTTATTACTACTAGGTGAACACACATAGATGGTTGCACAATCAAGATGAACTAAAAGGCATGGAGTAATCAACGCATCAAATCAATGTAATGAAATCCGCACTTTAAAGCAGAATAGTATTAAAGTAAAGACGGTTAAAGTAAAGTGTGAGAAAATAAAAGGCGTGGAGTAAAGACTTGTTGATCCGCCTCTTTTAGCTGAGACTCGTTTTTTTAGTTCATATGCGTGCTGGGTTTGAATGAGTTGATATGGCTGACTTCGAGTGTTTCTTGTTAATTTCTTTGGGTCTAGATGGAAGTTTGAATTCCTAAAAGATCAAAATGCTTCGTCCTCCTTCATCCGTGCTCACCACGTGTTTGATACCTCAGGTAGTGTTGTTCTAAAATGAGACCAAGGTTTTGTTTGTTTTTGTGAAAGCATATCTTAGATCTATTTGAAGTGTTTTCATCAACTTGAGATGTCCTCTGATTTATGTAGGTTGAACTCAACACCAAAATGTCAGTTCATCGGAATGCCTTATCACTTTTGTCGATCGCATAAGACTTGCTCAGCGAAATGTTTCTGAGAAGTGTTTAAGAAATGACTTCTACTTCTCTTCGAATATGTAGGCACTTCTTGATGCAATTTGTCCGGTCATTAGTTGTTAAGCTTGATTTTCATGAACGATGAAGCCACTGCATCCGTGCATCTTGCTCGAGATATGCTGTGTCTTTTCCATTGAATGTGACGAATGGCCGGCCGGCCGCATGGTAGTCATCGGGATTGAATTTGTTTTTCTGGTAACTAGTCAGGGTGATGATTAGTGATGGCCCGGTGGTGTGAGATTGATATGTGGTAAGCGATGAACAGCGGTGGTCGGAGATGAATATACATAACGCGGCCGATGTTGGAGTCCGGTCGCCGTAGGTGCTGGGTGTCTGATAGTTTAGTTTTGGGCCTGGGCTAGCCTAAATAGGGTTGGAGGCCCGGCCTCGGACTAGGCTGGCCGAAATGGAAAAATGGACTAGGCCTTGGGTAAGATGAGAGGAAATCAAAGTTGGGTTTAAGTTTTACATTAAGGCCTTGGGGGACTGGGCCTTATGTGGACGAGGCTCAACGCGGGAGCCCGATCCGCTGAGGCCGTGTTCAAGAGCTTGGCCTGGGTCCCGATTTTCTGAATTAGAAGTAATAAAATAATATTAAAATATTAAAAATAAAAATAATCGAAAATGGTTAAGAAAAAAATCAGAAAATAGTTTAGAAAGAGGCCTTGATTAGTTTGTTTTATTTCAAAGCTAGATGTAGCTTTAGTTTTATATAGTTTGCATAACCTTTAACTGAGGGGTTTTTAGTAAATACTTTTGATTTAGCTTAGGCTTAAAAGGTTAATCTTTTGGACAAGCAATTGAACTCAATTTGAATTCAACTCATAGGGGACCATGTCTAGCATGGTTATTTCTATTTTTTTGCTTGACTTTTATCGGGTTTACATTTATGCACTAAGATATATGTACTTCAATATATTGGGTGTTTAAATTCCTGCAATGCACTTCAAAACATTGATTGTTAATTGCTTCTTAGACTAGGATAGGATTAGCATTATAAGATAATGAATTCCCTTACAAAAACATTTGCATGATCACCTAGTGACTTCAAGACCTTTATGATCATGAATGCTAACAAACAATGAATGACCACTTAGATAACACACTTTCAAGTAAGTGGTATCAAAAGGGTGCTAATAGAAATGTTAACATGATCAAGTCCCCGACCTCAAGATCATTGGTTGTGTAAGAATCAAGGCGATGATCTCATGTCTTGATTGGTTTTTAGTTGACCCCAATAGGCTAGTGACGACTCTCCAACTCACCCAGAAATACTTAGGTTGTGTTAAGAATTTTCAAAATGAAATGTCCCAACGTTGTGCAAGGTATGGACTTGAGAGAACCCACACCTAAATCAATGGACCATTTGGCTCGCCTTTTGGGTAATACCCCTAAACTCGTTCTCTTTCCGACCACATTAGAAATTTAGGTTGTGACAAGAGCCAAAAGGTTTCCCGACATTGCTTGGATTTTGGGCCTTTGAAGTAATTTGTAAATATACTGAACAAATTGAAGATATCTTCCGTGGAAATTTAGAAAGCAATGCGTAATTAGATTCCAGATGCTGCCCATATATTAGTTTTGCAGCTGTAATTAAAGTAGCGCAAGTTAGCACTGAAACATCCTATTTCTGCTATTACCTGCATTTAAGTCTATGAGTCTATGTTATAATGGTCCACCGATTGTCAATAAACATACCGGAAACGAAAGCTTTTAGGTTTAGATGAATGTGCAAAAAAAAAAAAAAATGCCACGTTTCTGTTTAATAATAAATTTTATTGATTCTTATCAAAAGTCATATTCAATGTTTATCTTTGCCAACCTAATTGACTTGTTTTTAATAAGATTAATTGTATGTTGAGGTTGTGCCACTTAAGGTTACATGAAGATGTCGATTTTAGTAATGAAGCGAGAATGAAATATATATATATATATATATATATATATATATATATATATTTTGCTTGGTTTGTAGTAGATAGAGCGCATCCCAACTATTCAAAGAGTTTGATTTGATAACCTACGTTAAAGAAGAAGAATGAGGATAGTCGATCTGACTGGTGGAATTGTATCTGGGAAGAGTACAGTCTCCAACCTTTTCAAGGCCCACGGTGTCCCTATTGTTGAAACCGACATCGTTGCTCGTGTTTTTTTTTTTTTTTTTTTTTTTGTTTGTTTGTGGATGCTTAAGTTACGATTATTGGTCCTATTGATTTCTTTGCCTAGATAAGGTTTACTTTATATTCCTCAAGAATGTTCCCTTGTTCTGGTCTATTACAGTGACTTTGGAAAGGATGTTTTGAGAGCTTTCCTAAGTAGATGACTGTAAATCTATCATGATATGTACATCAAATTTTGTCTAGAAATATGAAAGCAAGGGGATGGTAGATGGTTTATTTTACATTCGTTGAGCATGTCTACTATTGATTTCTTTCCTTCTTTAAGAAAAATATGAAAAGCAAGGGTATGTTCTTGAAGTTGGAATCTCCGACAAGGATAATGCTTTTGTTATTGGCTAAATATACTCATGATTTCCCTTTATGAGACAATAAAGTATGGCCGCCTTAAAACCATAGCATGTAACAATGGGCAGATAGTTTCGCTTAAAGTACACATAAAATGTTGCAGGGAGTTATTCTTGTTCTAGCAGGTTTCAACGATTGTGTTGATCCATGTAGTGAGGATGGCATCTTGCCACTTTACAGGACATGAGGATTGCATTTTCCTTCTTAAAATTCTTGAATTTCGTGCTTGCAGGATGTATTAAAGAAAGGGACTGGCGGATGGAAATAAGTTGATGCTGTGTTTGGGGAGGAGACTCTACAAGCTGATGGAGAAGTTGATAGGCCAAAGTTGGGCCAAATTGTCTTTTCTAATCCTGTAAAGCATCAAGTTTTGAATAGATAATGGTAAATCTGAACTAAACTTGCAGTACTAGTTCTAGCTTCAAAATGGGGATCGAAGCATGCTGGACACAACAGCAAACTTACCATGCATAAGTACAGATGCATACGATTTTGCTTGACCAAAGAAATTTCTTGCTCTGATGAAACAGGGGATACATTCTAATATTGGAGTTCTTTTAAACCCGTCATGGATGCAGTCGCTGTCTGCAATTTGTGATATCAGTCTAAAATTTTTCCACCTTCATTGCCTTTGTCATAGCTGAGTTATGATGCATCAACAGTTGCATTGAACTTCAAGATAAGAAACCTTCTAATATTTTAATTTCCTGAATCTTTCTGTGCTTTCTTATGTTTAGGCTGCTGGCTTCTAACATATCATCCGGCATCTTCTGTGCAATTTAAAACTTCGGTTGAAATGACATAAGGTTATTTTTCTTCACGTCCCATTGTTGTTTGAGGCGAAGATGGATAAGTGGACAAAGCCCATCATTGTTGTCTAGGTCGATCCAGAAACTCATCTTCAACGGCTTGTGGCAAGAGACAGAACATACAAGGAAGATGTTGGGAACAGGATAAATGCTCAGATGCCGTTGGATTTTATAAGGTCTAAGGCAGACATAGTAATCGGCAACACTGGATCACTAGAGGACTTCAGTGAGCAATTCCAGAAGGCACAGTTCCAAGTCATGAGGCTCTTGACATGGACAGAATTTGCATCCTTGTAAAGGTGATTGTTTATTCAAGCTACAATAGAATGTCCAATTCGTCAATCGCTGTTTAACATCGGAAGTTAGTTGCAAATGTTTTCGGTGCTAAAGCAAATAACTCATAATAAAATGGGCAGTTCTCGTCTTAATTATTAATAGGATGCACATGTTATTTGTGAGTACATCAGCATACATGCATCAATACGCAGATATACTGGGGACTCACATGTGATAGTTCTCGTGACTTGCTTATTATTATCCAACGAGTTTCTCTGTCAAGAAATCATCACAGATATAGTTCATGAATCTAAAGCACTATTGCCTCTGATTAATCTACTCAAGTTTACATCTCCTATTTGTTCACAAGTTCCACTCGTTGCCAGATCCTGTTATTGAACTCAATAGATTTGCGTGGACCCCTTGAGTGGGCATATCATTGCTTGATTTGGGTTCTATCGAAGTTATTGATTAAGTCACCATAAATGTTGCGGCTCCAAACCCCTAATGGATTGATGGCCATATCTACTAGGCGTTTCATGAAACTAGAATTTTGTGTAAGAACTTGATCAACTCCGGGCGATGAATTTATCTACGGTTTTAAAAGTTAAAGAGTCTGTTTGAAGCAGGTGTTTTGGGGTATGTGTGCATTGAGGATTGCTTCCTCGAGTCTTTGTTGATTGTCAAAGAGATGTATATGCGTTCAATGTTTGTTTGAAGGTCTTTCTTGACTGAGGAAATATTAATGAATGATTCATCACCACAATTATAATCAAGTCCACGCCAGTGAGTATGTGGAATGCCTAATATCCCTATGTTTTTTCCTTTGATCAAGATGACTAATGTCCATCTCTGCTAAGTGAAAAGAAGAACAACAAAGTTAACCCACTAATTTAATATTAAAAGTTTGCTTAAGATAAGTTCAATTGCGCCGTCCATTCTATATGTTGTTTACATCATTAGTAAACCCAAGAAAATCTATTTTTCAGTAGGTCGTGTGCATCATTCTGATTGCACAATTACCTTGTTTGGTCTTCTCAATCAATTATGCATTCAAGATTCAATTAGAAGTCGTCATTAACATATTATGGGCTGGTTAGAAACCCAAGTAAGATGGGTTTGCAAACCAGATATATGAATATGGGATACACTAGATTAATTGAACCACCACGTCAAGAAAAATACTCAATATCAGTCGCTTGCTTAGCTCCAATCTACCTATAATTTCGAACTAATAGAGCTCTCCTTTCATAGCTTTGCCTTTTTAAGGGTGTCAATTTCTCCGAAGAATCAACTCTTATATAAAAGCATTTGAGCTTCTATATGGCGAACCACACAAAAGTACCAGAATTGCCCGTGTGTAAATAAGTTCAACATAGAGAGAGGAGAACCTGGAGGGCATGCTTGTAGCGCTTGAGCTTGCGAAGCTCTCTATCGACGCGGTTGAGCTGGTACTTGCACGCCGCGCCTCCTCCCTCTTTCCACTTGCGAATCGTCACCACCCGCACTGCGCTTTGCGTACACCAGACTCAGCAGCCTCTTCCCGAGCGTGTCTCCGCCTTTTCTCTTCGACGCCGTCCTCCGCCTTCGCAGCCTCTGCCGAGAAGTGGCAGTTGACGGTATGAAGGGATGCGCGTGTAGAGCGAAGCAGCATAGCGTTCGGTGCCCTCAATTACAGAACAAAATTGAAAAATGAACATAGTATTACTAAATAAAAGAGGGGCATATAAGTCTTAAGAAAGTTTTCTCTTAAAAGATGGTGGAGGCGGACATTACCCTTTATGGAAAGAAGATTTATATAACGTCTTTGCTTCTAAAATAAAAATGTCTGAAATGCTTCACCGCCGGTGGTCGGATCCTTCACAATGGTAAGAAGACGAATTTGACTAGGAGCAATATATAACTCCACATATTTCTCCCAACTTGTTTGTAACTTCAGTTCGGAAGTACCACACGTTTTGCAATAATGAAGATGACCTAGCTAATCCATAAAAGTAATCGCAATAAAAGTGACGAAGATTTTTTTTTAATTGGTTATTTTTATTATTTTTATCCATTTCTATTTTTGTCTAGACAAAACACGTCTAAACATGTCTTGCTCCACCAATGATCAACTCCAGTCACCACGTGAATCCATACAAACGTCCACTGGCCACCACACATACACCCAACCAGCATACTCAGGGGGCATAAGGAACACAGAGAGAAAACGAAGCAACACAGTCACTTCGAAGTCACAGCCATGACTTAAATTAAGCCTATTTTATCCCTAATCGGGACTGGATTTTCACTCGAGCTTTAAATTACAACGTTCGCACTCAGCTTACTAAAACAGAGAAATGATGTACATACCTTGGAGATGCAGCCTCTGGCCACCAATGGTGATAGAACAGATAACCAAGTTCTTAGAGCTGTTGACTCGGATGATTGACACCGGCGAAGAAGCTTCAAAGGAAGACTCGAACTCTTCGGATATCTCGGCCTCAAAACGGACTAGAACAGAGCCAGACGATTCGGGAATGCTAAACGGACGGCCCGAAATCAATGAAGGAAACCTGTTAGTGAGACAAAATCGATGAGAGGAGTTCGTACCAATTAAGTCTCGGTGGCTTTTTGGCGACCTCTGTTCCCTGGTGCGGGTGCTCTGTTTCTGCTGCGAATGAGCTCGAGCGGCTGGGATGGCCAACAGTGACTGGAGGCGGTGGACGGTGGATTGATGGCGATGGAGAGAAAATCCAGAGGGAAAAATGGCCATCGTGTATTGCTTTGCTTCGCGCGTGTGCTCATTTCTTTGCTCCAACTGCTTCGCTCCTCTCCTCCATCACGTGCGCGTCTGAGCTTTAGAGACGAAAGAGAGAAGAAGAAGCAAAGAAGGAAAGAGGCCGGGGCTTGTCTATGAAGTCCTGTGGGCTTCAATTCACATCAATCAGACCTGGGCTGCCCGGATTGGGCCTCGCAAGTGATGGGCGTATTGGACTGTATAGGGTCGAACCTAAGGACTTTCCTCTTTTTTTTTTACCATTATTTATTTCTTAGTTTTTTTTTTTTTTTTCGCAAAAACTATATGCTTAATTTTGCCAGCAAAAATTCAGGTTTTAACATTAAGTTCTTTCAAACATATGAAGGTAAAGAGCGTGAGAAAAGACAAGCCATATAATTCTAAAATAGAAAGAAGAGACGATTTTTAAATTCAACTAAACGATAGTACGACAAGAGGAATATTGTATGTTCTATCTTTTCGTATTTCCAGTGCAAACTAAACACATAAAGAGTTGTTTCCCAAAACACACACACACACACACAAACACAAACAAAGGGTTACATTTATGATAGTGTCGCATAAGTATTTGACTACATGCACAACTCTTTATTTTTCAATGCCTTCCCAATCTTTTCCATCCTTTTGCCATTCTCTTGGAGCAGTGTAAGAACCACATGCTCTTCTCATCAATCATCAAGTTTCCTAGCACAATGCCGATAAAAAACCCAACTCCAACGCCAATTAGCACAAATTTCCACTCGAGCTGTCTTGGGACTCTTCACCAAATTTTTCGTGGGGAGATGGTGGTAATGATAAGTTATCCCCAACATTTGTGCAATTTTTTGGCAAAGGACTTCCACATAACCCCTCATTCATGATGAATGAATCGATTGAGAATGTGTTGAACTGACTCCCCTGTGGTATTGGTCCCGATAATTGATTATTAGAGACATTGAAATATGAAAGAAATGTAAGATGGGCTAGCTTTTGAGGGATCTCTCCGGAGAGCTTATTTCGAGAAAGATCTAGAGATTCTAGCAATGTCAAATTTGCTAAGGTTGGTGGGATGGAACCGGTCAGAACGTTGCTTGAAAGGTTAAGAAAAATAAGTGACTTCAAATCTCCAATGAGATCGGGTATTTGTCCTTCGAATTTGTTATTGGAGAATTCAATTTGCATAAGTGCAAGTGGAACCTTTGAGTATTCCCTTTCTACACCTTTATTCATCAATTTCAAGTCAAAATCCTTCCCTCCAGTTCTTGAATATGGAGATGCCAAAGTTTGCATATATTCCAACCATTGTTGCCTAGTTATCACTTCCATTGCATGGAAACTTTGCAACAACTTGCAAGGAAGTTTGCCACTAAAACTATTATATGAAAGGTCCATGATATGCATATAGTTGAAGTTAAACTGGCTTCGATATGCTTCAATTGGACCATAGAACTTATTGTATTTCAAGATAACAACTTTCAACTTGGTCAACTTTGATAGCCAAAAAGGGAACCCATCGAGAATTTGATTGTGAGCAAGGTTCAAATACTCTTAGCTTTTTACAATTCGCCAAAGATCTTGGAATCGGCCCATGTAATCGATTCTCTGAGAAGTCTATAATCTTCAACATACAACCTTTTGGGTAAGCACGAGGAGTCATGCCCACAAGTTCATTTTTCCTAAGATTCAGAAATGACAAATAATCCATATTTCCCACACATGAAGGAATTGTGCCATTCAAACTGTTGTTGGACAAATCCAGAGTGACGAGGAATTTGCCACTACAAATAGATTGAATTTCTCCGATGAGGAAGTTGTAGGAGATATTATAGTAATTCACTGATGGAGGAGGACTAGGGAGTTTTGTTTTCAGCCGGTTATAACTAATGTCAAAATAGGTCAAATTGGGTAGTGGTAGATTGATCTGATTATTTTCAAAGCCAGTCAGAAAATTGTGGGAAAGATCCATATAGAGCAAGGATTCTCTGCTACCATTCCACATCCACATAGGAACACTCCCTTCGATATTATTGTGGGAAAGAGATATATGCTCTAATCTGCCTAAGTATGCTAAAAACTTGGGGAACTCATGTAAGTTGCATGAATCTAAATGTAAATAGGAAAGTTTTGGAAGAGTGGCATTGATCTCGACCTTGCTGACAAAAGATATGTTGTTAAAGGACAAATCTATATTAAGCAAGGATTCTCTACTACCTTTCCACATCCACATAGGAACACTCCCTTCAATATTATTGTGTGAAAGATCTATCTCCTTTAATCTACCTAGGTAGGCTAAAAACTTGGGGAACTCATGTAAGTTGCATGATTCTAAATCTAAATAGAAAAGTTTTGGAAGAGTGGCATTGATCTCAGCCTTGCTGACAAAAGATATGTTGTTGAAGGACAAATCTAACATTCTCAATTTCTTGAGTTTGTGTAAATCCATTGTGCCACTCAAATTATTCCTAGAAAGATCAAGCCAGTCAAGATCCTTGAGTTCCCATATTGAGCTTGGAATTTTACCTTGCAAATTGTTGTAATAAAGTTGAAGCGAAACCAACTGAGTCAAGTTCTCGAATGAATATGTAATAGGACCGCTTAACTGACAATCTGCCAAATGTAAAAAATACAAGGACAATGAGTTTGGCTATCGATTGAATCTCAACATTTCATTTTTTTTTTCTTGTTAAAGAACGTTGCTATTAGATGAATTATTACCTGCAAGGTTCAAATCGGTGAGTTTCGCCAAGTTGACAAACCAATGCCCAATACCACCGCTAAAATTATTGAAACTGAGATCTAGATATGATAGATGGGTAAGATTGGCAAAGAAAGCAGGGATTTGACCATGAAAATTATTAGATGATAAATCTAAATGAGCAAGCTGAGAAAGATTGCCCATTGAAGTGGGAAGTGAACCTGAGAAATTACAACCCCAAATTGATAATTCATTCAAGAAAACAAGGTTTCCGATCGAAATATGTACTTCCCCTGAAAAATTCGTTTGCTGAAGAGACAATGATTTGAGGGGATTACCCCAATGTAAGTTAGGAATAAAACCAGAAAGCTCGTAATTGTTGCTAATGTCGAGAGCTTTCAGGTTTGGTAACTGAAAGATCCTTGTCGGAAATTCTCCATGCAATTCACATTCACTAAGTTTAAGCAACTTCAAAGAGGAGAAGTTTACAAGTACATGAGGGAATGGTGATGACATGCTTATATAAGAGAGATCAAGTTCTCTAAGCATGGTTAAGTTATGAATAAAGTTTTTTATGTTGGGCATCTCAAGATCCCACCCAAGATTCAAATCAAGAGAAACTAAATTGGAGAGTCGTGAAATATCTGAGGGCACTTTTCCCAAAAAGTAAGAACTGGAGAGATTAAGGTACTGTAACTTGGAAAGATTGCCAAAGCCATATGGGATTGAGGAATCAGTGAAGTCATTCCAAGCAAGATTAAGTGATTCCAAGTGGCATAGGCGAAAGAGGCTGTTGTTAGAAGATAAAGTACCAATGAGATAGCTGTGGCTAAGATTGAGGCTTGTCACATGACCAGTGGCCTCGTCACACTCGACGCCATCCCATGAGCAGCAATCTCCATATCCATCTAGTGACCATGATTCAACCTTTGGATAAAAACACTGAAAAGTTGTTCTGTTGATTTTGAAACTTTGCTTGAATTCCATCAAGGCTGAGCTCTCATCCGGATGGCATAGTGGCTTGGCAAGTGAACTATGAATCATCAGAAGAAGGACAATCCATGTACATAACATGAAGAATAGCGAGGGTACCATATTTTGCTTTGTTATGCTGCTTTCTGGTAGAGTTGGTTTTCAGTAGAGAAGCTTTTTATAAGCAATAAGAAGCAATTCGATCGTGGAAATTCCATTGGCCATTCAAGCACCATACCCATCAAAGAAGACACTTGGGTTTGATTGAAGAAAGAGTTGCAATGGAAATTAAATATCCATTAGACCCATGCTATACACGACCAAAGTCTTAGGATGTGGATTGGTGGAAATAATCATTTCGTTGCTTGTATGCTTTTGAAGATGTCAAACGTTTGTAACTTCTCGATAGGGTGTTAATTAACACATTTCAATCCTAATTCCAAAGATTGGATTTTACTAAATAGAGAGTGAGTCTTCTTCACACCAGCACTTGTAAATTTTACCTATACAAAGAGAAAATTTTTGTAAACCTTTTTATTATTTTTCAGTGGCTACGGTGCCACTAAACATATTATTTCGTTCTTCCACATCCAAATTGGAAACCTCTTCGTGAAATGAATTTGATGATCAAGGATCATAAGCTATTTCCTTATTATTGATATGTTTAACCATTAAATTGGTGGATTATTTACTACTGATACTTCCTATTAAGTACGCATCGATACTCTAACCAAATGACATAAAATGTTTAGTGTTCTTCATTATTCCTCATTTATTTCTTTTGTGATTTTGTATTGATATAATAGTAAGATCCGGTTAGTTTCTACATTAATGTTACAATATTTATCTTCTCATCCTTTACTAGCTTCTGGAAATTAGATTTTGGAACGAGAACATTTCCTAAATTATATTCTTTATAACAGCCAAGATGTTGAAGGGAGTGCCCCTTGGCGCATAGTCACAACAAGCACTAGTACGTGTACATGCCGCTATACATGTTAATTTATACAATGATATGACATGATTTTCTAGGACAGAAAAAGCAGTTAGAAAGATAGAATAAGGAGCAAGAAGATAGCGTCTCCATAATAGCCAACGGAAAACATGAGCTGAAATGAAGTAAACATAGATAAAGATCTTGATTAATTTATACCCACTTCCAATTAAAACTAGACTACTGCATAATAATCAGTGTCACATAAATATATGACTACTACATCCGCAATTCCCGGTCAATCGGTGGCTTCCTGATCTTTTCCATGCTTTTGCTATTCTATTGGAGCCTGGAGAAGCGCAAGGATTCCAACTCACAAAAATAGCTCACCATGAAAGCTATGGCAATTGCTATCTGCTCTTCTAGGACATCGGTGCTCTAATAACAAACTCAATTTTTTTAAAAAAAATATATATTAAAACAAATGAAGGACAATATTAGGTCACTGTCATTAGTCTCCGTGCTTTATACTCTTGGATCATTTTTTTTTTCGTAACTCGGTGTTTCATGCATGCTCTGCTAATTCAATGTGTGATGCAGATGGGAATAATTGAGAGGGGAAGACGAAACTGGATAAAAGTCCAAACTCTAGATGTTTTCTTTTTTGGTCATAACTTCTAAGGCCTAAGAAAAGTACTTATATGAATTCCTCAGTTTCAGTGTGAATGACCTGTCTCCAATTAGATCAAAGAAGCAAATTCATTATGTACACGAAATCGGACTCAAGATGTCACCTAATACAGACTATAGAAATCCAAATAATTTGGGTATAAATAACAGGCACTGTCAATTGATCTAGCCACTTGATTATATAATGGGTCAATGTTTTCATAACTTCTTATAACTAGATCAACAATCAACATGAAAAACCTTTCAAGTAAAATGATGATTAAGATCGACTATCCTATTTGTGTATGTCGTGCCATAAATGTTTTGCAATTTCAACATATCTCCACAAGGGACAAATTAGGTCACAATTTCATGCATGCCGTGATTATCATGTGCAGTCACTATAGCATAGTTGGTCCTCTTAAATGGCATCACATATTTTTTCCACGAAAAGCCCATGACTTTGAGAGGCCAGCAAAAAGTCTTCTGCCCATCTTTCACGCTTAAGAACAGGAGTCATTCTCCAGTCCTAGTCCTAGTCCTTGAATCATGAAAAACAAAAGATTGTAATCAGCCATTGAAAATATTGTCAACTTTTATATATCATTATCTGGTTTTATAAAAAAAAATAATGACATAATTATGGAATATTATAAGCAAGCATAAATCTCTTGGGATCTATAGAAGTTCCGACAAAAGAATTTCCGATAGAAGGCGATCATGACCGAGTAGATTAAAAAGACCAGTGATACTAGATAGGCAACTTCTACTGAGGTCTTGGGACCGCCGAATTCGTCACACTCCATACCCTCCCACAAGCACTAATCTCCATTTCCACCGAATGACGACCCCTCTTAAATCCTTTCAAGGCCGAGCTCTCATCAGCGCGAGGATTAGCAAAGCATGTACGAAACGCCGAGATAGAAAATGATCCAATGACAAAGCGTGTGCACCAAGGAAGGTGACACGATATTTTTTTTTTTATAATTTAAATTTTTGTGTTTATTATTAGAGCACGTATGCCATAGAAGAGCCAGAGGAGCTTGTAATGCATAGCTTTTATGGATGGCAATTTTTGTGGATAGGAATTCTGGGTGTCTTCTTATCCACTCCATAATTTTAATTATAAGTGCGGTAAAAGTCCTAAAACTTGTCACGAAAATGCAATTGAATTGTAAAATTTGTTAAAAAAATGCAATCAAGTCCTAGAACTTGTCACAAGAGTGCAATTGAGTCCTAAAATTTTGAAAAATGAAATCCAAAAACTTATCACCAAAGTGCAATTGAGTCTTAAAAATTTCAAAAAATGCAATCGACATAATGGCTTAATTGGACCACTTTGATAAGTTTTAAGACTCAATTGTACTTTTTGAAAGTTTTAAAATTCAATTCCACTTTGGGGACAAATTTTAGAACTTAATTGTATATTTTCAAAGTTTTATGACTCATTTACACTTATTTAATAAGTCTTAGGGCTTCCGATGCACTTATCCCATTATTTATGTGAAAGGACACGTTGGGGATGACTAAAGGCAAGATGACTGTTTTTTGAGCTGAAGACTTTTCCTTATATGACTTATCATCTTCATGTAATTAGGTTCGTTGTCATTTATGGCCTTGTCAAAGAAAGTAATCATTTATGAACTCTTCAATTTCGGTTTTAATCACCTACTTCCACTTCCGAACACTAAAAAAAAAAAACTACTTGCAATCAAATCAACAGGGCAAATTCAATGTTAATATGAAATCTAATTCGAGATATCGCTTGATACAAACAAGCAAAAAATTTAGATATTTTGGGTGTAAATAACAGGCATATTCTAGTAGTCTAGCCACTTGACTTCATAATGGTTCACTAATTCCATAGGTTCTTATAACTAAATATACAATGAACATGAAAAATTGAGGTACTGACAAAGTGATAATTAAATATGGAACATAATATGTATGTATGGTTTACTGTAGATGTTGTGCAATTTCAACAACTTGCTTAAGCCTCCATGCTTTTTATTTATTTATTTAAGTAATGTTAATGATTAAAAGGAAATAGGCATCTTTTCTTCAAAGTCATATATCGACAAGGTACAAATTGAGTCGCATTCTCATGCATGCTGTGATTGACCATTCATGTGCAGTCATAATTGCATAGTGGCCCTCGTAAATGACATCTCATATTTTTTTTTTTTACATAAGAAACAAACGTGAGAGATGTGCGAGAAAACTTTTGCCCTTCTTTTATATTGATGACTAAGAAGTTTCTAGCAGTATAATCATAATAATCAATTAAAAGTATTTTTAGATTTTTTATATTATCTCCGAGTTTACAACATCGGTGCTTACGACAAATTACGAGCAAGCATAGATCTTTCAGGAATTATGGAAACTCCGACGAATGAGAAACGCATCGTGGCAGATACCAAGAGATGGTCTTAGATTAAAATTAGCCAATAATGTTATCTACTTACACGGATTTTTTGGCCCTACTTGCAAAGGAACAACATCTGCAGTTTTATTCGACAGAAAAAGAAAAAGAAAAAAACATCTGCAGTTTGTCATTTATTTTTCTGTTCCAGATGTTATAAAGACCTTCTTGTATTTAGATTCCGCTGGGAGTACACATACTTCACATGATGAAACTTGACTTGTTTTGTTTAATGTAATTATGTTATATACCTAAAAAATGGGGAAGAATTTTGTATTTTCAACTTCAGTAAATAGGTATTCATGATTCTTATATTCCTTTCTAAACATTCGTTGTCCATTATCACTAAAAAGTTAATTTCTATGGGAAAATTCCATGTCCATTCTTCACTCCCATTGTATACTGACACTTGCATTTTAACACGCGTGGTGACAGGTTACTTGAAATAGCATTTGTCGCAACCTTGCTGGAAGAAAGCTAACGGATTATTGAGCAGGCACAAACGGTTACATGCATTTGTTGTGATGGCAGGTTCAACGTATGTAACCCACAATCCACCTATTCAATTGAAATTCAATCCAACTGAAAGCCTCAGAAATCAATCACATACCAATGTAGTTGCATAAATCATGAAATTCAACCTCGAATTATCTCCATCAATTTCCTTGAATTTCATGCCTAAACCGAGGCCCTCAATAAATTTTAGCATGGATTGCTTGCAATTATCAGGACAAGCGACCTTTAAACACGATCGGAAGGCAATAAGATGATTAATACGTTAACCCCTGATCACAAATGAATGAGAAAGTATAAACACACCCAAAAGCTGTTCTGTTAGTTTTGAAACTTTGCTTGAATTCCATCAAGACTGAACTCTCATCCGGATGGCATATCGGCTTAGCAAGTGAAGTATGAATCATCACGAGAAGGACAATCCATGTATGAAACACGAAGAATAGTGAGAGTGCCATATTTTTATTTTGTTATTGTGCTTTGTGGTAGAGTTGGTTGGTTTTCAATAGAGAAGCTTTTTATAGGCAATAATGAGCAATTCGATCGTGGAAATTTTATTGGTATTTCAAGCACCGTACCCATCTGAAAAGACACTTGGGTTTGATTAAAGAAAAGTCGCTATAGAAATTAAATATCCATTAGACCCGTGCTATACACAGCCAAAGTCTTAGGATGTGGATTGGCGGAAATAATCTTCATCGCTTGTATGCTTTCGATGTCCAACGTTTGTACCTTTTCAATAGTGTTTTTTTTTTTTGAACAAACCTTTTCAATAGTGTGTTAATTAACACATTTTCAATCCTAATTCCAAGGATTGGATTTTACTAAATGGAGAGTGAGTTTTTTTTTTCACACAAACGCTGGTAAATTTTACTTATACGAAGAGAAAATTTTTGTAAACCTTTTTATTATTTTTCAGTGGCTACGGTGCCACCAAACTTATTATTTCGCTCTTCCATATCCAAATTGAAAACCTCTTCATGAAACAATTGATGATCCCTCATTATTGATATGTTTAACCATTAAATTAGTAGATTATTTACTACCGATTCTTCCTATTTACGCATGAATACTCGGATTGAATGACATAAATTTGTAGTGTTCTTCATTATTCCTCGTTTATTTCTTTTACGATTTCATATTGATTAATAGTAAGATCCTATTAGTTTTTGCATTAATATTACAATATTTATCTTCTCGTCCTTTACTAGCTTCCGGAAACTAGATTTTGGAATGAGGACATCTCCTAAATTAGATTCTTTATAACAGACAAAATGTCAAAGGGAGTGTACCTCAGCGCATAGTCACAACAAGTACTAGTACGTGCCTATGCCACTATACATGTTAATTTATACAATGATATGACATGATTTTCTAGGACAGAAAAAGCAATTAGAAAGATGAAATATGGAGCAAGAAGATAGCGTCTCCATAATAGCCAATGGAAAACATGAGTTGATAATAAGTAAATATAGATAAAGATCTCAATTTATTTATACCCACTTCTAATTAAAACTAGACTACTACATAATAATCAGTGTCACATAAATATATGACTATTACATGCGCAATTCCTGACCAATCAGTGGCTTCCTGATCTTTTCTATGCTTTTGCTACTCTATTGGAGGAGCGCAAGGATTCCAACTCACAAAAACTGCTGACCACGAAAGCTTTGGCATTGCTATCTGCTCTTCTATGGCATCGGTGCTCTAATAACAAACACTAATTTTTTTGAAAGAAAACAAATGACGGACAATGTCAGGTCACTGTCATTAGTCTACGTGCTTTATATTTTTGGATCATTTTTTTTTTTTAATCTTGGTGTTTCATACATGCTGTGTTAATTCAATGTGTGATGCCGATGGGAATAATTGAGGGGGGGGAAGACGAGACACGTCAAGATAAAATTCCAAAATATAGGTTTTTTTTTTTTTTTTTTTTTTGTCATAACTTCTGAGGCCTAATAAAGTACTTATATATGAATTCTTTAGTTTCAGTGTCAGTGACCTATCTCCAATCATATCAAACAAACAAATTCTTTATGTAAGTGAAATCAGACTCAGATATCACCTAATACAAATTATGAAAAAATCCAAATAATTTGCATATAAATAACATGCACCTTCAATTGATCTAGCCATTTGACTACTTAATGGGTCAATATTTCCATAACTTCTTATAACTGGATCAACAATCAACTTGAGAAACCTTTCTAGTAAAGTGATGATTAAGATTGACCATCTATTTGTGTATGTCTTGCCATAGATGTTTTGCAATTTCAACAAATTTCCACACAGGACAAATTGGGTCACGTTCTCAGGCATGCCGTTATTAATCATTTATGTGCAGTCATAATTGCATAGTCAGTCCTCTTAAATGGCATCTCATATTTTTTCCACAAAAGACCAAAACTTTGAGAGGCTAGCAAAAAGTCTTTTGCCCCACTTTCACGCCGATGAAGAGGTGTCATTCTCCATTCCTAGTCGTAGTCATCGAATCATGAAGAAAAAAGATCATAATCATCCATTGAAAATATTATCAAATTTTATATATTATTATCTCGTTTTATAAAAAATTAATGATGTATATATATGTGATTACGTTAAATTATAAACAAGCATATATCCCTTGGGAACTCTAGAAGTTCCGACAGAAAGCAAACACGACGAAGTGGATTAAAAAGACTACTGGTACTAGATAGCCAATTGCAACTGAAGTCTAGGCCAACAACGCGACTGCTTAATTTAGGATAAACGCAAGGAGAATATGCTCGCTTGGTTCCGAGTTCCTCTTAAATCATTTCAAGGCAAAGCATGCATGAAACACCGAGATAAAAATGATCCAAGCATATAGCATGCACACTAAGAACGGTTGCATGATATTGTCTTTTTTTTTTTTTAAATAATTTTTGTGTGTGTTTGTTTTCTAAAAAATATTATGGGTAGCAATTTTTGTGGATAGGAATACTGGGGTTTCTTCTTAGCCACTCTATAATATTATGTGAACACGCGGGAGTGACTAACGGCAACATGACTGTCTTAGGTTCATCGTCATTTATGGCCTAGTGTTACAAAGTAATCCTTAATGAACTCTTCAATTTCACTTTTAATCACATACTTTCAATTCTGACAAAAAAAAAAAAAAAAAACTACTTCCAATTAGATCAAATGGGCCAATTCGAATTTGATGTGAAATCTAACTCTAGATATCGCCTGATATAAACAAGAAAAAATATTTAAATATTTAGGGTATAAATGACAGGCATATTCTATTGGTCTAGCCACTTGAATTTGTAATGGGTCACTGTTTCCATTGGTTCTTATAACTAAATATACAATGAACACGAAAAATTGAGGTAATGACAAAGTGATAATTAAATATGGAACATAGTAGGAATGTATGTTTACTGTAGATGTTGTGCAATTCCCACAAATTGCTTAAGACTCCATGCTTTTTCTTTTTTCATTTTTTCACTTATTAAAGTAATGTTAAGGAAATAGGCATGATTTTTTCAAAAGGGAAAAAAATAGTCATATAATGACAAGGTACAAAATAGGTCGCATTCTCAAGCATGCTATGATTGACGGCTCATGTGTAGTCATAATTGTATTGTGGTCTTTGTAAATGACATCTCAAATTTTCTTCCACATAAGAAACAAACTTGAAAGACTTTCGAGAAGACTTTTGCCCATCTTTTATATGGATGATTAAGAAGTTTCCAACGATATACATCGTAATTATTGATTAAAAGTAGTTTTAGATATTATATATCATCCCTAAGTATATAATATCGGGGGTTACGATATCGCCTGAAACAAATAAGAAAAAATATTTAAATATTTAGGGTATAAATGACAGGCTTATTCTATTGGTCTAGCAACGTGACTTTGTAGTGGGTCACTGTTTTCATAGGTTCTTATAATTAAATATACAATGAACATGAAAATTTGAGGTACTGACAAAGCGATAATTAAATATGGAAAATAAGAGGTATTTATGTTTTACTGTAGATGTTGTGCAATTTCAACAAATTGCTTAAGACTCCATTTTTTTCATTTATTTAAGTAATGTTAAGGAAATAGGAATTATTTTTTCAAAAGGGAAAAAAGATAGTCATATAATGACAAGGTACAAATTAGGTCGCATTCTCATGCATGCCGTGATTGACCGCTCTTGTGTAGTCATAATTGTATAGTGGTCCTCGTAAATGACATCTCATATTTTCTTCCACATAAGGAACAAACTTAAAAGACCCGCAAGAAGATTTTTGCCCAACTTTTATATGGATAACTAAGAAGTTTCCAATGTTATACGTCGTAATTATTGATTAAAAGTAGTTTTAGATATTATATATCATCCCTAAGTATATAATATCGGGGGTTACGATATCGCCTGACACAAACAAGAAAAATATTTAAATATTTTGGGTATAAATGACACGCTTATTCTATTGGTCTAGCCACTTGACTTTGCAGTGGGTCACTTTTTCATAGGTTCTTATAATTAAATATCCAATGAACATGAAAAATTGAGGTACTGACAAAGTGATAATTAAATACGGAACATAATAGGTATTTATGTTTTACTGTAGATGTTGTGCAATTTCAACAAATTGCTTAAGACTCCATGTTTTTGTTTTTGTTTTCATTTATTTAAGTAATGTTAAGGAAATAGGCATTATTTTTTAAAAAGGGAAAAAAGATAGTCATATAATGACAAGGTACAAATTCGGTCGCATTCTCAGGCATGCCGTGATTGACCGCTCTTGTGTAGTCATAATTGTATAGTGGTCCTCGTAAATGACATCTGATATTTTCGTCCACATAAGAAACACACTTAAAAGACCCGCGAGAAGATTTTTGCCCATCTTGTATATGGATGACTAAGAAGTTTCCAACGTTATAAGTCGTAATTATTGATTAAAAGTAGTTTTAGATATTATATATAATCCCTAAGTATATAATATCGGGGTTACCATATCGCCTGATACAAACAAGAAAAAATATTTAAATATTTTGGGTATAAATGACAAGCATATTCTACTGGTCTAGCCACTTGGCTCTGTAATGGATCACTGTTTCCATAGGTTGTTATAACTAAATATACGGTGAACAAGAAAAATTGAGGTACTAACAAAGTGATAACTAAATATGGAACATAATAGGTATGTATGAATTACTGTACATGTTGTGCAATTTCAACAAATTGCAATGTTAAGGAAATAGGCTATTTTTTTTTTCAAAAGGGAAAAAAATCATATAATGACAAGGTACAAATTAGGTCGCATTCTCATGCATGCTGTGATTGACTGCTCATGCGTAGTCATAATTGTATAGTGGTCCTCGTAAATGGCATCTCATATTTTCTTCCACAAAAGAAACAAACTTGAAAGACCTGCAAGAAGACTTTTGACCATCTTTTATATGGATGATGAAGAAGCTTCGAACGATATACGTCGTAATTATTGATTAAAAGTATTTTTAGATATTATATATCATCCCTAAGTATATAATATCGGCGGTTACGATATCGCCTGATACAAATATGAAAAAATATTTAAATATTTAGGGTATAAATGGCAGGCTTATTCTATTGGTCTAGCCACTTGACTTTGTAGTGGGTCACTGTTTACATAGGTTCTTATAATTAAATATCCAATGAACATGAAAAATTGAGGTACTGACAAAGTGATAATTAAATACGGAACATAATAGGTATTTATGTTTTACTGTAGATGTTGTGCAATTTCAACAAATTGCTTAAGACTCCATGTTTTTGTTTTTGTTTTCATTTATTTAAGTAATGTTAAGGAAATAGGCATTATTTTTTCAAAAGGGAAAAAAGATAGTCATATAATGACAAGGTACAAAATAGGTTGCATTCTCATGCATGCCGTGATTGACCGCTCTTGTGTAGTCATAATTGTATAGTGGTCCTCGTAAATGACATCTCATATTTTCTTCCAAATAAGAAACAAACTTAAAAGACCCGCGAGAAGATTTTTGCCCATCTTTGATATGGATGACTAAGAAGTTTCCAACGTTATACGTCGTAATTATTGATTAAAAGTAGTTTAGATATTACATATCATCCCTAAGTATATAATATTAGGGGTTGCGATATCGCCTGATACAAACAAGAAAAAATATTTAAATATTTTGGGCATAAATGACAAGCAAATTCTATTGGTCTAACCACTTGACTCAGTAATGGATCACTGTTTCCAAAGGTTCCTATAACTAAATATACGGTGAACATGAAAAATTGAGGCACTGACAAAGTGATAACTAAATATGGAACATAATAGGTATGTATGAATTACTGTAAATGTTGTGCAATTTCAACAAATTGCTTAAGACTCCATGTTTTTATTTATTTATTTATTTTAGTACTGTTAAGGAAATAGGCATTTTTTTTTTTCAAAAGGGAAACAATAATCATATAATGACAAGGTACAAATTAGGTCGCATTCTCATGCATGCTGTGATTGACTGCTCATGTGTAGTCATAATTGTATAGTGGTCCTCGTAAATGGCATCTCATATTTTCTTCCACAAAAGAAACAAACTTGAAAGACCTGCAAGAAGACTTTTGGCCATCTTTTATACGGATGATTAAGAATTTTCCAACGATATACGTCGTAATTATTGATTAAAAGTAGCTTTAGATATTATATATCATCCCCAACTATATAATATCGGGGGTTACGATATCGCCTGATACAAATAAGAAAAAGTATTTAAATATTTTGGGTATAAATGACAAGCATATTCTATTGGTCTAGCCACTTGACTCTGTAATGGATCACTGTTTGCATAGGTTCTTATAACTAAATATAGGGTGAACATGAAAAATTGAGGTATGGACAAAGTGATAACTAAATATGGAACATAATAGGTATGTATGAATTACTGTAAATGTTGTGCAATTTCAACAAATTGCTTAAGACTCCATTTTTTTTTTCATTTATTTAAGTAATGTTAAGGAAATAGGCATTATTTTTTCAAAAGGGAAAAAAGATAGTCATATAATGACAAGGTACAAATTCGGTCGCATTCTCAGGCATGCCGTGATTGACCGCTCTTGTCTAGTCATAATTGTATAGTGGTCCTCGTAAATGACATCTCATATTTTCTTCCACATAAGAAACAAACTTAAAAGACCTGCGATAAGTTTTTTGCCCATCTTTTATATGGATGACTAAGAAATTTCCAACATTATACGTCGTAGTTATTGATTAAAAGAAGTTTTAGATATTATATATCATCCCTAAGTATATAATATTGGGGGTTACGATATCGCTTGATACAAACAAGAAAAAATATTTAAATATTTAGGGTATAAATGACAGGCTTATTCTATTGGTCTAGCACTTGACTCTCTAATGGATCACTGTTTCCATAGGTTGTTATAACTAAATATACGGTGAACATGAAAAATTGAGGTACTGACAAAGTGATAACTAAATATGGAGCATAATAGGTATGTATGAATTGCTGTAAATGTTGTGAAATTTTAACAAATTGTATAAGACTCCATGTTTTTTTTTTGTCATATATTTTAGTAATGTTAAGGAAATAGGCTTTTTTTTTTCAAAAGGGAAAAAAAAATGTAATAATGGTAAGGTACAAATTAGGTCGCATTCTCATGCATGCTGTGATTGACTGCTCATCTGTAGTTATAATTGTATAGTGGTCCTCGTAAATGACATCTCCTATTTTCTTCCACAAAAGAAAAAAACTTGAAAGACATGCAAGAAGACTTTTGGCCATCTTTTATATGGATGATTAAGAAGTTTTGAACGATATACGTCGTAATTATTGATTAAAAGTAGTTTTAGATATTATATATCATCCCTAAGTATATAATATCGGGGGTTACGATATTGCCTGATACAAATAAGAAAAAATATTTAAATATTTAGGGTATAAATGACAGGCTTATTCTATTGGTCTAGCCACTTGACTTTGTAGTGGGTCACTGTTTTCATAGGTTCTTATAATTAAATATATAATGAACATGAAAAATTGAGGTACTGACGAAGTGATAATTAAATATGGAACACAATAGGTATTTATGTTTTACTGAAGATGTTGTGCAATTTCAACAAATTGCTTAAGACTCCATGTTTTTGTTTTTCTTTTCATTTATTTAAGTAATGTTAAGGGAATAGGCATTATTTTTTCAAAAGGGAAAAAAGATAGTCATATAATTACAAGGTACAAATGAGGTCGCATTCTCATGCATGCCGTGATTGACCGCTCTTGTGTAGTCATAATTGTATAGTGGTCCTCGTAAATGACATCTCATATTTTCGTCCACATAAGAAACAAACTTAAAAGACCCGCGAGAAGATTTTTGCCCATCTTTTATATGGATGACTAAGAAGTTTCCAATGTTACACGTCGTAATTATTGATTAAAAGTAGTTTTAGATATTATATATCATCCCTAAGTATATAATATCGGGGGTTACGATATCGCCTGATACAAACAAGAAAAAATATTTAAATATTTTGGGCATAAATGACAAGCAAATTCTATTGGTCTAACCACTTGACTCGGTAATGGATCACTGTTTCCAAAGGTTCCTATAACTAAATATACGGTGAACATGAAAAATTGAGGCACTGACAAAGTGATAATTAAATATGGAACATAATAGGTATGTATGAATTACTGTAAATGTTGTGCAATTTCAACAAATTGCTTAAGACTCCATGTTTTTATTTATTTATTTATTTTAGTACTGTTAAGGAAATAGGCATTTATTTTTTCAAAAGGGAAAATAATAATAATATAATGACAAGGTACAATTGAGGTCGCATTCTCATGCATGCCGTGATTGACCGCTCTTGTGTAGTCATAATTGTATAGTGGTCCTCGTAAATGACATCTGATATTTTCGTCCACATAAGAAACAAACTTAAAAGACCCGCGAGAAGATTTTTGCCCATCTTTTATATGGATGACTAAGAAGTTTCCAATGTTACACGTCGTAATTATTGATTAAAAGTAGTTTTAGATATTATATATCATCCCTAAGTATATAATATCGGGGGTTACGATATCGCCTGATACAAACAAGAAAAAATATTTAAATATTTTGGGCATAAATGACAAGCAAATTCTATTGGTCTAACCACTTGACTCGGTAATGGATCACTGTTTCCAAAGGTTCCTATAACTAAATATACGGTGAACATGAAAAATTGAGGCACTGACAAAGTGATAACTAAATATGGAACATAATAGGTATGTATGAATTACTGTAAATGTTGTGCAATTTCAACAAATTGCTTAAGACTCCATGTTTTTTTTTTTCATTTATTTGAGTAATGTTAAGGAAATAGGCATTTTTTTTTTCAAAAGGAAAAAAAAATAATCATATAATGACAATGTACAAATTAGGTCGCATTCTCATGCATGCTGTGATTGACCGCTCATGTGTAGTCATAATTGTATAGTGGTGCTCGTAAATGGCATCTCATATTTTCTTCCACAAAAGAAACAAGCTTGAAAGACTTGCAAGAAGACTTTTGGCCATCTTTTATATGGATGATTAAGAAGTTTCGAACAATATACATCGTAATTATTGATTAAAAGTAGTTTTAGATATTATATATCATCCCTAAATATATAATATCGGGGGTTACAATATCGCCTGATACAAATAAGGAAAAATATTTAAATATTTAGGGTATAAAAGGCAGGCTTATTCTATTGGTCTAGCCACTTGACTTTGTAGTGGATCACCGTTTTCATAGGTTCTTATAATTAAATATACAATGAACATAAAAAATTGAGGTACTGACAAAGTGATAATTAAATATGGAACATAATAGGTTTTCATGTTTTACTGTAGATGTTGTGCAATTTCAACAAATTGCTGAAGACTCCATGTTTTTTTTTTCTTTTATTTAAGAAATGTTAAGGAAATAAGCATTATTTTTTCAAACGGGAAAAATGATAGTCATATAATGACAAGGTACAAATGAGGTCGCATTCTCATGCATGCAGTGATTGACCGCTCTTGTGTAGTCATAATTGTATAGTGGTCCTCGTAAATGACATCTAATATTTTCTTCCACATAAGAAACAAACTTAAAAGATCCGCGAGAAGATTTTTGCCCATCTTTTATATGGATGACTAAGAAGTTTCCAACGTTACATGTCGTAATTATTGATTAAAAGTAGTTTTAGATATTATATATCATCCCTAACTATATAATATCGGGGGTTACAATATTGCCTGATACAAATAAGAAAAAGTATTTTAATATTTCGGGTATAAATGACACGCTTATTCTATTGGTCTAGCCACTTGACTTTGTAGTGGGTCACTATTTTCATAGGTTCTTATAATTAAATATATAATGAACATGAAGAATTGAGGTACTGACAATGTGATAATTAAATATGAAACACAATAGGTATTTATGTTTTATTCTAGATGTTGTGCAATTTCAACAAATTGCTTAAGAATCCATGTTTTTGTTTTTTTTTTCATTTATTTAAGTAATGTTAAGGAAATAGGCATTATTTTTTCAAAAGGGAAAAAAGATAGTCATATAATGACAAGGTACAAATGAGGTCGCATTCTCATGCATGCCGTGATTGACCGCTCTTGTGTAGTCATAATTATATAGTGGTCCTCGTAAATGACATCTCATATTTTCTTCCACATAGGAAACAAACTTAAAAGACCCGTGAGAAGATTTTTGCCCATCTTTTATATGGATGACTAAGAAGTTTCCAACGTTATATGTCGTAATTATTGATTAAAAGTAGTTTTAGATATTATATATCATCCCTAAGTATATAATATCGGGGGTTACGATATCGCCCGACACAAACAAGTAAAAATATTTAAATATTTTGGGTATAAATGACAAGCATATTCTATTGGTCTAGCCACTTGACTCTGTAATGGATTAGAGTTTCCATAGGTTCTTATAACTAAATATAGGGTGAACATGAAAAATTGTGGTACTGACAAAGTGATAACTAATTATGGAACATAAGAGGTATGTATGAATTACTGTAAATGTTGTGCAATTTCAACAAATTGCTTAATACTCCATGTTTTTTTTTTCATTTATTTTAGTAATGTTAAGGAAATAGGCATTTTTTTTTTCAAAAGGGGAAAAAATAATCATATAATGACAAGGTATAAATTAGGTCGCATTCTCATGCATGCCGTGATTGACCGCTCTTGTGTAGTCATAATTGTATAGTGGTCCTCGTAAATGACATCTCATATTTTCTTCCACATAAGAAACAAACTTAAAAGACCCGCGAGAAGATTTTTTGCCATCTTTTATATGGATGACTAAGAAGTTTCCAACGTTATACGTCGTAATTATTGATTAAAAGTAGTTTTAGATATTATGTCTCATCCCTAAGTATATAATATCGAGGGTTACGATATTGCCTGATACAAATAAGAAAAAATATTTAAATATTTAGAGTATGAATGACAGGCTTATTCTATTGGTCTAGCCACTTGACTTTGCAGTGGGTCACTGTTTTCATAGGTTCTTATAATTAAATATACAATGAACATGAAAAATTGAGGTACTGACAAAGTGATAATTAAATATGGAACATAATAGGTATTCATGTTTTACTGTAGATGTTGTGTAATTTCAACAAATTGCTTAACACTCCATGTTTTTTTTTTTCATTTATTTAAGTAATGTTAAGGAAATAGGCATTATTTTTTCAAAAGGGAAAAAAGATAGTCATATAATGACAAGGTACAAATTCGGTCACATTCTCATGCATGCCGTGATTGACCGCTCTTGTGTAGTCATAATTGTATAGTGGTCCTCGTAAATGACATCTCATATTTTCTTCCACATAAGAAACAAACTTAAAAGACCCGCGAGAAGATTTTTGCCCATCTTTTATATGGATGACTAAGAAGTTTCCAACGTTATATGTCTTAATTATTGATTAAAAGTTGTTTTAGATATTATATATCATCCCTAAGTATATAATATCGGGGGTTACGATATCGCCTGATACAAACAAGAAAAAATATTTAAATATTTTGGGTATAAATGACAAGCATATTCTATTGGTCTAGCCACTTGACTCTGTAATGGATCACTGTTTGCATAGGTTCTTATAACTAAATATACGGTGAACATGAAAAATTGAGGTATTGACAAAGTGATAACTAAATATGGAACATAATAGGTATGTATGAATTACTGTAAATGTTGTGCAATTTCAACAAATTGCTTAAGACTCCATGTTTTTTTTTCATTTATTTTAGTAATGTTAAGGAAATAGGCATTTTTTTTTCAAAAGGGAAAAAAATAATCATATAATGACAAGGTACAAATTAGGTCGCATTCTCATGCATGCTGTGATTGACTGCTCTTGTGTAGTCATAATTGTATAGTGGTCCTCGTAAATGGCATCTCATATTGTCTTCCACAAAAGAAACAAACTTGAAAGACTTGCAATAAGACTTTTGCCCATCTTTTATATGGATGATTAAGAAGTTTCCAACGATATACGTCGTAATTATTGATTGAAGTAATTTTAGATATTATATATCATCCCTAAGTATATAATATCGGGGGTTACGATATCGCCTTATACAAACAAGAAAAAATATTTAAATATTTTGGATATAAATGACAAGCATATTCTATTGGTCTAGCCACTTGACTCTGTAATGGATCACTGTTTCCATAGCTTCTTATAACTAAATATATGGTGAACATGAAAAATTGAGGGATTGACAAAGTGATAACTAAATATGGAACATAAGAGGTATGTATGAATTACTGTAAATGTTGTGCAATTTCAACAAATTGCTTAAGACTCCATGTTTTTTTTTTTCATTTATTTTAGAATGTTAAGGAAATAGGCATTTTCTTTTTCGGAAGGGAAAAAAAATAATCATATAATGACAAGGTACAAATTAGGTCGCATTCTCATGCATGCCGTAATTGACTGCTCATGTGTAGTCATAATTGTATAGTGGTCCTCGTAAATGGCATCTCATATTTTCTTCCACAAAAGAAACAAACTTGAAAGACCTGTGAGAAGACTTTTGCCCATCTTTTATATGGATGATTAAGAAGTTTCTAACGATATACGTCGTAATTATTGATTAAAAGTAATTTTAGATATTATATATCATCCCTAAGTATATAATATCAGTGTTTACGATAAGTTAGGAGCGAGTATAAATCTCTCAAGAATTATAGAAACTCCGACAGATGAGGAACACATCGTGGCAGAAACATGGCTTTAAGAGATGGTCTTAGATTAAAAGTAGCCAATAATGTTATCTATTTACATGGATTTTTTGGCCCTACATGCAGAGGAACAACATCTGCAGTTTGTCATTTATTTTTCTGTTCCAGATGTTAATAAAGACCTTTTTATATGTAGACTCTGCTGGGAGTACATATACTTAACACTATGAAACTTGACTTGTTTTGTTTAATGTAGTTATGTTATTTACCCCAAGAATGGGGGAGAATTTTATATTTTATTTTTTTATTTTCAGTAAATAGGTATTCATTCCTTACTCCGGTCTAACTATTCGTCGTCCACTATCACATCAAATGTAAATATCAATGCAGGAAAATTACATTCTCATTATTCGCTCCCATTGTATAATGACACTAGCGTTTTAGTATGCATGATGGCAGGTTACTTGAAATAGCATTTGTCGCAACATTTGTCAAAGAGAGCTAATGGATTATGAAGCAAGCAAAAATAGTTACATACGTTTGTTGTGATGGCTGGTTACGTTCAATATATGTAACCACAATTCACCTATTCAATTGAAATTCAATCCAACCATTAACATTAGGCATTACAATAAATAATACAATAAATAAAAAGAATAAAATGGAATTGTGATATGGATGGAATATAATGAAATAGAGCCACTTTGAGGTTCCCTATGAAATGAGGCATGTAACGAATTACACTCGTAGTCTCTGAAGGATGAGCCCTGAGAAATGAATCAATACTTTCTACTCGAGCTACCTGAGACCAATGGTTAGAAGGGCCAACTATGTATCAAAAATGGAAGCGGAGATTGCGTATGGATGGAGGAGATACTAAGCAAGACAATATAAAGACGCAGGAGAAAACCTCCATATCCATATAGGACCGAGAATTTCTCACATCAATAACTCTACCCCTACCACCTATAGGTAGTTTTAGACAAGTTTCCTTTGAAGTTGAAAGGAAACTTTCACGTCCGATTTTGAGGGGGGGAGATCCTATAGGATCCTATCTCAATTTTTCTTTTGCTTGTTTGCGTTACTCAAGCCGACATTCTCGCTTCCGCTTCGTCCACCCCTGCTCTCGCGGGTGCTTCCAGGAACATTTGGAACATTTCGTTTCTAAGCAGAAGAGCCGTTTTCAAGTAGTCTTCGATCGATTACGTATTCTTTAAATCCCTTAGTTAATCACATACCAATGTATTTGCATGAATCATGAAATTCAACCTCAAGTTATCTCCATCAATTTCCTTCAATTTCATGCCTAAACCGAGACCCTCAATGAATTTTAGCATGCATTGCTGGCAATTAACAGGACAAGCGACCTTTAAACACGCTCGGAAGGCAATAAGATGAATAATACGTTAATCCCTGATCATAAATGAATGATAAAGTTTATAGAAACCAAGCCAAACACACTCAAAGTAATAGTCAAATAGCATTTTCCAGCAATGTCCAACATTCAAAATTGGCAAATTGCCTATGCCAATGAACTGTGAACGTGTAATAACTAGATAGATAATCAATCGTACTTGGCACTACGTTATGGACAATCGATAGAATAATCAGACTAAGCCGAAACCATTCTAATTCATGCCCGAATACTAACACCAAGCAACATTGAGAATTGATTCAGGGGCATTCACGACTGAAATTTGTGATTATTTGGTGATAAATTGATATGAAATTGATGCCATATCTTCCTGCAATTGTATGTGAGTTCACATGATCAAATCAACAACTAATTGAATGACACCTGAATTTCGCCACTTATTTGAAAATACATTTTTCGAAGAAGATTAATACACAAATTGGGAACATTATGATGTTGATACCTAGGGCCCAACATTAGCAGTCCAATATGACGTTTGCAGTAAGGCCCAATTGAATTTTTTGGCCCGATAAGCATAATTTCGCGACACGCCACGTCCCCCTCGCCGGCCACCACCTCCCTCACCTTCAAAGTCCGGCCACTACGTCGTCCAACCTCCCTCCACTCTCTGGCGAACGTAACCTCCACCATTTATGGTTTCCATCTTCATCTTTTCCTCCTGCATTGTGACATCCCGAATTTTCAACCCTGTCTTCTACTGAATAAATCGGGCATTTCATTAACGCGTCTATAGGGTTATTCTCAGAGCCGATCACTCTGGAGATAACTAGACTAGCTGGGGAAATTATTAAGGAATTTTAAGGCAATAGACTTGAGAACTCGATCAGGAATCAGCTTCTTGACCGTGTCCATCTTTAGAGGTCATTACGGCACAGTTAAAAATCGATTTGAAATCAGAGATAGACTGGATCAATAGAGATATGTGACTAATCGTGGGTGACACCACTGAATTAGAAAATTCTCGTCGGCCAACTCTAGACTGATTTTCTTATTGTTTTGGTACCCTGTGTCCGTATTTGAGTCCTCGAGATTTTCACGATAATCAAGAGTCGCCATTGAGTCGAGTGGGTTCATAGTGGCTCGAAGAAAATCGACCACGGGTCATTTGCCTTAAAAAGTTATGAAAACTACCCGATAGTCTAGGTTACGCTAAAAACACGCCGAATGAAAATTAACCGCCAATTCGAGTCCGATTTCAGAAATTGAAGTTTTGGCCATGTCACAATAAATTCTAGGAGTGTCGACTCGGTCTCGGAAGATTTTTCGACAACCGACACTTTTTGGGAAAAAGTCGTCGCCGGGTTATTTTAGTGCGAGAAATGTTGAAGATGGTTTTCGATTGTGAAATTGAGAAACATGAAGGATACTTGAGTGAGGAAAAATGCCGGGGTAATTGATGGAGGACAAATTGATTTATGAGGGCCAATTGAGATGAAATTTGGATGGGATGAATTTCCAATTGAAGTTGAGATTTTTAAAATTCGTACCTCCCTCCTGTATTTTTTGACCAATTGGAAAGTCTTGGAGAGTGTCTTGGTGAGTCATTGGAGGCCATGATTATACTTGGCCGGGATAGCGCTTGAAAGATATTTGGCGAAAATATCGCCTTAGTGGAGCCCTCCATCTCTTATCTATCTCTAATCTCTCCCTCATACCTACCCCACCGTTCATCCCCATCCTCTTTCTCTCGATTTCTTGATTCTCTGCCATTCCGCTTTCATTTTTCTTCGGTGGAGAACCTGCAGCTCTTCTCTTCGGAAACTGAAGCTCACGCCAGTATCTCCAGCGAAGACCACTCATCTTCGGTCTTCCTTCGTGCCTTCAAATCAGTTCACCGAAGGCAGCATCAACTTTGGTCGGCCACTCACGCCAGCCTCCACCAAAAGTCAGCCACCGGCAGTCCAGCGAAACTGCCCCTCATCCGCGCCACCTGCCCGCTCCTCCTTCTGCTTCGGTCAACAACGGACCGCCGAAGCCCTGGTTGACCGACTTCCACGAAGCCCGAGTCCACCGAATTCTCCACGCTTCTCCATCGAAAGCTTCAACGCCAGCGAAGCAGCTTCGGATCAACCCATCTCCAAGCTCGGCCCACCTTTTGCCGCTCCATCCCCTTCGTTCACGTCTGCAGCTCGACTTCCTTGTTGCTGCTGCCAAGAGTTCAACGACAGCAACGCCGCTTGAAGAAGCCACGCCTTCACCGAGTCAAAATTTCCCAGCTAGCTTCGGTTGTTGACCGCCAATAGCTCCACCGAAGCAACCCCCAATCCAGCGTGATTTCGTGTTCCGCCCAGCAGCAGCAACGAGCCCATTCCGATTTTCAGTGGCCCAACTTCAGCTCTTTGGAAGCCTGTGATCAATCAGCCCACAAGCCCAGTTTAGTTCAACGACAGCCCAGGCCAGCAAATTGTTCAGCCCTCTTGAAGCCCAATCCAATGAAGCCCAGCAAGTTTTAGTTTCAGCTTTGGGCCCAGCCTGTTTTCAGCAATTGTAGTCTTCAAGCCCAGTTTTTGAAGCCCAATTGCAGCTAGGCCCAAGTCCAAGAGCAAGCCCATTCCAGTGCAAGAACAAATCTCAATTGGGCTGAGATTTGTTGGGCCTAAGCTTAAGGCCCGGTCCAAGTCCGCCGGTGTCGTCGAAAGTCCGATTTCGGCCGCCGTCGCGTCGCCGTTGCAGTGATTCGATCTCTGCTTTTGTCAAGTGAGTTTTACTCACTATGCTTTATTAGTTTGCTAATTATGTCTTAGGGTTGGTTAGATTTAATTACATGCACTTAGGTGGTTAGATTATGTTAGAACAATTAATTTAGTGACTTAATGATGCATGTTAGGTGGTTAGACCTAGCTATTAGCAAGTACAAATGTTTGGTTATTTATTGAATGCATCTCGGGATTTTTCCCGACCCGTTTCGGGCTCCAATAAGGCAATATGGGCATAAATTGGATTTTTAATATTTATTTATTTTTTTCGAAATTAATTAATTAATTAATTATTTTTCCGGAAATTCAACTGGGATGGCCAGTGACCGGAATTTCGTGCTGATTGTCGTGGTGCAGTCCGTTTATTTATTTGAGCTCTACGTTGTGTGGAATTGAATTTATTGTGGAATTTTAGGAATTGTCCTAAATTGTTTGTTATTGAATATTTGATTGGTAATGGCCAAGCATGGATATATAGTGCCAGTACGTTGATGGGCTATATAGTAGGGAAAATGATGAGAGCTAACTGAGAACATTATTGGTTGAGACCAATCAGGTACGATATTATTGAACATACATGGTTCGGTGATTGGAAGTATCACTGGTGAAAACGGCGCCTTAAAGAACGCATGTAAATGACTTATAGACAAACGTGGTTCGGTGGTTATGGGAATATCACTGGTGAAAACGACGCCTTAAAGAACTCACGATGTTGTCTATAGCCGATGTCACCTTAGCGAAAACGGCGCCCTTGAAAGGACACGTGGTTTGGTGATCGAGGATATCACTGGTGAAAACGGCGCCTTAAAGAACGCACGGTGTCGATGATCGGTATGTCATTGGCGAAAACGACGCCCGAGAAACACATTTGATTTGGTGAATGAGTACACCATTGGGAAATCGTGGTATGAGTGGGAATGACCTAGAAAGGGTCTGGCTGACATGTAATCGACTTAGTCAATTGACCAGTGCTTGATCGAATGTCGTGAATTGTTTGAATATCTGTGTTTAACCTTGAATTGCAGGTTGGAACTGAGGCCAAGGTAAGTCCTCTGACTCGTGTTGTGCTTAGGCAACCGTATGGTGTATTAGTTTACTAATCGAGTCGTAGGGGTAGGACTCGCTGAGACGTGGTCTCATTGGTTATTGAATAACCATTTCAGGACCCTGAGGAGAAGCTAAGGAAGAGGAACCTGAAGGGGAGAAAGACTTTTGAAGAAGAAGAAGATCCAGAGAGGGATCTTGAATATAACCCAGATGTGGATTGAGATCCCATCCCTTTTGTGAACCCTGCTTTAGTGTAGATAGGTGTGAGACTTTTATGCTGTAAATAGTATTGTAAATATACTATGAGTTGTGCTGTTAATGAAAGTGTGGTTGTGAATTTCAATATGAAAAATATGGCCTGCTTTCCTATCCCATTATTTTATTGTCTGGGAATTTATAACTGCTTCCGCATGTGCTTAATAAAAAGAAAGGGTCAGCGATACATAGTCCTGGGATATCGCATTCTAAAATCGACCAAGTAGAAGGATGTACGCGCGTCCGAGGATCAGGGCGTGACATGCATTCTCTCCGCCCATTGTTTGCGTAACCAGTCACAGTACATCGAGTCTCACCTCCACGATCATACTCCGCTCGTCTCTATTCTTGGTTGCTACCATCACCTCCTTCAATTCTCATTCACTCTATCTTCACCAGTTCCAATTCTCTCTGTTGCCATTAGGGGGGCCTCCTTCTTTTGATCCATTCGTCAATCACGTCCAGTCACTGCTCTCACTCAAGGTAAACTCTCATACTCTGTTTTCGTGAGGCATAGATAGAGAGCCTTCGCCTCCGGCAGAGTGAAAACCGGTCGCGTTCATCTTGAATCTCTCGATGACCTTTTAGGGGTGATGTGTTGCCTATTTTGATCTGGCCGTTACTCCTTCCCTATCATTTGTGCATCTAGAGCGTTCCCCTCCTTGAAGGAACCGAGAACCTTCAAGAGTGTTCGTTTGATTACCTTCTTCAACACGGGTCCATCTTATTGCTGGTCTATACTTCGACTGTTCGCTTCATTGCTAAATTTGAGTTTGGACTTGAGGGGTTTACGTTAAACACTCTTGCTCGTACCGGTTTTATACATTCGCGTCGATTCAGGAAGGCCATTAAGCGTGTGATTTCGCTGGTTTTTCAGTCTGTATTTTGAGGTGTTTGTTAACAAGAAGGTCAGAATTGGTTCTGCTTTTGAATGAGGATTATTTTTGGCCTCGTTCTTGTGTCTTCACGTCTAATAGCTTCCCTCCTGTGATCGTTCTTCCAGTTAAATTCAGATGAACAACATTATAATAAGAGGAATATCGTCTGCTCTATCTAATCTTATTTCTTGTACAAACTAAACACAAAAAATATTACATTACTCATCAATGTCATATAAGTATCTGACTACATGTGCAATTCCTTATTATTTAGTGCCTTCTCGATCTGTTCCATCTATTGTCACTTTAATTTTAACAACTCAGTTAATTGTTTATAGCATATAAAAATCAGGGATCAACCCCGATACCTAGCAAAAATATTAGTTAAATTGCATATAATTTTTAGGAGCATTTACCATATAGCTTAGTTCATTTATTGCATTAATTGGCAAGAAGTGAATAGGCCTGAGTGAATAATTTTGAGCCTAATCGATTTAATTGAATTGAACCCACGGGAGCTAAAAATTGGCCAAAAGCCCATACAAGGTTAGTTCACTTTCCTGCCTATCTTTTTCAGGTATTTGGGCATCCAGGTATGATGTGTCTTTTGTACTTTAAAGATGAGCTCCAAGGGCCTAATAAATTTATGATTTGGAACTACAGGTAAACATGAGTATCATGATGGATCGACCCAACTTACTTTCTCAAAATTTACTATATGTATAAATTGCTCCTCAAGTGGACTCCAAAATTGTGATTCTATCTTGTAAAGTGCTTCCGTAGGCATCTCAACCTATATCAGTCATTGATGTCTGCCTCATTTACATGCATTGGTGATTGCAAATTGATTGAGACACAAATGCGAGGACTGTGCAGGTTAGAAGATCTACATCGCTCTACAATAATTAGATGCGACATATTTTCGTCACATTATCCAACCGGACTTTCAATGGGTGTTGCTATACTCAACCATCATATGAATGTGACTTTTACTAATCAATTGCTGAGAGGAACTTTCCTTCATAACTTGATAGGAAGAGAAATGGATCTTTTTTATATGATAAATGGAAATTAGTCAAAACTACATCTAAGTGACCCTAACAACCAGCTAACCGCTAAAATCCGAAAAAAAAATAATTGAAAAAATAAAAGGACTCCTCTTGGACTCTAGTGCGTGTTCACCATCAAATTATTAATGATCATATCTAAATTTCACGAAGGGTGTCTAACTATTGCGTTTGAAAAAACCTAATGAATGATAGGTGCGTGCGTTTTCATCAGGAATTGCAGGGAGCACGCATTTGACCTCTGAAATCTGTTCGGATTCTGTGGTGTTCATAGGTGAGCAGCAAGCGGTCAAGTGTGCGAGAATCATTAAGAGGTCAATAACACAAGTTAACATCATAGACATACAGGAGACAATGCTCAGATATTATTTTGCACGGCTGCTGGTGGCTCTCTAAAAACGTATAAATAGCTCAAAGCTATGTAGTAGTGGGTCAGAAGGCGCATAAGAAGTCCTTCCACGTGAACTGGCGATGGAGCATGAATAAACTTTTCGTTCGATATGATCTTCCTGAGCTTGAATTTGGTCACTGAATTGTGCACGAAAACAATTATTTTGAGCCTTGCATACCCTTTTCTAGGGCACATGCGAGGTTCGCCACCAAAGAAAGCATAGGTGAAAAAGGTGCCGATCCGTTTCTTTTGAATCTTGAGGGATCAAATTTCTCAGGATCGGGGAAATATTTGGGATTCCTGTGTACACCATCCAAAATGTCTATCACATAGTTAGAAGCACAATGTATGGATCATTAGACTGATTATTTATAGACTCATGACACAACTTATCAGTTGGAGAGTACTCACAAATTACAAAATTACTTTTCATCCCCTTGACATTGTATAACCAGCAAAAAAGAAGTCCATCGTTGCCTCTCTAAATGACCCTTGTGCTGGTGGTAACAAGCTCGTTGACTCACACACGACATTCCATGAATACTTCGTATTCTAAACATCGTCCAAGTTAAGAAATTCATCCGGACGCTTAGATTTGGCAATCTCCATTTGTTCAATAGATATCAGAGTAGTGTATTGTTAAGCATATACTAGATTTACAAGCCTTAAGATTCAGCCTTCAAGGGCAAATCGGGAGGGTTAATTAATTAAGAGGACAATTACCAAAAATTACAATTTAGTCTTAATTTTTTTTTGCGCCAATTCAGTTATAAACATTTTGTATTCATATGGCTAATTTTGGCTGATTGGCGTTGACATGCATGTCGGCTGGCATTGGTCGCCAGTCGATGTTGATATAGATAATTTTAAATAATATTATATTTTTTGGGATTTTTTAAAGTAATTTTTAATTTTATTATTGTTTTTTTTTTTTTTTATTGTCTCATTCTTCTTTCTTCCTCCAGCTAATCGCGGCCGGCTGGTGGGGGCAACCTTGCAAGCCCTCACCTCTATCCATCTCCACAAAACTGCTGTTGCTCGAAGCGCTGCTGTTCTTGGGGCAATTATGGGAGGCGGGTCTAACGAAGAAGTTGTAAAATTGTGGAATTTTGCGAGGTGAATTGGGTTGTCATTTCAGGTAGTGGATGATATTCTGGATGTGACCAAGTCTTCTTAAGAATTGGGTAAAACGGCTGGCAAGGATTGAAAAATCTAGGGAGTTTGCCAAGAAACTGAACAATGACTCCCGAGAACGGCTATCTGGATTTGATATAGCAAAGGCAGCTCCATTGATAGCTTTGGCAGAATATATTGCTAACAGGCAGAACTAATTGTTCCATATAGGTAGAATTGACTGTTCAGGGATGTTTTGGGTTATCATTTGCAGTAGATCTTGCTGGGAACTCATGATTTAAGGGACATGAGTGGTAAGTTCCTAACACTTAGCTAACCGATTGAAACCAGCATTTTTCTATTCTTATTAATATTCCTTTATCGGTCCTTCGTTTCCAGAACATGCATTTCTGCAGATTTCCCTATCTTCCTCTTTCCTTTCTTTTACTCTTTCGTCTTTTCTTGGTGAAGGCTCTCCCTCAATTATTTCCTAAACACACAAGCTTTGATCTGGTCTTCTTCCCTTACTATTCAGGACCAAGCTGTTCAACTTATGAGCTCAAACACTCGCCATTGATGTCCATCCTTCACCTTAAGCAACATAATCATGCGAGCATTTCCCCTGAGAACGACATCTACAAGCTTCATACAGGGGGCTAAACACGTCTTGCTCCACCACGTGAATCCATACAAACATCCACTGGCCACCATACATACACAACTAAAATACTCGGGGAGCATACGGAACACAGAGACAGAAAACGAAGCAACCCAGTCATTTAGAAGTCTCGGCCATGACTTAAAATCAAAGGAACCAGAAGCAAAACTAGCGAATTACACGCACATATCACAATCTGGGCATGAGATAAACGTATATACATTCAATTTCGGAAAGACAGCCTCTCGAATATATATGCGATCTCACTCAGTCATTTTCACGAACAATTGGTGATCGGTTTGAACAGAAGCATCATCGAAGCACTAATTCCGATCCAGACGATTTCAGTGACACTAAATTATGCGCATAATACTATTTTATCCCTAATCAGTATTTGATTTTCACTCAAGCTTAAATTACAACGTTCGAGCTCAGCTTACTAAAAAAGAGCAATGATATACATGCCTTGGAGATGCAGCCTCTGGCCACGAATGGCGATCGAACACATAACCGGGCTCTTAGAGGCGTTGTCTCGGGTGCCCCAGCGAGGAAGCTTCGAAGGAAGACTCGTCCTCTTCGGATTTCTCCGCCTCAAAACGGACTAGAACAGAACCAGACGATTCGGGAATGGCAAACGGCGTCGTCCGGCGGCCCGAAATCAATGAAGGAAACCAATTAGTCAGACAAAATCGATGAGAGGAGTTCGTATCAATTAAGTCAGTCTCGGTGGTTTTTGGCGACCTCTGTTCCCTGGTGCGGTTGCTCTGTTTCTGCTACGAATGAGCTCGAGCGGCTGGGATGGCCAACAGTGACTGGAGGTGGTGGACGGTGGATTGATGGCGATGGAGAGAAGATCCAGAGGGAAAAAGGGCCATCGTATATTGCTTTGCTTGGCGCGTGTGCTCCTTTCTTTTGCTCCAACTGCTTCGCTCCTCTCCTCCATCACGTGCGCGTCTGAGCTTTAGAGACGAAAGAGAGAAGAAGGAAGAAGAAGAAGAAGAAGAAGAAGAAGAAGCAAAGAAGGAAAGAGGCCGGGCTTGTCTATGAAGTCTTGTGGGCTTCAATTCACTTCAATCAGACCTGGGCTGCCCGGATTGGGCCTCGCAAGTGATGGGCGTACTGGACTGTATAGGGTCCAACCTAAGGACTTTCGTCTTCTTCTTTTTTTTACCATTATTTATTTCTTTGTTTTTTTGTTTTTTTTTGCAAAACTATAAGCTTAATTTTGCCGGCAAAAATTCAGGTTTTAACATTAAGTTCTTTTAAACATATGAAGGTAAAGAGCGTGAGAAAAGACAAGCCATATAATTCTAAAATAGAAAAAAAGAGACGATTTTTAAATTCAACTCAATGATAATACGATAAGAGGAATATTGTATGCTCTATGTTTTCGCATTTCCATTACAAACTAAACACATGAAGGGTTACATTTATGATAGTGTCGCATAAGCATCTGACTACATGCGTAACTCTTTATTTTTCAATGCCTTCCCAATCTTTTCCATCCTTTTGCCATTCGCTTGGAGTAGTGCAAGAACCACATGCTCTTCTCATCAATGATCAAGTTTCCTAGCACAATGCCAATAAAAAACCCGACTCCAACGCCAATTAGCACAAATTTCCACTCTTAGTTGAATAAGGACTCTTCGCCAAATTTTTCGTGGGGAAATGGTGGTAATGGTAAGTTATCCCCAACCTTTGTGCATTTTTTTGGCAAAGGACTTCCACATAACCCCTCATTCATGGTGAATGAATCGATTGAGAATGTGTTGAATTGACTCCCTTGTGGTATTGGTCCCGACAATTGATTATTAGAGACATTGAAATATGAAAGAAATGTAAGCTGGGCTAGCTTTTGAGGGATCTCTCCGGAGAGCTTATTTCAAGAAAGATCTAGAGATTCTAGCAATGTTAAATTTGCTAAGGATGGTGGGATGGAACTGGTCAGAACATTGCTTGAAAGGTTAAGAAAAATAAGTGACTTCAAATCTCCAATGAGATCGGGTATTTGTCCTTCGAATTTGTTATTGGAGAAGTCAATTTGCATAAGTGCAAATGGAACCTTTGGGTATTCCCTTTCTATACCTTTATTCATCAATTTCATGTCATAATCCGTAATATTTATGCTTTCATTCTTGGATGGATCGACAATTGCCTGAGTTTTCATATATTCCAACCATTCTTGCATAGTTATCACTTCCATTGCATGGAAACTCTGCAATAGCTTGCAAGGAAGTTTGCCACTGAAACTATTATATGAAAGGTCCATGATATGCATATAGTTGAAGTTAAACTGGCTTTGATGTGCTTCAATTGGACCATAGAGCTTATTGGATTTCAAGATAACAGCTTTCGACTTAGTCACCTCTAATATCCAAAAAGGGAACCCATCAAGAATTTGATTGTGAGCAAGGGTCAAATACTCTAGCTTTGTACAATTCGCTAAAGATCTTGGAATTGGCCCCTGTAATCGATTCTCTGAGAGGTCTATAATCTTCAACATACTGCCTTTTGGGTAAGATTTAGAAATGACAAATAATCCATATTTCCCACACATGAAGGAATTGTGCCATTCAAACTATTGTTGGACAAATCCAGAATGACGAGGGATTTGCCACTACAAATAGATTGAATTTCTCCGATAATGAAGTTGTAGGAGATATTATAGTAATACACTAATGGAGGAGGACTAGGGAGCTTTGTTTTGAGCCGGTTAGAACTAATGTCAAGACCAATCAACTTGGGTAGTGGTAGATTGATCTGATTATTAAAGCCAATTAGAAAAAATTGGGAAAGATCCATAATGAGCAAGGATTCTCTACTACCATTCCACATCCACATAGGAACACTCCCTTCAATATTATTGTGTGAAAGATCCATCAGCTCTAATTTGCTTGGGTGGGCTAAAAACTTGGGGAACTCATGCAAGTTGCATGACCTTAAATATAAAGTGGAAAGTTTTGGAGGAGTGGCATTGATCTCGGCCTTGTTGACAAAAGATATGTTGTTGAAGGACAAATCTAACATTCTCAATTTCTTGAGTTTGTGTAAATCCACAGTGCCAGTCAAATTATTCCCAGAAAGATCAAGCCAGTCAAGATCCTTGAGTTCCCATATTGAGCTTGGAATTTTACCTTGCAAATTGTTGTAATAAAGATGAAGCGAAACCAACTGAGTCAAGTTCTCGAATGAATATGTAATAGGACCGCTTAATTGACAATCTGCCAAATGTAAAAAAAAATACAAGGACAATGAGTTTGGCTATCGATTGAATCTCAACATTTCATTTGTTTTTTCTTGTTAAAGAACGTTGCTCTTAGATGAACTATTACCTGCAAGGTTCAAATCGTGAGTTTCGCCAAGTTGACAAACCAATGCCCAATACCACCGCTAAAATTATTGAACCGAGATCTAGATATGATAGATGGGTAAGATTGGCAAAGAAAGCAGGGATTTGACCATGAAAATTATTAGATGATAAATCTAAATGAGCAAGATGAGAAAGATTGCCCATTGAAGTGGGAAGTGAACCTGAGAAATTACAACCCGAAATTGATAATTCATTCAAGAAAACAAGGTTTCCGATCGAAATAGGTACTTCCCTTGAAAAATTCGTTTGCTGAAGACACAATGATTTGAGGGGATTACCCCAATGTAAGTCAAGAATAAAACCAGAAAGCTCGTAATTGTTGCTAATGTCGAGGGCTTTCAGGTTTGGTAACTGAAAGATCCTTGTTGGAAATTCTCCATGCAATTCACATTCACTAAGTTTAAGCAACTTCAAAGAGGAGAAGTTTGCAAGTACATGAGGGAATGGTGATGACATGTTTATATAAGAGAGATCAAGTTCTCTAAGCATGGTTAAGTTATGAATAAAGTTATTTATGTTGGGCATCTCAAGATCCCACCCAAGATTCAAATCAAGAGAAACTAATTTGGAGAGTCGTGAAATATCTGAGGGGACTTTTCCCAAAAAGTAAGAACTGGAGAGATTAAGGTACTGTAAACTGGAGAGATTAAGGTACTGTAACTTGGAAAGATTGCCAAAGCCATATGGGATTGAGGAATCAGTGAAGTCATTCAAGCAAGATTAAGTGATTCCAAGTGGAGTAGGCGAAAGAGGCTGTTGTTAGAAGATAAAGTACCAATGAGACAACTGTGGCTAAGGTTGAGGCTTGTCACATGACCGGTGGCCTCGTCACACTCGACGCCATCCCATGAGCAGCAATCTCCATATCCATCTAGTGACCATGATTCAACCTTTGGATAAACACACTGAAAAGTTGTTCTGTTGATTTTGAAACTTTGCTTGAATTCCATCAAGGCTGAGCTCTCATCCAGATGGCATAGTGGCTTGGCAAGTGAAGTATGAATCATCATAAGAAGGACAATCCATGTACAAAACATGAAGAACAGCGAGGGTACCATATTTTTGCTTTGTTATGATGCTTTCCGGTAGAGTTGGTTTTCAGTAGAGAAGCTTTTTATAAGCAATAAGAAGCAATTTGATTGTGGAAATTCCATTGGCCATTCAAGCACCATACCCATCCAGAAAGACACTTGGGTTTGATTGAAGAAAGAGTCGCAATGGAAATTAAATATCCATTAGACCCATGCTATACACGGCCAAAGTCTTAGGATGTGGATTGGTGGAAATAATCATTTCATTGCTTGTATGCTTTTGAAGATGTCAAACATTTGTAACTTCTCGATAGGGTGTTAATTAACACATTTCAATCCTAATTCCAAAAATTGGATTTTACTAAATGGAGAGTGAGTGTTCTTCACACCAGCACTTATTATTATTATTATTATTATTATTATTATTATTATTATTGTTATTATTGTTATTATTTTTATCATCATCATCATCATTATTTAATTTTCGTGTTTCTTATTAGAGCACGTATGTCATAAAGTCAAAGGAGATTGTGATGACAGCTTTTATGGATAGCAATTTTGTGGGTAGGACTTCTGGGGTTTCTTCATAGCCACCCCATAAATTTTTGTGAAAAGATCCAAAGGGTTCACTAAAGTAAAAATACCAGAGTCTTTTTGGGCTCGCGGTTTTTCTTTAAATGGCTTGTGATCATCACGTAAATAGGGTCGTCATTCATGGCTGCCAAATCTGTTTTTTTTTTTCTTTGCACAGCTTCTAAAATCATGTCTAAGAAAGTAATTCTTTATTAACTTTGCAATTTCAGTGTCAATAACCCACCTCGAATCAGATCAAAGGGGCAAATTTAATTTTGATCCAAAATCTGAGCCGAGAACAGTGGTAGATTTAAACATTTTCAGTGTAAATAACAAGCACATTCTATTAGTCTAGCCCTTGATGGGTCACTGTTTCCATAAAATCTTATAACTGCATATCTTATTACCAAGAAAAACTGAGGTACTGACAAAGTGATAATGAAATATGGGACATCTTACATAGGTATGTTTTGTCATAGATTTATTGCAATTTCAACATATTGCTTAAGCGTCCTTGCCTTTCTTTTAAAGTAATGTTAAGATTTATAAACAAACAGGTATTTGTTTTTTCAAAATGCAAAAAATGGTAGTACATGGACAAGGTATAAATTAGATGACGCTTTCATGCGTGTCATGATTGACAGTTCATGTGCAGTCATAATTGCATACTTGGTCATCCTAAATGACATCTCATATGTTTTTCCATGTAAGAACCAAACTTGAGAGACCCGCGAGAAGACTTTTGCCAATCATGTAAATTGACGAATAAGAGGGTTTTGGCGGTTCGTGTGGTCCTAGAATCACAAAATTTAAAGATCATAATTATCGATTGAAAATATCATATCCAAGTTTATAATGGCAAAATATCCATGACTATGAGAAATTATGAGAGAGTATAAATCGCTCAGTAACAATAGAAGCCCTGACAAATGGCGAACACATTGTGAAAGAAACATGGTGCTAAGAGACGGCCTTAGATTAGAATTAGCCAATGTTGTTACCCATTTACACGTTGAAATGGATGCCATGTCCGTTATTCAAGCAATTATGGGCACTCATAAGCATAATTTATTGATAAAACCCATTTTGGCTGACTGCAGGAACTTATTTACAGAGCTGTACAAGTATAAAATTTAACTCATTTTCAAAGAAGAAGATGGTTGCGCGGATTGTTTGGCCCTACTTGCAAAGGAAGAACATCTGCAATTTGTTTTTTTATTTCTCTGTGCCAGATGTTGTTAAAGGCCTTTTTGTATGTAGACTGCGCTGGCAGTACATATACTTCAGGCGATGAAACTTGACTAGTTCTAGTAATGCAGTTCTGTTATTTACCCAAAAAAAGGGGAGGGTTGACGCTGTATCTTCAGTAAAAAAAGTGTATTAATCTTTTTTATACCTCTCTCAACATTTGTTATCCATAATCACATCAGAAGTTAATATTGATGTTAGAAAATTCCATTCTCGTTGTTCACTCTCATTTAAATGACACTAGCATTTTAGCATCAGTGAGGGCGGGGTAACTTGAAATGGCATCCTTGAAGATAAATCTAATTGAAAATTTGAACAAGAGTTGGGCTGCTTTGGGCTTGTACCAGCTCTTGTTTGGAATCTTGTTGGCACCTTTGGATAAATACAACTATAAATCTCAGCACAGGGTTGTTCTCGTTATTTCGTCTGGAGTTGAACTCGTTTAAACAGCTTGACCAAAAGTAGAACCACGTGGCGTGACGATTGGGACAAAAAGAAAGACTTGAAAATAGTCACAAGTCTTCCACAAGTTGGGAATCTAGGGAGTCTACTTCAACTTTGACATCATGGAAAATCCATAAGAGCTAATTTGACTATAATCGGAAGCGTGACTCTTAATAGCTCATGCACTTAATCTGGCCTTCAGTGCTATGACTGAAAAATCTGTATTATTTATAAAAGAGAGTCGAGAGACTTAAAAGCTAGGCAAATATTTTTCTCCCAATGATAGGAAATCGCATGATTTTTCAAGACTTTTCCCCATCTTTTAGATTGACAAACTGGAGTCACTCTACAGTTGTAGGAGTATTTCTAATTACCAAATCACAAAAAGAGAAGATCATGATCATTGATTGAAAATGTTTTTAGATTACATATATCACCACTTCGTTTTATATAAAACTATGCATGATTACATGAGTTACAAACAAACATAAATTTTGTAGGAACTACAAAAGCTCCAACGGACAATAAACGCATCGAAGAGACCTAAGGCATGGCCTTACAATAGAATTAGCCTGTGATGTTACCCATTTACACATTGAAATGGATGCCATGTCCATAATTCAAGCAATTATAGGCACTCGTAGGCATAATTTACAAACGGAACCCTTTTGGCTGAATGCAAAAATTTTTTTGCAGAGTTGCAGAAATATAAAATTGAGCATATTTTCAGAAAAGCATATGGTTGCACGGATGCTTTAGTCTGCTTAGAAAGGAACAACATCTGCAATTTGAGCTAATGGATGAAAAAAACTAGTCCTCGAAGTCTTCCACTGGTTGAGAATCTAACGTGGCCACTTCAACTTTAACATGGCAAGTGCACAAGAAACAATTTGACTATAATCAGAAGCGTGACTTTTATCAGTTAATGCACTTAATCGGGTCTTCTATGGACGAGAGATATATGTTATTTAAAAGAGAGAGTCGAAAGACTTTGAAGCTAGGCAGATACTCTTTTCCTAGCGGCAGTAAATTATATGATTTTTCAAGACTTTTGCTTGTATTTTTTACTGACGAACATGAGTCATTCTATAAATCCTAAAGCATTCGTCGCTCCGGAATCACAAAAAGAAAAAAAATCGTAATCACCGGTTGAAAATATTTTCAAATTTTATATATCATCACCTCGTTTTATATAAAATTAATGACAAATTATACATGATTAATAAATTACGAACAAGCATAAATCTCGCAAGAACTGTAGAAGCTCCACTTGATGGTAGACACATGGATGGTAGAAATATGGCCCTAAGGCATGGCCTTAAATTTGAATTAGCCAATAATGTTACCCATTTACACATTATCCATGTCCGTTATTCAAGCAATTACAGGCACTCATAGGCAAATTTACTGATGAAACCTCTTGGAGCCAATGGACGAAACAATTCCAAGTCTTCCACTACTCTTTGAGGTCTTCCAATAGTTGAGAATCTAAGGTGGCAACTTCAACTTTAACAGCATGGAAAATGCATAAGAACCGATTGACTATAATGCACTTAACCAGGCCTTCAAGCTATGCATTAAAATACTCTATTATTTAAAATGAGAGTGAGAAAAACTCAAAAGTTGGGCAAATATTTCTCTCCCAACAACTGGAAATTGCATGATTTTTCAAGACTTCTGCCCATCTTTTAGATTGACATACGTGAGTCAACATTAAATTATGTGATTATTCGGCAACTTAAATTGGTGACGGCACTAAAATGGTCAATTTTTTTTCAAAGTGGCGCTAAAGTAATTGCTTGAGAAGTTTTGATACTGAGGTGAACGTCGTACAAGAGTGATGACACTTCTATTGTCATTTTCTCTTATTTGGATGCTAGCGAAGGAAAATAAAGGAAAAAAAAATGCATTATGACCATTAAAAGTTCAACTCAAAAGCTTATATAAAGAACATATAAGAGCTACCTTTTCAAGTGTAATTCACAAGTGGCACATGAAATTTGATTAATTGGGGATGGACCCACCCAAGAAAGGGGAAATGGACACTAGAAGTACTATAATTTTCTTACAATGCTAATATGAGTGCTGTAACTTTTTTTTTTTTCAATCACTTAAGTATCATGACATATGCACAATAGTTGCTTAAGTGCCATCATTTTTTTTTTTTTAATCACGATGTGCCATAGCACTTGTTATAAATGTTTTTAAGTATTGATGGCACTCATATGATCGCTAGACACTTAAGTAAGTACTGTACGAAAATAATGACACTCGTGGTATCCTTATCCCTACAATTCAAATCCGAGTTTCTCAACCTATTTAGTTGGACTCACACCTCACAAATTCTCTAATATGGGATTTTCCTACCGTAACATAAATCCCATGGGCCCTTGTCTTCTCTGGTGGAAAGATGCTTTGGGTCTTTTAATGGGCTTTGCGTTCAAGGTGGCCTTGTGTTTCGTTTCTATATGTTTAATGAGACTATTATGAGTTATCTTCACGGCTGGCCAGTGGTCGCTAAGATTGGGCCATGGGCAAGGTAGTTATAATTGCGAGTTATTGTAATATCGCTATCTAATCTAAACTGCGTATATCCCACCTCTAAAGATTTCGAATTGGATGACTGGTGAAATTTACCCCACGTTATTCGAGTTTAAAGTGCGGCAATAAATCAAAGTTATCTTATTTAATCTTTCTAAAGTTATGATGCGTCTTTTGTACTTTAAAGATGAGCTCCAAGGGCCTAATAAATTTATGATTTGGAACTACAGGTAAACATGAGTATCATGATGGATCGACCCCACTTACTTTCTCAAAATTTACTATATGTATAAATTCCTCCTCATGTGGACTCCAAAATTGTGATTCTATCATGTAAAGTGCTTATGTAGGCATCTCAACCTATATCAGTCATTGATACATGCCTCATTTACATGCATTGGTGATTGCGAATTGATTGAGACACAAATGCAAGGACTATGCAAGTTAGAAGATCTACATTGCTCTACAATATAATTAGATGCGACATACGTCACATTATCCAACCAGACTTTGAATGGGTGTTGCTATACTCAACCATCGTATGAATGTGACTTTTACTAATCAATTGCCAAGAGGAACTTTCCTTCATAACTTGTTAGGAAGAAAAATGGATCTTTTTTATATGATAAATCGAAATTAGTCAAAACTACATCTAGGTGACCCTAACAACCAGCTAACAGCTAAGATCCGAAAAAAATAATAGAAAAAAATAAAAGGACTACTCTTGGACTCTAGTGCGTGTTCACCATCAAATTATTAATTAGCATATCTAAATTTCACAAAGGTTGTCTAACTATTGCGTTTGAACTTTCTAATGTTTTTTTAACTCTATCGGACTTAACTAACCTTATGTAGAGTCCATTCAAGAAAAAACCATTCAAGAAAAAACCTAATGAATGATACATGCGTGCGTTTTCATCAGGAATTGCAGGGAGCACGCATTTGACCTCTGAAGTCTGTTCGAATTCTGTGGTGTCCAAAGGTGAGCAGCAAGCGGTCAAGTGCGCGAGAACCATTAAGAGCTCAATAGCACAAGTTAACATCATAGACATACAGGAGACAATGCTCAGATATTATTTTGCACGGCTTGCTGGTGAAGCTCATTATGATGTGAGTACTGGCGAACAAGTTTCGAGAAGCCCTCTAAAATCATATAAATAGCTCGAAGCTATCTAGTAGTGGGTTAGGAGGCGAATAAGAAGACCTTCTATGTGAACTGGCGATGGAGCATGAATAAACTTTTCGTTCGATATGATCTTCTATAGCTTGAATTTGGCCACTGAGTTGTGCATAAAAAAAATTATTTCGAGCCTTGCATACCCTTTTCCAGGGGACATGCGAGGTTCACCGCCAAAGAAAGCATAGGTGAAAGGTGCCGGTCCATTTCCTTTGAATCTTGAGGGATCGAATTTCTCAGGATCGGGGAAATATATGGGGTTCCTATGTACACCATCCAAGATGTCTATCACATAGCTAGAAGCACAATGCTTGCATCATTAGACTGATTATTTATACACTCATGACACAACTTATCATTTGGAGAGCACTCACAAATTACAAAATTACCTTTCATCCCTTTGAAATTGTATAACCAGCAAAGTGAAGTCCGCAGTTGCCTCTCTAAATGACCCTTGTGTCGGTGATCTCAGCCTTGCGGACAAAAGATATATTGTTGAAGGACAGATATAAATACATGCGATCTCACTCAGTCATTTTCACGAACAATTGGTGATCGTTGTGAGCAGAAGCATCATCGAAGCACTAATTCCGATCCAGACGATTTCAGTGACACTAAATTATGCGCATAGTACTATTTTATCCCTAAAGTATTTGATTTTCACTCAAGCTTAAATTACAACGTTCGAACTCAGCTTACTAAAAAAGAGCAATGATGTACATACCTTCGAGATGCAGCCTCTGGCTACGAATGGCGATCGAACACATAACCAGGCTCTTGGAGGCGTTGTCTCGGGTGCCCCAGCGAAGAAGCTTCGAAGGAAGATTCGAACTCTTTGGATTTCTCCGCCTCAAAACAGACTAGAACAGAGCCAGACGATTCGGGTATGGCAAACGGCGTCGACCGGTGGCCCGAAATCAATGAAGGAAACCTATTAGTGAGAGAAAATAGATGAGAGGAGCTCGTATCAATTCATTCTCGGTGGTTTTTGGTTACCTCTGTTCCCTGGTGCGGGTGCTCTGTTTCTGCTGCGAATGAGCTCGTGCGGCTGGGATGGCCAACAGTGACTGGAGGTGGTGGACGGTCGATTGATGGCGATGGAGAGAAAATCCAGAGGAAAAATGCCCATCGTATATTGCTTTGCCTCGTGCGTGTGCTCATTTCTTTGCTCCAACTGCTTCGCTCCTCTCCTCCATCACGTGCGCGTCTGAGCTTTAGAGACGAAGAAGAAGAAGAAGAAGAAGAAGAAGGAAAGAGGCCGGGCTTGTCTATGAAGTCCTGTGGGCTTCAATTCACTTCAATCAGACCTGGGCTGCCCGGATTGGGCTCGCAAGTGATGGCCGTATTGGACTGTATAGGGCCGAACCTAAGGGCTTTCCTCTGTATTATTATTATTATTGTTGTTGTTGTTCTTTTTTACCATTATTAATTTCTTAGTTCTTTTTTGCAAAACTACCTGCTTAATTTTGCCGGCAAAAATGCAGGTTTTAAGATTAAGTTCTTTCAAACATATGAAGGTAAAGACGAGAGAAAAGACAAGCCATGTAATTCTAAATTAGAAAAGAGATGATTTTTAAATTCAACTAAATGATAGTACGACAAGAGGAATATTGTATGTTCTATCCTTTCGTATTTCCATTACAAACTAAACACACGAAGGGTTATATTTATGATAGTGTCAAATAAGTATTTGACTACATGCATAACTTTTTATTTTTCAATGCCTTCCCAATCTTTTCCATCCTTTTGCCATTCGCTTGGAGTAGTGCAAGAACCACATGCTCTTCTCATCAATAATCAAGTTTCCTAGCACAATGCCTGTCACGCCCCGATCCTCGGGCACGCACACATCCGTCTCACTTGGTCGATTTTATAATGCGATATCTCAGGACAATGTATCGCCGACCCTTTTAATTATTAAGCACATGCGGAAGCAGTTAAAATCCCCAGACAATAAATCGATGGGATAGAAAAGCAGGGCCATATTTTTCATATTGAAATTTATAACCAAACTTTTATACAAACTATAAATCACTTCATAACTAATCACATCAAAAAGGAGAACTCAAAAGAAGATAGGATCTCAATCCATCCAGACCAGACCGTACTCAAGGCTCTTCTCGGGATTATCTTCTTCTCCCAAAAATCTTTCTCCTTACGTCTCACCTACGAGTTCTCCTTCTCAGACTCCTCCTCATCAGCTCCTCAGCGGGGTCCTGAAATGGTTTTCCCAAACTGGGATGAGACTACGTCTCAGCGAGTTCTACCCCACTAAGCCCGATTAGTAAACCATTATACTACAGGCTGCCTAACCACGCACAGGGCAGAAGACGTACCTTGGCATCAGATCCCACCTGCAAGTCGGTACAATTCATAATAGGCACCCAAGCAATCATATCACCGATCAAAGCATCGATCGAATCGACCTAGTCGATTACACGCCAACAAGACCACTCACGGTCATTCCCATTCAATCAATCAATTCACAACATCAGATCAAAACAATGATCAATCGACTTAGTCGATTACATGTCATTCGGACCACTTCTCGGTCACATCAACACCATACTTTATAATCTCCATTCGGGTACTTAGTCACAGAGCTGGATGAATGCTCTCGGGCGTCTTTTTCGCCAAGGTGACGTACCAATTACCGATCACGATAATCTCCAGTAGTACACTTAGTCACAGAGCCGGATAAATGCTCTCGGGCGTCGTTTTCGCCAAGGTGACATAAGTAACAGACGGTCTACGTGCGTTCTTTAAGGCGCCGTTTTCGCACAGTGATATTCCACATCATCGAACCACGCCCGTCATAGGTCACAAATCGCTGACAGTCTACGTGCGTTCTTTAAGGCGCCGTTTTCGCACAGTGATTTCCTTAATCACCGAACCACGCCTGTCACGATTCATAGGTAGTCTACGTGCGTTCTTTAAGGCGCCGTTTTCGCACAGTGATTTCCTTAATCACCGAACCACGCCTACCATAAGTCATAGACAGTCTACGTGCGTTCTTTAAGGCGCCGTTTTCGCACAGTGATATTCCACATCACCGAACTAGGCCCGAAAAGCCTAATTGGAGCCCACTAAGGGTCGGGAAAAATCCCGAGGCACTTCCAATAATTAGTAGACCACGTCTACTTGTTAATTGCACAATCAATTTATCTAAATCACATCACAATTGACTAATAATTGCTAATTTATTCTAATCTAACAACCTAAACATAATTAATTAAAACTAAACCAACCTTAAGCATAATTAGCCAACTAATCTAGGATTAGTGAGATTACTCACCAAATCGCGCGTAAATCGGATCAATCCGACGGCGGCGACGCGAGGAACAAAACTTCCCAAAGCACGGCCCGGGTTCGGGGCCCGGAAACGGCCCAAAACGGCCCACGAACCGGCTGAAACCCACTCGCGGGTTTGCTGGATCGGCTGCAAAACAGAGAGAAAAAGAGAGGCTTGGGGGCGGTAAGAGGTCGAGAGAGCGAGCGGAGCTCCGGTGAGGCCGAACGGCGGCTTCGGCGGCCTGCTCAGCCGCTCACGGTGGCTGGACAGAGACCGAACGGGAGCTGGGTCGCACGGCAGGGACGGCAAGCACAGGCAGCGCACGGGCGGCGAACGGCGGACGTGCGGCGTGCGAGGGTGTGCGGTGCAGCGGCGGGACAGGCGGCGACGACGAGCTGCGCTGCTTCTGCTCCGGGCTTCTGGTTTTGGTTCTGTTCGCACAGCTAAGAGAGTCAAGGGAGAGAGAGTGCGAAAGAGAGAGATGAGAGAGAAGAGGAAAGAGGATAAGCTTGACTGGTCAAAAAGTAAAATAAAAGAGAAGTAGAGTGGAAGACAGCAGAGGGGCGGTCGATGGGGAGGGTTTTCGCACGAGGGGGAGGGGAGGAGAGAGAAGAGGGAGAAAAGAAAGAGAGAAAAAGGGAGAGAGAGAGAAAAAAAGAAAAAGAATAATAATATTCTAAATTTTCTTTTTCTCTTTCCATTTCCCTTTCTAATGCCGTCCGGTCTTCGATTTTTCCTCCGATAATTTCTCTCTTGAAATTTCGGACTCGTCAATAATTTGACAGACGATGAGACAGGGTCCTAAAAATGAATCGCGACACACTCGAATATTCGATTCCCGAAACCAAATTAAATTTCATGGTTAGAATCAATCGAATGTGATTTTAGTCCAATCCAACTAATTGAGTAGCTTTTAGGGATTTTACTGCAGATACATCCCTTAACGGCTTCACCCAATAGGTTAGTTAACTCGTGAGTGATCAACTCAGAGAAAAAGGACCATAGGCACGTTGACGACATGCCCATTTCACTTTATTGAAACGGGGTCGAATTTCAGGATGTCACAATGCCAATCAAAAACCCGACTCCAACGCCAATTAGCACAAATTTCCACTCTGAGTTGAATAGGGACTCTTCGCCAAATTTTTCGTGGGGAAATGGTGGTAATGGTAAGTTATCCCTAACCTTTGTGCATTTTTTTGGCAAAGGACTTCCACATAACCCCTCATTCAAGGCGAATGAATCGATTGAGAATGTGTTGAACTGACTCCCTTGTGGTATTGGTCCTGACAATTGATTATCAGAGACATTAAAATATGAAAGAAATGTAAGCTAGGCTAACTTTTGAGGGATCTCTCCGGAGAGCTTATTTCGAGAAAGATCTAGAGATTCTAGCAATGTCAAATTTGCTAAGGATGGCGGGATGGAACCGGTCAAAACGTTGCTTGAAAGGTTAAGAAAAATAAGTGACTTCAAATCTCCAATGAGATCGGGTATTTGTCCTTCGAATTTGTTATTGGAGAAGTCAATTTGCATAAGTGCAAATGGAACCTTAGGGTATTCCCTTTCTATACCTTTATTCATCAATTTCATGTCAAAATCCTCAATTCCTCTGCTTTCATTGCTGGATGGATGGAGAGGAGCCAAAGTTTTCATATATTCCAACTGTTCTTGCCTAGTTATCACTTCCATTGCATGGAAACCCTGCAATAGCTTGCAAGGAAGTTTGCCACTGAAACTATTATATGAAAGGTCCATGATATGCATATAGCTGAAGTTAAACTGGCTTCGATATGCTTCAAATGGACCATAGAACTTATTGGATTTCAAGATAACAACTTTCAACTTGGTCAACTTTGGTAGCCAAAAAGGGAACCCATCGAAAATTTGATTGTGAGCAAGGTTCAAAAACTCTAGCATTGTACAATTCACCAAAGATCTTGGAATAGGCCCTTGTAATTGATTCTCCGAGAAGTCTATAATCTCCAACATACAGCCTTTTGGGTAAGCACGAGGAATCATGCCCACAAGTTTATTTTTCCTAAGATTTAGAAATGACAAATAATCCATATTTCCCACATATGAAGGAATTGTGCCATTCAAACTATTGTTGGAGAAATCCAGAAAGACGAGGGATCTGCCACTACAAATAGATTGAATTTCTCCGATGAGGAAGTTGTGGGAGATATTATAGTAATATACTAATGGAGGAGGACTAGGGATGTCTGTTTTGAGCTGGTTAGAACTAATGTCAAGATAGGTCAACTCGGGTAGTGGTAGATTGATTTGATTATTTTCAAAGCCGTCAGAAAATTGTAGGAAAGATCCATAGAGAGCAAGTATTCTCTACTACCATTCCACATCCACATAGGAACACTCCCTTCAATATTATTGTGTGAAAGATCTATCTCATCTAATCTACCTAGGTAGCCTAAAAACTTGGGGAACTCATGTAAGTTGCACGATTCTAAAGATAAATAGAAAAGTTTTGGAAGAGCGGCATTGATCTCGACCTTGCTGACAAAAGATATGTTGTTAAAGGACAAATCTAACATTCTCAATTTCTTGAGTTTGTGTAAATCCACAGTGCCAGTCAAAGTATTCCCAAAAAGATGAAGCCATTCAAGATCCTTGAGTTCCCATATTGGGCTTGGAATTTTACCTTGCAAATTGTTGTAATAAAGGTGAAGCGAAACCAATTGAGTCAAGTTCTCAAATGAATATGTAATAGGACCGCTTAACTGACAATCTGCCAAATGTAAAAAATACAAGGACAGTGAGTTTGGCTATCGATTGAATCTCAACATTTCATTTTTTTTCTTGTTAAAGAATGTTGCTATTAGATGAACTATTACCTGCAAGGTTCAAATCGGTGAGTTTCGCCAAGTTGACAAACCAATGCCCAATACCACCGCTAAAATTATTGGAACTGAGATCTAGATATGATAGATGGGTAAGATTGGCAAAGAAAGCAGGGATTTGACCATGAAAATTATTAGATGATAAATCTAAATGAGCAAGATGAGAAAGATTGCCCATTGAAGTGGGAAGTGAACCTGAGAAATTACAACCCGAAATTGATAATTCATTCAAGAAAACAAGGTTTCCGATCGAAATAGGTACTTCCCTTGAAAAATTCGTTTGCTGAAGACACAATGATTTGAGGGGATTACCCCAATGTAAGTCAGGAATAAAACCAGAAAGCTCGTAATTGTTGCTAATGTCGAGGGCTTTCAGGTTTGGTAACTGAAAGATCCTTGTTGGAAATTCTCCATGCAATTCACATTCACTAAGTTTAAGCAACTTCAAAGAGGAGAAGTTTGCAAGTACATGAGGGAATGGTGATGACATGTTTATATAAGAGAGATCAGGTTCTCTAAGCATGGTTAAGTTATGAATAAAGTTATTTATGTTGGGCATCTCAAGATCCCACCCAAGATTCAAATCAAGAGAAACTAATTTGGAGAGTCGTGAAATATCTGAGGGGACTTTTCCCAAAAAGTAAGAACTGGAGAGATTAAGGTACTGTAACTTGGAAAGATTGCCAAAGCCATATGGGATTGAGGAATCAGTGAAGTCATTCCAAGCAAGATTAAGTGATTCCAAGTGGAGTAGGCGAAAGAGGCTGTTGTTAGAAGATAAAGTACCAATGAGACAACTATGGCTAAGGTTGAGGCTTGTCACATGACCGGTGGCCTCGTCACACTCGACGCCATCCCATGAGCAGCAATCTCCATATCCATCTAGTGACCATGATTCAACCTTTGGATAAACACACTGAAAAGTTGTTCTGTTGATTTTGAAACTTTGCTTGAATTCCATCAAGGCTGAGCTCTCATCCAGATGGCATAGTGGCTTGGCAAGTGAAGTATGAATCATCATAAGAAGGACAATCCATGTACAAAACATGAAGAACAGCGAGGTACCATATTTTTGCTTTGTTATGATGCTTTCCGTAGAGTTGGTTTTCAGTAGAGAAGCTTTTTATAAGCAATAAGAAGCAATTTGATTGTGGAAATTCCATTGGCCATTCAAGCACCATACCCATCCAAAAAGACACTTGGGTTTGATTGAAGAAAGAGTCGCAATGGAAATTAAATATCCATTAGACCCATGCTATACACAGCCAAAGTCTTAGGATGTGGATTGGTGGAAATAATCATTTCATTGCTTGTATGCTTTTGAAGATGTCAAACGTTTGTAACTTCTCGATAGGGTGTTAATTAACACATTTCAATCCTAATTCCAAAGATTGGATTTTACTAAATGGAGAGTGAGTCTTCTTCACACCAGCACTTGTAAATTTTACCTATACAAAGAGAAAAATTTTGTAAACCTTTTTATTATTTTTCAGTGGCTACGGTGCCACCAAACTTATTATTTCGTTCTTCCACATCCAAATTGGAAACCTCTTCGTGAAATGAATTTGATGATCAAGGATCATAAGCTATTTCCTTATTATTGATATGTTTAACCATTAAATTGGTGGATTATTTACTACTGATACTTCCTATTAAGTACGCATCGATACTCTAACCAAATGACATAAAATGTTTAGTGTTCTTCATTATTCCTCATTTATTTCTTTTGTGATTTTGTATTGATATAATAGTAAGATCCGGTTAGTTTCCGCATTAATGTTACAATATTTATCTTCTCATCCTTTACTAACTTCTGGAAATTAGATTTTGGAACTAGAACATTTCCTAAATTATATTCTTTATAACAGCCAAGATGTCAAAGGGAGTGCCCCTTGGCGCATAGTCACAACAAGCACTAGTAAGTGTACATGCCGCTATACATGTTAATTTATACAACGATATGACATGATTTTCTAGAACAGAAAAAGCAGTTAGAAAGATAGAATAAGGAGCAAGAAGATGGCGTCTCCATAATAGCCAACGGAAAACATGAGCTGAAATGAAGTAAACATAGATAAAGATCTTGATTCAGTTATACCCACTTCCAATTAAAACTAGACTACTGCATACTAATCAGTGTCACATAAATATATGACTACTACATCCGCAATTCCCGGTCAATCGGTGGCTTCCTGGTCTTTTCCATGCTTTTTTTATTCTATTGGAGCCTGGAGAAGCGCAAGGATTCCAACTCACAAAAATTGCTCACCATGAAAGCTATGGCAATTGCTATCTGCTCTTCTAGGACATCGGTGCTCTAATAACAAACTCAATTTTAAAAAAAAAAATATTAAAACAAATGAAGGACAATATTATGTCACTGTCATTAGTCTCCGTGCTTTATACTTTTGGATCATTTTTTTTTCTTAACTTGGTGTTTCATGCATGCTCTGCTAATTCATTGCGTGATGCAGATGGGAATAATTAAGAGGGGAAGACGAGACTGGATAAAAGTCCAAACTCTAGGTGTTTTCTTTTTTGGTCATAACTTCTAAGGCCTAAGAAAGTACTTATATGAATTCCTCAGTTTCAGTTTGAATGACCTGTCTCCAGTTAGATCAAAGAAGAAAATTCATTATGTACACGAAATCGGACTCAAGATGTCACCTAATACAGACTATAGAAATCCAAATAATTTGGGTACAAATAACAGGCACTGTCAACTGATCTAGCCACTTGATTATCTAATGGGTCAATGTTTCCATAACTTCTTATAACTAGATCAAAAATCAACATGAGCAACCTTTCAAGTAAAATGATGATTAAGATCGACTATCCTATTTGTGTATGTCGTGCCATAAATGTTTTGCAATTTCAACATATCTCCACAAGGGACAAATTAGGTCACAATTTCATGCATGCCGTGATTATCATGTGCAGTCACTAAGTTGGTCCTCTTAAATGGCATCACATATTTTTTCCACGAAAAGACCATGACCTTGAGAGGCCAGAAAAAGCCCATCTTTCACACTTAAGAACAGGAGTCATTCTGCCCATCTTTCACGCTTAAGAACAGGAATCATTCTTCACTCCTAGTCCTCGTCCTTGAATCATGAAAAACAAAAGATTGTAATCATGCATTGAAAATATTGTCAACTTTTATATATCATTATCTGGTTTTATAAAAAAATAATGACATAATATACATGATTATGGAATATTATGTTGATTATGGAATATTATGAGCAAGCATAAATCTCTTGGGATCTATAGAAGTTCCGACTAAAGAATTTCCGATAGAAGGCGATCATGACCGAGTAGATTAAAAAGGCCAGTGATACTAGATAGGCAACTTCTACTGAGGTCTTGGGACCGCTGAATTCGTCACACTCCATACCCTCCCACAAGCACTAATCTCCATTTCCACCGAATGACGACCCCTCTTAAATCCTTTCAAGGCCGAGCTCTCATCAGCGCGAGGATTAGCAAAGCATGTACGAAACACCGAGATAGAAAATGATCCAATGATAAAGCGTGTGCACCAAGGAAGGTGACACGATATTTTTTTTTCTTTTAATTTAAATTTTTGTGTTTGTTATTAGAGCACGTATGCCATAGAAGAGCCAGAGGAGCTTGTAATGCATAGCTTTTATGGATGACAATTTTCGTGGATAGGAATTCTGGGTGTCTTCTTATCCACTCCATAATTTTAATTATAAGTGCGGTAAAAGTCCTAAAACTTGTCACGAAAATGTAATTGAATTGTAAATTTTTTTGAAAAATGCAATCAAGTCCTAAAATTTGTCACAATAGTGCAATTGAGTCCTAAAATTTTGAAAAAATGCAATGAAATCCAAAAACTTATCATCAAAGTGCAATTGAGTCTTAAAAATTTCAAAAAATGCAATCGACAGAATGGCTTAATTGGACAACTTTGACAAGTTTTAAGACTTAATTGTACTTTTTGAAAGTTTTAAAATTCAATTGCACTTTGGGGACAAGTTTTAGAACTTAATTTTATATTTTCAAAGTTTTATGACTCATTTACACTTTCTTAACAAGTCTTAGGGCTTCCGATGCACTTATCCCATTATTTATGTGAAAGGACACCTTGGGGATGACTAAAGGCAAAATGAATGTTTTTTGAGCTGAAGACTTTTCCTTATATGACTTATCATCTTCATGTAATTAGGTTCGTCGTCATTTATGGCCTTGTCTAAGAAAGTAATCATTTATGAACTCTTCAATTTCGGTTTTAATCACCTACTTCCAATTCCGAACATTAAAAAAAAAAAAAAAAAAAACTACTTGCAATCAAATCAACAGGGCAAATTCAATGTTAATATGAAATCTAATTCGAGATATCGCTTGATACAAACAAGCACAAAATTTAGATATTTTGGATGTATATAACATGCATATTCTAGTGGTCTAGCCACTTGACTTCGTAATGGTTCACTACTTCCATAGGTTCTTATAACTAAATATACAATGAACATGAAAAATTGAGGTACTGACAAAGTGATAATTAAATATGGAACATAATATGTATGTATGTTTTACTGTAGATGTTGTGCAATTTCAACAACTTGCTTAAGCCTCCATGCTTTTTATTTATTTATTTAAGTAATGTTAATGATTAAAAGGAAATAGGCATCTTTTCTTCACAGTCATATATCGACAAGGTACAAATTGAGTAGCGTTCTCATGCATGCTGTGATTGACCATTCATATGCAGTCATAATTGTATAGTGGCCCTCGTAATTGAGTAGCGTTCTCATGCATGAAACAAACACGAGAGATGCGCGAGAAAACTTTTGCCCTTCTTTTATATTGATGACTAAAAAGTTTCCAGCAGTATAGTCATGATAATCAACTAAAAGTATTTTTAGATTTTTTATATTATCTCCGAGTTTATAACATCGGTGCTTACGACAAATTACGAGCAAGCATAGATCTTTCAGGAATTATGGAAACTCCGATGAATGAGAAACGCATCGTGGCAGATACATGGCACCAAGAGATGGTCTTAGATTAAAATTAGCCAATGATGTTATCTACTTACACGGATTTTTTGGCCCTACTTGCAAAGGAACAACATCTGCAGTTTTATTCGACAGAAAAAGAAAAAGAAAAAAACATCTGCAGTTTGTCATTTATTTTTCTGTTCCAGATGTTATAAAGACCTTCTTGTATTTAGATTCCGCTGGGAGTACACATACTTCACACGATGAAACTTGACTTGTTTTGTTTAATGTAATTATGTTATATACCTAAAAAATGGGGAAGAATTTTTTATTTTCAACTTCAGTAAATAGGTATTCATCATTCTTATATTCCTTTCTAAACATTCGGTGTCCATTATCACTAAAAGATTAATTTCAATGGGAAAATTCCATGCCCATTCTTCACTCTCATTATATGATGACACTTGCATTTTAACTCGAGTGGTGGTAGGTTACTTGAAATAACATTTGTCGCAACCTTTCTTGAAGAAAGCTAACGGATTATTAAGCAGGCACAAACGGTGACATGTATTTGTTGTGATGGCAGGTTCAACGTATGTAACCCACAATCCACCTATTCAATTGAAATTCAATCCAACTGAAAGCCTCAGAAATTAATCACATACCAACGTAGTTGCATAAATCATGAAATTCAACCTCGAATTATCTCCATCAATTTCCGTGAATTTCATGCCTAAACCGAGGCCCTCAATAAATTTTAGCATGCATTGCTTGCAATTATCAGGACAAGCGACCTTTAAACACGCTCGGAAGGCAATAAGATGATTAATACGTTAACCCCTGATCACAAATGAATGAGAAAGTATAAACACACCCAAAAGCTGTTCTGTTAGTTTTGAAACTTCGCTTGAATTCCATCAAGGCTGAACTCTCATCCGGATGGTATAGTGGCTTAGCAAGTGAAGTATGAATCATCACGAGAAGGACAATCCATGTATGAAACACGAAGAATAGTGAGAGTGCCGTATTTTTGTTTTGTTATTGTGCTTTTTGGTAGAGTTGGTTGGTTTTCAATAGAGAAGCTTTTTATAGGCAATAACGGGCAATTCGATTGTGGAAATTTCATTGGTCATTCAAGCACCATACCCATCCGAAAAGACACTTGGGTTTGATTGAAGAAAGAGTCGCTATAGAAATTAAATATCCATTAGACCCGTGCTATACACAGCCAAAGTCTTAGGATGTGGATTGGTGGAAATAACCTTCATCGCTTGCATGCTTTCAATGTCCAACGTTTGTACCTTTTCAATAGTGTGTTAATTAACGCATTTTCAATCCTAATTCCAAGGATTGGATTTTACTAAATGAAGAGTGAGTTTTTTTCACACCAACGCTAGTAAATTTTACTTATACGAAGAGAAAATTTTTGTAAACCTTTTTATTATTTTTCAGTGGCTACGGTGCCACCAAACATATTATTTCCCTCTTCCATATCCAAATTGAAAACCTCTTCATGAAATAAATTGATGATCCCTCAGTATTGATATGTTTAACCATTAAATTAGTAGATTATTTACTATCGATTCTTCCTATTAAGTACGCATGAATACTCGGATTGAATGACATAAATTTTTAGTGCTCTTCATTATTCCTCATTTATTTCTTTTCCGATTTCATATTGATTAATAGTAAGATCCTATTAATATCCGCATTAATATTACAATATTTATCTTCTCGTCCTTTACTAGCTTCCGGAAACTAGAATTTGGAATGAGGACACCTCCTAAATTAGATTCTTTATAACAGCCAAAATGTCAAAGGGAGTGTCCCTCTGCGCATAGTCACAACAAGTACTAGTACGTGTATATGCCACTATACATGTTAATTTATACAATGATATGACATGATTTTCTAGGACAGAAAAAGCAATTAGAAAGATGAAATATGGAGCAAGGAGATAGCGTCTCCATAAGAGCCAATGGAAAACATGAGTTGATAAGAAGTAAATATAGATAAAGATCTCAATTTATTTATACCCACTTTCAATTAAAACTAGACTATTACATAATAATCAGTGTCACATAAATATATGACTATTACATGCGCAATTCCTGACCAATCAGTGGCTTCCTGATCTTTTCCATGCTTTTGCTACTCTATTGGAGGAGCGCAAGGATTCCAACTCACAAAAACTGCTGTCCACGAAAGCTTTGGCATTGCTATTTGCTCTTCTATGACATCGATGCTCTAATAACAAACACAATTTTTTTGAAAAGAAAACAAATGAAGGACAATGTCAGGTCACTGTCATTAGTCTACGTGCTTTATATTTTTGGATCATTTTTTTTTTAATCTTGGTGTTTCATACATGCTGTGCTAATTCAATGTGTGATGCCAATGGGAATAATTGAGGGGGGGAAGACGAGACATGTCAAGATAAAATTCCAAAATATAGGTGTTTTTTTGTTTTTTTGGTCATAACTTCTGAGGCCTAAGAAAGTACTTATATATGAATTCTTCAGTTTCAGTGTCATTGACCTATCTCCAATCATATCAAACAAGCAAATTCATTATGTAAGTGAAATCAGACTGAAGATATCACCTACTACAAATTATGAAAAAATCCAAATAATTTGCGTATAAATAACATGCACCTTCAATTGATCTAGCCATTTGACTACCTAATGGGTTAGCGTTTCCATAACTTCTTATAACTGGATCAACAATCAACTTGAGAAACCTTTCTAGTAAAGTGATGATTAAGATTGACCTTCTATTTGTGTATGTCTTGCCATAGATGCTTTGCAATTTCAACATATTTCCACACAAGACAAATTGGATCACATTCTCAGGCATGCCGTGATTAATCGTTCATGTGCAGTCATAATTGCATAGTCAGTCCTCTTAAATGGCATCTCATATTTTTTACACAAAAAGACCAAAACTTTGAGAGGCTAGCAAAAAGTCTTTTGCCCCACTTTCACGCCGATGAAGAGGAGTCATTCTCCATTCCTAGTCGTAGTCATCGAATCATGAAGAAAAAAAAGATCATAATCATCCATTGAAAATATTGTCAAATTTTATATATTATTATCTCGTTTTATAAAAAAATAATGATGTAATATATGTCATTACGTTAAATTATAAACAAGCATTTATCCCTTGGGAACTCTAGAAGTTCCGACAGAAAGCGAACACGACGAAGTGGATTAAAAAGACTGCTGGTACTAGATAGACAATTGCAACTGAAGTCTAGGCCAACAACGCGACTGCTTAATTTAGGATAAACGCAAGGAGAATATGCTCGCTTGATTCCGAGAGATTCCTCTTAAATCATTTCAAGGCAAAGCATGTATGAAACACCGAGATAAAAAATGATCCAAGCATAGAGCATGCACACTAAGAACGGTTGCATGATACAGTCTTTTTTTTTTTTTAATAATTTTTGTGTGTGTGTTTGTTTTCTAAATAATATTTTTGTGTTTGTTTTATGGGTAGCAATTTTTGTGGATAGGAATACTGGGGTTTCTTCTTAGCCACTCTATAATATTATGTGAACACGCGGGAGTGACTAAAGGCAACATGACTCTTTTAGGTTCATCGTCATTTATGGACTAGTGTAAGAAAGTAATCCTTAATGAACTATTCAATTTCAGTTTTAATCACCTACTTTCAATTCTGATTAAAAAAAAAAAAAAAACTACTTCCAATTAGATCAAAGGGGCAAATTCGAATTTGATGTGAAATCTAACTCTAGATATCGCTTGATAAACAAGAAAAAATATTTCAATGCTTAGGGTATAAATGACAGGCATATTCCATTGGTCTAGCCACTTGACTTTGTAATGGGTCATTGTTTTCATTGGTTCTTATAACTAAATATACAATGAACATGAAAAATTGAGGTACTGACAAAGTGATAATCAAATAGGAACATAATAGGTGTGTATGTTTTACTGTAGATGTTGTGCAATTCCAACAAATTGCTTAAGACTCCATGCTCTTTTTTTTTTCATTTATTAAAGTAATGTTAAGGAAATAGGCATTATTTTTTCAAAAAGGGAAAAAAATAGTCATATAATGACAAGGTACAAATTAGGTCGCATTCTCGTGCATGCCGTGATTGACCGGTCATGTGTTGTCATAATTGTACAGTGGTCCTTGTAAATGATGTCTCATATTTTATTCTACATAAGAAACAAACTTGAAAGACCCGCGAGAAGACTTTTGCCCATCTTTTTTATGGATGATTAAGAAGTTTCCAATGATATACGTCGCAATTATTGATTAAAAGTAGTTTTAGATATTATATATCAGCCCTAAGTATATAATATCGAGGGTTACGATATCGCCTGATACAAATAAGAAAAAAAAATTAAATATTTTTGGTATAAATGACAGGCTTATTCTATTGGTCTAGCCACTTGACTTTGTAATGGATCACTGTTTCCATAGGTTCTTATAATTAAATATACAATGGACATGAAAAATTGAGGTAATGAAACCACCAGCCGTGGTGGCTCCGCTGGATAAGAACTTCGTTGATCCTTGCCCAAAGGTGAGGGGTTTTGTCACGCCCCGATCCACGGGCACACACACATCCTTCTCACTTGGTCGATTTTATAATGCGATATCCCAGGACTATGTATCGCCGATCCTTTATTTATTAAGCACATGCGGAAGTAATTAAAATCCCCAGACAATAAAATGATGGGATAAAAAAGTAGGGCCATATTTTTCATATTGAAACTTATAACCAAACTTTTATACAAAACACAAACCAGAGCACTTCACAACTTTTTACTCTAAACTCTATTCACATCAAAATAGAGATCTCGAAAGAAGACAGAATCTCAGTCCATCTGGGCCGTACTCAATGCCTCTCTCGGGATTATCTTCTTTTTCCAAAAATCCTTCTCAGACTCCTCCTCCTTAGCTCTTCAGCGGGGACCTAAAATGATTTTCCCCAAATTGGGATGAGACTATGTCTCAACGAGTTCTACCCCACTAAGGCTCGATTAGTAAACCATTATACTATAGGCTGCCTAAACACGCACAGGGCAGAGGACTTACCTTGGCCTCAGATCCCACCTGCAAGTCAGTACAATTCACAATTGTCACACAAATCATTCTCCATGGAGGAGTATCTAAAAGCTAGACCACGTGCATTCTCCAGGACGACATTCCAAGTCTCCGAGCCACGTGCCTCGAACCTTGGGCCCATGTGCATTCTCTAAGGCGACCTCTTCACCAAGGTGGTACATCAAGTCACCGAGCCACGTGCCCTTTTAGATGTCATTCTTGAGTACCAGACCCACGTGCATTCTCTAAGGCACTCATTTGCCAAGGTGGCACATCAGACCACTGAGCCATGTGTCCTTTTATGATGCCCGGGCCCACGTGCCTTCTCTTAGGTGCTATCTCACCAAAGTGATGCATCAATTCACCGAGCCACATGCCCTTTTAGATGCCAAACTCTGTCACCGAGCCACATGCATTCTCCAGGAGGACATACCGAGTCTCCGAGCCACGTGCATTCTCTTAGGCGACCTCTTCGCCAAGATGACATACTCAACCACTAAACTCACGTGCATTCTCCAGGTGATATTCCAATTCACTGAGCCCACGTGTTTTCTTTCAAGTGATTACCAATCTACTTTCAATACCAACAACCAATGCCCAACGATTTCTCAATCAAATAATTAAATCAACTCAACAAAGCATTATAAATGCTTAATAACATACTTGGCCATTTACCAATCAACAATTCAATCTCAATCAATTCCAATTAATTTAGGGTAAATCCCTAAAATATCACAATTTATTTAATTCATGCAACGTGGAGCTCAAATAAATAAACGGACTGTGCCACGACAATCGGCAAGAGATTTCGGTCGTCGGCCATCAAAATCTTAATTTCCGAAAAATAATTAATTAATTAATTAATTTCGAAAATTAATTAATAATTATTAAAAATTCAATTTAGCACAAAATAAAGCCCAATTAAATAAATGGACTTCACCATGGTCATCAGCATAATATTCTAGTCACGGGCCATCCCAGTTGAATTTTCGAAAAATAAATAAATATTTAATTTAATCCCGAAAATTAATATTTAAATACTAAAAATGCCACTTAGGCCTGAAAAGCCTAATTGAAGCCCGATTAGGGTCGGGAAAAATCTCGGGCTACCCTCAATAAATAGTAGACCATGTCTACTTGCTAATTGCACAATCAATTTGTCTAATTCGCATCACAATTAACTAATAAACACTAATATATTCTAATCTAACCACCTAAACCTAATTAATTAAAACTAAACCACCCTAAGCATAATTAGCCAACTAATAAGGGATTAGCGAGATTACTCACCGGAATCGCGCGCAAATCGGATCAATCTGACGGGGGCGACACGAGGAACAAAACTTCCCAAAGCACGACTCGGGTTCGGGGCCTGGAAACGGCCCAATAGCGGGCCTAAAGCCGCTGGAAACCCACTTCGTGGGTTGCTGTTCTTGGCTGGCTGGAGCTAGTCCGGTGGCCAAAACAGCGAGGTAGGGCAGGCGAAGGGTGAGGGGGACGCTGGGGAGGTCCGACGGGGTCGAATGGCGGCCGGAGGTGGTCGGACGGGGGCTGGACAGAGGCGAACAGGGCTGACTCACATGGGGAAGGGGCGCCTGGGCGGAGGAGAGTGCAGGCGGCGCACAACAGCGAGCGGCGGATGCGGGGGCGTGCAGACGCGGGCGGCGGGGCGGGTGGCGACGGTCGGCTGCAGCTTTTGATCTTCCTCAGCTTCTGGTTCGCACGAAGGAGAAGAAGAAGAAAAAGGGAGAGTTCGGTCGCGTGGGGGAGGAAGAAGAGAGAAGAGAGAGAAGAGAGAGAGAAGATAGGGCTTGACTGGTCAAAAGGGAAGAGAGAGAGAGAAGTCGGTTGGGGGGGTGTGACATCCCAGAATTTCAACTCCGTTTTCACTAAATAAATCGGGCATTTCATTAATGCGCCTATAGGGCTGTTCTCAGAGCTGATCACTTTCGAGATAACTAGGCTACTTGGAGAAGCCATTAAGGATTTTAAGGCAAATAGACTTGAGAATTCAATTAGAAATCGACTTCTCGACTGTGCTTATTTTTAGAGGTCAATACGGCACATAAATAAAATTGATTCGGAATTAGAGATAGACGGCTCAATCAAGTGTGTGGCTAATCGTGGATGACACCATTAAATTAGAAAATTCTCGTTGACTGGCACTAAACTGATTTTCCTATTGTTTTGGGACTCTGTGTTCATATTTGGATTCTCGGGATTTTCACGACAATCGAGAATTGCCAATGAGTCGAGTGGGTTCATAGTGGCTCGAAGAAAATCGATCATGAGTCAGTTGCACTAAAAATGCCTGAAAGTTACCTAGTAGCCTAGGTCACGCTAAAAACGCGTAAAGTGAAATTAACTATGAATTCAAATCCGATTTCAGAAATTGGAATTTCTGTCATGTCATAATAAATTCTAAAAGTGTCGACTCAGTCTCAGAAGATTTTTCTAACATCCGACACTTTTTGGGAAAAAGTTGTCGTGTGGCCAGTTTCGTTCGGTTGAAGCCGGGAATTATTTTGATGGTGAAATTGGGGAGCATGAAGGATTCTTGGATAAAGAAAATAATCAATTTGATAAAGGAAATATCGATTGATTTTTGGGAGAGTTATTTGAGAGAAGTTTAAGAGCGAATTTGGATGCAAAATGCAAGTGAGGACCAAGAATTCTAAGTTGAAATTCCTTTGAGAAGCTATGAACTTATTTAAAAGAAATTGGGATTAGAATTTCTTATATGAGGAAATTCTTTTATTTTTGTGATATTCCCATTTCTTTCCATTTTTTAGCCAAACACATTTTCCTTTTCTCTCTCCCTTTTCTTTCTCTCTTTTTCTTTTTCTCTCTCTCCCTCTCTTTTTCTTTTCCCTCGTGCGCAGCCCTTCCCCTTCCACCGAATGCTTGGCTGGCTTCCACTTTTGCTTTTCTTCTTTGACCATTAAAACTTCTTCACTCTTCCTCTTCTTCTCTCTCTTCTCTCTCTTTCCTCTCTCCCCCTCTCGTTCGAACGAAAACAGAAGCCAAGGAGAAGCTGCAAGCGCATGAAGACAGGAGCCGCTCGCTGCCGCTCGCGCTCCGCCACTTGCGCCCCACCGCTCGCCTTGCTGTCTCTTCTCTCTTCTCCCCCACTCCCATGGACCGACTTCTTCTTCTCCTTTCTGGTTTGTGCGAAGACAGCAAAATAGAAGCAGCTCGCATGAAGACCGGAGCCGCTGTCGCCGTCGAGGCCACGCCGGACCGCCGTCCGCTCCACCCGCACGACCTCGCCCACCGTCGTTCGTCTTCAGCTCGCCCGCTCGTGCGTCGTCCGCCCCGTCCAGCTGAGCTGTCGCCTTTGCCTAGCTCGTCTCGACCATCATAGGTCGCGACTCGACCCCCTCCGGCCGCCGTTCGGACCCGCCGGAGCCCTTCTCGCCCTCCGCCGGCCTCGCCTAACCAGTTCAGCCATCGGACGAGCTTCGTCCAGCCAAGAACAGTGGCTGGAAAAATGCGTTTCCAGCACTGTTCGAGGCCCGCTTTGGGCTGTTTCTAGGCCCCAAACCCGAGCCGTACTTTGGAGTTTATTGTTCCTCGCGCCATTCCCGTCGGATTGATATGTTTTGCGCGCGATTCCGGTGAGTAATCTCACTAATCCTTGCTTAGTGAATTAATTACACTTAATGGTTGTTTAGTTTTAATTAATTAGGTTTAGGTGGTTAGATTAGTATGGATTAGTGTTTATTAGTCAATTGTGATGCGAATTAGACAAATTGAGTGTGCATTTAACAAGTAGACATGGTCTACTATTTATTGAAGGTAGCCCGGATTTTTCCCGACCCTAATCGGGCTTCAATTAGGCTTTTCGGGCCTACGTGGAATTTTTGGTATTTAAATATTAATTTTCGGAATTAAATTAAATAATTATTTATTTTCCGAAAATTCAACTATGATGGCCCGTGACCGGAATATTATGCTGATGACCGTGGTGAAGTCCGTTTATTTAATCGGGCTTTATTTTGAGCTAAATTGATTTTTTAATATTAATTATTTAATTTTTGAAATTAATTAATTATTTATTTATTTTTCGGAAATTAGGGTTGAGATGGCCGATGACCAAAATCTTGTGCCAATTGTCGTAGCACAGTCCGTTTATTTATTTGAGCTCTACGTTATATGGAATTAAATAAATTGTGATATTTTAGGGATTTACCCTAAATTGATTGAAATTGAGTGAAATTGAATTACCGATTTGTAGATGGTCGAGTATGGCTAGTTAGCATTTGTAATGCCTTGTTGAGCTGTAAGTGGAGAAAGTGGTGAGAGCTAACTGAGAATTCTATTGGTTGAGACTGATCAAGTACGAAGTATAGACAGACGTGGTTCGGTGATTAAGGATATCATTGTGCGAAAACGGTGCCTTAAAGACCACATGTAGATTGTCTATGACTTATGGTAGGCATGGTTCGGTGATTAAGGATATCACTATGTGAAAACAGCGTCTTAAAGAACGCACGTAGACTGCCTATGAATCGTGACAGGCGTGGTTCGGTGATGAAGGATATCACTGTGTGAAAATGATGCCTTAAAGAACGCACGTAGACTGTCGGTGATCTGTGACCTATGACGAGCGTGGTTCGATGATTAGGGAGATCACTGTGCGAAAACGGCGCCTTAAAGAACGCACGTAAACCATCTGATACTTATGTCACCTTGGCGAAAACGACGCCAGAGAGCATTGATGGAGCTCTGTGACTAAGTGTACTATTGGAGGTTATACGGGATGAAATGAATGACCTAGGGATGGTCCGACTGATATGTAATCAACTAGGTCGATTGATCAATGCTTTGATTTGTTGTCGTGAATTGATTGAATGTTTGATTGACTGTTATGAAGCATCTGTATATAACTTTGAATTGCAGGTTGGAACTGAGGCCAAGGTAAGTCCTCTGACTCGTGCTGTGCTTAGGCAACCGAGTAGTGTATTGGTTCCCTAATTGAGCCTTAGTGGGGGTAAAACTTGCTGAGACGTAGTCTTATTCCGGTTGTGGGACAACATTTCAGGCTCGTAGATGAGCCTGTGAAGAAGGAACCAGAAGAGGACGATGAGCCAGTAAAAGATGAAGAGCTTGAAGGATGTGAGCTTAGTGAAGAAGAGTCAGAAGAGGATCAGGATGATCCTGAGTACGATCCGGATGAGGACTGAGATCCCATTCTCTTTTGTGAATCTTGTCTAAATGTGAATAGTGTGAAACTAGAATGTTATGAATAGTTTTGTGAATAGACTTTGAGTTATGCCATGTATAAAGGTTTGGTTGTAGATTTCAATATGAAAAATATGGCCTTACTTTTCTATTCCATTGTGTTATTGTCTGGAGATTTATAACTGCTTCCGTATGTGCTTAATAAATGAAAGGGTCGGCGATACTTAGTCCTGGGATATCGCATTTTAAAATCGACAAAGTAAAAGAATGTGTGCGTGCCCGAGGATCAAGGTGTGACAGGGGGAGAGTTATCCGCATGAAGGGGAGGGGAGAGGAGTGAGAAGAGAGAGAGAAAAAAAAAGAAAAAGAGAGAAAAGGGAGGGAGAGAGGAAAAAGAGAGAGAGAGGGAGAGAGGGAAAAATAAAATAAAAATAACACCATTATTCTTATTTTCTTTTCTTTTCTCTTTCCCTTTTCAATTCCTTTCGGTCTTCAATTTTTCTTCCGATAATTTCTTTCTTGAAATTTCAGACTCGTTAATAATTTGACGGACGATGAGATTGATCCTAAAAAAAATAATTATGACGCGCTTAAAATTTGATTCTCGAAATTGAGTTTAATTTCGTGGTTAAAAATCGATCAGACGTAATTTTAGCCTAATCCAACTAATTAGGTAGCTTTCAGGGATTTTTCTACAGATACATCCCTTAATGGCTTCACCCAATAGGTTAGTTAACTCATGAGTGATCAGCTCAGAGAAAAAGGGCCATAGGCACGTCGACGAAATGTCCATTTCACTTTATCGAAATGGGATCGAATTTCAGGATGTCACAACTCTTCCCCTCTTATAAAAATTTCGTCCTCGAAATTTAAACTATTACACTTTGTTCAAAAAGGCGGGGGTACAACTGTCTCATCGACTCTTCAGTCTCCCAGGTCGCTCCTTCAGTGCGGTGGTGTTGCCAAACCACTTTGACCAACGGAATGGTCTTTGTACGTAGAACTTGCTCTTTACGATCGACAATCTGGACCGGGCTTTCAACGTATGACACACGGTCATCCACGTCCAATTCCTCGAAATTGAGCACGTGGGTCAGGTTAGGCTTGTACTTCCTTAATATCGACACGTGAAAGACGTCATGCACTTGCGCTAATTTTGGCGGTAATGCAAGACGATATGCTAGGTTTCCAATTCTTTCAAGGATCTCAAACGGACCTACGTACCTCGGACTCAGCTTGCCTTTCTTACCAAAACACGAAGTTCCCCTCATTGGTGACACTTTCAGAAAAATGTGATCACCAACTTGGAATTCCAAAGATCTTCGATGCTTATCTGCATAACTTTTCTGCCCGCTTTGCACTGTCTTTAATCTGTCTTTGGTTACTACCACGGCATCTACAGATTGCTGAACCAACTCTGGGCTTGTTATCTTCCTTTCTCCAGCTTCATCCCAACATACTGGAGTTCTACATGCTCTGCCATACAACGCTTCAAATGGAGCCATCTTGATGCTCTACTGATAACTGTTGTTGTAGGCGAATTCCACTAGATGAAGCTGATCTTCCTAACTTCCTTTGAAGTCTATTACACACGCTCTCAGCATGTCTTCAAGAGTCTGAATTGTCCTTTCAGACGGATGGCCGTCTGAGGATGATATGCCGTACTGTACTGAAGCTTTGTAACTAAAGCACTCTGTAAGCTCTTCCAAAAAGCAGCAGTAAATCTTGGGTCTCTATCGGATGTTATCGTAACTGGCACTCCATGCATACGAACCACCTGACGCACATACAAGTCTGCGTGTCTATCCAGACTGAGGTCCTTTCGAACTGCAATGAAATGAGCCGACTTTGTCAGCCTGTTGACTACTACCCAAATCGAATCATTCCTCCTCTGACTCCTTAGTAGTCCAGTCATGAAGTCCATCGTGATATGCTCCCATTTCCACTCTGGGATCGCGAGAGGTTGCAAAAATCCTCTCGGCTTGCAATGCTGGGCTTTTACCTGCTGACAAGTCAAACACTTGGCCACATGTTTAGCGATATCCGCCTTCATACTTGACCACCAGTAGTGTTGACGCAGATTCTGATACATTTTAGTACTTCCAAGATGAATGCTATAACTGCTATGATGTGCTTCAAATAAAATATCCTCTCTAAGCTCTACATTGTCAGGTACAACCCAACGTCCTTGGAACCTTAGAGTCCCGTCATCAGCAACTTGAAAATCAGCCTTTCTTTTATCTGCATCTTCCTGAAGAATTCTCTGTACATCTGGGTCTGTCGGTTGGAGTTGCTTGATTCTAACTTGAACATCCGGTTCAATTATGAGGGTGGCCATAAAACTTGAGAGGTGGCCTACCTCAAATTTGAATTCCAAATTTCAAGCTCTCTCGATTAAATTCCACTCCTTAACCAAGATTTGTGCTATTGAAGACTTTCGACTCAATGCATCGGTGACCTTATTCGCCTTTCCCGGGTGATATAGAATGTCAAAGTCGTAGTCCTTCATTAATTCCATCCATCGGCGCTGTCTCATGTTCAACTCCTTCTGAGAGAACAAATACTTGAGACTTTGATGGTCTGTGAAGGTCTGAAACTTTTTTCCGCACAAGTAGTGCTTCCAAATCTTCAACGCAAATATGATGGCTGCGAGTTCCAAGTCATGCATCGGATAATTCAATTCATGAGGTCTCAACTGCCGGAAAGCGTATGTAACAATTCTGCCATGTTGTTGCATCAGCACGCAACTCAATCCCCTAAATGACGCATCACTATAGATCTCGAATCCTCCAAGACCAGATGGAATCGTCAGCACAGGTGCGGTAGTCAGCTTTTCCTTAAGCTCTTGGAAACTACGCTCACACTTATCTGTCCATACAAATTTCTCTTCTTTCTTCAGGAGCTTTGTCAAAGGCAATGCTATCGATGAGAACCCTTCCACAAACCGTCTGTAATAACCTGCTAACCCCAGAAAACTTCTGATCTCTGACACTGTTGTCGGTCTCGGCCACTTGATCACGGCTTCTATCTTGCTCGGGTCGACGGAGATTCCTTCCCCGGAAATCACATGACCTAAGAATGCAACACGAGTCAACCAAAACTCGCATTTGCTAAACTTAGCATAAACCGATGAGTCCTTAAGGACTGAAGCACTACTCTCAGATGATTCTCATGCTCTTTATCACTTCTCGAATAGACCAAGATGTCATCAATGAACATGATCACAAACTGATCTAGATATTCCTTGAACACTCTGTTCATCAAATCCATAAATGCCGCTGGAGCATTCGTCAATCCAAACGGCATCACTGTGAAGTCGTAATGCCCATACCGGGTACAAAATGCTGACTTAGGAATATCCTCTTTCCGAATCCTCAGCTGATGATATCCCGTCCTTAAGTCGATCTTCGAGAATATTGACGCCCCTTGCAATTGATCAAACAAGTTATCTATCCTCGGCAATGGATACTTGTTCTTGATCGTTACCTGATTGAGCTGCCGATAGTCGATGCACAAACGTAACGAACTATCTTTCTTCTTAACAAATAGAACTGGTGCTCCCCAAGGTGATGCACTAGGACGAATAAATCCTTTATCCAGTAATTCTTGCATCTGCACCTTCAGTTCCTTCAACTCAAATAACGCCATTCGATAAGGTGCTTTTGAGATCGGTTTTGTCCCTAGTGCTAGCTCGATCACAAATTCAATCTCTCTTTCTAGCGGTAGCCCTAGCAATTCTTTTGGAAAGACATCTGGAAACTCTTGTACCATTGCAATATCTTCCATTTTCAACTCTTCAACTATCGTATCCACGACAATTGCTAAGTACCCTTGGCAACCCTCGTCTAACAAACGAGCTGCTTCCGGCGACGAGATTAAGGAAATCGAAGGTCCTCCTCGATTCTCGACAAACTCGAAGCTCTTACCCCTAATGGGTCAAACTGAATCGTCTTGCGATAGCAGTCCATTTTAGCTCGTTGATTGGTGAGCCAGTCCATGCCAATTATCAAATCAAAATCATACATGGCTAGAACTAACAAGTCAATTTTCTCCACTCGCTCACCAATCTCTAACTTGCACCCCGAACATCCCTAAGCAGCAATGACTTTATCTTTCAAGGGTGTAGATATGCAAATTGCTGACTTCAACAGTACAGGACTCAACCCTAGCATCCTAACATATTGCTCGGTAATGAAGGAATGGGTTGCTCTCGAATCAAACAAAACATAAGCAAGTTGGTCATTGAGTGAGACCGTACCTGTGATCACACCAGGTGCAGCTTCTGCCTGACCTTGGGTAATCGCGTACACAATGCTCTGAACTGGAAGTCTCTGCTGTCCTCCTTGCGGTGCATTCTGAGGGGCTTACCCTCCTATCTGTCTCATCGGTGGCGGCGGCGGTAACTGAGGTTGTCCCCTTTGCTTCTTTGAACAATATCTAGCTAAGTGGCCCTATTGGCCACATTCGAAACATGCACCCGTCCTAGCTGGGCACGGTGCTGTCCCATGTCTTCTTCCGCACAAGCGACACGCATCATTTCTAATAGGTCCTGGCCTATTAAATCCACTCTTCTTGCTGGGCGGGCTTTGGAATCTATTTCCAAACATCGGCCTCTTTCCTTGGCGGATGTCTCTATGAGAGCTAAATCTCGATTCAGATGAGGCAACTTGATAATTATGATCTTTGTCAATCTTCTGAGCTCTCCGATATATGTCGTTATAAGTCTTCAGATCAGAAGAACTAAGGCGCTTCTCAAATCTTGCCTGAATCCATCTCTGAACCTCCTCGCTCGGTTCACAGGATTCTCAATTAACTCGGGAGCATATTGCGAAAGTTCAGCAAATTTCACCTCATACTCATCAATAGATAGGGAACCTTGGCGAAGACGTTGAAATTCTGCCATCTTCACCTCTCTGGCGGTCTCAGAGAAAAACTTATCGTTGAAAGCTTCACGGAAAGTGTTCCAGTCCTGAACAGCGCCTTCTGGAAAGATCATTTCACGAGTAGTCATCCACCAAGTGTCCGCAACTCCCTCCAGCTGGTAAGTTGCTAACATTACCTTTTCAGCCTCGTTGCACACAAGCAGTGCAAATGCTTTCTCGAGCTTCTGAATCCAGGAAGAAGTAGCTTCGGGTTCCCCAGACCCAGTAAACAACAACGGATTTAACTTTAGGAAATGCTCCACCAACTTATGGATTGATCTTGTAGCGACCACTATCTTCGATGGATTTTCAACATTCACGTCGGTTGGAGCAATGGCAGGTGCGACTGTAGGCGCAGCAGCAGGTGCGACTGTAGGGGCAACTCCGGTGGCGGCGGCAATAGCGACAGTTGCGGCGGCCTGAGCAGCGGCTTCAACAGTAGTAGCTTGTTGATCCAATCTATTACCCATTGCTTCCAAAACACGCAAGATCCCATCCACCCTGGGATCATTAAGGGCTGCTACCCCGACATCTACAACAGGTGGAATCATTCCACTCGCGCCAGCCTATGCTGGCACTCGACCACGTCCGCCTCAGGTTCCGACACGAGTCGGAGCTCTACCCCGAATAACGGCCCTACTGGTCCTCTTTGCAGGAGTTCTCAGCTCCTGATCGCTCATGGTGTAGCTTTACTCAACTAACACCTGTTTCCAATTCAACACCGAATCAGAAATAGAGCGATCCAAACAACAAATAATTTTAGCACTCAGCTAACACAGACATGCACTAGCATGAATTTAAAAGCCTTTCTTACTAACTATCCCATGATCAACGCTCCTTATCACTCCAAACTTGAACTTCGCTCTGATACCACAAAAAGGGGATGTCACGCCACGATCCTCGGGCACGCACACATCCTTCTCACTTGGTTGATTTTATAATGCGATATGCCATGACTATGTATCGCCGACCCTTTTATTTATTAAGCACATGCGGAAGCAATTAAAATCCCCAGACAATAAAACGATGGGATAGAAAAGCAGGGCCATATTTTTTATATTGAAACTTATAACCAAACTTTTATACAAAACACAAACCAGAGCACTTCACAACTTTTTACTCTAAACTCTATTCACATAAACATAGAGATCTCGAAAGAAGATAGAATCTCAGTCCATCTGGGCCGTACTCAATGCCTCTCTCGGGATTATCTTCTTTTTCCAAAAATCCTTCTCAGACTCCTCCTCCTCAGCTCTTCCGTGGGGTCCTGAAATGATTTTCCCCAAACTAAGATAAGACTACGTCTCAGCAAGTTCTACCCTACTAAGGCTTGATTAGTAAACCATTATACTATAGGCTGCCTAAACACGCACAGGGCAGAGGACTTATCTTGGCCTCAGATCCCACCAGCAAGTCAGTACAATTCACAATAGGCACCCATTTACTCCAAACAAATCGAACGAGTCGATTACATGTCACACAAATCATTCTCCACGGAGGAGTATCTAAAAGCTATACCACGTGCATTCTCCAGGACGACATTCCAAGTCTTCGAGCCACGTGCCTCGAACCTTGGGCCCACGTGCATTCTCTAAGGCGACCTCTTCGCCAAGGTGGTACATCAGGTCACCGAGTCATGTAACCTTTTAGATGTCATTCTCGAGTACCGGACCCATGTGCATTCTCTAAGGCACTTATTTGCCAAGGTGGCACATCAGACCACCGAGTCACGTGTCCTTTTTACGATGCCCAGGCCCACGTGCCTTCTCTTAGGTGCTATCTCACCAAAGTGATGCATCAATTCACTGAGCCATGTGCCCTTTTAGATGCCAAACTCTGTCACCGAGCCACGTGCATTCTCCAGGAGGACATACCGAGTCTCCGAGCCACGTGCATTCTCTTAGGCGACCTCTTCGCCAAGATGACATACTCAACCACTAAACTCAGGTGCATTCTCCAAGTGATATTCCAATTCACTGAGCCCACGTGTTTTCTTTCAAGTGATTACCAATCTACTTTCAATACCGACAATCAATGCCCAACGATTTCTCAATCAAATAATTAAATCAACTCAACAAAGCATTATAAATGCTGAATAACATACTAGGCCATTTACCAATCAACAATTCAATCTCAATTAATTCCAATCAATTTAGGGTAAATCCCTAAAATATCACAATTTATTTAATTTATGCAACGTGGAGCTCAAATAAATAAACGGACTACGTCACGACAATCAGCAGAGATTTCGGTCATCGGCCATCAAAATCTTAATTTCCGAAAAATAAATAAATAAATAATTAATTTCGAAAATTAATTAATAATTATTAAAAATTCAATTTAGCACAAAATAAAGCCCAATTAAATAAATGGACTTCACCACGGTCGTCAGCATAATATTCCGGTCACGGGCCATCCCAGTTGAATTTTCGGAAAATAAATAATTATTTAATTTAATTCCGAAAATTAATATTTAAATACTAAAAATGCCACTTAGGCCCAAAAAGCCTAATTGAAGCCCGATTAGGGTTGGGAAAAATCTCGGGCTATCCTCAATAAATAGTGGACCATGTCTACTTGCTAATTGCACAATCAATTTTTCTAATTCGCATCATAATTAACTAATAAATACTGATCTATTATAATCTAACCACCTAAACCTAATTAATTAAAACTAAACCACCATAAGCATAATTAGCCAACTAATAAGGGATTAGTGAGATTACTCACCGGAATTGCGCGCAAATCGGATCAATCCGACGGGGCGATGCGAGGAACAAAACTTCCCAAAGCACGGCTCGGGTTTGGGGCCCGGAAACAGCCCAAAAGTAGGCCTAAAGCCGCCGGAAACCCACTTTGTGGGTTGCTGTTCTTGGCTGGCCGGAGCTAGTCCGGCGGCCAAAACAACAAGGCGGGGCCGACAAAGGGTGAGAGGGATGCCGAGGAGGTCCGACGGGGTCGAACGGTGGTCGGAGGTGGCTGGACGAGGGCTGGATAGAGGCGAATAGGGCTGACTTGCACGGGGAATGGGCGCCTGGGTGGAGGAGAGTGCAGGTAGTGCACAGCGGTGAGCGGCAGATGCGGGGGCGTGCGGACGCGGGCGGCGGGACGGTCGGCGACGGTGGGTTGCAGCTTTTGATCTTCCTCAGCTTCTGGTTCGCACGAAGGAGAAGAAGAAAAAGGGAGAGTTCGGTCACGTGGGGGAGGAAGAAGAGAGAGAGAAGAGAGAGAGAAGATAGGGCTTGACCGGTCAAAAGGGAAGAGAGAGAGAAGTCGATTGGGGGGGGAGAGCTGTCCGCACAAAGGGGAGGGGAGAGGAGAGAGAAGAGAGAGAGAGAGAAAAAAAAGAGAGAAAAGGGAGGGAGAGAGAAAAAAAAAAAGAGAGAGGGAGACAGGGAAAAGAAAATAAAAATAACACCATTATTTTTGTTTTGTTTTCTTTTCTCTTTCCCTTTTCAATTCCTTTCGGTCTTCAATTTTTCTTCAAATAATTTCTTTCTTGAAATTTTGGACTCGTCAATAATTTGACGAACGATGAGACAGGTTCCTAAAAAAGAATTATAACGCGCTTAAAATTCGATTCCCGAAATCGAGTTCAATTTCGTGGTTAAAAATCGATCGACGTGATTTTAGCCCAATCTAACTAATTAGGTAGCTTTTAGGGATTTTACTACAGATACATCCCTTAACGGCTTCACCCAATAGGTTAGTTAACTCGTGAGTGATCAGCTCAGAGAAAAAGGGCCATAGGCACGTCAACGAAATATCCATTTCACTTTATCGAAACGGGGTCGAATTTTAGGATGTTACAGGTTCGGAACCCAGTGGAGGCGCTTAGTGTCTTAAGTGGGATGTCGGGGTGGTGGGTCCTCCGCTAGCGTCCTCTCCAGATTTGCTCAGCCAGCTGCCGGCTATACAGGGTTCCTAGGTCATCAAAAAAAAAAAAATTTGAGGTACTGACAAAGTGATAATTAAATATGGAACATAATAGGTATTTATATTTTACTGTAGATTTTGTGCAATTTCAACAAATTGCTTAAGACTCCATTCTTTTTTTCATTTATTTAAGTAATGTTAAGGAAATAGGCATTATTTTTTCAAAAGGGAAAAAAATAGTCATATAATGACAAGGTACAAATTAGGTCACATTCTCATGCATGCCGTGATTGACCGCTCATGTGTAGTAATAATTGTATAGTGGTCCTCGTAAATGACATCTCATATTTTCTTCCACGTAAGAAACAAACTTGAAAGACCCGTGAGAAGACTTTTGCCCATCTTTTATATGGATGACTAAGAAGTTTCCAACGTTATATGTCGTAATTATTGATTAAAAGTAGTTTTAGATATTATATATCATCCCCAAGTATATAATATTGGGGGTTATGAATATCGCCTGATACAAACAAGAAAAAATATTTGAATATTTTGGATATAAATGATAGGCATACTCTATTGGTCTAGCCACTTGACTCTGTAATGGGTCATTGTTTCCATAGGTTCTTATAACTAAACATATGATGAACACGAAAAATTGAGGTACTGACAAAGTGATAATTAAATATGGAACATAATAGGTATGTATGAATTACTGTAGATGTTGTGCAATTTCAACAAATTGCTTAAGACTCCATGTTTTTTTTTTCATTTATTTTAGTAATGTTAAGGAAATAGGCATTTTTTTTTCAAAAGGGAAAAAAAAATAGTCATATAATGACAAGGTACAAATTAGGTCGCATTCTCATGCATGCTGTGGTTGATTGCTCATGTGTAGTCATAATTGTACAGTGGTCCTCGTAAATGACATCTCATATTTTCTTCCACATAAGAAACAAACTTGAAAGACCTGCGAGAAGACTTTTGCCCATCTTTTTTATATGGATGATTAAGAAGTTTCCAATGATACACGTCGTAATTATTGATTAAAAGTAGTTTTAGATATTATATATCATCCCTAAGTATATAATACCAGGGCTTACGATTAGGAGCGAGTATAAATCTCTCAAGAATTATAGAGACTCCGACAGATGAGTAACACATCGTGGCATAAACATGGCTCTAAGAGATGGTCTTAGATTAAAAGTAGTCAATAATGTTATCTATTTACACGGATTGTTTGGCCCTACTTGCAGAGGAACAACATCTGCAGTTTGTCATTTATTTTTCTGCTCCAGATGTTAATAAAGACCTTTTAATATGTAGACTCTGCTGGGAGTACATATACTTAACACCTATGAAACTTGACTTGTTTTGTTTAATGTAGTTACGTTATTTACCCAAAAAAAGGGGAGAATTTTTTTTTTTCAGTAAATAGGTATTCATCATTCTTTACTCCTTTCTAAATATTCGTTGTCCACTATCACATCAAAAGTTAATATCAATGTAGGAAAATTACATTCCCATTCTTTGCTCCCATTGTATAATGACACTAGCGTTTTAGTATGCATGATGGCAGGTTACTTGAAATAGCAATTGTCACAACGTTTGTCAAAGAGAGCTAATGGATTATGAAGCAAGCACAAATAGTTACATACGTTTGTTGTAATGGCTGGTTACGTTCATTGTATGTAACCACGATTCACCTATTCAATTGAAATTCAATCCAACAAAAAGCCTAAAAAATTAATCACATACCAATGTATTTGCATGAATCATGAAATTCAACCTCAAGTTATCTCCATCAATTTCCTTAAATTTCATGCCTAAACCGAGACCCTCAATGAATGTTAGCATGCATTACTGGCAATTAACAGGACAAAAGACCTTTAAACACGCTTGGAAGGCAATAAGATGAATAATACGTTAATCCCTGATCACAAATGAATGAGAAAGTATAAACAAACCAAGCCAAACACACTCAAAGTAATAGTCAAATAGCATTTTCCAGCAATGTCCAACACTCAAAATTGGCAAATTGCCTATGCCAATGAACTGTGAACGTGTGGTAACTAGATAGATAATCAATCGTACATTGTTGCTCGTGTATTTTTTTTTTTTTTTTTTTTTTGTTGATATTGCTTGAGTTATGATTATTGGTCCTATTGATTTCTTTGCCTAGTTGTGATTCACTTTATATTCCTCAATAAAGTTCCTTTAATCTGTTCTGTTACAGTGATCTTTGAAAAGTATGTTTTGAGAGTTTTCCTAAACTAGATGACTGTAAATTAATCACATTATGTACATCGAATCCTGTCTAGAAATACGAAAGCAAGGAAATGGTAGATGGTTTATTTTAAATTTGCCGAGTATGTTTACTATTGATTTCTTTCCTTCTTAAGAGAAATATGAAAAACAAGGGGATGTTCTAGTAGTTGGAATCTCCAACAAAAAGAAACATTGCACAAACTTGAGAGTCCTGTTCTTCAAAAGATCTCACTTTCTTGTTCGACTGGGTAAATGATGCTTTTGTTATTGGCTGAACAGTTTCCATGTTAAGGAGCTTTGTTGCATTTTGTTTTTTAGTGTCCCTCCTACTGTAAGCTTGCGTCAATTTCTATATACTCATGATTTCCCTTTATGAGATGGTAAAAGTATGGCAACCTTAAACTGTGTCATGTAACAACGGGCAGATGGTTTCGCTTAAGAGTACAAATAAAATACTGCAGGGAGTTATTCTCGTTCTAGCAAGTTTCAATGATTGGGTTGATCCATGTAGGGCGGATGGTATGTTGCCACTTGACAGGACTTGAAGACTGTATTTTCCTTCTTGGAATTCTTGGATTCCTTGTTGTGCTTGCAGGACGTATTAAAGAAAGGGACTGGTGAATGGAAAAAAGTTGTTGCTGCGTTTGGGGAGGAGATTCTACGGGCTGATGGAGAAGTTGATTAGCCAAAGTTGGGCCAAACTGTCTTCTTTGATCCTGCAATGCGTCAAGTTTTGAATGGGTAATGGTAAATCTGAGCTAAACTTGCAGTACTAGCTCTAGCTTCAAAATGGGGATCGAAGCATGCTGGACACAACAGCAAATTTACAATGCATAAGTACAGATGCATAAGATTCTGCTTGACCAGGGAAATTACTTGCTCTGATGAAACAGGAGATAAATTATATTTTTTGAGTTCTTTCTAACCCATCATGGATGTAGTCGCTGTCTGTAATTTGTGACCTCTGCTCGAAATTTTTGCATCTTCATTGCCTTGGTCATAGCTGAGTTATTCTTTCTGAAGCCAATGATGCACCTTGGATTTCTTCATGTTTGTTTGGATGATGCATTACCAGTTGCGTTAAACTTCAAGCTAAGAAACCTTCTAATCTTCTAATTCCCTGAAGCTTTCTGTGCTTACTTATGTTTAGGCTGCTGGCTCCTTACATATCATTTGGCATCTTCTGAGAAATGTTGAAACTTTGGTTGAAAGGACATAAGGTCATTGTTCTTGACATCCCATCGTTGTTGTCTGGGTTGATCCAGGAACTTGGCTTTGACGGCTTATGGCAAGAGACAGAACAAACAAGGAAGATGCTGGGAACAGGATAAATGCTCAGATGCCGTTGGATTTGAAAAGGTCTAAGGCAGACATAGTAATTGACAATACTGGATCACTAGAGGACTTCAGTGAGCAGTTCCAGAAGGCACTGTTCCAAGTCATGAGGCCCTTGACATGGACAGAATTTGCACTTTCTAGATAAGGAGTTTTGTTGGCTCTTTTCTCAATCACCGTCGTGTTCTGGCATTCATAAAATATCAGAAATTTGTCACAAATGTCTTTGGTGCTAAACCAAGTAACTCAATAACAAAATGAGTAGCTCTCATCTTCATCATGAACAGGATGCATATGTTATCTGTGAGTACATCAGCATACCCACATTAATACGTGGATATATTTGACTTGTATGTGATTGTTCCCGTGACTCACTTATTATTGTCCAGTGAGTTTCTTTGTCAGGAAATAATTCTAGATATAGCTCGCGAATCTATAATACTGTCGCCTCTGATCAATCAACTCAAGTTTACATCTCCATTTAATTCACAAGTTCCACTTGTCGCCAGATCCTGTTATTGAACTCATAGATTTGTGTCGATCCCTTGAGCAGGGATATCATTGCTTGATTCGGATTCTGTTGGAGGTACTGACTAAGTCACCATGAATGTTGCGGCTCCAAACCTCTCTCGGATTGATGGCTATATCTACTAGGCATTTCGTGAAACTAGAATTTTGTGTAAGAACTTGATCAACTCCCAGCAATGAATTTATTTGCGGTTTAAGAAGTAAAATAGCCTGTTTGAAGCGGGAATTCTGATTGTGCAATTACCTTGTTTGGTCTTCTCAATCAATTATGCATTCAAGATTTAATTAGAAGTTGTTACTGACATATTATTGGCCGTTTAGACACTCGAGTGAGATGGGTTTGCAAATCAGAGATATCAATGTGGGATATGCTAGATTAATTTAACCACACGTCGAGAAACGTACTTAATATCAGTCACTTGCTTAGCTCCTATCTACCTATAATTTCGAACTAATAGAGCTTTCCTTTCATAGCTTTGCCTTTTCAATGGTGTCCATTTCTCTGAAGAATCGACTCTTCACTTATATTAAAGCATTCGAGCTTCTACACGGCGAACCACGCAAAAGTACGAGAATTGCTCGTGTGTAAATAAGTTAACATAGAGAGAGGAGAACCTCCATGGCGTGCTTGAAGCGCTTGAGCTTGCGAAGCTCTTTGACGATGCGGTTGAGCCCGTACTTCACACCGCACCTCCTCCCTCTTTCCACTTGCAAGTCGTTACCACCCGCACTGCGCTTTGCGTACACCAGGCTCAGCAGCCTCTTCCCGAAAAATGTCTCTGCCTTTTCTCTTCGATGCCGTCCCTGAGGCGGAGGTGGAGACGGCCAACCGGCTTCCCACCACCGCAGCCTCCGCCAAGAAGTGGTTGACGGTATGAAGGGATGCGCGTGTAGAGCGAAGCAGCATACCGTTCGGTGCCCTCAATTACAGAACAAAATTGAAAAATGAACGTAGTATTGCTAAATAAAAAGAGGGGCATATAAGTCTAAAGAAAGTTTTGTCCTAAAAGATTGTGGAGGCGGACATTACCCTTTATGGAAAGAAGATTTATATAACGTCTTTGCTTTTAAGATAAAAATGTCTGAAATGCTTTACCGGTGGTTGGATCCTTCACAATGGAAAGAAGACTAATTTGACCTGGAGCAACATATAACTCCATATATTTCCCCCAACTTGTTTATAGCTTCAGTCCGGAAGTGCCACAACTTTGCAATAATGAAGATGACCTACCTAAACCGTAAGTAATCGCAATAAAAACGACAACTAATTTTTTAATTGGTTATTTTTATTATGTTATCCATTTCTATTTTTATCTAAACAAAGCACGATCTAAAAGAAAATCGATTTGTTTCAGAATTTAAGGAGGACTCCCTTACCTAGGTGAATACAAATCAAATGAAATTCGACTAAATTTATTCCTAACACTTAGCTGCCTGATTGAAACCAGCAATTTATTATTATTATTATTATTATTATTATTATTATTATTATTATTATTATTATTATTACTACTACTTCGTTTCCGGAACATGCATTTATGCAGATTTCCCTATCTTCCTCTTTCCTTTCTTTTACTCTTTCGTTTTTTCTTGGTCAAGGCTCTCCCTCCATTATTTCCTAAACACACAAGCTTCGATCTGGTCTTCTTCCCTTACTATTCACGACCAAGCTGTTCAACCTATAAGCCCAACACTCACCATTGATGTCCATTCTTCACCTTAAGCAACAAAAGCACGTGAGCATTTTGCCTGAGAACGACATTCACAAGCTTCATACAGGGGGCAAAACATGTCTGGCTCCACCAATGATCAACTCCAGTCACCACGTGAATCCATACAGACGTCCACTGGCTACCACACATACACCCAACCAGAATGCTCAGGGGGCATATGGAAAACAGAGACAGAAAACGAAGCTACACAGTCACTTCGAAGTCGCGGCCATGACTTAAAATCAAAGGAACCAGAAGCAAGACTAGCGAATTATATGCACATATCATGATCTGAGTATGAGATAAACGTATAAGCATTCAACTTCAGAAAGACAGCCTCTCGAATATATATGCGATCTCACCCGTCGTTTTCACGAACAATTAATGATCGGTTCAAACACAGATCACAGAAGCATCATTGAAATATTGATTCCGATCCAGAGGATTTCAGTGACATAAAATTACGCCTATTTTATCCCTAATCGGGACTCGATTTTCACTCGAGCTTAAATTACAACGTTCGCACTCAGCTTACTAAAACAGAGAAATGATGTACATACCTTGGAGATGCAGCCTCTGGCCACGAATGGTGATAGAACAGATGACCAAGTTCTTAGATCTGTTGACTCGGATGATTGGCGCCGGCGAAGAAGCTTCAAAGGAAGACTCGAACTCTTCGGATATCTCGGCCTCAAAACGGACTAGAACAGAACCAGACGATTCGGGAATGGCAAACGGGGTCGACCGGTGGCCCGAAATCAATGAAGGAAACCTATTAGTGAGACAAAATCGATGAGAGGAGTTCGTACCAATTAAGTCTCGGTGGTTTTTGGCGACCTCTGTTCCCTGGTGCGGGTGCTCTGTTTCTGCTGCGAATGAGCTCGAGCGGCTGGGATGGCCAATAGCGACTGGAGGTGGTGGACGGTGGATTGATGGCGATGGAGAGAAAATCCAGAGGAAAAATGGCCATCGTATATTGCTTTGCTTCGCGCGTGTGCTCCTTCCTTTGCTCCAACTGCTTCGCTCCTCTCCTCCATCACGCGCGCCTCAGCTTTAGAGACGAAAGAGAGAAGAAGAAAAGAAGAAGAAGAAGAAGAAGAAGAAGCAAAGAAGGAAAGAGGCCGGGCTTGTCAATGAAGTCCTGTGGGCTTCAATTCACTTTAATCAGACCTGGGCTGCCTGGATTGGGCCTCGCACTTGATGGGCTTATTGGACTGTATAGGGGCGAACCTAAGGACTTTCCTCTTCCTTTTTTTTTACCAGTATTTATTTCTTAGTTTTTTTTTGCAAAACTATATGCTTAATTTTGCCGGTAAAAATTCAGGTTTTAACATTAAGTTCTTTCAAACATATGAAGGTAAAGAGCGTGAGAAAAGACAAGCCATATAATTCTAAAATAGAAAAAAGAGACGATTTTTAAATTCAACTAAATGATAGTACAACAAGAGGAATATTGTATGTTCTATCTTTCGGTATTTCCAGTACAAACTAAACACACAAAGGGTTACATTTATGATAGTGTCGCATAAGTATCTGACTACATGCACAACTCTTTATTTTTCAATGCCTTCCCGATCTTTTCCATCCTTTTGCCATTCTCTCGGAGTAGTGCAAGAACCACATGCTCTTCTCATCAATGATCAAGTTTCCTAGCACAATGCCGATCAAAAACCCGACTCCAACGCCAATTAGCACAAATTTCCACTCTAAGTTGAACAGGGACTCTTCGCCAAATTTTTCGCAGGGAGATGGTGGTAATGATAAGTTATCCCCAACATTTGTGCATTTTTTTAGCAGAGGACTTCCACATAACCCCTCATTCATGGCGAATGAATTGATTGAGAATGTGTTGAACTGACTCCCTTGTGGTATTGGTCCCGACAATTGATTATCAGAGACATTGAAATATGCAAGAAATGTAAGCTGGGCTAGCTTTTGAGGGATCTCTTCGGAGAGCTTGTTTCGAGAAAGATCTAGAGATTCTAGCAATGTCAAATTTGCTAAGGATGGTGGGATGGAACCGGTCAGAACGTTGCTTGAAAGGTTAAGTGAAATAAGTAACTTCAAATCTCCAATGAGATCAGGTATTTGTCCTTCGAATTTGTTATTGGAGAAGTCAATTTGCATAAGTGCAAATGGAACCTTCGGGTATTCCCTTTCCGTACCTTTATTCATCAATTTCATGTCAAAATCCTCAATTTCTATGCTTGCATTGTTGGATCGATTGAGAAGTGCCCAAGTTTTTATATATCTCAACTGTTCTTGCCTAGTTATCACTTCCATTGCATGGAAACTTTGCAACAGCTTGCAAGGAAGTTTGCCACTGAAACTATTATATGAAAGGTCCATTATATGCATATAGCTGAAGTTAAACTGGCTTCGATATGCTTCAATTGGACCATATAACTTATTGGATTTCAAGATAACAACTTTCAACTCGGTCAACTCTGATAGCCAAAAAGGGAACCCATCGAGAATTTGATTGTGCGCAAGGTTCAAATACTCTAGCTTTGTACAATTCGCCAAAGATCTTGGAATCAGCCCTTGTAATCGATTCTCTGAGAGGTCTATACTCTCCAACATACAACCTTTTAGGTAAGCATGAGGAATCATGCCCACAAGTTTATTTTTCCTAAGATTTAGAAATGACAAATAATCCATATTTCCCACACATGAAGGAATTGTGCCATTCAAACTATTGTTGGACAAATCCAGAAAGACGAGGGATTTGCCACTACAAATAGATTGAATTTCTCCGATGAGGAAGTTGTAGGAGATATTATAGTAATACATCAATGGAGGAGGACTAGGGAATCCTGTTTCGAGCCGGTTAGAACTAATGTCAAGATGGGTCAACTTGGGTAGTGGTAGATTGATCTGATTATTTTCAAAGCTAGTCAGAAAATTGTGGGAAAGATCCATAAAGTGCAAGGATTCTCTGCTACCATTCCACATCCACATAGGAACACTCCCTTTTATATTATTGTGTGAAAGATCTATCTCCTCTAATATGCCTAGGTAGGCTAAAAACTTGGGGAACTCATGTAAGTTGCATGAATATAAATATAAAAGGGAAAGTTTAGTGGCATCGATCTCAGCCTTTTTGACAAAAGATATGTTATTGAAGGACAAATCTAACATTCTCAATTTCTTGAGTTTGTGTAAATCCACGATGCCACTCAAATTATTCCCAGAAAGATCAAGAAATTCAAGATCCTTGAGTTCCCATATTGAGCTTGGAATTTTACCTTGCAAATTGTTGTAATAAAGTCGAAGCGAAACCAACTGAGTCAAGTTCTCGAATGAATATGTAATAGGACCGCTTAATTGACAATCTGCCAAATGTAAAAAATACAAGGACGGTGAGTTTGGCTATCAATTGAATCTCAACATTTCATTTTTTTTTCTTGTTAAAGAACATTGCGATTAGATGAACTATTACCTGCAAGGTACAAATCGGTGAGTTTCGCCAAGTTGACAAACCAACGCCCAATACCACCACTAAAATTATTGAGACTGAGGTCTAAATATGATAGATGGGTAAGATTGGCAAAGAAAGTGGGATTTGACCATGAAATTTATTATATGATAAATCTAGATGAGCAAGCTGAGAAAGATTGCCCATTGAAGTGGGAAGTGAACCTGAGAAATTACAACCCCAAATTGATAATTCATTCAAGAAAACAAGGTTTCCGATCGAAATAGGTACTTCCCCTGAAAAATTCATTTCAGAAATAGACAATGATTTAAGGAGATTACCCCAATGTAAGTCGGGAATAAAACCAGAAAGGTAGAAATTGTAGCTAATGTCGAGGGCTTCCAGGTTTGGTAGCTGAAAGATGCTCACCGGAAATTCTCCATGTAGCTGACAACCTCTGAGCTTAAGTGACTTCAAAGATGAGAAGTTTGCAAGTACATGAGGGAATGGTGATGACATGTTTATAGAAGAGAGATCAAGTTCTTTAAGCATAGTTAAGTTTTGAATAAAGTTGTCTATGTTGGGCATCTTAAGAATATTCTGCCAATAAAGACCAAGAGACACCTCAAGATCCCACCCCAAATTCAAATCAAGAGAAACTAATTTGGAGAGCTGTGAAATATCTGAAGGGACTTTTCCTGATAAGTGTGAGCTAGAGAGATTAAGGTAATGTAACCGAGAAAGATTGCTAAAGCCGTATGGGATTGAGGAAGAGTTGAAGTCATTCCAAGCAAGATTAAGTGATTCCAAGTGGAGTAGGCGAAAGAGGCTAGTGTTAGAAGATAAAGTACCAAAAAGACAGCCGTGGCTAAGGTCTAGGCCTGTCACATGACCAGTGGCCTCATCACACGCAACACCATCCCATGAGCAGCAATCTCCATGTCCATCTAGTGACCATGATTCAAACTTTGGGTAAACACACAGAAAAGCTGTTCTGTTGATTTTGAAACTTCGCTTAAATTCCATTAGGGCTGAGCTCTCATTTGGACGGCATAGTGGCTTAGCAAGTGGAGTTTGAATCATCACGAGAAGGACAATCCATGTACAAAACATGAAGAACAACGAGGATGCCATATTTTTGTTTCGTTATTTTGCTTTTTGGTAGAGTTGGTTTCTAGTAGAGAAGCTTTTTATAGGTAGTGAGAAGCAATTCGATCGTGGAAATTTCATTGGCTATTCAAGCACCATAGCCATCTGAAAAGACACTTGACTTGGATTGAAGAAAGAGTGGCAATAGAAATTAAATATCCATTAGACTGGTGCTATACATGGGCAAAGTTGTAGGATGTGGATTGACGGAAAAAATCATTTCATTGTTTGTATGCCTTAGAAGATGTGGTTTGTACCTTCTTGATAGTGTGTTAATTGACATATTTGCAATCCTAATTCCAAGGAGTTGATCTTACTAAATGAAGAGGGAGTTATTTTCACACCATCACTTGTAAATTTTACTTATACAAAGAGAAAATTTTTGTAAACCTTTTTATTATTTTTTAGCGGCTACAGTGCCATCAAACGTACCATTTCGTTCTTCTATATCCAAATTGGAAACCCATTCACAAAATAAATTGATGATCAAGGATCATAAGCTATTTCCTTGTTATTAATATGTTTAACTATTAAATTAGTGGATTATTTGTTGCTGACTATTTTTATTAACTACAGACCGATATTTGGACTGAATCATGTAAATTTTTTAGCATTCTTCATTACTCCTCATTTATTTCTTTTGCAATTTGATATTGATTTAATTGCAAGATCCAATCAATTTCCGCGTTAATATTACTACATTTATCTTCTCGGTCTTTACTAGCTTTCAGAAACTAGATTTTTGAAACGAGAACATCTCCTAAATATGATTCTCTATGACAGCCAAGACGTCAAAGGGAGTGCCACTTGGCAGATAGTCACAACAAGCACTAGAACGTGTACATGCCGCTATATATGTTAATTTATACAATGATATGACGTGATTTTCTAGGAGAGAAAAAGAACTTAGAAACATGGAATATGGAAGAAGAAGACAGCGCCTCCATAATAGCCAATGGAAAACAAGAGTTGACATGAAGTGAACACAGAGAAAAATCTTCATTCATTTATACCCACTTTCAATTCAAACTAGATACCCGGCATTACATAATAATCAGTGTCCCATAAATCTGTGGGTTCCTGATCTTTTCCATGCTTTTGCCAGACTATTGGCGGAGCGCAAGAATTGCAACCCGCAAAAATTGCTGACCATGAAAGCTAGGGCATTACTATCTGCTCTTCTATGTCATAGGTGCTCTATTAAAAAACACAAATTTTTTAAAAAGAAAACAAATGAAGGAAAATGTCATGTCACTGTCATTGGTGCACATGCTTTCCAGTTGGGTCATTTTGATCTGTGTGTTTTGTACATGCTTTGCTAATTCAATGTGTAATTCCGATGGGCGCTCGGCCTTGATACGATTCAAGATGAGTCTCGGAATAAGTGGAGCAGAATCTCCTTGCATTTATCCTTAGCTTGGATCATGGTCCTCACTAGGTGGAAATGGAGATCGCTGCTCATGGAAGGGTGTGTAGTGTGACAAAATTTAACGATCACCTTGTTGGCCTCGAGCTGGTAACATAATTTCTACCAGTCTTTTTCAATCTAATCTGGTGTGGAGAAATTAATTGAGGGGGAAGATGATAAATGTCTGGAAAAAATTCCAAAATCTAGGTGTTTTTTTTTGTCATAACTTCTAAGGCCAAAAATAGTACTTATATATGAATTCTTCAGTTTCACTGTCAATGACCTATCTCCAATCAGATCAAAGAAGCAAATTTATTATGTACACAAAATCGGAACAAGATATCACCTAACAAAAACAACTGAAAAATCCAAATAATTCGGGTATAAAATAACAGGTGCCTTCAATTAATCTACTCACTTGACTCTCTAATGGGTCAATGCTTTCATAACTTCTTATAACTGAATTGGCAATCAATATGTAAACTTTTTTAGTAAAGTGATGATTAAGATCGACCATACTACCTATGTATGTCTTGCCATAGATGTTTTGCAATTTCAATGTATTTCCACAAGATATAAATTAGGTCTCATTCTCATGCATGCCATGATTAATCGGTCATGTGCTATCATAACTGCATAGTTGGTCCTCTTATATGGAATCGCATATTTTTTCCACAAAAAATATCATAACTTTGAGAGGCCAGCAAAAAGTCTTTTGCCCATCTTTCACGTGCGACGAACAGGAGTGGTTCTCCATTCCTAGTCCTACTCCTTGAATCATTAAAAACAAAAGATCGCAATCATCCATTGAAAATATTTTCAAATTTTATATATCATTATTTCGTGTTATACAAAAATTATAATATATTACACGTGATTACGGTAAATTATAAACAAGCATAAATCCCTTGGTAATTATAGAAGTTCCGACAAAAGAATTTTCGACAGAAGGTGAACACGACAAAGTAGATTTAAAAAATTAGTGGTGCGCTAGAGGGACGACTGCTATAGAGATTTAGGCCAACAGCGTGACTGCTGAATTCATCGCACTCCACATCCTCCCACGAGCACTGATCTCCATTTCCACCTGGTGACTAGTAATGACCATGGTTAAAGGTTAGGATAAACACAACGAGAGTATGCTCAGTTGATTATGAGATTCCTCTTAAATCATGTCTTGACCAAGCTCTGCTCAGTGCAACACATTGGATTAGCAAAGCATCTAGGAAACACCGAGATAAAAATGATCCAATTATAAAGCATTTACAATAAGGATGGTGACATGATATTGTCGTTTTTTATTATTAGTTAATTTTCGTGTTAGTTATTAGAGCACAAATGTCATAGAAGAGTCAAGGGAGATTGCGATGACATAGCTTTTATAGATAGCAATTTTGTGAATAGGAATTCTGGGGTTTCTTCATAGGCACCCACAAATTTTTGTGAGAAGATCCAAAGGGGTCACTAAAGGAAAAATGTCAAGTCTTTTTGGCCTCACGGTTTTTCTTTAAATGACTTGTGAGTTTCACGTAAATAGGGTCATCGTCATCCATGGCTGCCAAATCTTTTTTTTTTTCCCACAGCTTCTAAAATCTAGGCTAAGAAAGTAATTCTTTATTAACTTTGCAATTTAGTGTCAATAACCCGCCGCCAATCAGATCAAAGGGGCAAATTTAATTTTGATCCAAAATCTGACCCAAGATATCGCCTGATACAAACAAATAATAGATTTAAACATTTCAGTGTAAATAACAAGCATATTCTATTAATCTAGCCCTTGATGGGTCACTGTTTCCATAGGTTCTTATAATTGCATATCTTATTAACAGGAAAACTGAGGTACTGACAAAGTGATAATGAAATATGGAATGTATTATGTAGGTATGTCTTGCCGTAGACTTTGTGCAATTTCAACATATTGCTTAAGTGTCCCTGCTTTTTTTTTTTTTAACGTAATGTTAAGAGTTATAAAAAAGTAGGCATTTTTTTTTCAAAAGGGAAAATATGGTCATACATGGACAAGGTACAAATTAGATGGCGCTTTCATGCATGTCGTGATTGACGGTTCATGTGCAGTCATAATTGCATACTTGGTCATCCTAAATGACATTGCATATGTTTTTCCACATAAGAACCAAAATTGAGAGACTTGTGAGAAGATTTTTGCCTGGCGTGTAAATTGACAAATAAGAAGGTTCCAACGGTACACGTAGTCTTGGAATCACAACATTAGAAAAATCATAATTATTGATTGAAAGTAATTTCCGATTTTATATATCATATCCAAGTTTATAACGACAAAATATCCATGATTATGAAAAATTATGAGAGAGTATAAATCGCTTAGTAACTATAGAAGCTCTAACGAACGGTGAGCACATCGCAAAAGAAACATGGCGCTAAGAGAGGAACTCAGATTAGAATTAGCCAATATTGTCACCCGTTTACACGTCGAAATGGATGCCATGCCCGTTATTCAAGCAATTGTAACCACCCATAAGCATAATTTATTGATAAAACCCATTTTGGCTGACTGCAGGAACTTGCTTATAAAGCTGTACAAGTACAAAATTTAACCAATTTTCAAAGAAGAAGATGGTTGCGCGGATTCTTTGGCCCTTCTTGCAAAGGAAGAACATCTGCAGTTTTTTTTTTTTTTCTTTGTGCCAGATGTTATTAAAGACCTTTTTTTTATGTAGACTCCACTGGGAGTACATATACTCCAGACATTGAAACTTGACTCGTTTTATTTAATGTAGTTTTGTTATTTACCCAAAAAAAAAAGGGAGGAGGGACACTGTATCTTCAGCACAAAAAGTGTATTCATCATTCTTTTATACATTTCTAAACATTCGTTGTCCATTATCATGTCAAAAATTAATATTAATATAAGAAAATTCCATTATCGTTCTTCGCTCCCATTTTATAATGACACTAGAATTTTAGCACAGGCAATGACAGGGTCACTTGAGATAGTGGTCTTGAGGATAAATCTAAGTGAAAATTTGAGCAAGAGTTGGACTGCTTAGGGCTTGTACTAGCACCTGCTTGGTTTCTTGTTGGCACTTTCCGGTAAATCTAACTGTAAATCTCAGCATGGGGTTGCCCTCATAATTTCGTCTGGATTTTCTTTTATGGTCATACAATTTCATCTGGAGTTGAACTCGTGTTAAATGGTTTGACCAAAAATGGCCCAACGTGGCTCGGCGATTGGGACAAAAAGAAAACTTGAAAATCTTCCAAGTCTTCCACTAGTTGAGAATCTAATGTCGCCGCTTCAACTTTGACATAATGGAAAATGCAAAAGAACCAATTTGACTATAATTTAAGCGTGACTCTTAATAGTTAATGCACTTAACCGGTCTTGGGCAAATATTCTTTTCATAGCAATAGGAAATTACATTATTTTTCAAGATTTTTGCCTATCTTTTATATTGATGAACTGAAGTCACTCTACAATTCTTAGGAATATTCCTAATCCTCCAATCGCAAAAGAAAATATCGTAATCACTGATTGAAAATGCTTTCAGATTACATATATCACCACCTCATTTTATATTAAAACTAATGACAAATTTTACATGATTAGATGAATTAAGAACAAGCATAAATCTAGTAGGAACCATAAAAGCTCCAATGCACAATAAACACATCAAAAGCAGAAATGTGGCCCTAAGACGCGGCCTCACATTAGAATTAGCCTATAATGTTACCCACTTACACATTGAAATGGATGCCAGGTCTGTTATTCAAGTGATTACTTGCACTCATAGGCATAATTTACTGACGAAACTCCTTTTGGCCGAATGCAAGAAATTGCTTGCAGAGTTGCGGAGATATAAAATTGAGCACGTATTTAAAAAAGCATGTAGTTACACGGATGCCTTAGCCTGCTTGGAAAGGAACAACGTCTGTAATTTGCTATTTATTTCTCCGTTCGAGATGTTATTAAAGTCCTTTCGTATAATGACTGCTGAGAATACATATCTTTCAGACAATGTAAGTAGACTTGTTTCGTTTATTTAATTACATCATTCGTCTAAAAAAAGAGGGAAGAAAAAAAGCTTCGTCTCAAGTGTATGGGTATTCATCATTCCTCTTTTATTTTTTAAACATCTTTCAGCCATTATCACGCCAAAAAGTAATTTTAATGTGAGAATATTCGATTTCATTCTCCACTCTTAGAGTGTAACGATAATAGCATTTTGGTCTGCATGGTGCCGGTTTACTTGAAATAACATATTTAAAAATCATTAGTATTTGTTTATTTTAGCATGGAAGCTTATTCACTGTGCAATTGGAGACTTAAATTACATAACTAACTTTATGCGATGTTGCCTATAAGACTTGAATTGCTTAGGGTTTGGTTGCTCGTTCGTACTCTTCCAAACATCTAACTAAAATCTCGGCACAGGGTTGTTTCCGTAATTCACCTAGAGTTAGACTCGTGTCGAACAGTTTGGCCAAAGAGGGTCCTGCAAATCACGTAGTCGACTTAGTCATGCTTTCGGTTCAAATGGGCAAAGACTCCTCTTTTGAGCTTTTCTCTACTTAGGAGGACTGGGAAGCTTTGGACAAAGCTTTTCCAACCTCCAATTCTGAACATTATAGTAGGACTAGTTGGTTCTCGGTCTGGTCCAGTTCCAAAATGGAATCGAGAACCGAACCAGGAGGACCAGTTCCCAGATTCTAGGATCGAGAACCAGACTGACTATTCTTGGAACTGGAAACTGGACCGACCAATTGGTCCGGTGGAACCGGTAAATTTACTGTTTTGGGTGACAAATAAAATGAAAAATGGGATAAATTAGGAGGAATTAGGATTTGTTTCTTAAGAAATTTTAGAATATATTATATACATAAAATTAACTGGTATAGTCTGGTCGGTCTAGCCAACTGGTTCTCAACTTGGAACTGGGAACCGGACCACCCTCTTTGGGAACTACCCAAAATTGGCTGGTTCAGTTTGGTTTGGGCAGTTCCCAGTTCGGGCGGTTCTCAGTGCACACCCTTACATTATAGTCCTCTTGGTCAAAAAAAGAAAAGAGCACAAAATACCTACGTCAAAGACGTGTGAGTTTAGAATGGAATCTTTGATGTTTTCCATGAAAAGATCAAAATTGAGAGACGTGTGAAAAGACTTTTCCCCATCTTTTTAATTGATGAGTTGGAGTCATTCCACAATTATTAGGAGAGTTCCTAATTCCCAAATCACTTAAAACAAAAAATCACCCATTCAAAATATTTTCAATTTTTATATATTGTCACCTCATTTTATATATAAATAATAAAATATGCATCATTACAATGAATTACAAATATGCATAAATTTCTTTGGGATTATAGAAGTTTCAACGTTTGGTGAATACATCGTGGCAAAAATGTGGCCATGTGATGTCTGTAGACTAGAAGTAGCCAATAATGTTACACATTCATATATTGAAATAGATGTTATGTCTGTTACTCAAGCAATTCTAAATACTCACAGGCATATTTACTGATGGAAGCTCTTTTGGCTAAATGCTGGAACTGCTCACAGAGCTGTGCAAATGCAAAATTGATCACATATGGTTGCACGAATACTTTTTTTTCTAAAATGAATCCACAATCAACATGGAAAACCTTACTGATAATCAATCATACTATTTGTGTATGCCTTGCCATAGACATTTTGCAATTTTAACATATTGCTCGAGTCTCCCTACTTTTTTGTGTTGTTGAAGTAATGTTACAAGTTATAAGCAAATAAGCATTTTTTTTTTTGGAAAGAGAAAAAATAGTCACGCATCCACATGGGACAAATTAGGATGATTCTCATGCATGTCGTGATTTAATGATTCATATGTAGTCATAAGTGTAGCTAGTACTCTTAAATGGCATCTCACATTTTTTTTTTCCACGTAAACAACCAACCTTGAGAGGCAACCAAAAAGATTTTTGCCCATTTTCGCATCAACGAGCAGGTCATTCTCCAATCCTAGGAGTAGGAGTTGCCCTCAAATCACGAAAAGAAAGATCATAATCATCTACTGAAAATATTTTTCAAATTTCAGATATTGTCACCGTTTTATCTAAAATAATGATGCATTATACACAATTATGATAAAATTACAAATGAACTAAATCCCTTGGGAATGATTGAAGCTTTGATAGAATGTGAACACATTAAAGTTGATTAAAAAGACTAGGGATGCTACAGAGTCAACTGCCATTGAGGTCTAGGCCGATGATGTGACTGTTGAATTTGTCACATTTCATACCCTCTCGTGATCACTAATCTCCATTTCCATCCACCGACAATTATGATTCGACTTAATGGTAAACGCAAGGAGAATTCACTTGATCGGTTTCAAAAGACTCATTTTAAATCATATCAAGGCCGAGCTCTCGTCGTGAAACATTGGATTAGCAAAGCATGATGGACCACCGAAAAGAAAAATGAACCAAGTATAAAAGCATGTACACTAATGACGGTGACATGATATTGTTGCCTTTTATTTTTTAATTTTAATTCTTTCGTGTTTGTACTAGAGCACGTATCTCATAGAAGAGCCGGAGGAGATTGTGATGCTGCAGCTTTTATGGGGAGCAATTTTTGAGGATAGGAATTAAGGGGCTTCTTATTAATCACTCCAATTAATTCTTTATTAATTCTTCAGTTGTAGTCTCAAATAAACTATCTCCAATTAGATCAAAGGTGCAAATTTAATTTGCATACGAAATTTGACTTGAGATATCACTGATATAAACAAGTGAAAATGTTAGATATGTTGAGCGTAAATAACTAGCATGTTTGACTCCTTGATGGTTCACTATTTCCATCGCTTCTTTCAAACCAATCCACGATCAACGTGAAAATTGAGGTATTGGCCAAGTGACAATTAAGAGTAACATACTATATATGTATGTCTTGCTGAAGATGTTGTGCAACTTCAACATATTGCCTAATCCTCCCTACTTTTTCTTCTTTTAGAGAAAAAAATTAATGGTCATGAATCTACAAGAGACAAATTAGGTCGATTCTCGTGCATGTCGTGATTAACAGTTCATACCACGTAGTTAGTACTCTTAAATGGCATCTCACATTTTTTCCACGAAAACGACCAACTTTGAGGGACAACCGAAAAGACTTTTGCCTATCTTTCAAGTCAAGGAACGGAGTCATTCTCCAATCCTAGGAGTAGGAGTAGCCCTCAAATCACGAAAAGAAAAGATCATAATCATCGATCAAAAATATTTTTCAAATCTCATATGTCGTCACTGTTTTATCTAAATAAGGGATGCATTATACACGATTATCATAATATTGCAAATAAACATAAATTCCCTGGAAATGATAGAAGCTTTGATAGAAGGTGAACACACTAAAGCTAATTAAAAAGATTAGTGGTGGTAGACAAGTGCAATTGAGGTCTAGGCCAATGATGCGACTGTTGAATTTGTCACATTCCACACCCTCTCTTGATCATTAATCTCCATTTCCATCCAGCGACAATCATGATTCTAGTTAATGATAGATGGAAGGAGTATTCACTTGTTTGGTTTCGAAAGACTCCTCTTAAATCATATCAAGGCTGAGCTCTCATCATGACACATTGGATTAGCAAAGCATGACGGACCATCGAAATGAAAAATGAACCAAGTATAAAAGCATGTACACTAATGACGGTGACATGATATTGTTGTCTTTTAATATTTATTTATTTATTTATTATACATTTTTGTGTTTGTACTAGAGCACGTATGTGATAGAAGAGCCGAAGGAGAGTTTTTTTTTTTTTTTTTTGTTTTCTTTTAGTCGAAAATACGATCGATAGTAATTTACTTAACCAAGTTTGGTGCATAAATATCAAGAGCATCAACACATAATGGATCAAATAGAGCAAGCAAGGGGTTTGTTACCCAATTACTAGCTAGACTATTTGTTCTTTGACCATCAGCACATAATAGATCAAATAGAGCCGGAGGAGATTGTGATGCCATAGCTTTTATGGGGAGCAATTTTTAGGATAGGAATTATGGGGCTTCTTATTAGCCACTCCAATTAATTCTTTATTAATTCTTCAGTTGTAGTCTCAAATAACCTACCTCCAATTAGATCAAAGGGGCAAATTTAATTTGCATACGAAAGTCGACTCGAGATATCACCTGATATAAACAAGTGAAAAAGTTAGATATCTTTATTAACCACTCCAATTAATTCTACGGCTCCTTATTAACCACTCCAATTATTTATTAATTCTTCAGTTGTAGTCTCAAATAACCCACCTCCAATTAGATCAAAGGGGCAAATTTAATTTGCATACGAAATTTGACTCGAAATATCACATCACCTGATATAAACAAGTGAAAAAGTTAGATTTCTTTATTTGTCACGCCCCGATCCTCGGGCACGCACACATCCTTCTACCTTGGTCGATTTTATAATGCGATATCCTAGGACAATATATCGCCGACCCCTTCTTTTATTAAGCACATGTGGAAGCAATTATAATCCCCAGACAATAAAGCGATGGGATAGAAAAGCAGGGCCATACTTTTCATATTGAAATTTATAACCACACTTTTATACAAAACACAAACCATAACACTTCACAACTTTTTATTCTAAAATCTATCCACATCAAAATGGAGATCTCAAAAGAAGACAGAAACTTAGATAAACTAGGCCGTACTCAAGGCCTCTCTCAGAATTGTCTTCTTCTTCCAAAAATCCTTTTCTTCAGATCTCACCTCCGAGTTCTCCTTCTCGGATTCCTCCTCCTCAGCTCTTCAGCGGGATCCTGAAATGGTTTCCCCAAACTGGGATGAGACTACGTCTCAGCGAGTTCTACCCCACTAAGCCCGATTAGAAAACTATTATACTAAAGGCTGCCTAAACACGCATAGGGCAGAGGACTTACATTGGCCTCTGATCCTACCTGCAAGTCAATACAATTCACAATAAACAGCCATTCGCTTCCAACAAATCGAACTAGTCGATTACATGTCATACAATTCAATATCCCCACTGTGAGATATTTAAAAGCTAGGCCACGTGTATTCTCCAGGACGACCTTCCAAGTCTCCGAGTTCACGTGCCTTGAACCTTGGGCCCACGTGCATTCTCTCAGGCGACCTTTTCGCCAAAGTGATGCATCAAGTCACCGAGACCACGTGCCCTTTTAGATGCCCGGGCCCACGTGCATTCTCTTAGGTGCATCTCACCAAAGCGATGCATCAATTCGCCGAGACCACGTGCCCTTTTAGATGCCATTCCGAATCTTGGGACCCACGTGTATTCTCTAAGGTGCATCTCACCAAAGCGATGCATCAATTCGCCGAGACCACGTGTCCTTTTAGATGCCAAATCCTGTCACCGAGCCACGTGCATTCTCCAGGGACGACATACCGAGTCTCCGAGCCACGTGCATTCTCTCAGGCGACCTTTTCGCCAAGGTGACATATTCAACCACTGAATTCACGTGCATTTTCCCAGGTGACACTCCAATTCACCGAGCCACGTGTCCTCTTTGCAGTGGTTATCAATTCACTTTCAATATCGACAACTAATGCCCAACGATTTCTCAATCAAATAATTAAATCAACTCCACAAAGCATTATAAATACTGAATAACATACTTGGCCATTTACCAATCAACAATTCAATCGCAATCAATTCCAATCAATTTAGGGTAAATCCCTAAAATATCACAATTTATCCAATTCCAAACAACGTAGAGCTCAAATAAATAAACGAACTGCACCACGACGATCGGCACGAGATTTCGGTCGTCGGCCATCAAAATCTTAATTTCCGAAAAATAATTAATTAAATAATTAATTTCGAAAATTAAATAATTAATATTAAAAATTCAATTTAGCTCAAAATAAAGCCCGATTACATAAACGGACTTCACCACGGTCATCAGCACAATATTCCGGTTCCAGATCATCTCAGTTGAATTTTCGGAAAATAAATAAATAATTAATTAATTTCGAATATTAAATAATTAATATTAAAAATCACATTTAGCTCAAATTAAAGCCCGATTAAATAAACGGACTTCACCACAGTCATCAGCACAATATTCCGGTTCCGAACCATCTCCCTTGAATTTTCAGAAAATAAATAATTATTAAATTTAATTTCGAAAAATAATATTTAAATACTAAAAATATCCACTTAGGCCCGAAAAGCCTAATTGGAGCCCACTAAGGGTCGGGAAAATTCCCGAAGCACTTCCAATAATTAGTAGACCACGTCTACTTACTAATTGCACAATCAATTTATCTAAATCACATCACAATTGACTAATAATTACTAATTTATTCTAATCTAACAACCTAAACATAATTAATTAAATCTAAACCAGCTTAAAGCATAATTAGCCACTAATCCTGGATTAGTGAGATTACTCACCAAATCGCGCGCAAATCGGATCAATCCGACGGCGGCGACGCGAGGAACGATTGTTCCCAAAGCACGGCTCGGGTTCGGGGCCGGGAAACGGCCCAAAAGCGGGCCCGAAGGTGCTGAAACCCACTTCGTGGGTCTTGCTGGTCGCGGCTGAACGGAGCAGCTCCGGCGGCTAGGGCGGCGGGGGAAGGCTGGCGGAGGGCGAGGGGGTCGCGGGGAAGGTCCGGCGAGGTTGGCGGTGGCCGGAGGTGGCTGGGGGTGGCTGGACGGAGCTGGAGCAGAAGCGAACAGCAGCTGGGCCGAGCTAGATCGCGCGGTCTGGGCGCACGCGGACGGCGGTGGGCGCACGGGCGCGGGCGGCGGTGCGGCGGTGCGGCGAGCGGGACGAGCGGCAAGCGGCTGAGGGGCGAGCTACAGCTTCTGGTTCGCTCGGCGTGAAGAAAAGAAGAAGAAGATAGGAGCTGGTTCTGTCGTGTGGGGGAAGGAAGAAGAAAGAGGAGAGAGAAGAGAGAGGATAGAGTTGGACTGGTCAAAGAAAGAGAGAGGGAAAAATGAGCGGTGGGAATTCGCACGAGGGGGAGGGGAAAAAGGGGAGAGGAGAGAGAAAGAAAAGAAAAAGAAAGAAAAGAAAAGAGAGGGAGAGAGAGGAAAAAGGAAAGGGAAATACATAATTCTTTTATGCAAATTTTCCTTTTCACTTTTCCTTTCTATTTTCACTTGGGCTTCAATTTTCTTCCGATAATTTCTTTATTGAAATTTCGGACTCGTCAATAAATTGACGAGCGATGAGACAGGATCCTAAAAATAAGAATTATGACGCGCTTAAAATTCGATTCCCGAAATCGAGTTCAATTTCGTGGTTAAAAATCGATCAGACGTGATTTTAGCTCAATCCAACCAATTAGGTAGCTTTTAGGGATTTTACAGCTGATACATCCCTTAATGGCTTTACCCAATAGGTTAGTTAACTCGTGAGTGATCAGCTCGAGAGAAAAAAGGCTATAAAAGACGCCGACGAAATGCCCATTTCACTTTATCGAAACGGGGTCGAATTTCAGGACGTCACATTATTAACCACTCCAATTGACTGTGGGGCTTCTTATGAACCACTCCATTTAATTCTTAATTAATTCTTTAGTTGTAGTCTCAAATAACCTACCTCCAATTAGATCAAAGGGGCAAATTTAATTTGCATACGAAAGTCAACTCGAGATATCACTTGATATAAACAAGTGAAAAAGTTAGATATCTTTATTAACCACTCCAATTAATTCTGGGGCTCCTTATTAACCACTCCAATTAATCCTTTATTAATTCTTCAGTTGTAGTCTCAAATAACCTACCTCCAATTAGATCAAAGGGGCAAATTTAATTTGCATATGAAATTTAACTTGAAATATCACATCACTTGATATAAACAAGTGAAAAAGTTAGATTTCTTTATTAACCACTCCAATTAATTGTGGGGCTTCTTATTAACCACTCCAATTAATTCTTTATTAATTCTTCAGTTGTAGTCTCAAATAACCTACCTCCAATTAGATCAAAGGGGTAGTTTAATTTGCATACGAAATTCGACTCGAGATAAACAAGTGAAAATGTTAGATATCTTGAGCGTAAATAACAAGCACGTTTGACTCCTTCATGGTTCCTTATTTCCATAGCTTCTTACAAACGAATCTACAATCAACATGAAAATTCAAGTACTAGCCAAGTGACAATTAAGCGTAGCATACTATATATGTATGTCTTGCTGCAGATGTTGTACAACTTCAACATATTGCCTAATTCTCCCTGCTTTTTCTTTTTTAAAATAAAAAATTTAATGTAACGAGTTATAAGCAAATAATCATTTTCTTTTTTCCTAAAGGGAAAGAAATGGTCACACATCCACAAGGTACAAATTTAGTCGTCTTCTCATGCATGCCTTAATTGATGGTTCATGTGCAGTTACAATCGCATAGTTGGTCCTCAAAAGTGACATCTCATATTTTTTCCACGAAAAGGCCAAAATTAAAAGACCCGTGAAAAGACTTTTGCCCATTTTTCAAGTTGATGAACTAGGATATTCCTAGTCCTCAAATCACAAAAAAAGGTAAAGAAAAAAGAAGAAAAAATCAACCACCGGTTCACACTGATGGAACCTCTTTTGGCTTAATGCAGGAACTTGCTCGTGGAGCTGCAGGAGTAGAAATTGGAGTACATATGTAGAGAAGCAAGTGGTTACACGGATGCTTTGGCATTGCTTGGAAAGGAAGCAACATTTGCTTCGTACTTTGTTAATTGTTCCTCTGTTCCAGATGTGTTTAAAAAAACTTTTGTATTCCGCTGGGAGCATTTATATTTTAGACAATACAACTTGTTTTTTTCCATTTTGTTTTGTTCAATATCCAATGAAAGAACAGTCCTCCATAAAAAGCTTGTCTCTATGATTTTTATATGTGTTTTTCTTGATTCTTGGGATTTTTTTTTTTTTTTTGCTATTCGTTCTTTAACCATCAGCACATAATAGATCAAATGGAGACGGAGGAGATTGTGATGCCATAGCTTTTATGGGGAGCAAACTTTTGAGGATAGGAATTATGGGGCTTCTTATTAGCCACTCCAATTGATTCTTTATTAATTCTTCAGTTGTTGTCTCAAATAACCTACCTCCAATTAGATGAAAGGGGCAAATTTAATTTGTATACAAAATTTGACTCGAGATATCACTTGATATAAACAAGTGAAAAAGTTAGATATCTTTATTAACCACTCCAATTAATTCTGGGGCTCCTTATTAACCACTCCAATTAATCCTTTATTAATTCTTCAGTTGTAGTCTCAAATAACCTACCTCCAATTAGATCAAAGGGGCAAATTTAATTTGCATATGAAATTTAACTTGAAATATCACATCACTTGATATAAACAAGTGAAAAAGTTAGATTTCTTTATTAACCACTCCAATTAATTCTTTATTAATTCTTCGGTTGTAGTCTCAAATAACCTACCTCCAATTAGATCAAAGGGGTAGTTTATTTTGCATACGAAATTCGACTCGAGATAAACAAGTGAAAATGTTAGATATATTGAGTGTAAATAACAAGCACGTTTGACTCCTTGATGGTTCCTTATTTCCATAGCTTCTTACAAACGAATCTACAATCAACATGAAAATTCAAGTACTAGCCAAGTGACAATTAAGCGTAGCATACTATATATGTATGTCTTGCTGCAGATGATGTACAACTTCAACATATTGCCTAATTCTCCCTGCTTTTTCTTTTTTAAAATAAAAAATTTAATGTAACGAGCTATAAGCAAATAATCATTTTCTTTTTTCCTAAAGGGAAAGAAATGGTCACACATCCACAAGGTACAAATTTAGTCGTCTTCTCATGCATGCCTTAATTGATGGTTCATGTGCAGTTACAATCGCATAGTTGGTCCTCAAAAGTGACATCTCATATTTTTTTCCATGAAAAGGCCAAAATTAAAAGACCCGTGAAAAGACTTTTGCCCATTTCTCAAGTTGATGAACTAGGATATTCCTAGTCCTCAAATCACAAAAAAAGGTAAAGAAAAAAGAAGAAAAAATCAACCACCGGTTCAAACTGATGGAACCTCTTTTGGCTTAATGCAGGAACTTGCTCGTGGAGCTACAGGAGTAGAAATTGGAGTACATATGTAGAGAAGCAAGTGGTTACACGGATGCTTTGGCATTGCTTGGAAAGGAAGCAACATTTGCTTCGCACTTTGTTTATTGTTCCTCTGTTCCAAATGTGTTTAAAAAAACTTTTGTATTCCGCTGGGAGCATTTATATTTTAGACAATACAACTTGTTTTTTTTGCATTTTGTTTTGTTCAATATCCAATGAAAGAACAGTCCTCCATCAAAAGCTTGTCTCTATGATTTTTATATGTGTTTTTCTTGATTCTTGGGATTTTATTTTTTTTTTTGCTATTCGTTCTTTGACCATCAGCACGTAACAGATCAAATAGAGTCGGAGGACATTGTGATGCCATAGCTTTTATGGGGAGCAAACTTTTGAGGATATGAATTATGGGGCTTCTTATTAGCCACTCCAATTGATTCTTTATTAATTCTTCAGTTGTTGTCTCAAATAACCTACCTCCAATTAGATGAAAGGGGCAAATTTAATTTGCATACAAAATTTGACTCGAGATATCACCTGATATAAACAAGTGAAAAAGTTAGATATCTTTATTAACCACTCCAATTAATTCTGGGGCTCCTTATTAACCACTCCAATTAATCCTTTATTAATTCTTCAGTTGTAGTCTCAAATAACCTACCTCCAATTAGATCAAAGGGGCAAATTTAATTTGCATATGAAATTTAACTTGAAATATCACATCACTTGATATAAACAAGTGAAAAAGTTAGATTTATTTATTAACCACTCCAATTAATTGTGGGGCTTCTTATTAACCACTCCAATTAATTCTTTATTAATTCTTCGGTTGTAGTCTCAAATAACCTACCTCTAATTAGATCAAAGGAGCAGTTTAATTTGCATACGAAATTCGACTCGAGATAAACAAGTGAAAATGTTAGATATCTTGAGCGTAAATAACAAGCACGTTTGACTCCTTGATGGTTCCTTATTTCCATAGCTTCTTACAAACGAATCTACAATCAACTTGAAAATTCAAGTACTAGCCAAGTGACAGTTAAGCGTAGCATACTATATATGTATGTCTTGCTGCAGATGTTGTACAACTTCAACATATTGCCTAAATCTCCCTGCTTTTTCTTTTTTAAAATAAAAAATTTAATGTAACGAGTTATAAGCAAATAATCATTTTCTTTTTTCCTAAAGGGAAAGAAATGGTCACACATCCACAAGGTACAAATTTAGTCGTCTTCTCATGCATGCCTTAATTGATGGTTCATGTGCAGTTACAATCGCATAGTTGGTCCTCAAAAGTGACATCTCATGTTTTTTCCACAAAAAGGCCAAAATTAAAAGACTCGTGAAAAGACTTCTGCCCATTTCTCAAGTTGATGAACTGGGATATTCCTAGTCCTCAAATCACAAAAAGGTAAAGAAAAAAGAAGAAAAAATCAACCACCGGTTCAAACTGATGGAACCTCTTTTGGTTGAATGCAGGAACTTGCTCGTGGAGCTGCAGGAGTAGAAATTGGAGTACATATGCAAAGAAGCAAGTGGTTACATAGATGCTATGGCCCTTCTTGGAAAGGAGCAAAATCTGCTTCGCACTTTGTTAATTGTTCCTCTGTTCTAGATATGTTTTAAAAAAACTTTTGTATTCCGCTGGGAGCATTTATATTTTAGACAATACAACTTGATGTGTTCCATTTTATTTTGTTCAATATCCAGTGAAAGAACAGTTCTCTATCAAAAGCTTGTCTCTATGATTTTTATATGTGTTTTTCTTTATTCATGGGATTTTTTTTTTTTTTTGCTATTCGTTCTTTGACCATCAGCACGTAACAGATCAAATAGAGTCGGAGGAGATTGTGATGCCATAGCTTTTATGGGGAGCAAATTTTGAGGATAGGAATTATGGGGCTTCTTATTAGCCACTCCAATTGATTCTTTATTAATTCTTCAGTTGTTGTCTCAAATAACCTACCTCCAATTAGATCAAAGGGGTAAATTTAATTTGCATACGAAATTCGACTCGAGATATCACCTGATATAAACAAGTGAAAAAGTTAGATATCTTTATTAACCACTCCAAGTAATTCTAGGGCTCCTTATTAACCACTCCAATTAATTCTTTATTAATTCTTCAGTTGTAGTCTCAAATAACCTACCTCCAATTAGATCAAAGGGGCAAATTTAATTTGCATGAGAAATTTAACTCGAAATATCACATCACCTGATATAAACAAGTGAAAAAGTTAGATTTCTTTATTAACCACTCCAATTAATTGTGGGGCTTCTTATTAACCACTCCAATTATTTCTTTATTAATTCTTCGGTTGTAGTCTCAAATAACCTACCTCCAATTAGATCAAAGGAGCAGTTTAATTTGCATACGAAATTCGACTCGAGATAAACAAGTGAAAAGTTAGATATCTTGAGCGTAAATAACAAGCACGTTTGACTCCTTGATGGTTCATTATTTCCATGGCTTCTTACAAACGAATCTACAATCAACATGAAAATTCAAGTACTGGCCAAGTGACAATTAAGAGTAACATACTATATATGTATGTCTTGCTGTAGATGTTGTACAACTTCAACATATTGCCTAAGTGTCCTTGCTTTTTTTTTTTAAATAAAAAAATTTAATGTAAGGATTTATAAGCAAATAATCATTTTCTTTTTTCCAAAAGGGAAAGAAATGGTCACACATCCACAAGGTAAAAATTTAGTCATCTTCTCATGCTTGCCTTAATTGATGGTTCATGTGCAGTTTCAATCGCATAGTTGGTTCTCAAAAGTGACATCTCATATTTTTTCCATGGAAAGGCCAAAATTAAAAGACCCGTGAAAAGACTTCTGCCCATTTTTCAAGTTGATGAACTGGGATATTCCTAGTCCTCAAATCACAAAAAAGGTAAAGAAAAAAGAAGAAAAAATCATCCACCGGTTCAAACTGATGGAACCTCTTTTGGCCGAATGCAGGAACTTGCTCGTGGAGCTGCAGGAGTAGAAATTGGAGTACATATGCAGAGAAGCAAGTGGTTACCTAGATGCTTTGGCCCTGCTTGGAAAGGAGCAACATCTGCTTCGCACTTTGTTAATTGTTACTCTATTCCACATATGTTTAAAAAAACTTTTGTATTCCGTTGGGAGCATTTATATTTTAGACAATACAACTTGATTTGTTCCATTTTATTTTGTTCAATATCCAGTGAGAGAACAGTCCTCCATCAAAAGCTTGTTTCTATGATTTTTATATGTGTTTTTCTTGATTCTTGAGATTTTTTTTTCCCATAAAGTTTCGTAAATCATTATCCAATTTTTTTAACTATTGTGTTTTTTCTTCTTAATTTATTCCTTTGGTTTACGCGAAGCTGCCAGCTTCTCTGATCCAATTTAATTTCTGACCGACATCTTATCATTTTCCTTTCACTGTGTATCTTAACCAAATTCTATTCTTGTAAAATGATGGTTGGGACATGATGAACAAATCGAACCCGTTCACCTTTAAGATAGAGAAAGCATGCAATAGGACAATTAAGAGTTATTCTAAGATTTGAATAATCTTTTTACCTTGAGATATATATTCATTTAATTCATAAAATTTTATTGACTCGTTATAAAATGTTATTGATTTTTTTTTTTTCACGGTTGGAAGCAAATTTCTTTTCCAATGGAAATTATTCTAACTTGTTATTACTACTAGGTGAACACACATAGATGGTTGCACAATCAAGATGAATTAAAAGGCGTGGAGTAATCAACGCATCAAATCAAGATAATGAAATCCGCAATGTAAAGCAGAATAGTATTAAAGTAAAGACTGTTAAAGTGAAGTGTGGGAAAAAAAAGGCGTGGAGTAAAGACTTGTTGCTCCGCCTCTTTTAGCTGAGACTCGTTTTTTTAATTCATATGCGTGCTGGGTTTGAATGAGTTGATATGGCTGACTTCGAGTGTTTCTTGTTGATTTCTTTGGGTCTAGATCGAATTTGAGTTCCTAAAAGATCAAAATGCTTCGCCCTCCTTCATCCGTGCTCACCACGTGTTTGATATAATACCTCAGGTAGTGTTGTTCTAAAATGAGACCAAGGCTTTGTTTGCTTTTGTGAAAGCATATCTTAGATCTATTTGAAGTGCTTTCATCAACTTGAGATGTCCTCTGATCTATGTAGGTTGAACTCAACACCAAAATGTCGGTTCATCGGAATGCCATATCACTTTTGTCGATCGCATAAGACTTGCTCGGTGAAATGTTTCTGACAAGTGTTTAAGAAATGACTTCTACTTCTGTTCGAAGATGTAGGCACTTCTTGATGCAATTTGTCCGGTCATTAGTTGTTAAGCTTGATTTTCATGAACGATGAAGCCATTGCATCCGTGCATCTTGTTCGAGATATGCTGTGTCTTTTCCATTGAATGTGACGAATGGCCAGCCGACGGCATGTAGCTGTCGGGAGTGAATTTGTTTTTCTGGTAACTAGTCGGGGTGATGATAAGTGATGGCCCGGTGGTGTGAGATTGATATGTGGTAAGCGATGAACGGCCGTGGTCGGAGATGAATATACATAACGCGGCCGATGTTGGAGTCCGGTCGCCGTGGGTGCTAGGCGTCTGATATGTGACTTGGATTTATCTCACTTGTTTGTTTGGTTTTGGGCCTGGGCTAGCCTAAATAGGGTTGGAGGCCCGGCCTCGGATTGGGCTGGCCGAAATAGGAAAAATGGACTAGGCCTTGGGTAAGATGAGAGGAAATCAAAGTTGGGTTTAAGTTTTACATTAAGGCCTTGGGGGTCTGGGCCTTATGTGGACGGGGCTCAACGCAGAGCCCGATCCGCTGAGGCCGTGCTCAAGAGCCTGGCCTGGGTCCCAATTTTCAAAATTAGAAATAATAAAATAATAAAAAAATATTAAAAATTAAAAATAGTTGAAAATGATTAAGAAAAAAAAAAAAAATCAGTAAATAGTTTAGAAAGAGGCCTTAATTAGTTTGTTTTATTTCAAAGCTAGATGTTGCTTTAGTTTTATATAGTTTGCATAAACTTTAACTGAGGGGTTTTTAGTAAATACTTTTGATTTAGCTTAGGCTTAAAAGGTTAATCTTTTGGACAAGCAATTGAACTCAATTTGAATTCAACTCATAGGGGACCATGGATGCGTTTGGGAAAGCTTTTGGGAAAAGCCTTTAAGGAAATGCAAAGGCCTTTGGTCTAAAGGGTTTTGATGAAATGCAAAAACTGTTTGGTAAACTATAATTGAAAAGCGCCTTAAGAAGCAACTTTGGGGAAATGCTGTTTGGTAAACACATATTTGGGAAGTCCTTTAGCGCGATCAATTTAAGTTTTTAATTTTTATTTTTTTAAATTGAAAACAAAAATAATGACTTATATATATATATATATTTATATTTACACTGAGATGTATATATAAAAGAGATATATTAACAAAAATAATGACTTTATATATATATATATATATATATATATATATATATGCACTGAGATGTATATATAAAAAAGATATATTAACAAAAATAATGACTTTTTTTAATATATATTTGCACTGAGATGTATGTATAAAAAAAGATATATGAACAAAAATAATGACTTTTTTTTTTTTTTTATATATATTTGCACCGAGATGCATATATAAAAGAGATATACTAATAAATTCAATGACTTTATATATATAAATATATATATATATATTTTGCATAGAGATGTATATATAAAAGAGATATATTAACAAAAATAATGACTTATATATATATATATATATATATATATTATATTTGCACTGAGATGTATATATAAAAAAGATATATTAACAAATTTAATGACTTTTTTTATTATATATATTTGCACTAAGAAGTATATATAAAAGAGATATATTAACAAATTCAATGATTTTTTATTATTATATATTTTTGCACTGAGATGTATATATAAAAGATATATATTAACAAATTCATAAGTTAAGAAATACATCAAAGTGGACTTTTTCTCAATTAAAAAGAAAGAGTAATTTCATTACAATAAACATGATTACATATGCATCGAAGAAAGAAATATGTTTTTATTGAAAATTACAAACATCCTTAAGTATTTACTAAACTCATTGCTATTTGATTACGTAAACACGCCATGTCAGAAGATAAATTGTCATTTGAAGTACCAGCCCCCTCATTTGTGTGATCAAGGTCAATTGAATATCCATAATTGGGATCCAAATCTGCTCTTGCAAAATGTCTATCATTGGCGGCGTTTCGTCGTATATAATTATGCAAAGTCATTGCTACTATAACAATTTTTACTTGCTTTTCAAATGAAAAACTTGGCATATGCTTTAGAATCTTCCACTTCTTCTTCAAGACACCAAAAGCTCGCTCAATTTCTGATCGCAGCGAGGAATGGGCACGATTGAATACCTCTCGATAGCCTATAGGGACAGGATCTTGTTGAAATTATGGCAAATGATATCTAACTTCTTTGTACAGTCCCAAATAAGCCATCGGATTTGGATATCCAGCATCTACTAAATAATATTTACCTGCACAAATATAATATAAATTTAATCAACATAGACCACATTAATACATATTAATGTACAAAAACCATTAATTAACAAACCTGGAGGAGGATGAGGAAATTGCACATCACATCTCCCTAAAGCTTCATAGAAAATGCGAGTATCATGGGCTTGGCCCTCCCAACCAGCCCAAAAATAAGTGAATTCCATATTAAAATTACACACCGCTAAGATATTTTGAGTCGGTGTACATTTTCGACCAATAAAACGAATTTGATCTTTTACAGGTTGGATCAAATCTTTTCCCATTTCACATACTTTATCTAATACTAAGCTAAAGTACCTACTTACGGTTTCCCCAGAACGTTGAAAACGCTCTTGTATAAACCAATTACCTATACCATGTCCTAAAATATGAAGAAATATTCCAAGCATTTCTGTAACATCAATATTTCTAGTTCCTTCAAGATTATAACTTGTTACTAAATCATGTATTAAATTATTAAATATAATCCTATCCATTCTAAACATTTGATAACACCTTATCGGATTAGCATCTTCATCCATCAACTCTCCTACCCATGCATTTCCTTTATATGATGATGTCCTACAAGGTTTTTTGTCACTATATATTGCCTGATAAGTGATTGCAGCTTGAGTAATTTCCAAAAGTTGTCAATATTCCTTGTCCTCTTTTTCATGAATTTCTCTTTCAGGAGAGTCATCCATATCTGTTTAAAGTAATAAAACAATAAGAAAAGTGATGGGTAATCATCCATCAATGAAACAGTTATCATCCATAATATATATGCAAACTCCATCCAATCAAAAGAACACAAATTAAAAACACAAGTCTCAAAAATATAATTAAAAAAAGAGTTTACAAGTAGTGCAAATCTGTCACGCCCCGACCCTCAAGCACGCACACATCCCTTACTTTTGGTCGATTTAAAAATGCGATATCCCAGGACTATGTATTGTCGACCCTTTCATTTATATATGCACATGCGGAAACAGTTATAATTCCCTAGACAATAAAGCAATGGGATAGAAAAGTATGCCATATATTTTTCTTACTGAAAATTCACAACTACATCTTTTTACATGCAAACAAGGTCTGACAAGACAGGATAGGATTTCGGTCCTCATTCGGGTCGTACTCGACGTCATACTCGGGGTCCTCCTCCACGTGCTCCTCTTTGGGTTCCTCAACAGGGATCTCCTCATCAAATTCATGCTCCTTAGGCTCCTCATCCAGGTCCTGAAATGGTTATTTAATAACCACTGAGACCACGTCTCAGCAAGTTCTACTTCCTAAGACCCGATTAGTAAACTAATACACCTTAGGGCTGCCTATGCACAACATGAGTTAGAAGATTTACCTTGGCCTCAGATTCCACCTGCATATTAGTACAGATCAAATAGGCACACAAGCAATCACATCACAGATCGAAGCATCGATCTAATCGACTTAGTTGATTTCACATCAGGAAGACCACTCACGATCATCTCCCTTCAATCATTCAATTCACAACATCAAACCAAGGCAATGAGTCACATCAAGACACTCTCAGATCGAATCATCGATCAATCGACCTAGTCGATTACATGTCATCACGACCCACACTTGGTCGGCACATTCCATACTATCTATAAAGTCCTATCAAATCAGGACTGCTCACCCAAAACTGACAATTAGATAGTATAACTCGCTCAAAGCTGATAATAGAGTATACTGCTCACCCAAAGTTGACATATCGCCTGTAGGTCGATATAGTATACTGGTATACTGCTCACCCAAAGCTGACATATCGCCCGAAGGCCGATATAGTATACCATATGCTCGCCCAAAGCTGATAATAAAGTATACTACTCACCCAAAGCTGACATATCGCCTATAGGTCGATATAGTATACTGGTATACTACTCACCCAAAGCTGACATATCGCCCGAAGGCCGATATAGTATACCCCCAATTCTCACCAAAAGCTGCCAACCATACTTTTATAGTATGTCGGAATAATCATTTAATCAAATCACCATTTTTATCCTTTCTAGTAAAAATACCCGTGCGTGGGCACACGGTCGACCTTAGCCAAAATAATATAATTTCCTTTCCACAAATCCCACCATTATCTGTAGTCCACCAAAACACTTTTGGTGCTGTTAACCGACACCTGGTTATTTTCCAATTAATAATCAAAGATTATTCCATTAAAGAATAATTTTCAATTTCACAAATAATTCAATTCAGCACAAAATAAAGCTCAATTAAATAAACGAACTGCGCCATGACTATCGCATGAAATTTCGGTCGCTGGCTATCTCAGCCTTAATTTCCGAAAATAAATAAATAATTAATTAATTTCGAAAATTAATTAATAAATATTAAAAATTCAATTTATCTTAAAATAAAGCCCAATTAAATAAACGGACTTCACCACGGTCATCAGCAAAATTTTCCGGTTCTGGACCATCTTAGTTGAATTTCCGGGAAATAAATAAATAATTAATTAATTTCGAAAATTAATATTTAATTCCTAAAAATACCACCTAGGCCCGATTTGCTTAATTAACACCCGATAAGGGACGGGAAAAATCCCAAGAAACATCCAATAAATACTATAGGCAATTCCCTATCTAATTACACTAACCAAACAACTAACATGCAATGTAATTAACTAATAATCACTAATCAATTATAATCTAACAACCTAATTACAAAATTAACACTAATCAACCTTTAAGTATAATTAGCGCACTAATAAGGCATTAGTGAGTAAAACTCACTCAAAACGACGGACTCGACGCGAGGATTGACTTTCCTCAAAGCGGGCTGAGCATCCGGGCTTGGGAAAATGGCCAAAACGGGCCAAAACCCTCTGCGATACCCATTTTATGCACTCACTGATCGCTGCTGGAAGGGGTAGATTTGGGGCCGGTTGAGGCGGCCAAGGGCGGCTAGGGTCCGGTGGAGCTCCGGTGGTTGATGCGGCTACGCATGGTGGCCGGAGGTGGCTGAATCGTGGCTTGTGCTGGCCAAAATGGAGCTGAACAGAGGCGGAATAGGGGTTGGACAGCAGCTCTGGAACAGCGAGCTGGGCGAGAGGGAGACCGAGTTGAGCGGAGCAGCGGCGGAGCGCACGGCGTCGCGCAGGCGGCGATGCGGCAGCTCCGGTCCAGTAACGCCAGCTGCTGCCCCAACTCCAGTGTCCTCCCAGATCTGGAACCTCGAGCAGCGAACGGAGGGGAAGACAGAGGTGCCGACGGCGGCTGGAATGGGTGAGGGAGAGGCGGAGATGAACGATGGAGCGGCGGAGCAGGTGATGCGCCGGCGAGGACGGCTTGCGGCGTGAGGCGGTGCGGAGTAACAACGGCAAGCTGCTGTCTCTATTTTCTGCTTCTGCTCGCTCGAACCACCCAAGAAGGAGAGGAAGAGAGATGCCGAGCGGATGAGGGAGAGAGATAAGGATAAGAGAGAGAGAGAGAGAGAGAGAGAGAGAGAGAGAGAGAGAATAAGTTTGAAAAGTCAAAAAGGTGGGGAAGCAAAGTTGAAGACAGCAAGAGGCCAGTCGGTGGAGGGGTTCACTCACGAGGGAAAAGAGAGGGAGAGAGAGAGAAAAAGAAAAAGAAAGAAAGAAAGAAGGAAAGAGAAACTTGTGGGAAAAAAATAGGGGAAAAGTGTTTGGCCAAATAGGGAAAGGGAAATGAGATTAATTTCAAAAGAAAGAATTTTCTCAAATAGAAAATTCTTGATCCAATTTCTTTTGAACAAGCTCAATTAATCCCAAAGGAAATTCCAAACTAGAATTCTTGATTTCCCCTTTTTCATTTCTGCATCCAATTTCCCTCTTGAATTTCTCTCAAAAGATTTTCATAAAATCAATTGATGTCTCTCTCATCAAATTGATTACTTTCCTCATCCAAAGATTCCTCATGTTTCCCAATTTCACAATCCTTGGCTTCAACCGAACAAAAGCGGCCCTATTATCCAGTCGAAATTAGGACCCGAAAATCTGGATGTCACAAAATCACCAATCCAAAATAAGTTTCACATTACAACATAGATTAATATGAAAAGCTCAAACAAGTAACTAGCATCCTAGCGACGACTATTATGCTCCTCCAACTTATACTTCAGCCACTCGACTTTCTCTTCATCTCCATCCAAATTCATAAAAATTTGCCAATTGTCTTTCTTTTTAGAAAGATGAGAGAGTGCAAAGAAGAACAATTTTCTGTCTTCCTTAATCTCAGGAATGGCTTTCAACGTTTGCATAATTTCTTTGTAAGGGTCAAATTCCCTTGCAACCGATGTTGCATTGCTCATACTTTCAACTGCTAAACAAAGTCTGTCAATTTGCGATGCTAACTTAACAGGTTTGGTCAATTTTTTCTCTCTTTCCTCGAGCTTCCTTCGTGGAACTTTGTATCGTTCTTTTATTGCTCTTACTTTGACTTGGTTGGGCATTTGTTTCACCTACATCACACTCTAAAGTATCATCAGTAGATCCTGCACAATTACCAATATCAGCTTGTGTGGCCTCAAGATTCTCAGTATTGCATAAATCTTGTGTAGGATTCCTGGTAACACTTCCAGTGGCAACCGTACCCTGGAACATTCTGTCCAACAAAACTTCCATATCTAGATGTATGCCTTTCGTTCGAAATACTTTAAGCTTATGATTGGCCTGTTATAATAAGATATTTTCATGAGTTATATCACAAAAGATGAACTTACAAAAAAAAAATGTGGCAAAAAAAAGATAACCACCTGAATCTTTCTCTCCCACCATTCATCACTTGCATCAATGGTTTTCTTCCTTGGATCTCATCCTAGTCCTGTTTCCTTTTAAACCAATTGCTTCCATCTTTTCCATTCTTCCTTTAGATTATCCCACTTACTCTTCATTTGATTTTTATCGTATTTTTTGCCCCTTAGCTCCTCAAACTTGGTAATTATAGCTGTCCATCCGTCTCTATTGTTGTCGCAGGATGATTGCCTTTTTCAATTTGTTCAATGCACAATCAACAAAACGTTTCCACATCTTCCGGGCTCCAATGTGCCTTCTCTTTTGATGAACTCACCATCTTCCAATAAAATAAACACGAACACATTTGAAAAATGAAAACAAATGAGATTAACTACGACCCAATTCCCTATAGATGAATGAACACGTATGTATATAGATAGAACTATGCATAGCACAGAAAAATATACAGAATTTGGCCATGATGTTTGTTGTGTCTCTCAGCATAAGCCTAGATATTTAATATGCATTTGTGCTTAAAGTACATTCTGAACAGGCAGCTCTTCAAGTTTACACTATATTTCTGAGGTGCTTGGTCAACAGACCTCTTCTTTTAGTTCAATTGGCATCGTCCTTCATGTTTTCTTTGCAAATAATGATTTTCTGGCCTGTATTTGATGTAATCAATGAACGATATAGCCATAGAAAATGCACCTTAAAGGAAAAAGAGAGGGAAGAGAAGGTAAATCTATTGCTGGTGTAATGGTTATTCAGTCTGCTAAATGAATATGAAGAAAATGATTGTTGGAGTAACACATTAAAAGGTGAGTAGATTTAAAACGCCAAAGACTGCTGTCTTATTTGTCAAAGAAAAAGAGAGTATAAGATATCTATTGCCATCCATTGTTTGGGCTTCATATTCCAGTCAAAGTGGTGATATAGCAAAACAAAACCGGACACTGAGACACATGAATATTTCTGTTAAAAATGAATGGTCAAGTAACTTGAAGAAACTGGCCGTCTTTTTTGTTAAATTGTGTGAAATCTAAAGAAGACCGCATACGATTGTTCAACTTGCAAAATGCTGTTGTGATAGTGAGAGAACTATTAATGGTACATGCTAGACCATTTCAAGATTGGTCCCTGCATAAGCTTGGGGGACAACGCCTCTGATGTGTGTGTGTGTGTGTGTGTGTCCTTCAAACACCCTAGCACAAAGAAGCCAAGGAGATAGAGAGAGGTAGTGGCAAAGAGAGTGAGAACTGAGAACAGAGAGGAAAAGATGAGCTTATCTTTCTGTTTCTTGTTTCTTTTTCTTTAGGCTTTTGGGGGATTTTTCACTAGATGGTGAAAGGGGTTGAGAGTGAAAAGCTTAAAAGGGATATTTACTTCATGTGCTCTGTTTCCATGTCTATGTGATCTCTCTCTCTCCCTCTGCAGTCGACCCCATATTTGATATTAGGATGAAGCCTTGACTTGAGCATTGTGCAAGTGTTTCTTTTGAGCCATGGCCAAAACTGAACTTGGCACAACTCCGCAAATTGAATCACTTGTTTTTGGTCCAAAGATCAAATTCTTACCACTAATGTTTCAAGTTTGTCTGTTATAATTTCAAATCATGGATTTTGGAAGGAACTAGAGCAAAACATCCATTATAATTGAAGCAAAACGTTGTTATTTTAGCTGAGTTGATGTATCTATCACATACACATGATATCTATGGTATACACATGTTCTGGGGTAGTTTGAAAGGGAGGTTATTTTTATAATGCTGATAACCAATTTCGTGTTTTTTTCTTTTTCAGGATCGTCCAAAAAGTGGGCTGGGGTTATTTTCTTGTGTTATAAGTTCTTATTTTTTCTTTTGGTTTTCTTTTCGTTTGCACTTGCTATGAAGCGTGGGTTCTAATTATAAAGAGAGATCTAATTCCTCAAACAAACAAAATAAAACACTCAACTTTAGGTCTAATTCTAATTTTACCCTGTACTTCATTACTAAAATTGCAATTCAATAATCCGTAAGATAAATGATCATGAGATTTAAAATAACTATATTACTAAATTTGATTTTGAGATAGACTTGTGCATAATAGCTACTCACAACAAACAACAAACAGCTACAAAGATATAGCCAGCACTGTCCAACCTGTTTTGATTAAACCCTTCCGCTATATATACTCATCAAGCATGGCATCAAAAGTATCATTCACGAAATCACCACACACTTAACAATCACAACTAGAAAAAAGCATAATAAGAAGGAATCGAATCAAAAGAACCTGGATTTAGGGTGAGACGAGCAAGTACGTCGACTTGATGCAGTGAAGAAAGTAGACACCAATAGAGAGGCGAGCACTGGGAACTAATGAGCGAAGACGGAAGATGACCAAGTGGTGACCAAATAGTCGAGCAATAAAAGCAGTGACACCAAAGGCGCGGCGCAACGAAACCAGACGCGTATTCCACAGAGCAGTGACACCAAAGGCGCAACAGCGCAGCGAAACCAGAGGTGTATTCCACAGAGCAGCGACACCAAAGGCGTGGCGCAGCGAAACTAGAGGCGTATTCCACAGAGTAGCGACACCAAAGGCGCGGGGCAGCGAAACCAGAAGCGTATTCCACAGAGCAGCGACACTAAAGGCCTAGCGCAGCGAAACCAGAGGCGTATTCCACAGAGAAGCAACACCAAAGGCATGACGCAGCGAAACCAGAAGAGTAGCAACACCAAAGACGCAGCGAAACCAGAGGCGCAACGAAACTAGAGGCGTATTCCACAGGAGTAACGAGAAGATGGCTTTCGGGTTGTATGGGGGAGCTTGGTTTGATGACGATTCTTGGTGCGTGCTCATGGATTTGAGAGAGAAGAAGAAGACGAGAATTGCAGGTGGGTCAAGCTCGTGGATTTGAGAGAGAAGAAGAAAATGATAACTTGCGGCTGGGTGAGGAAGGGAAGAGGAAAGCGTGAGTAGATCTAGGGTTTTTTGCTCAAGGGTTAAACTTGGAATTTTGTTAAGTTAAAAGGGCAACAATGGCAATCGAACAAAATTCATTAATGGAGAGAGCCAGCTTACCGAGAATGCTGAAATGCCCAAGGCAGGGGCAGGGGGGACCCTGCCTTGGGCTTTCAGCCTTCAAAAGGCTGACTTTCAGCCAAGGATCTTTACAAAACAAATTGCCAAACACCAATTTTTAGCCCAAAGGGCTTTGGAGGCCTAAAGTGGCTTGGAAATGTCACATCCAAACGCACCCCGTGTCTAGCATGGTTATTTCTATTTTTTGCTTGACTTGTATCGGGTTTACATTTATGCACTAAGATAATTGTACTTCAATATATAGGGTGTTTAAATTCCCGCAATGCACTTCAAAATGTTGATTGTTAATTGCTTTCCTAGACTAGGATAGGATTAGCATTATAAGATAATGAACTCCCTTACAAAAACATTTGCATGATCACCTAGTGGCTTCAAGAACTTTATGATCATGAATGGTACCAAACAATGAATGACCACTTAGATAACACACTTTCAAGTTAGTGGCATCAAAATGGTGCTAATAGAAATGCTAACATGATCAAGTCCCTGACCTCAAGATCATTGGTCGTGTAGGAATCAAGGTGACGCATTCATGTCTCAATTGATTTATAGTCGATTCCAATAAGCTAGTGGCGACTCTCCAACTCACTTAGAAATACTTAGGCTGTGTTAAGAATTTTCAAAATGAAAATGTCATGTGAGGTATGGACTTGAGAGAACCTGTGCCTAAATCAATGGACCGTTTGGCTCGCCTTTTGGGCAATACCCCTAAACTCATTCTCTTTCTGACCACATTAGAAATTTAGGTTGTGACAAGAGCCAAAGAGTTTCCTGACATTGCTTGGATTTGGGTCTTTGAAGTAATTTGTAAATATACTGAACAAATGGAAGATATCTTCCGTGGAAATTTAGAAAGCAATGCGTAATTAGATTCCAGATGCTGCCCATATATTAGTTTTGACGCTGTAATTGAAGCAGCGCAAGTTAGCACTAAAACATCCTATTTCTGCTATTACCCGCATTTAAGTCTGTGAGTCTATGTTATAATGGTCCGCCGATTTTCAATAAACATAACGGAAGCAAAAGCTTTTAGGTTTAGATGAATGTGCAAAAAAAAAAATGCCACGTTTCTGTTTAATAATAAATCTTGGTGATTCTTATCAAAAGTCATATTCAATGTTTATCTTTGCCAACCTAACTGACTTGTTTTTAATAAGATTAATCGTGTGTAGAGGTTGTGCCACTTAAGGTTACATGAAGATGTTGATTTTAGTAATGAAGCGAGAATGAAAAATATAACTTTTTTTCTTTTTGGCTTGGTTTGTAGTAGACAGAGCGCGTCCCAACTATTCAGAGTGTTTGATTTGATAACCTGACATTAAACAAGAAGAATGAGGATAGTCGGTTTGACTGGTGGAATTACATCTGGGAAGGGTACAGTCTCCATCCTTTTCAAGGCCCATGGTGTCCCTGTTGTTGAAATGGACATTGGCCCCATTTAGTTCAGCTTTCCCAAGGGGCTTTGGGCCCCCAAAACCCCTTTGGAAAAATATTGTGTTTGGCAACCATTTTCATAAGCTCCTTGGGCAAATATCAGCATTCCAAATGCTGAAAGCCTAGTGTAGCTCCGGACCAGCTTTGAGCATTTAGCATTTGCGGAAGGCAAGTAACTGTTCATCACTGTTACTATTCATCTTCTTCTCATTCGCCTTCGTCTTCCTCACCGGCTGGGAGTTCAGCTTCTCCGGCGGCCACCATCGCCGCGTGGAGGTTGCGTGTCCCCAGTGACCACCGCTGGGGGTGGCGCGACCCGCGACCCAAGTGGAGTCGCCTGGCGCACGCGAGCCAGGGGATGTTGCCTGAGGTCTCGCGGGACCAGGCGACGTCGCCTGAGGTCTTGTGCGACTAGGCGACGCCACCTGAGGTCGCGTCGACCTTAGCCAGCGTCGCTTGGTCGCTGGAGACCAGGTGAGGCCAGATCTAGCCTCCGCGACCTTTGGCTGCCAGATCTAGTGGTCCGGCCGCCAAATCTAGCCGTTCGGCAGTTGGCCAGCGATTGGCCGGCAGTTCGCTGGTGGTTGGTTGGCCGTCGGAATTTGATTTCCAGACTTAAAAAGATAAAAAATAACAAAAGCTAATTACACATGTGAATTTTGCCAAACTGTGTTTATGCTAAGTTGCCTTTCAATGCTATAATTTACCAAATGGTGTAATTGTTGCTCGTGTATTTTTTTTGTGGATGCTTACGTTATGATTATTGGTCCTATTGATTTCTTTGCCTAGTTAAGGTTTACTTTATATTACTCAAGAATGTTCCCTTGTTTTGGTCTATTACAATGATCTTTGAAAAGGATGTTTTGAGAGTTTTCCTGAAGTAGATGACTGTAAATCAGTCACGATAAATCAAATTCTTTCTAGATATATGAAAGCAAGGGGATGGTAGATGGTTTATTTTACATTCGTTGAGCATGTATACTATTGATTTCTTTCCTTCTTTAAGAGAAATATGAAAAGCGAGGGGATGTTCTTGAAGTTGGAATCTCCAACAAGGAGAAACATTGTGCAAACTCGAGAGTGCTGTTCTTTGAAAGATCTCGCTTTCTTGATCGACTGGGTAAATGATGCTTTTGTTATTGGCTAAATATACTCATGATTTCCCTTTATGAGACGATAGAGTATGGCCGCCTTAAAACCATAGAATGTAACAATGGGCAGATAGTTTCGCTTAAGAGTGCACATAAAATGCTGCAGGGAGTTATTCTTGTTCTAGCAAGTTTCAACGATTGTGTTGATCAGGTAGTGAGGATGGCATCTTGCCACTTTACAAGACATGAGGACTGCATTTTCCTTCTTGGAATTCTTGAATTCCCTGTTGTGCTTGCAGGATGTATTAAAGAAAGGGACAGGCGAATGGAAATAAGTTGTTGCTGTGTTTGGGGAGGAGACTCTACAAGCTGATGAAGAAGTTGATAGGCCAAAGTTGGGGCAAATTGTCTTTTCTGATCCTGTAAAGCGTCAAGTTTTGAATAGGTAATGGTAAATCTGAACTAAACTTGCAGTACTAGTTCTAGCTTCAAAATGGGGATCGAAGCATGCTGAACCCAACAACAAACTTACCATGCATAAGTAAAGATGCATACGATTCTGTTTGACCAGAGAAATTTCTTGCTCTGATGAAACAGGGGATAAATTCTAATATTGGAGTTCTTTTAAACCCGTCATGGATGTAGTCGTTGTCTGCAATTTGTGATATCAGTCTGAAATTTTTCCACCTTCATTGCCTTGATCATAGCTGAGTTATGATGCATCAACAGTTGCATCGAACTTCAAGATAAGAAACCTTATAATCTTTTAATTTCCTGAATCTTTCTGTGATTTCTTATTTTAGGCTGCTGGCTTCTAGCATATCATCCGGCATCTTCTGTGAAATTTTAAAACTTCGGTTGAAAGGACATAAAGGTTATTGTTCTTGACATCCCATTGTTGTTCGAGGCGAAGATGGATAAGTGGACAAAGCCCATCGTTGTTGTCTGGGTCAATCCAGAAACTCAGCTTCGACAGCTTGTGGCAAGAGACAGAACATACAAGAAATATGCTAGGAACAGGATAAATGCTCAGATGCCGTTGGATTTGCAAAGGTCTAAGGCAGACATAGTAATTGGTAACACTGGATCACCAGAGGACTTCAGTAAGCAATTTCAGAAGGCACAGTTCCAAGTCATGAGGCTCTTGACATGGACAAAATTTGCACCCTTTTAAAGGTGATTGTTTATTCAAGCTACAATAGAATGTCCAATTCGTCAATTGCTGTTTAACATCGGAAGTTAGTTGCAAATGTTTTCAGTGCTAAAGCAAATAACTCATTGTAAAATGGGCAGTCCTCATCTTCATTATGAACAGGATGCACATGTTATCTGTGAGTACATCAGCATACACGCATCAATACCCAGATATATTGGGGACTCACATGTGCTAGTTCTCACGACTTGCTTATTATTATCCAACGAGTTTCTCTGTTGAGAAATAATCACAGATATAGTTCATGAATCTAAAATGCTATTGCCTCTGCTTAATCTACTCAAGTTTACATCTCCATTTCATTCACAAGTTCCACTCATTGCCAGATCCTGTTATTGAACTCAATAGATTTGCGTCAACCCCTTGAGTGGGCATATCATTGCTTGATTTGGGTTCTATCGAAGGTACTGATTAAGTCACCATGAATGTTGCGGCTCCAAACCTCTGATGGATTGATGGCTATATCTACTAGGCGTTTCGTGAAATTAGAATTTTGTGTAAGAACTTGATCAACTCCGGGCGATGAATTTATCTGCGGTTTTAAAAGTAAAATAGTCTGTTTGAAGCAGGTGTTTTGGGGTATATGTGCATTGAGGATTGCTTCCTCCAGTCTTTGTTGATTGTCAAAGAGATGTATATGCGTTCAATGTTTGTTTGAAGGTCTTTCTTGACTGAGGAAATATTTATGAATGGTTCATCACCACAATTAGAATCAAGTCCACGCCAGTGAGTATGTGGAATGCCTAATATCCCTATGTTTTTTCCTTTGATCAAGATGACTAATGTCCATCTCTATTAAGTGAAAAGAAGAACTACAAAGTTAACCCACTAATTTAATATCAAAAGTTTGCTTAAGATAAGTTCAATTGCGTCGTCCATTGTATATGTTGTTTACATCATTAGTAAACCCAAGAAAATCTATTTTTCAGTAGGTCGTGTGCATCATTCTGATCGCACAATTACCTTGTTTGGTCTTCTCAATTAATTATGCATTCAAGATATAATTAGAAGTCGTCATTAACATATTATGGGCCGGTTAACCCGAGTGAGATGTGTTTGCAAACCACATATATGAATATGGGATACACTAGATTAATTTGAACCACCACGTCGAGAAAAATACTCAATATCAGTCGCTTGCTTAGCTCCAATCTACCTATAATTTTGAACTAATAGAGCTCTCCTTTCATCACTTTGCCTTTTTAAGGTTGTCAATTTCTCCTAAGAATCAACTCTTTTACTTATATAAAAGCATTTGAGCTTCTATATGGTGAACCACGCAAAAGTACGAGAATTTAAATAAGTTCAACATAGAGAGAGGAGAACCTGGAGGGCATGCTTGTAGCGCTTGAGCTTGCGAAGCTCTCTATCGACGCGGTTGAGCTGGTACTTGCACGCCGCGCCTCCTCCCTCTTTCCACTTGCGAATCGTCACCACCCGCACTGCGCTTTGCGTACACCAGGCTCAGCAACCTCTTCCCGAGCGTGTCTCCGCCTTTTCTCTTCGACGCCGTCCTCTGCCTCCGCAGCCTCTGCCGAGAAGTGGCAGTTGACGGTATGAAGGGATGTGCGTGTAGAGCGAAGCAGCATAGCGTTCGGTGCCCTCAATTACAGAAGAAAATTGAAAAATGAACATAGTATTGCTAAAAAAAAAAAGAGGGGCATATAAGTCCTAAGAAAGTTTTCTCTTAAAAGATTGCGGACGCGGACATTACCCTTCATGGAAAGAAGATTTATATAACGTCTTTGGACGTGCGGACCCCTCAAGTGCCACAATTTTGGCCAAAGGGACACTTAAGTGCCATAACTTTCGAAAGGTACACTTAAGTGCCAAAATCGAAGTAAAAGGATCATTTGAGTGCCAGTCCGGCCAAAATCCGGCCAAAACGACAATGTGGTGTTTTTCCGGTGAAGCGCGCTCAAAACGACGCCGTTTTGCACGCTGACGTGGCCAAAACGGCGTCGTTTTGGATTGACGTGGAAAAAAATAAAATAAAATAAATTTAATTTAATTTAAAATTTAATTTACTTAAAATATTAAAAAATAATAATTTTAAAATTAAATTTAGTCAAAATATTAAAAAAATAATTAAATTTAAAAAAATTTTAAAAACTTTTAAAAACTTTTAAAAATTTTAAAAAAAAAATTAAAAAAAAAAGGCAACTGGGGGAGGTGGTGAGGATCGCCCTCGCCTGCCGCCGCCGCTACCCCGCCGCCGCCGAGAAGGGCCGGCGACGGCGGGGGGAGGGTCGGCCGGGGTCGCCGGGCCCTCGGCCGGGGGTCGGCGACCTTGGCCGAGCCGGCAGCGAGGGCTCACGAGCCCTCGCCGTTGGATTTGGGGGCCTCGCGACCCTCGCCCCAGATCGGGCGAGGGCTCACGAGCCCTCGCCCCGATCCGGCCGGGGTCGCCGGCCCCGGCGGCCGGGCCCGGCGACCCCGGCCAACCCTCCCCGCCGTCGCCGGCCCTTCCCGGCGGCGGGGGGCGGCGGCAACGACGGTTGAGGGCTCTCGGCCGCCTCCCCCAATTCCTTTTTTTTAATTTTTTAAATTTTTTTAAATTTTTTAATTTTTTAAAGTTTTTAAAATTTTAAAATTATTATTATTTTTAAAATATTTTAACTAAATTTAATTTTAAAATTATTATTTTTAAATATTTTAACTAAATTTAATTTTAAATTTAATTTAATTAATTTTTTAATTTTTTTTTACCACGTCAGCCCAAAATGACGTCGTTTTGGCCACGTCAGCGTGCAAAACGACGTCGTTTTGGGCGTACGTTGACGGAAAAACGTCACGTTGGCGTTTTGGCCGAAGTGGCACTCAAATGATCCGTTTTTCTTCGAATGTGACACTTAAGTGTACCTTTGTAAATTATGGCACTTAAGTGTCCTTTTAGCCAAAGTTATGACAGTTGAAGTGTTCTTTTGCCAATGTCTTTGCTTCTAAGATAAAAATGTCTGAAATGCTTCAACGGTGGTCGGATTCCTTACATTGGTAAGAAGACGGATTTGACCCGGAGCAATATATAACTCCGTATATTTCTCCCAACTTGTTGGTAGCTTCAGTTCGGAAGTACTACGCTTTGCAATAATGAAGATGACCTAGCTAATCCATAAGAGTAAACGCAATAAAAGCGACGAAGAAATTTTTTTAATTGGTTATTTTTATTAATTTTATCCATTTTTATTTTTATCTAAACAAAACACGATCTAAAAAAATCAATTTATTTCAGAATTCAAGGACGACTCCCTTAGCTAGGTGAATACAAATCAAATGAAATTCTATTAAATTTATTCCTAACACTTTGCTGCCTGATTGAAACAAGCAGTTTATTATTATCATTATTAGTATTCCTTCATTTCCAGAGCATGCATTTCTGCGGATTTCCCTATCTTCCTCTTTCCTTTCTTGTACTCTTTCGTTTTTTATTGGTTAAGTCTCTCCCTCCATTATTACCTGAACACACAAGCTTTGGTCTGGTCTTTTTCCCTTACTATTCACGACCAAGCTGTTCATCCTTCACCTTAAGCAACAAAAGCACGTCAGCATTTCGCCCGAAAATGACATTTACGAGCTTCATACAGAGGGCTAAACATGCCTTGCTCCACCAATGATCAACTCCAGTCACCACGTGAAGCAACACCAGTCACTTTGAAGTATCGGCCATGACTTGAAATCAAGGGAACCAGAAGCAAGACCAGCGAATCACATGCATATATGACGATCTGAACATGAGATAAACGTATATGCAATCAATTTAAGAAGGACAGCCTCTTGAATATATATGTGATCTCACTCTATTTTCACGAACAACCGGTGATCGGTTCAACCACAGAGCACAGAAGCATCATCAAAGTACTAATTCCGATCTAGATGATTTCAGTGACATTAAAGGACGCTCAGACTACCGTTTTATCCCTAATCAGTACTCGATTTTCAGCTTCAATTACAGCTTACTAAAATAGAGCAATGATGTACATACCTTGGAGATGCAGCCTCTGGCCATGAATGGCGATCGAACACATAACCGGGCTCTTAGAGGCGTTGTCTCGGGTGAAGCTTCGAAGGAAGATTCGAACTCTTTGGATTTCTCTGCCTTAAAACGGACTAGAACAGAGCCAGACGATTCGGGAATGGCAAACGGTGTCCACCTGCAGCCTGAAATCAATGAAGGAAACATATAAGTGAGAGAAAATAGATGAGAGGAGCTCGTATCAATTCATTCTCGGTGGTTTTTGGCGATCTCTGTTCTCTGGTGCGTGAGCTCCGTTTCTGCTGCGAATGAGCTCGAGCGGCTGGGATGGCCAAAAGTGACTGGAGGTGGTGGACGGTGGATTGATGGCGATGGAGAGAAGATCCAGAGGAAAAATGGCCATCGTGTATTGCTTTGCTTCCCGCGTGTGCTCCTTTCTTTGCTCCAACTGTTTCGCTCGTCTCCTCCATCACGTGCGCGTCTGAGCTTTAGAGACGAAAGAGAAGAAGAAAAGAAGAAGAAGAAGAAGAAGAAGAAGAAGCAAAGAAGGAAAGAGGCCGGGCTTGTCTATGACGTCCTTTGGGCTTCAATTCACTTCAATCAGACCTGGGCTGCCCGGATTGGGCCTCACACGTGATGGGCGTATTGGACTGTATAGCCGAACCTAAGGACTTTCCTCTGTATTATTATTATTATTATTATTATTATTATTATTATTATTATTGTTCTTTTTTACCACTATTTATTTCTCAGTTCTTTTTTGCAAAACTACATGCTTAATTTTGCCGGCAAAAATGCAGGTTTTAAGATTAAGTTCTTTCAAACATATGAAGGTAAAGAGCGAGAGAAAAGACAAGCCATGTAATTCTAAAATAGAAAAAGAGATGATTTTTAAATTCAACTAAATGATAGTATGACAAGAGGAATATTGTATGCTCTATCTTTTCGTATTTTTATTACAAACTAAACACACAAAGAGTTACATTTATGATAGTGTCGCATAAGTATTTGACTACATGCATAACTCTTTATTTTTCAGTGGCTTCCCAATCTTTTCCATCCTTTTGCCATTCTCTCGGAGTAGTGCAAGAACCACATGCTCTTCTCATCAATGATCAAGTTTCCTAGCACAATGCCGATAAAAAACCCAACTCCAATGCCAATTAGCACAAATTTCCACTCTGAGTTGAACAAGGACTCTTCGCCAAATTTTTCGTGGGGAGATGGTGGTAATGGTAAGTTATCCCCAACATTTGTGCATTTTTTCGGCAAAGGACTTCCACATAACCCCTCATTCATGGTGAATGAATCGATTGAGAATGTGTTGAACTGACTCCCTTGCGGTATTGGTCCCGACAATTGATTATTAGAGACATTGAAATATGAAAGAAACGTAAGCTGGGCTAGCTTTAGAGGGATCTCTCCGGAGAGCTTGTTTTGAGAAAGATCAAGAGATTCTAGCAATGTCAAATTTGCTAAGGATGGTGGGATGGAACCAGTTAGAACGTTGCTTGAAAGGTTAAGCAAAATAAGTGACTTCAAATCTCCAATGAGATCAGGTATGTGTCCTTCGAATTTGTTATTGGAGAAGTCAATTTGCATAAGTGCAAATGGAACCTTTGAGTGTTCCCTTTCTGTACCTTTATTCATTAATTTCATGTCATAAACCTCAAATTCCATATATACATTGTCAAATGGATCTAGTGCCTGAATTGTCATATATTCCAACCGTTCTTGCCGAGTTATCACTTCCATTGTATGCAAACTCTGCAACAACTTGCAAGGAAGTTTGCCATTGAAACTATTATATGAAAGGTCCATGATATGCATATAGCTGAAGTTAAACTGGCTTTGATATGCTTCGATTGAACCATAGAACTTATTGGATTTCAAGATAACAACTTTCAACTTTGTCAACTCTGATAACCAAAAAGGGAACCCATCGAGAATTTGATTGTGAGCAAGGTTCAAATACTCTAGCTTGGTACAATTCGCCAAAGATCTTGGAGTCGGCCCTTGTAATCGATTCTCTGAGAGGTCTATAATCTCCAACATACAGCCTTTTGGGTAAGCATGAGGAATCATGCCCACAAGTTTATTTTTCCTAAGATTTAGAAATGACAAATAATCCATATTTCCCACACATGAAGGAATTGTGCCATTTAAACTATTGTTGGACAAATCCAGAATGACGAGGAATCTGACACTACAAATAGATTGAATTTCTCCGATGAGGAAGTTGTAGGAGATATTATAGTAATACATTGATGGAGGAGGACTAGGGAGTTTTGTTTTGAGCTGGTTAGAACTAATGTCAAGATCGATCAACTTGGGCAGTGGTAGATTGATCTGCTTATTTTCAAAGCCAGTCAGAAAATTGTGGGAAAGATCCATATAGAACAAGGATTCTCTGCTACCATTCCACATCCACATAGGAACACTCCCTTTGATATTATTGTGTGAAAGATCTATATCCTCTAATCTGCTTGCGTAGGCTAAAAACTTCGGGAACTCATGTAAGTTGCATGAATCTAAACCTAAAATGGAAAGTTTTGGAAGAGTGGCATTGATGTCAGCTTTGCTTGCAAAAGATATGTTGTCGAAGGCCAAATCTAACATTCTCAGTTTCTTGAGTTTGTGTAAATCCACCGTGCCACTCAAATTATTCCAAGAAAGATCAAGAAATTCAAGATCCTTGAGTTCCCATATTGAGCTTGGAATTTTACCTTGCAAATTGTTGTAATAAAGTTGAAGCGAAATCAACTGAGTCAAGTTCTCAAATGAATATGTAATAGGACCGCTTAACTGACAACCTGCCAAACGTAAAAAATACAAGGACGATGAGTTTGGCTATCGATTGAATCTCAACATTTCATTTTTTTTCTTGTTAAAGAACATTGCGATTAGATGAACTATTACCTGCAAGGTGCAAATCGGTGAGTTTCAGCAAGTTGACAAACCAATGCCCAATAACGCCGCTAAAATTATTGTAACTAAGATCTAGATATGATAGATGGGTAAAATTGGCGAAGAAAGTAGGGATTTGACCATGAAATTTATAAGATGATAAATCTAAATGAGTAAGCTGAGAAAGATTGCCCATTGAAGTGGGAAGTGAACTTGAGAAATTACCACCCTGAATTGATAATTCATTCAAGAAAACAAGGTTTCCAATTGAAATAGGTACTTCCCCTGAAAAATTCGTTCTAGAAAGAGACAATGATTTAAGGGGATTACCCCAATGTAAGTCGGGAATAAAACCAGAAAGGTAGAAATTGTAGCTAATGTCGAGGGCTTCCAAGTTTGGTAGCTGAAAGATGCTCACCGGAAATTCTCCATGCAGCTGACAATCTTTGAGCTTAAGTGACTTCAAAGATGAGAAGTTTGCAAGTACATGAGGGAATGGTGATGGCATGTTTATAAAAGATAAATCTAGTTCTTTAAGCATAGTTAAGTTTTGAATAAAGTTGTCTATGTTGGGCATCTTAGGAATATTCCCCCAATAACGATCAAGAGGCACCTCAAGATCCCACCCAAGATTCAAATCAAGAGAAACTAATCTAGAGAGCCGTGAAATATCTGAAGGGACTTTTCCCGATAAGTATGTGATGGTTTTATATGAGATGGGCTTAAGGCCCGTCCACCCAAGTTGGGCCCAAAAAGCCCGGCCCACGGGAATACGGCCAGTGGATGGAGGGACATATAAAAGGGAGGAGAGAGAGAGAGAGAACGTACCTGTTGGAAATTCAACGTACGTACGTCTTCCCCTCTCCCACGCACTCTTTCTCAAAAAGAAAAAGAAGAAACGGTAAGGCAAAAGGCACGTTTCTTCTTCCCTTCAAGGCGTCATCAGATTGAACAGGGACAAATCTCTTCCTCCTATTGGCGTCGGTGTCTAATCTGTGGCTAACAAGGTACGCTCGAATCCGTGGTGTGCTTTAGGATCGGTGATACATGTTTTTCCCGGACTTCGTCTTCTGCATTGATTTAGGGGTTCGATTTAGTGTCGAATCCGGTTTTCGGGGATCCGTTATTCCTAAAATTGGTATCAGAGCCTTAGTTCATGTTTTCCCGACCTGTTTGATGTTTTTTTTATTGATTTTTCGCGAAAGTAATTCGGCTGTACGGATCGGGGCGAGAAATCCCGACACTTGAGCACTGTTCGACCATTTTTAAGAGTTTTCGCAAGTCAAAATCAAATTCTGAAGGCATAAGGAGAAAGGGGTCGTCGAGGCGAGTCCGGCGACATGTCGTGTGCTGCCGGAAGACACCGCACACGCCCACATGCGGTGCTAGAAGCCGCTACGTGTGGGCGCAACGCGCCTAGAAGCGGCTCGCCCAGCGCGTGCACCACACGCGCCGGCTGGCGAACCGGCACGTGAGCGACGCCGGCGGCGAACTAGCATGCGCCGGTCGGCGGACCGACGCGTGCTGACGTCAGCATGATGTCACCCAACGGTCAGTAACCGTTAGGGTGACGTCATCGATGACGTCAGCATGACGGCGATTGGCCGGGCGGTCACCGGCCAGGCGACCCTACCGGCGACCCAACCCGACTCCGAACCGCGGACGCCCGGACGCACGCGGCACGTGCCGGGCCGACGCCTCGTGTGACGTCGCCAGCGCAGCGCTGCGCGCGCACATACCGTCGGTTCGCGCGACCGGTCCGACGACCTGACCGTTAACCGTTGACTAACGACCGTTGATCGTTGACCATTGACCGATGACCGTTGACCGTTGACCGTTGACCCCCCAAAAAAAAAGGAGTAAAAGAATGTGTTTTTTTTTTCAATTAAGTCTATGTGGATTATTTGTGATCCTTTATTTATTCTGCATTTGTTGCAGGAATAGTTTTTGCATTTGTTGCACGAACAATGCCTCCCTTGAGGTTGCGCACACCTATTCGCGCAGTTACCGATGAACAAAAGGATAGGCTGTCTAAGTTGATAGCTAAGCTGACTGATCATCGATGGGAGAGTGGAGACTTAATTGATCATGTCCTTGAGGTCAATGGGAAGATTCAACAGGTCATATGGAATGGTCGTCCTATGTCACAGTCAGAGATGGTGCGATTTTTCATAAACACTCTTCCACCTGAATGGCAAGATGTGTTGAATCGCATATGGGATGTCAACGGAGCTGCTTCATATAAGAAAATTGTGATGGATTTTGTAAATGAATATTACTGCATTGTTACAAGGGAAAAGATCAAGAAATTGAACAAAAGAGGATCTTTCCCAGTTCGTGTGCTAACTTGGTGTTAGATGTATTGGTTGTTTTTTTAGTTAAGTGTGCTTTGTGGACATCTTATGTAATGCTTACTACTTGATTGTTGTTGATGTAGCAACCTATATGTTAGTTGGATTGTATGAAAGCATTATTATATTGTATGTCAATTAGCTGTTGCTTTCTGTTATTGCTGGTTACTGTGGGTAGTTAGCTGTGGGTAGTTATAGAAGTTTTTGTAACTTCATAGAATTTATTTTGCATAAGACAATTATATTAATGATAGTTTTTAAGTTAGGATTTTGGAGGATGATTGGAAACATAGTGACCTTTTGATTCTGAAGCCTTACTTGAAATTATTCATTAATATGATGGGTCTATGCAAATAGGGATGCATAAATGATAGGCATTAATAATTCGTGCATATATGTCGATGTGTTCAGATCAATGGCTTCAGCCACGAAGAGCATAATTGCCGAGCTGAACAAAGGTGAAAAGCTCAATGGTGACAACTATGAGATATGGCACATGAAAATCCAATTTGTACTGGAAGAGCAAGAGGCACTTGAGGCTCTTAACCTGACCATGGTAGAACCTGAAGAAGGAAATACTACACAACACAAAAGAGATAAGGAAGTTTTTGCTGCATGGAAACGAAAGAACTCTCTTGCTCGCATCACGTTGCTGAGCAGCATGGAAAATGACGTCATGTGAGAGTTTAGGCATTTTGACAATGCCAAGGAAATGTGAGAGGCATTGGCAGCTAGATTTGGTCATACTTCGGTGACCAGACTGAGACAGCTCACTATTAGGTTTAACTCCTATACGAAGCCTCATGGTCAGACCATATAGCAACATCTTAGAAAGATGTCAAACATGATAAATGAGCTGAAAGATGCTGGCCATGTCCTCACAGATGAGCAGCAGGTGCAAGCAGTGATTCGTTCCTTGCCTCAGAGTTGGGAGCATATGAAGGTGCACCTGACCCATAATGAAAATATCAAATCTTTTGAGGATGCAGTGCGCCATCTTGGAGCTGGAAGAGGACTACCTCTTGGCAGCTAAGCTGGATGCAGAACTCTAGCATGCTAGTTCTAGCATAAATGGAGCTTCGAGCTCCAAGCGCAAGCGCCTTAACTGGTTTGATAAAGGGAAATGCAAGGAAGAAGGTCCTTCAGGGAAGAAACCCAAGTTTAACCAACATGAAAGAGGAAAGCGTCCTCGCATGAAGAAGCTTGCAAGGGTGAAATGCTATAACTGTGACAAGAAGGGTCACTATGCTCGCGACTGTCGTGAGCCAAAGAAGGTACGCACCCCTTGTACTTTTCAGAACTTTACTTTTGTGTCGTAACTGAGTCTAATCCTTTGTGGACTGTGGATTCAGGAGCGACGGACCATGTAGCGAAGGATAGAGGATCCTTTGTGGAATTCCGACGAGTACCAACTGGAACTAAGTGGATCTATGTGGGAAACAATTCCAGAGCTGAAGAGAAAGAAATTGGCACATGCCAACTGAAGATGCGTGGTGGACGCACTTTGTTCCTACATGATGTGTTGTATGTTCTAGAGATTCGTTGGAATTTAGTGTCTGTTTTAGTGTTTGTTAAATTAAGTTTTAATATGAACTTCTGTAGTAGAGGTGTGAATTTATGTTTGGATACAAATTACTATGGTTGTGGTTATTTTCTGGATGGTTTCATTGTATTAGATATTGATTATGTTAATGAAAATGTTTGTTATTCCCTTCTCACGTCTCCTAATACATATGATAATGATGTGAATGTGTGGCATGCTAGACTTAGTCACATTGGCCAACGGCGTATGAATAGACTAGCTAAAGAGGGTTTGTTGGGCAACATTGAAAAAGTCGATTTGCCCATATGTAAGCATTGCCTAGAAGGGAAAACGACAAGGAAACCATTTGGGAAAGGAAAAAGAGCTGAATTTCCTCTGCATTTAATCCATTCTGATGACTATGGTCCAATGAATGTGAAAGGAAGGCATGGAGCTGTTTATTTCATCACTTTTATAGATGATTACACTTGATTTGGATATGTCTATTTGATTTCTCATAAATCTGAAGCAATAAGTTGTTTCAAAAGGTTTATGAACCTGGTGGAAAATCAATTAGACAAAAAAATAAAAGCATTGAGGTCCGATTGAGGTCGAGAATATTTATCTGATGAGTTCAGAAAATTATGTGATGAAAAAGGAATAGAAAGACAGTTGTCTATTCCATATACTCCTTAACAAAATGGTGTTGCGGAGAGAAGAAACAGAACCCTACTGGAAATGGTTAGGTCCATGATGGCGCATGCTAACTTACCTATTACCTTTTGAAGTGATGCATTGTTAACTGCTGCCTATATACTTAACAGTGTGCCTTCCAAATCAGTTACTTCCACTCCATATGAGTTATGGACAGGTAGAAAACTAGACTTAAGTTTTCTTAAGCCATGGGGTTGTGCCGTCTATACACATGAGTCCTCTCACAAATTTGGGAAATTGGGTCCCAGAGGAAAGAATAGTATTTTCATAAGATACTCAGAGCACTCAAAAGGATATGTGTTCATAGGTGAGCAGGAAAGTGGGAGTATAACTGAGTTTGAATCACGAGATATCACATTCTTAGAGGATGAATTTCCTAAGAAGGGCCAAATAGGGGAAGATTGTTCCCTATTTGAAACCTTGGATCAAGATAATGATCTTAGTGGAGTTCGTCCAAGTTGGAGTAATATGAGAAGTGATGCATTGAATTCAAATCATTCTCAATTGCAACCACATGATGAGACGACATCATCATTACCTAATCCAAGTGGGAGCATAATGGGGAATGATGTGCAAAGTGTACAATCTCCCATACGGCGGACAAGTCGCCAAAGTATTCCCCGTCGACGTTTTGACATTAAAGGGGAAACTTTTATGGTTGCTCCACAAGATGAGGATGAGCCAAGATGATGATGAGCCAAGAAATATTAATGAGGCTCTAAATTTCCCTAGTAAGGAAAAATAGATTAATGCAATGGAAGAGGAAATTGAGTCAATGAAATCAAACCAAGTTTGGGAACTGGTTGATCTTCTAAAAGGACGCAGAGCTATTGGGAACAAGTGGGTTCTCAAAATAAAGCGAAAGGCTGATGGCTCGATTGAAAGGCATAAGGCTCGCCTTGTGGCGAAGGGGTATAATCAACAGGAATGAATTGATTATGAAGATACGTTTTCTCCTGTAGTGAGATTTACCTCGATTCGCATTATTCTGGCAATAGTGGCTAGTCTGGATCTTGAGTTACATCAAATGGATGTAAAGACTGTTTTCTTCAATGGAGAATTAGAGGAAGAAATATATATGGAACAACCTGCTGGTTTCATAGTGAAAGGCCAAAAAGAAAAAGTATGTCAACTTTTGAGGTCGATATATGGTCTTAAGCAGTCATCAAGACAATGGTATATATGTTTTCATAATGCCATAATGGCATATGATTTTACGATGATTGATGAGGATCATTGTGTATATATCAAAAGATCCAAGGATCAATTTGTGATCATATCATTATATGTTGATGATATACTAATTGCTGGAAGCAATATGGAGTTTGTTAAGACTGTCAAGAGTTGGTTGTCTTCCAACTTTGAGATGAAAGACATGGGTGAGGCTGCATACATTATTAGAGTTAAGATTTCAAGAGATCGTTCGAAGAGATCATTGTCTCTTTCGCAAGAAACCTATATAAATAAGGTTCTTGAACGATTTTGTATGCAAGATTGTAAACCCATAGACACTCGTATTGCAAAAGGTGAAGGATTGAGCCATAGACTGTGTCCAAGGACTCCACAAGAGAAGGAACAAATGAAACATATTCCTTATGCTAGTGCTGTTGGGAGCTTGATGTACGCTATGATGTGTACAAGACCCGATATATGTTTTGCAGTTGGAATGGTGAGTAGATACCAATCCAATCCAGTCCAAAGACATTGGAATGCCGTTAAGAGAATACTGAGGTATCTGAAGGGAACTGCTGATTACAAGTTAAATTACCAAGGAAATGATCTGCGACTTGAAGGCTATTCAGATGTTGATTGGGGAGGAGATTTAGATGAAAGAAAATCTACCTCATGATTTGCTTTCTTACTGAGCAATGGCGCCATATCATGGAGTAGTAAGAAGCAAACGTGCATAGCCTTATCCATGATGAAAGCTGAGTTCGTGGCATTATCAATAGCAGTACAAGAAGGAGTTTGGCTTAAGAGATTCTTGGATCATTTAGGTGTTATTGAGAAAGCTGCAAATTAATTATTGGTTAACTGTGATAGCCAAGCAGCTATAGCATACACCAAAGATCCAAAGTATCATGGCAAGACCAAACATATAGATACGAAGTATAACTTTGTAAAAGATATGGTTGCATGAAATGATGTGAACTTACAGTACATATCTACGCATAGAATGGTAGTAGATCTTATGACAAAGCCAATACCTAGAGATGTGTTTTGTGGTCATGTAAAATATCTAGGATTGCGTAGAGTCTGATGTACTGGATTGTAATTTCCTTGAGTTATTCACATTTATGAACTAGTGTTGTTTCATTATTAATGCCTATGAATCTTTGTTTGATCTTTATGCATCTTAATGCTCAATGCATTACTTTAAGTTGAGAAAGTATGTCAGATAGATAAAAGATTAGCCCACTCACACAGGTAATCGCTTCTATTTACTGTGTGAAAAATAGAGATGAGACTGTTTTTAAGCTTAATTATCTAGGTGATAATCGAGAGCTCAAGCTTAAAATACGTATGTCGTCTTAACTGAGTGTTAAGATGATGACATAATACTTATTATGTCCGAAAGTAAAATACCCCACATATTTTACTTTATCTGTCTAAGATGTCAGATGTAAATTCTGATAAATTTTGTAAAAGAGTAGATACGTGAACTCAAGTTAGACATTGGGTATGTCTGAACTATCATATGTACGGTATTGAAAGGTGTAGACATACGCTCCATGGGAAAGGAGTTAATACCGTAATACGTATTTCATACTACGTATACATAAGCCGACCAATAAGAGTGGCAAAAAGTTTGATCTTAATTTTTATGATGTGTGAGACTCTTGAGGAAAAGAGTTCCTCAATTTTAGTGCCCTCGTGACTTTTACTTATTCTCAAGGTTTCTATTTAGTGTTTGCTATCTTAGAATGTTGCCAATGGTCATGAGTTGATTCGATCTAATGGGACATTTCTAGAAAAGCAAGCTGAACTGAAATTGAGAGTTTGAAGGAAAGAGGAAGATCGATTTTGGGGAATCACATTATAGTTTTGTATTCACTGGTCGACCAATTATGACTATCTTTGTGATAATTATAATTGTACAATACAATATATATATATATATATATATATCATGTTTAAAAGAGATCAAGAGAGATATAAAATGTGATCGATCGATCTAGGGTACTGCATACTAAATCTACTAGGAGTGTGACGCCCATTATGAGCTGCTATATATTCCTAACAGATGTATAACAATGAGCTCTCAAAGTATGCTGGTTGCACAGACTATTCACCGGTATGAATGTTGAAGAGAGGTAAAGAGAATCATGTTTGGCCCACCATGTGCGAGTGGGAGATGATGGTTTTATATGAGATGGGCTTAAGGCCCGTCTGCCCAAGTTGGGCCCAAAAAGCCCGGCCCACGGGAATACGGCCCATGGATGGAGGGACATATAAAAGGAAGGAGAGAGAGAGAGAGAGAGAGAGAGAGAGAGAGAGAGAGAGAGAGAGAACGTACCTGTTGGAAATTCAACGTACGTACGTCTTCCCCTCTCCCGCGCACTCTCTCTCAAAAAGAAAAAGAAGAATCAGTAAGGCAAAAGGCACGTTTCTTCTTCCTTTCAAGGCGTCATCGGATCGAACAGGGCCAAATCTCTTCCTCCTATCGGCGTTAGTGTCTAATTTGTGGCTAACAAGGTACGCTCGAATCCGTGGTGTGCTTTAGGATCGGTGATACGTGTTTTTCCCAGGCTTCGTCTTCTGTATTGATTTAGGGGTTCAATTTAGTGTCAAATCCGGTTTTCGAGGATCCGTTATTCCCAACAGTATGAGCTAGAGAGATTAAGGTAATGTAATTGAGAAAGATTGCCGAAGCCGTATGGGATTGAGGAAGAGTTGAAGTCATTCCAAGCAAGATTAAGCGATTCTAAGTGGAGTAGGTGAAAGAGGCTACTGTTAGAAGATAAAGTACCAAAGAGATAGCTGTGGCTAAGGTCTAGGCCTATCACATGACTAGTGGCCTTGTCACACTCGACGCCATCCCATGAGCAGAAATCTCCATGTCCATCTAGTGACCATGATTCAAACTTTGGGTAAACACACAGAAGAGCTGTTCTGTTGATTTTGAAACTTCGCTTAAATTCCATTAGGGCTGAGCTCTCATTTGGATGGCATAGTGGCTTAGCAAGTGGAGTACGAATCATCACGAGAAGGACAATCCATGTACAAAACATGAAGAACAACACGGGTGCCATATTTTTGTTTCTTTATTATGCTTTTTGTAGAGTTGGTTTTCAGTAGAGAAGCTTTTATAGGTAGTGAGAAGCAATTCAATCGTGGAAATTTCATTGGCCATTCAAACACCATATCCATCTGAAAAGACACTTGCCTTTGATTGAAGAAAGAGTCGCAATAGATATTAAATATCCATTAGACTTGTGCTATACATGGCCAAAGTCTTAGGATGTGGATTGACGGAAAAAATCATTTCATCGCTTGTATGCTTTAGAAGATGTCAAAGGTTTGTACCTTCTTGATGGTGTGTTAATGGACATATTTGCAATCCTAATTCCAAGGATTTGATCTTACTAAATGAAGAGGGAGTATTTCCACACCATCACTCGTAAATTTTACTTATACAAAGAGAAATTTTTGTAAACCTTTTTATTATTTTTCAGCGGCTACGGACCAGCTAGGTGTTTTTTTTTTTTGTCATAACTTCTAAGGCCAAAGAAACTACTTATATATGAATTCTTCAGTTTCACTATCAATGACCTATCTCCAATCAGATCAAAGAAGCAAATTTATTATGTACACAAAATTGGAACAAGTTATCACCTAACAAAAACAACTGAAAAATCCAAATAATTTGAGTATAAATAATAGGCGCCTTCAATTGATCTACTCACTTGACTCTCTAATGGGTCAATGCTTTCATAACTTCTTATAACTGGATCAACAATCAATATGTAAACCTTTTTAGTAAAGTGATGATTAAGATCAACCATACTATTTGTGTATGTCTAGCCATAGATGTTTTGCAATTTCAACGTATTTCCACAAGAGATAAATTAGTTCTCATTTTCATGCATGCCATGATTAATCGGTCATGTGCAATCATAACTGCATAGTTGGTCCTCTTAAATGGAATCGCATATTTTTTCCACAAAAATATCATAACTTTGAGAGGCCAGCACAAAGTCTTTTGCCCATCTTTCACGTGCGACGAACAGGAGTGATTCTCCATTCCTAGTCCTACTCCTTGAATCATTAAAAACAAAAGATCGCAATCATCCATTGAAAATATTTTCAAACTTTATATATCATTATCTCGTGTTATACAAAAATTATCATATATTATACGTGATTATGGTAAATTATAAACAAGCATAAATCCCTTGGGAACTATAGAAGTTCCGACAAAAGAATTTTCGACAGAAGGTGAACACGACAAAGTAGATTTAAAAAATTAGTGGTGCGCTAGAGGGACAACTGCTATAGAGATTTTGGCCAACAACATGACTGCTGAATTCATCGCACTCCGTATCCTCCCACGAGCACTGATCTCCATTTCCACCAGTGACTAGTAATGACCATGGTCAAAGGTTAGGATAAACACAACGAGAGTATGCTCAGTTGATTATGAGATTCCTCTTAAATCACATCTTGACCAAGCTCTCCTCAACGCAACACATTGGATTAGCAAAGCATCTAGGAAACACTGAGATAAAAATGATCCAATTATAAAGCATTTACAATAAGGACGGTGACATAATATTGTCTTTTTTTATTATTAGTTAATTTTCGTGTTAGTTATTAGAGCACGTATGTCATAGAAGAGTCAAGGGAGATTGTGATGACTTAGCTTTTATAGATAGCAATTTTGTGGATAGGAATTCTGGGGTTTCTTCATAGGCACCTATAATTTTTTGTGAAAAAGATCCAAAGGGGTCACTAAAGGAAAAATGTCAAAAGTCTCTTTGGCCTCACGGTTTTTTATTCAAATGACTTGTGAGCTTCACGTAAATAGGGTCATCGTCATCCACGGCTGCCAAATCTTTTTTTTTTTTCCCACAGCTTCTAAAATCTAGGCTAAGAAAGTAATTCTTTATTAACTTTGCAATTTCAGTGTCAATAACCCACCTCCAATCAGATCAAAGGGGCAAATTTAATTTTGATCCAAAATCCGACCCAAGATATCGCCTGATACAAAAAAAATAATAGATTTAAACATTTCAGTGTAATTAACAAGCACATTCTATTAATCTAGCTCTTGATGGGTCACTGTTTCCATAGGTTCTTATAATTGCATATCTTATTAATAGGAAAAACTGAGGTACTGCCAAAGTGATAATGAAATATGGACCGTATTGTGTATGTATGTCTTGTCGTAGATTTTGTACAATTTCAACATATTGCTTAAGTGTCCCTGCCTTTTTTTTTAAAGTAATGTTAAGATTTATAAAAAAAGTAGGCATTTTTTTTTTCAAAAAGGGAAAATATGGTCATACATGGACAAGGTACAAATTAGATGGCACTTTCATGTGTGTCGTGATTGACGGTTCATTGCAGTCTTAATTGCATACTTGGTCATCCTAAATGACATCGCATATGTTTTTCCACATAAGAACCAAAATTGAGAGACCCGCGAGAAGACTTTTGCCCGTCATGTAAATCGACGAATAAGAAGGTTCCAATAGTACACGTAGTCCTGGAATCACAATATTAAAAAAAAAAAAAATCATAATTATTGATTGAAAGTAATTTCCGATTTTATATATCATATCCAAATTTATAATGACAAAATATCCATGATTATGAAAAATTATGAGAGAGTATAAATCGCTCGGTAACTATAGAAGCTCTAACGAATGGTGAACACATCGCAAGAGAAACATGAAGCTAAGAGACGACCTCAGATTAGAATTAGCCAATATTGTCACCTGTTTACACGTCGAAATGGATGCCATGTCCGTTATTCGAGCAATTATAAGCACCCATAAGCATAATTTATTGATAAAACCTATTTTAGTTGACTGCAGGAACCTGCTTACAGAGCTGTACAAGTACAAAATTTAACCCATTTCAAAGAAGAAGATGGTTGCGCGGATTCTTTGGCCCTTCTTGCAAAGGAAGAACATTTGGAGTTTTTTTTTCTTCTTTGTGCTAGATGTTATTAAAGACCTTTTTGTATGTAGACTCTGCTGAGAGCACATATACTCCAGACGTTGAAACTTGACTCGTTTTATTTAATGTACTTCTTTTATTTACCCAAAAAAAAGGGAGGGGGGACACTGTATCTTCAGTAAAAAAAAGTGTATTCATCATTCTTGTATACCTTTCTAAACATTCGTCGTCCATTATCACGTCAAAAATTAATATTAATGTGAGAAAATTCCATTCCCGTTCTTCACTCCCATTTTATAATGGCACTAGCATTTTAGCATGGGCAATGGCAGGGTCACTTGAAATAGCACTTGCTCGGTTTCTCGTTGGCACTTTCTAGTAAATCTAACTGTAAATCTTAGCATGGGATTGTTTTCGTAATTTTGTCTGGATTTTTTTTTTGGTCATATAATTTCGTCTGGAGTTGAACTCGTGTTAAATGGTTTGACCAAAAATTGGCCCCATGTGGCGCGGTGATTGGGACAAAAAGAAGACTTGAAAATCTTCCAAGTCTTCCGCTAGTTGAGAATCTAACGTCACCACTTCAGCTTTGACATAATGGAAAATGCATGAGAACCAATTTGACTATAATCTAAATGTGACTTTTAATAGTTAATGCACTTAACCGCGTCTCGGGCAAATATTCTTTTTAGATCAATAGGAAATTACATAATTTTTTAAGATTTTTATCCATATTTTATACTGACAAATTGAAGTCACTCAACAGTTTATAGGAATATTCTTAATCCTCCAATCACAAAAGAAAAGATCGTAATCATCGATTGAAAATGTTTTCAGATTACATATATCACCACCTCATTTTATGTTAAAACTAATGACAAATTTTACATGATTAGATGAATTAAGAACAAGCATAAATCTCGTAGTAACTATAAAAGCTCCAATGGACAACAAACACATCGAAGGCAGAAAATGGCCCTAAGACACGGCCTCACATTAGAATTAGCCTATAATGTTGTCCACTTACACATTGAAATGGATGCCATGTCTGTTATTCAAGCAATTACTTGCACTCATAGGCATAATATACTGACGAATCTCCTTTTGGCTGAATGCAAGAAATTGCTTGCAGAGTTGCGGAGATACAAAATTGAGCACGTATTTAGAAAAGCATGTGGTTACACGGATGCCTTAGCCTGCTTGGACAGGAACAACGTCTGCAATTTGCTATTTATTTCTCCGTTCCGGATGTTATTAAAGACCTTTCGTATAATGACTCCGCTGAGAGTACATATCTTTCAGACAATATCTTTCAGACAATATAAGTAGACTTGTTTCGTTTATTTAATTACATTATTCGTCGTAAAAGAGAGAAGAAAAAAAGCTTTGTCTCAAGTGAATGGGTATTCATCATTTCTCTTTTCTTTTTCATACATCTTTCAGCCATTATTGCACCAAAAAGTAACTTTGATGTGAGAATATTCGATTTCCATTCTCCACTCTTATAGTGTAACGATAATAGCATTTTGGTCTCCACGGTGCCGGTTTACTTGAAATAACATATTTGAAAATCATTAGTATTTATTTATTTCAGCATAAAAGCTTATATTGCACTGTGCAATTGGAGACGTAAATTATATAACTTTATGCGATGTTGCCTGTAGGACTTGAATTGCTTAGGGTTTGGTTGCTCGTTCGTTCTCTTCCATACATCTAAGTAAAAATCTCGGCACAGGGTTGTTCCCGTAATTTCGTAGAGTTGGACTCATGTCGAGTAGTTTGGCCAAAGAGGGTCCTGCAAATCACATAGTCGACTTAGTCGTGCTTTCGGTTCAAACGGGCAAAGACTTCTCTTTCGAGCTTTTCTCTACTTAGGACGATTGGGAAGCTTTTGACAGAGCTTTTCCAACCTTCAGTTGTGAACATTCTAGTCCTCTTGGTCAAAATGAAAAAGAGCACCAAAAAGTTACGTCAAAGATGTGTGAGTTTAAAATGGAATCTTTTATGTTTTCCACGAAAAGATTAGAATCGATAGGTCCTGAGCATGACCTTAAAAGGCTCTTCTCTTAATGAGTTTTCTAGGGAATCTTCTCCCCACAAGCTATTTATAGGCAAGTGAGGGAAAGAAACATGGGATAATACTCCCATTGGGATACCCCAGCCAAAATGAAAAAGAGCACCAAAAAGTTACGTCAAAGATGTGTGAGTTTAAAATGGAATCTTTTATGTTTTCTACGAAAAGATTAGAATTGAGAGACGTGTGGAAAAACTTTTCCCAATCTTTTTAGATTGACGAGTTGGAGTCATTCCACAATTATTGAGAGTATAGCTAATTCCCAAATCACAAAATTAGAAAAAAAAAAAATCAATCACCGATTCAAAATATTTTCAATTTTTAATATTGTCACCTCGTTTTATATATAAATAATAATAAAATATACGTCATTTGAATTACGAATAGGCATAAATTTCTCAGGAATTATAGAAATTTCAATGTACGGTGAATACATCGTGGCAGAAATGTGGCCTTGTGATGTTTGTAGACTAGAAGTAGCCAATAAGGTTACACATTCACGTATTGAAATGGGTGTTATGTCCGTTATTCAAGCAATTATAAATACTCACAGGCATATTTACTAATGGAACCTTTTTTGGCTAAATGCTGGAACTGCTCAAAGAGCTGTGCGAATGCAAAATTGATCACATATTCAGAGGAGCAGATGGTTGCAAAAATACTTTTTTTGTTTTTTAAATGAACACACAATCAACATGGAAAACCTTACTGATAATCAATCGTACTCTTTGTGTGTGCCTTGCCATAGACGTTTTGCAATTTTAACATGTTGCTCGAGTCTCCCTACTTTTTTGCGTTGTTGAAGTAATGTTACTGAGTTATAAGCAAACAAGCATTTTTTTATCAAAAGGGAAAAAAATGGTCATGAATCCACAAGGGACAAATTAGGCCGATTCTCATGCATGTCGTGATTAATGATTCATATGTAGTCATATTTGCGTAGCTAGTACTCTTAAATGGCATCTCACATTTTTTTTCCACGTAAACAACCAACCTTTAGAGGCAACCGAAAAGACTTTTGCCCATTTTTCACATCAACGAACAGGTCATTCTCCAATCCTAGGAGTAGGAATAGCCCTCAAATCATGAAAAGAAAAGATCATAAGCATCAACTGAAAATATTTTTCAAATTTCAGACATTGTCACCGTTTTATCTAAAATAATGATACATTATACACGATTAAAATAAAATTACAAATGAACTAAATCCCTTGGGAATGATTGAAGCTTTGATAGAAGGTGAACACATTAAAGTTGATTAAAAAGATTAGGGATGCTAGAGAGACAACTGCCGTTGAGGTCTAGGCCAATGATGTGACTATTGAATTTGTCACATTCCATACCCTCTCGTGATCACGAATCTCCATTTCCATCCACCGACAATCATGATTCGACTTAATGGTAAACGCAAGGAGAATTCACTTGATCGGTTTCAAAAGACTTCTTTTAAATCATATCAAGGCCGAGCTCTCGTCGTGACACATTGGATTAGCAAAGCATGATGGACCACCGAAAAGAAAAACGAACCAAGTATAAAAGCATGTACACTAATGACGGTGACATGATATATATATATATATATATATATATATATATATATATATTATTTTTGTGTTTGTAGTCGAGCACGTATCTCATAGAAGAGCCGGAGAAGATTGTGATGCGGCAGCTTTTATGGGGAGCAATTTTTGAGGATAGGAATCATGGAGCTTCATATTAACTACTCCAATTAATTCTTTATTAATTCTTCAGTTGTAGTCTCAAATAACCTACCTCCAATTAGATCAAAGGTGCGGATTTAATTTGCATACGAAATTTGACTCGAGATATCACTGATATAAACAAGTGGAAAAGTTAGATATGTTGAGCGTAAATGACTAGCATGTTTGACTCCTTGATGGTTCACTATTTCCTTAGCTTCTTACAAACCAATCCCCAATCAATGTGAAATTTGAGGTATTGGCCAAGTGACAATTAAGAATAACATACTATATATGTATGTCCTGCTGTAGATGTTGTGCAACTTCAACATATTGCCTAATCCTCCCTGCTTTTTCTTTTTTTAGAGAAAAAATTAATGTAAGGAGTTATAGGCTAATAACCTTTTATTATTATTATTTTATTATTATTTTTTAAGGTCACACATCCACAAGGTGCAAAATTAGTCATCTTCTCATGCATGCCGTGATTGACGGTTCTTGTACAATCATGATCACATAGCTGGTCCTCAAAAATGGCATCTTATTTTTTTTTTTTCCACGAAAGGACCAAAATTAAAAAGACTCATGAAAAGAACTCTGCGCATTTTTCAAGTTGACAAACTAGGATATTCCTAGTCCTCGACTCACAAAAACCTTAAAAAAATAAAATAAAATCAACCACCGGTTCAAACTGATGGAGTCTCTTTTGGCTGAATGTAGGAACTTGCTCACGGAGCCGCTGGAGTAGAAAATAGAGTACATATGCAGAGAAGCAAATGGTTGCACGGATGCTTTGGCCCTACCTGGAAAGGAACAACATTTGCTTTGCAGTTTGTTAATTGTTCCTCTGTTCCAGATATTCTTAAAAAAACTTCTGTATTCCGCTAGGATCATATATATTTTAGACAATATAACTTGATTTGTTCCATTTTATGTTGTTCAATATCCAGTGAAAGAACAGGCCTTCATCAATAGTTTGTCTCTTTGATTTTTATATATGTTTTTCTTGATCTTGGGATTTGTTGTCTTTTATTTTTTAATTTTTAATTTTTTGTGTTTGTACTAGAGCACGTATCTCATAGAAGAGCCAGAGGAGATTGTGATGCTGCAGCTTTTATGGGGAGCAATTTTTGAGGATAGGAATTATGGGGCTTCTTATTAACCACTCCAATTAATTCTTTATTAATTCATCAGTTGTAGTCTCAAATAACCTATCTCCAATTAGATCAAAGGTGCAAATTTAATTTGCATACGAAATTTGACTCAAGATATCACTGATATGAACAAGTGAAAAAGTTAGATATATTGAGCGTAAATGACTAGCATGTTTGACTCCTTGACGGTTCACTATTTCCCTAGCTTCTTGCAAACCAACAATCACCATGAAAATTGAGGTACTGGCCAAGTGATAATTAAGAATAACACACTATATATGTATGTCTTGCTGTAGATGTTGTGCAACTTCAACATATTGACTAATCCTCCCTGCTTTTTCTTTTTTTAAATGAAAAATTAATGGAAGGAGTTATAGGCTAATAATCTTTCTTTTTTATGGTCACAATCCACAAGGTGCAAAATTAGTCATCTTCTCGTGCACGCCGTGATTGACGGTTCTTGTACAATCATGATCGCATAGCTGGTCCTAAAAAATGACGTCTTGTTTTTTTTCCATGAAAAGACCAAAATTAAAAGACCCATGAAAAGAACCTGCGCATTTTTCAAGTTGACGAACTAGGATATTCCTAGTCCTCGACTCACAAAAACATTTAAAAAAAAAAAATCAACCACCGGTTCAAACTGATGGAATCTCTTTTGGCTGAATGCATGAACTTGCTCATAGAGCCGCTGGAGTAGAAAATAGAGTACATATGCAGAGAAGCAAAAATTGTTGCACGGATACTTTGGCCCTACTTGGAAACGAACAACATCTGCTCTACAGTTTGTTAATTGTTCCTCTGTTCCAGATATCTTAAAAGAACTTTTGTATTCTGCTAGGAGCATATATATTTTAGACAATATAACTTGATTTGTTCCATTTTATGTTGTTCAATATCCAGTGAAAGAACGAGGCTAAGGAACTCCATCCAGGTTCTTTTTCCTCTCTCGATATGTAGAGTCCTCTCTCTCGACATGCAGAGTCTTTCTGAAGTTTTTTTCTGGGTTATCCCGACTTCATCTTCCTTCTTCTCGATTAAACCCTCTTCCTAATCTAGTTTTCATTTTCTCTTACAATTCTCAATCCTCTTCTCCGTTTTGAGGATGATCCTCTTCTTCTCGCTTTCCCTAGTAGTCAAGTGATGGGGTTTTCTTCTGTTTCATCTCATCGGAGCTTTGCATGTTGAAGTCTACGCCATCTCTAGACAGTTTCAGCTATGAATACATCTCACCCTTCGGAAGATGCTCGCCTTGCTGCCTTATGTAATCGACTTGGCCGACTTTGGTCGGAAGAAGACGTGGACGTATGGGATGATGAAATACTGCCGGAAAAGCTGCAAGAGTGCAAGGCAACCTTAGTGGGTAAAGTTCTCTCAGACCCATCAGTTAATTTTCAAGCTTTGCAAAGTACCTTAACAAGAGTCTGGCGCAATGACCGTGTGCAAATTTCTCAACCCGAAGAAGGTCTGTATGTCTTTAAATTCAATTCTGATACTGAACGACAAAGAATCTTACATAGTGGCCATTGGCTGTTTGGACACCATCTTCTGATACTAAAACCATGGCTTCCTAACACGCCTCTTCACTGCTATGATTTCACCACATGCGACTTCTGGGTGCAAATCTTTGGACTCCCTCTGGAAAGATGCACATCGAGTATGTTTGCCAAGGCTGCTAGACATCTTGGCCAGGTTCAGGAAGTGAGCTTAGCAACAAAAGAGAACTCAGCTGTTAAAACAGGGCGGGTACGAGTGAATATTAATCTTAATGAACCATTGAAATCTGGCAAGCTACTCAGATTGGAGGGACAGAATATATGGATTGATTTTAAATATGAGCGTCTATCTTCTTATTGCTACTCATGTGGTATATTGGGCCATTATGCAACACAATGTCAAAATATTCCCTTTGATGAGGCTAAGATGGAAGGGAAAGACAAGCTATCCTATGGCCCCTGGTTGAGGGCCGAGGTCAAAGAGCACAGTCCATTCTGGAAAGCTTTCTATGAGAAACAACCAGATCAGGATGAAGTTGAAGAAATTATACCAGAAACTCCATTGCAATCACCTTTATTACTTCCTGCAGCACCTTCAAGCACAAAGGCTCAACCTCCATCTGTGGAGCTTAATACCACAAAGAACCCTCATTGCAATCCTTTGCCTACCCTGCAAATTTCTCCTGTTACCGAACCAATATTGACAGAACCTGTGGTGAACAGCAAGAAACTTAAAAACCCGAGAATGGTAGTTAAGGATAGTCCCCATAAAAAATCAAAGCGTTACAACCCTTATGGGACTCTCTCCTATGTTCAAGTACCTCTGGATGATTCACTCCTTATGGATACCCGATCTTTGCAGCTGAAGGGGTAGACACAAGGGCTGTGGTGGCTTGCCCAAAACAGCCACCGCCAGAACAATGAAAATTATAAGTTGGAATTGTCAGGGGCTGGGCAACCCCCTGACAATTCAAGCTCTTAACGACCTAGTGGTCCATGATCGGCCCGATATTATTTTTTGATGGAAACCAAAAACCAGGACCCAGTCATTAAGCGTTTACAGCGTAATCTTCATTATGAAAACCTTTTTGTGATCAATCCCCTAGGTTTGGCTGGAGGTTTGGTTATTTTTTGGAATGATCAGGTTAATCTAACTATCCACTCTCATGACCAGCATTATATTGATACTATCTGCTCAGATGTTCTTAAAAGGACAACCATGGGTAATACTTTTCTGCATGCTCCAGCAGTATTTCAACAGAGGCAACAACTATGGACAACTTTGTGTCAGCTCAGCCATCTACATACCCTACCTTGGATGTGCATCGGCGACTTTAATGAAATTTTGAATCACTGGGAGAAAGTTGGAAAACGCTTACCTCAACAATATCGGTTGCAATCTTTTAGAGATTTATTAGACCACTGTGCTTTGATGGATCTTGAAACCAAGGGCTGTACCTACACATGGGTGAACAATAGAAGTGGTGAGGAAGCTGTAAAGGAGCGAATAGATAGAGCTGTGTGTACAATGGAATGGCGATTAACCTATCCGGAAGCTGAAGTTTACGCTTTACCTACTATAGGCTCAGACCATTGTCCACTACTCTTAAACACAGAAGTCAAATCAAAAAGGAGGCAAAGGAGGTTCACCTTCGAGTCATTTTGGCTTCAAGATGATGACTGCCACAGGGTGGTATCGGATGTATGGTCAACAGCCTTAAATCATCCATTTAGCATCTCCAAAAAATTACAGATGACAACTACAGCTTTGGCAACTTGGAGCAGAATGAAGTTCACTGCTGCTCATCATCAAATAGATCTCTTAAAGCAGCAGCTCCAGTATCACATCAATCAACCTGCCAGCAGTCATGATAACAATCGAGTTAAATCGCTGCAGGAACAGATTCAGAAAATATGGATACAGGAGGAACACTACTGGGCAATGTGATCTCGCATCAACTGGTTGAGGGGGGGATCGAAACACAAAATTTTTTCACGCTACTACGATTCAAAGACGGAAGAGAAACAGAATCAGCATGCTTAAAGATGTAAACGAGGCGTGGATTCGGGACCCAGAACAGGTGAAGCACATGACCAACTGTTTTTTTCAGAACCTTTATTCTACCGCTGGTCATAGAGACTATAGCCCTACTTTACTGCAATGTCCAAAGATCGTGACAAATGAAATGAACAATCATTTAACAGCGGAAGTCACAAGAGAGGAAGTACAGCTAGCTACTTTCCGGTTGGGAGCAACAAAAGCTCCAAGACCTGATGGTTTTAATGGCCTTTTTTACCATAATCATTGGGACATTCTACAGGATGATGTGTTTACTACAGTGCAGAATTTTTTCACTACTGGAGTGTTGCCTGCTGCTATAAACAGAACTTCTATATGTCTGATTCCCAAAGTACCGAATCCAGAGAGGTTAGATCAATTTCGCCCCATCAGTTTATGTAATTTTCTATACAAAATTATTTCCAAAGTCCTAGCAAATCGATTAAAATGCTGTCTACCAGACTTGATTGCCACAGAACAGAGTGCATTTGTGTCAGGCAGACAGATACAGGACAAAATTCTAATAGTACAAGAGGTCTTACATCAATTTAGAATTCGACAGAGAAAGAAGAAATTTCAGGCACTTCTAAAACTGGATATGCAGAAAGCTTATGATAGGGTTGAGTGGGACTTCTTGGAGGACTATATGCGTCAGATTGGGTTTCATGATCGATGGGTGGTTTGGCTGATGCAATGTGTTAAAACTACCTCACTCAGTGTCAAAATCAATGGCGAAGATCTACCTTACTTTACACCAACCAGGGGAATTAGGCAGGGAGATCCTCTTTCACCCTACCTCTTCATACTTGTGGCTAATATGTTATCCACTCTTATTCAGAATGCTATAAATATGGGTCATCTCCGAGGACTGAAATTTAACATAAGCTGTCCTGTTTTATCCCATTTATTCTTTGCCGATGATGCGATATTTTTTCTAGATGGTAAAACGCTAGAATGTCAAAATTTGGCGAGCATTTTAAACCAGTACTATATTGCAACAAGACAACAGATAAATAGAAATAAATCAGGCCTGTTTGCTAGCAAAAACTGTCCTATGTCCCTCAAGTTAAATATGGCTGGAGTACTAAGAGTGCCTATCCTTGATAAAATTGGAAAGTATCTAGGTATTCCCTCAGATTGGGGGTCCTCAAAGAGAGATATGTTTGCTTGGATTCACACAAGGGTGAATGCTAAATTGGCTGGGTGGAAAGAACAGTTAATCTCTAAAGGAGGGGAGGTTCTGTTAAAAGCTGTGATTCAAGCTCTACCGCAGTATGCGATGTCAATATTTAAGATTCCTGTCTCTATAAGCAAGTCTGTTGAACAAAAGATGGCTAAGTTTTGGTGGCAACACACTAGCACTAAGTCTGGAATTCACTGGAAGTGCTGGGATATTCTAAAAGAGAGGAAAAGTACAGGGGGGTTCGTTTTCGAGACTTATTATCCTTTAATAAAGCCCTTCTGGGAAAGCAGGCATGGAGACTTTTTCAAAATCCTGTATCTTTGTGGTGCAAACTATTCAAAGCCTTATATTTTCCATCTACAGATTTTTGGCATGCAGAACAAGGATCCCGACCCTCTTGGGGCTGGAGAAGTCTTCTATTGGGCCAAAATTCAATTATTCCTAAGCTGAGTTGGTCAGTTGGCAATGGCCAGAGAATCAATGTGCGACAAGACAAATGGCTACCTATGGGAACATTATACGGACCTCCTAATAGGGACGAACCAAGCACAGTTGCAGACTACATCAACACAGTACAAAATGAATGGAACACCCAACTTCTCAAATATACATTTGATGAACACATAGTGAGAGAAATTCTGGCAATTAGATTATGGCCAGCATCTACTGAAGATAAAATAGTATGGACAGAAACTTTAGATGGACAATACACGGTGAAGAGTGCGTATCACTTCATACAGAAATTGGAGGCTAAACAGACAGATTCTCGCCCATCCTCATCTTATATTACCCCCAGTCACCTATGGAAGCAAATTTGGAAAACCAAGACGGCCCCTAAAATTCGCATTTTTCTTTGGTCTATCAGCCACAACGCAGTTCCTACAAAGTACAATCTGTTCCGTCGCCGAATCACCACTGATCCATTTTGTATTCTCTGTTCTACCCACTCCCCCGAAACAACAGAACATTTATTTCTGCAGTGCCCTTGGACACAACAGATTTGGAACCATCCTAATGTACAAATCACAGTCACGGCTTTTGCAAATCATCGCATTGACGCTTGGCTTGTAGATATATTACAACAGCAAGGTAACGTACCGGAGTTTGAGACTATAGCAGCTCTTTTATGGCAAATCTGGAAGGCCAGAAACCATGTCATCTTCCGCCACCAATTCACGCACCCGGACCAGATTGTGGAATCTGCTCTAGCTCTCACTCACCTGCAAATTACAGTTCAGAAACACCAATTGCAGAAACAACAGAAGACAGGAAAGAATTCGCCGCACCCTAACACTACCTGGATCCCACCGGTACAGGGTATGATGAAGGTTAATATAGATGGTGCCTTTCCCACTTTGCAGAAAACCTGGGTACGATCTCCGGTATCTCTCGGGACCACACGGGCAGATTGCTCGGCGGTTTCACCAAAAGCGTTCCAGCATCTTCCGCCCTTGAAACAGAGATTCAAGCTCTCTTATATACACTAAAAGACCTTCTTCAACAAGGGAAGCATCACTCGACCTGATCATTGAAACCGACCCTAATTTTGGTTGAAGTAATGAATCACGAGCGTCTCCCACCGTGGGACTGCCGTGCTCTTCTCGCCGAATGCGCAGACATCTTGCCCTCTTTTTCGAACCTGAAGGTGACTCATTGCAGAAGATCAGCAAATGCCCTAGCCGACCGGGCTGCAAAAGCCCACGGTCGAGGTTCCCTTCCCCCATCTTGGGCCTCGTCACCTGTTCCTCCGATGTTAGATCTGATCTGTAATGAAGCCCTACTTGCGGGTTGTACTTATTTCCCTACTTAATGAGCAATATAGTCTTTTTCCGTCCAAAAAAAAAAAATATCCAGTGAAAGAACAGTCCTCCATCAGTAGTTTGTCTCTTTGATTTTTATATATGTTTTTCTTGATTCTTGGGATTTTTTTTTATAAAGTTTCGTAAATCATTATCCATTTTTCTTTTTTTTACTATTGTGGCTTTTCCTCTTAATTTATTCCTTTGGTTTATGCGAAATAGCTAGCTTTTCTGATCAAATTTAGTTTCTAACCTTGGTCTTGTCATTTTCCTTTCACCGTGTATCTTAACCAAATTCTGTTCTTGGAAAATGATAGTTGGGACATGATGAATAAATCGAATCCATTCACCTTTAAGAAAGAGAAAGCATGTAATAGGTCAATTAAGAGTTATTCAAAAAGTGAGATTTGAATAATCTTTTTACCCCGAGATATATATTCATTTAATTTATAAGATATTATTGACTCGTTATAAAATGTTATTGATTATAATCTAAGCACGACTCTTAATAGTTAATGCACCTAACCGGGTATTGCACAAATATTCTTTTCCTAGCAATAGGAAATTACATTATTTTTTCAAGATTTTTACCCATATTTTAGATTGAGAATTGAAATCAGTCTACAGTTTTTAAGAATATTCATAATCCTCCAATCATACAAGAAAAGATCGTAATCATCGATTGAAAATGTTTTCAGATTACATATACCACCACCTTGTTTTATATTAAAACTAATGACAAAGTTGACATGAATAGATGAATTAAGAACAAGCATAAATCTCGTAGGAACTATAAAAGCTCCAATGGACAATAAACACATCGAAGGCAGAAATATGGCCCTAAGGCACGGCCTCACATTAGAATTAGCCTATAATGTTGTCCACTTACACATTGAAATGGATGCCATGTCTGTTATTCAAGCAATTACTTGCACTCATAGGCATAATATACTGACGAATCTCCTTTTGGCTGAATGCAAGAAATTGCTTGCAGAGTTGCGGAGATACAAAATTGAGCACGTATTTAGAAAAGCATGTGGTTACACGGATGCCTTAGCCTGCTTGGACAGGAACAACGTCTGCAATTTGCTATTTATTTCTCCGTTCCGGATGTTATTAAAGACCTTTCGTATAATGACTCCGCTGAGAGTACATATCTTTCTGACAATATCTTTCAGACGATATAAGTAGACTTGTTTCGTTTATTTAATTATATTATTCGTCGTAAAAGAGTGAAGAAAAAAAGCTCTGTCTCAAGTGTATGGGTATTCATCATTTCTCTTTTCCTTTTCAAACATCTTTCAGCTATTATCGCACCAAAAAGTAATTTTGATGTGATAATATTCGATTTCCATTATCCGCTCTTATAGTGTAAAAATAATAGCATTTTGGTCTGTACGGTGCTGGTTTACTTGAAATAACATATTTGAAAATCATTAGTATTTATTTATTTCAGCATGGAAGCTTATATTGCACTATGCAAATGGAGACGTAAATTATATGACTAACTTTATGCGATGTTGCCTATAGGACTTGAATTGCTTAGGGTTTGGTTGCTCGTTCGTACTCTTCCAGATATCTAACTGAAAATCTCGGCACAGGGTTATTCACGTAATTTCATCTAGAATTGGACTCATGTCGAACGGTTAGGCCAAAGAGGATCCTGCAAATCAGGTAGTCGACTTAGTCGTGCTTTCGGTTCAATTGGGCAAAGACTCCTCTTTCGAGCTTTTCTCTACTTAGGAGGATTGGGAAGCTTCGTTTGGACAGAGCTTTTCCAACCTCCGATCGTGAACATTATAGTTCTCTTGGCCAAAAAGAAAAAGAGCACAAAATAATTATGTCAAAGGCGTGCGAGTTTAAAATGGAATCTTTCATTTTTTCCACAAAAAGACCAAAATTGAGAGACGCGTGAAAAGACTTTTCCCTACCCTTTTAGGTTGACATATTGGAGTCATTAACTAAAAAATAAAAATCAATCATTGATTTGAAATATTTTCAATTTTTAGATATTGTCACCTCGTTTTTTTATATAAATAATAATAAAATATGCACCATTACAATGAATTATGAATAGGCATAAATCTCTCGGGAATTATAGAAGTTTTGACGTACAGTGAACACATCGTAGCAGAAATTATGTGATGTCCTTAGACTAGAAGTAGCCAATAAGGTTGCACATTCACATATCGGAATGGATGTTATGTCTGTTATTCAAGCAATTATAAGTACTCACAGGCATATTTACAGATGGAACCTCTTTTGGCCGATTGCTGGAACTTCTCACAGAGCTGTTGGAATGCAAAATTGATCACATATTCAGAGAAGCAGATGGTTGCACGAATGCTCTCTCTCTCTCTCTCTCTCTCTCTCTCTCTCTCTCTCTCTCTATTTATTTTTATATAAATGAATCCACAATCAACGTAAGATACCTTATTGATAATCAATCGTACTATTTGTGTATGTCTTGCCATAGACTTTTTAATATATTGCTCCCTACTTTTTTGTGATGTTGAAGTAATAATAAAGTTATAAGCAAATAAGCATTTTTTTTTTCAAAAGGGAAAAAAATGGTCACGAATCCACAAGAGACAAATTAGGTCAATTCTCGTGTATGTTGTGATTTACGGTTCATATCACGTAGTTAGTACTCTTAAATGGCATCTCACATTTTTTCCATGAAAATGACCAACCTTGAGAGACAACCGAAAAGACTTTTGCCTAACTTTCAAGTCAATGAACGGAGTCGTTCTCTAATCCTAGGAGTAGGAGTAGCCCTCAAATCATGAAAAGAAAAGATCATAATCATCGATCAAAGATATTTTTCGAATTTCATGTGTCGTCATTGTTTTATCTAAATAAGGGATGCATTATACACGATTATGATAATATTGCAAATAACCATAAATTCCTTGGAAATGATAGAAGCTTTGATAGAAGGTGAACACATTAAAGCTGATTAAAAAGATTAGTGGCGGTAGACAAATGCAATTGAGGTGTAGGCCAATGATGCGACTGTTGAATTCGTCACATTCCACACCCTCTCCTGATCATTAATCTCCATTTCCATCCGGCGACAATCATGATTCTGGTTAATGATAAACGGAAGGAGTATTCGCTTGATTGGTTTCGAAAGAATCCGCTTAAATCATATCAAGGCCGAGCTGTCGTCATGACACATTGGATTAGAAAAGTATGACGGACCATCAAAATGAAAAATGAACCGAGTACAAAAGCATGTACACTAATGACGGTGACATGTCTTTTATTATTTATTTATTAGTAATTTTTTTTTTTTGGTGTTTGTACTAGAGCACGTATGTGATAGTAGAGCCGAAGGAGATTTTTTTTTTTTCGTAGTCGAAAATACGATCGATAGTAATTTACTTAACCAAGTTCGGTGCATAAATATCAAGAGCATCAGCACATAATAGATCAAAAAGAGTAGGCAGGGGACTTGTTACCCAATTACTAGGGAGGCTATTCCTTCTTTGACTATCAGCACATAATAGATCAAATAGAGCCGGAGGAGATTGGGATGCCATAGCTTTTACGGGGAGCAATTTTTGAGGATAGGAATTATGGGGCTTCTTATTAGCCACTCCAATTAATTCTTTATTAATTCTTCAGTTGTTGTCTCAAATAACCTACCTCCAATTAGATCAAAGGGGCGAATTTAATTTGCATACGAAATTTGACTCGAGATATCACCTAATATAAACAAGTGAAAAAGTTAGATATCTTTATTAACGACTCCAATTAATTATGGGGCTTCTTATTAACCACTCCAATTAATTCTTTATTAATTCTTCAGTTGCAGTCTCAAATAAACTACCTCCAATTAGATCAAAGGGGCAAATTTAATTTGCATACGAAATTTGACTCGAGATATCACTTGATATAAACTAGTGAAAAACTTAGATATCTTTATTAACCACTCCAATTAATTCTGGGGCTTCTTGTTAACCACCCCAATCAATTCTTTATCAATTCTTTAGTTGTAGTCTCAAATAACCTACCTCCAATTAGATCAAAGGGCAAATTTAATTTTCATACGAAATTTAACTCGAAATATCACCTTATATAAACAAGTGAAATGTTAGATATCTTTATTAAACACTCCAATTAATTCCAGGGCTTCTTATTAACCACTCCAATTAGTTCTTTATTAATTCTTTAGTTATAGTCTCAAATAACCTACCTCCAATTAGATAAAAGGGCAAATTTAATTTGCATACGAAATTTGACTTGAGATATCACCTCATATAAACAAGTGAAAATGTTAGATATCTTGAGCGTAAATAACAAGCACGTTTGACTCCTTGATGGTTCATTATTTCCATATCTTCTTACAAACGAATCTACAATCAACATGAAAATTGAGGTACTGGCCAAGTGACAATTAAAAGTAACATACTGTATATGTATGTCTTGCTGTAGATGTTGTACAACTTCAACATATTGCCTAATCCTCCCTGCTTTTTCTTTTTAAAAAAAAAAATTTAATGTAGGGAGTTATAAGCAAATAATCATTTTCTTTCTTCCAAAAGGGAAAGAAATGGTCACACATCCAGAACGTATAAATTTAGTCGTCTTCTCATGCATGCCTTAATTGATGGTTCATGTGCAATCATAATCGCATAGTTGGTCCTCAAAAGTGACATCTCATATTTTTTCCACGAAAAGACCAAAATTAAAAGACCTGTGAAAAGACTTCTGCTCATCTTTCAAGTTGATGAACTGGGATATTCCTAGTCCTCAAATCACAAAAAGGTATAGAAAAAAGAAGAAAAATCAACCACCGGTTCAAACTGATGGAACCTCTTTTGGCTGAATGCAGGAACTTGCTCGAGGAGCTGCCTGAGTAGAAATTGGAGTACATATGCAGAGAAGCAAGTAGTTGCACAGATGCTTTGGCCCTACTTGGAAAGGAGAAAAATCTGCTTCGCAGTTTGTTAATTGTTCCTCTGTTCCAGATATTATTAAAAAAACTTTTGTATTCTGCTCGGAGCATTTATATTTTAGACAATACAACTTGATTTGTTCCATTTTATTTTGTTCGATATCCAGTGAAAGAATAGTCCTCCATCAAAAGCTTGTCTCTATGATTTTTATATGTGTTTTTCTTCATTCTTGGGATTTTTTTTCCATAAAGTTTCGTAAATCATTATCCAACTTTTTTTACTATTGTGTTTTTTCCTCTTAATTTATTCCTTTGGTTTATGTGAAACAACCAGCTTCTCTGATCCAATTTAATTTCTAACCGACATCTTGTCATTTTCCTTTCACTGTGTATCTTAACCAAATTCTATTCTTGTAAAATGATGGTTTGTACACAATGAACAAATCGAACCCATTCACCTTTAAGATAGAGAAAGCATGTAATAGGTCAATTAAGAGTTATTCTAAGATTTGAATAATCTTTTTACCCTGAGATATATATTCACTTAATTCATAAAATGTTATTGACTAGTTATAAAATGTTATTGTTTTTTTTTTTTTTCCTGGTTGGAAGCAAATTTCTTTTCCAATGGAAATTATTCTAACTTGTTATTACTACTAGGTGAACACACATAGATGGTTGCACAATGAAGATGAACTAAAAGGCATGGAGTAATCAACGCATCAAATAAAGATAATGAAATCCGCACTTTAAAGCAGAATAGTATTAAAGTAAACACGGTTAAGGTAAAGTGTGAGAAAATAAAAGGCGTGGAGTAAAGACTTGTTGCCCCGCCTCTTTTAGCTGAGACTTGTTTTTTTAGTTCATATGCGTGCTGGGTTTGAATGAGTTGATAAGGCTGACTTTGAGTGTTTCTTGTTGTTTCTTTGGGTCTAGATCGAAGTTTGAATTCCTAAAAGATCAAAATGCTTCGCCCTCACCCACCCATGGGCAGCGTAGATGGCGTGAGTGCTCTCCCCATCGCCGAGGTCGAGAGTTTGAACTCTCTCATTGCATTTCCATGACGTAAGTGGGGGTCCCAGGGATGGAATATCGGGCCAACCCCCAAGGTTTTATGTCTAAATAGCGGCTTGCGGCGAGGCCTGATGGTGCTATTGTGTACCGGAGGGTCGTGTGATCCCCGAAGGGTAATCTCCGGCGATTTCTCGGTCACCCAAAAAAAAAAAAAAAAAATGCTTCGCCCTCCTTCATCCGTGCTCACCACGTGTTTAATATAATACCTCAGGTAGTGTTGTTCTAAAATGAGACCAAGGCTTTGTTTGTTTTTGCGAAAGCATATCTTAGATCTATTTGAAGTGTTTTCATCAACTTGAGATGTCCTCTGATCTATGTAGGTTGAACTCAACACCAAAATGTCGGTTCATCGGAATGCCATATCACTTTTGTCGATCGCATAAGACTTGCTTAGTGAAATGTTTCCGAGAAGTGTTTAAGAAATGACTTCTACTTCTGTTTGAATATGTAGGCACTTCTTGATGCAATTTGTCTGGTCATTAGTTGTTAAGCTTGATTTTCATGAACGATGAAGTCACTGCATCCGTGCATCTTGTTCAAGATATGCTGTGTCTTTTCCATTGAAGGTGACGAATGGCCAACGGCAGCATGGTAGTCATCGGGAGTGAATTTGTTTTTCTGGTAACTAGTCGAGGTGATGATTAGTGATGGCCCGGTGCTGTTAGATTGATATGTGTTTAGCGATGAACGGTAGTGGTCGGAGATGAATATACATAACGCGGCCGATGTTGGAGTCCGGTTGCCGTGGGTGCTTGGTGTCTGATATGTGACTTGGATTTATCTCGCTTGTTTGTTTAGTTTTGGGCCTGGGCTAGCCTAAATAGGGTTGGAGGCCCGGCCTCGGACTGGGCTGGCCGAAATGGAAAAATGGACTAGGCCTTGGGTAAGATGGGAGGAAATCAAAGTTGGGTTTAAGTTTTACATTAAGGCCTTGGGGGACTGGGCCTTATGTGGACGGGGCTCAACGCAGGAGCCCGATCCGCTGAGGTCGTGTTCAAGAGCCTGGCCTGGGTCCCGATTCTCTTAATTAGAAATAATAAAATAATATTAAAATATTAAAAATAATAATAATCGAAAATGATTAAAAAAATCAGAAAATAGTTTAGAAAGAGGCCTTAATTAGTTTGTTTTATTTCAAAGCTAGATGTAGCTTTAGTTTTATATAGTTTGCATAACCTTTAACCGAGGGGTTTTTAGTAAATACTTTTGATTTAGCTTAGGCTTAAAAGGTTAATCTTTTGGACAAGCAATTGAACTCAATTTGAATTCAACTCATAGGGGACCATGTCTAGCATGGTTATTCTATTTTTTTGCCTAACTTGTATCGGGTTTACATTTATGCACTAGGATAAATGTACTTCAATATATTGGGTGTTTAAATGCTCGCAATGCACTTCAAAACATTGATTGTTTATTGCTTTCCTAGACTAGGATAGGATTAGCATTATAAGATAATGAACTCCCTTAGAAAAACATTTGCATGATCACTTTGTGGCTTCAAGACCTTTATGATCAGAAATGGTAACAAACAATGAATGACCACTTAAATAACACACTTTCAAGTTAGTGGTATCAAAATGGCGCTAATAGAAATGTTAACATGATCAAGTCCCCAACCTCAAGATCATTGGTTGTGTAGGAATCAAGGTGACGCTCTCATGTCTCAATTGATTTCTAGTCGACCCCAATAGGTTAGTGGTGACTCTCCAACTCACCTATAAATACTTAGGTTGTGTTAAGAATTTTCAAAATGAAATGTCCCAACGTCATGTGAGGTATGGACTTGAAAGAACCTGCGCCTAAATCAATGGACTGTTTGGCTTGCCTTTTGGGCAATACCCCTAAACTTGTTCTCTTTCGGACCATATTAGAAATTTAGGTCGTGACAAGAGCCAAAACATTTCTTGACATTGCTTGGATTTTGGGTCTTTGAAGTAATTTGTAAATATACTAAACAAATTGAAGATATCTTCCATGGAAATTCATAAAACAATGCGTAATTAGATTCCAGATGCTGCCCATATATTAGTTTTGAAGCTGTAATTGAAGCAGCGCAAGTTAGCACTGAAACATCCTATTTCTGCTATTACCCGCATTTAAGTTTGTGAGTCTATGTTATAATGGTCCGCCGATTGTCAATAAACATACCGGAAACAAAAGCTTTTAGGTTTAGATGAATGTGCAAAAAAAAAATGCCACGTTTCTGTTTAATAATAAATCTTGGTGATTCTTATCAAAAAGTCATATTCAATGTTTATCTTTGCCAACCTAACTGACTTGTTTTTAATAAGATTAATTGAATGTAGAGGTTGTGCCACTTAAGGTTACATGAAGATGTTGATTTTAGTAATGAAGCGAGAATGAAAAAAATAACTTTTTATTTTTTGGCTTGGTTTGTAGTAGACAAAGCACGTCCCAACTATTCAGAGTGTTTGATTTGATAACCTGAAGTTAAACAAGAAGAATGAGGATAGTCGGTCTAACTAGTGGAATAACATCTAGGAAGAGTATAGTCTCCAACCTTTTCAAGGCCCATGGTGTCCCTGCTGTTGAAGCTGACATCATTGCTCGTGTGTGTGTCTATATATATATATTGTGGATGCTTAAGTTATGATTATTGGTCCTATTGATTTCTTTGCCTAGTTAAGGTTTACTTTATATTCCTCAAGAATGTTCCCTTGTTCAGGTCTATTACAGTGATCTTTGAAAAGGATGTTTTGAGAGTTTTCCTGAAGTAGATGATTGTAAATCAATCACAATATGTATGTCAAATTCTGTCTAGAAATATGAAACCAAGGGGATGGTAGATGGTTTATTTTACATTCATTGAGCATGTCTACTATTGATTTCTTTCCTTCTTTAAGAGAAATATGAAAAGCAAGGGGATGTTCTTGAAGTTGGAATCTCCAACAAGGAGAAAATTGTGCAAACTTGAGAGTGCCGTTCTTTGAAAGATCTCACTTTCTTGATCGACTGGGTAAATGATGCTTTTGTTATTGGCTAAATATATTCATGATTTCCCTTTATGAGGCGATAGAGTATGTAACAATGGGCAGATAGTTTCGCTTGAGAGTACACATAAAATGCTGCAGGGAGTTACTCTTGTTCTAGCAAGTTTCAACGATTGTGTTGATCCATGTGGTGAGGATGACATCTTGCCACTTTACAGGACATGAGGACTGCATTTTCCTTCTTGGAATTCTTGAATTCCTTGTTGTGCTTGCAGGATGTATTAAAGAAAGGGACTGGCGAATGGAAATAAGTTGTTGCTGTGTTTGGGGAGGAGACTCTACAAGCTGATGGAGAAGTTGATAGCCCGCCAAATTGTCTTTTCTGATCTTGTAAAGCGTCAAGTTTTGAATAGGTAATGGTAAATCTGAACTAAACTTGCAGTTCTAGTTCTAGCTTCAAAATGGGGATTGAAGCATGCTAGACACAACAGCAAACTTACCATGCCTAAGTACAGATGCATACGATTCTGCTTGACTAGAGAAATTTCTTGCTCTAATGAAACAGGGGATAAATTCTAACATTGGAGTTCTTTTACACCCGTCATGGATGCAGTTGCTGTCTGCAATTTGTGATATCAGTCTGAATTTTTTCCACCTTCATTGCCTTGGTCATAGCTGAGTTATGATGCATCAATAGTTGCATCGAACTTCAAGATAAGAAACCTTCTAATCTTCTAATTCCCTGAAGCTTTCTGTGCTTACTTATGTTTAGGCTGTTGGCTCCTTTCATATCATCCGGCATCTTCTGAGAAATTTTGAAACTTTGGTTGAAAGGACATAAGGTTATTGTTCTTGACATCCCGTCATTGTTTGAGGCAAAGAAGGATAAGTGGACAAAGCCCATCGTTGTTGTCTGGGTTGATCCAGGAACTCAATCGCCGTCGTGTTCTGGCATTCATAAAATATCAGAAATTTGTCGCAAATGTCTTTAGTGCTAAACCAAGTAACTCAATAACAAAATGAGCAGCTCTCATCTTCATCGTGAACAGGATGCACGTGTTATCTGTGAGGACATCAGCATACACACATTAATACGCAGATATATTCGACTCGTATGCGATTGTTCCTGTGACTCGCCTATTATTGTCCAGTGAGTTTCTTTGTCAGGAAATAATTCTAGATATAGCTCATGAATCTAAAATACTGTCGCCTCTGATCAATCAACTCAAGTTTACATCTCTATTTCATTGACAAGTTCCACTTGTCGCGAGATCCTGTTATTGAACTCATAGATTTGTGTCGACCCCTTGGGCAGGCATATCATTGCTTGATTCGGATTCTGTTGGAGGTACTAACTAAGTCACCATGAATGTTGCGGCTCCAAACCTCTCTCGGATTGATGGCTATATCTACTAGGCATTTCGTGAAAGTAGAATTTTGTGTAAGAACTTGATCAACTCCCGGCAATGAATTTATTTGCTGTTTAAAAAGTAAAATAGTCTGTTTGAATCTAATTGTGCAATTACCTTGTTTGGTCTTCTCAATCAATTATGCATTCAAGATTTAATTAGAAGTTGTTATTGACATATTATTGGCCGTTTAGACACCCGAGTAAGATTGGTTTGCAAATCAGAGATATGAATGTGGGATACGCTAGATTAATTTAACCACCACGTCGATAAACGTACTTAATATCAGTCACTTGCTTAGCTCCTATCTACCTATAATTTTGAACTAATAGAGCTCTCCTTTCGTAGCTTTGCCTTTTCAATGGTGTCCATTTCTCTGAAGAATCGACTCTTCACTTATATTAAAGCATTCGAGCTTCTACACGGCGAACCACGCAAAAGTACGAGTATTGCTCGTGTGTAAATAAGTTGACATAGAGAGAGGAGAACCTGGAGGGCATGCTTGTAGCGCTTGCGCTTGTGAAGCTCTTTGACGATGCGGTTGAGCTGGTACTTGCGCACCGCGCCTCCTCCCTTTTTCCACTTGCAAGTCGTTACCACCCGCACTGCGCTTTGCGTACACCAGGCTCAGCAGCCTCTTCCCGAAAAATGTCTCCGCCTTTTCTCTTCGATGCCGTCCCTGAGGCGGAGGTGGAGACGGCCAACCGGCTTCCCACCACCGCAGCCTCCGCCAAGAAGTGGTTGACGGTATGATGGGATGCGCGTGTAGAGCGAAGCAGCATAGCATATGGAACACAGAGAGAAAACGAAGCAACACAGTCACTTCGAAGTTGCGGCCATGACTTAAAATCAAAGGAACCAGAAGCAAGACTAGCGAATTATATGCACATATCACGATCTGAGTATGAGATAAGCGTATAAGCGTTCAATTTCAGAAAGACAGCCTCTCGAATATATATGCGATCTCACTCGGTCGTTTTCACGAACTGTTAATGATCGGTTCAAACACAGAGCACAGAAGCATCATCGAAATGATGTACATACCTTGGAGATGCAGCTTCTGGCCACCAATGGTGATAGAACAGATAACCAAGTTCTTAGAGCTGTTGACTCCGATGATTGGCACCGGCGAAGAAGCTTCAAAGGAAGACTCGAACTCTTCGGATATCTCGGCCTCAAAACGGACTAGAACAGAACCAGACGATTCGGGAATGGCAAACGGCGTTGACCGGTGGCCCGAAATCAATGAAGGAAACATATAAGTGAGAGAAAATAGATGAGAGGAGCTCGTATCAATTCATTCTCGGTGGTTTTTGGCGATCTCTGTTCTCTGGTGCGGGTGCTCTGTTTCGTCTGCGAATGAGCTCGAGCGGCTGGGATGGCCAACAGTGACTGGAGGTGGTGGACGGTGGATTGATGGCGATGGAGAGAAAATCCAGAGGGAAAAATGGCCATCGTGTATTGCTTTGCTTCGCGCGGGTGCTCATTTCTTTGCTCCAACTGCTTCGCTCCTCTCCTCCGTCACGTGCGCGTCTGAGCTTTAGAGACGAAACAGAGAAGAAGAAGAAGAAGAAGAAGAAGAAGAAGAAGAAGAAGCAAAGAAGGAAAGAGGCCGGGCTTGTATATGAAGTCCTGTGGGCTTCAGTTCACTTCAATCAGACCTGGGCTGCCCGGATTGGGCCTCGCAAGTGATGGGCGTTATTGGACTGGTATAGGGTCGAACCTAAGGACTTTCCTCTTTTTTTTACCATTATTTATTTCTTAGTTTTTTTTTTTTTTGCGAAACTATATGCTTAATTTTGCCGGCAAAAATTCAGGTTTTAACATTAAGTTCTTTCAGACATATGAAGATAAAGAGCGAGAGAAAAGACAAGCCATGTAATTCTAAAATAGAAAAACATATGATTTTTAAATTCAACTAAATGATAGTACGACAAGAGGAATATTGTATGCTCTATCTTTTCGTGTTTCCATTACAAACTAAACACACAAAGGGTTACATTTATGATAGTGTCGCATAAGTATCTGACTACATGCATAACTCTTTATTTTTCAATGGCTTCCCAATCTTTTCCATCTTTTTGCCATTCTCTCGGAGTAGTGCAAGAACCACATGCTCTTCTCATCAATGATAAAGTTTCCCAACACAATGCCGATCAAAAACCCGACTCCAACGCCAATTAGCACAAATTTCCACTCTAAGTTGAATAGGGACTCTTTGCCAAATTTTTCATGGGGAAATGGTGGTAATGGTAAGTTATCCCCAACCTTTGTGCATTTTTTTGGCAAAGGACTTCCACATAACCCCTCATTCATGGTGAATGAATCGACTGAGAATGTGTTGAATTGACTGCCTTGTGGTACTGGTCCTGACAATTGATTATTAGAGACATTGAAAGATGAAAGAAATGTAAGTTGGGCTAGCTTTTGAGGGATCTCTCCGGAGAGCTTGTTTTGAGAAAGATCTAGAGATTCTAGTAATGTCAAATTTGCTAAGGATGGCGGAATGGAACCGGTCAGAACGTTGCTTGAAAGGTTAAGCAAAATAAGTGACTCCAAATCTCCAATGAGATCGGGTATGTGTCCTTCGAATTTGTTATTGGAGAAGTCAATTTGCATAAGTGCAAATGGAACCTTCGAGTATTCCCTTTCTATACCTTTATTCATCAATTTCATGTCATAAATCATAATATCTACACTGTTATTGATGGATTGACCAATAGTTGCCTGAGTGTTCATATATTCCAACAGTTCTTGCCTAGTTATCACTTCCATTGCATGGAAACTCTGCAATAGCTTGCAAGGAAGTTTGCCACTGAAACTATTATATGAAAGGTCAATGATATGCATATAGCTGAAGTTAAACTGGCTTCGATATGCTTCAATTGGACCATAGAGCTTATTGGATTTCAAGATAATAACTTTCAACTTGGTCAACTCCGATAGCCAAAAAGGGAACCCATCAAGAATTTGATTGTGAGCAAGGTTCAAATACTCTAGCTTTGTACAATTCGCCAAAGATCCTGGAATCGGCCCTTGTAATCGATTCTCTGAGAGGTCTATAACCTTCATCATACAGCCTTTTGGGTAAGCACGAGGAATCATGCCCACAAGTTCATTTTTCCTAAGATTTAGAAACGTCAAATAATCCATATTTCCCACACATGAAGGAATTGTGCCATTCAAACTATTGTTGGACAAATCGAGAATGACGAGGAATCTGCCACTACAAATAGATTGAATTTCTCCAACGAGGAAGTTGTAGGAGATATTATAGTAATTGACTGATGGAGGAGGACTAGGGAGTTCTGTTTTGAGCCGGTTAGAACTAATGTCAAGTCCAATCAACTTGGGTAGTGGTAGATTGATTTGATTATTTTCAAAGCCAGTTAGAAAATTTTGGGAAAGAAACATACAGAGCAAGGATTCTCTGCTACCATTCCACATCCACATAGGAATACTCCCTCTGATTTTGTTGTCTGGAAGATATATAACCTCTAATATGCCTGGGTAGCCTAAAAACTTGGGGAACTCATGTAAGTTGCATGACTCTAAATATAAATTGGAAAGTTTTGGAAGAGTGGCATTGATCTCAGCCTTGCTGACAAAAGATATGTTGTTGAAGGACAAATTTAGTATTCTCAATTTCTTGAGTTTGTGTAAATCCACAGTGCCACTCAAATTATTCCTAGAAAGATCAAGAAATTCAAGATCCTTGAGTTCCCATAATGAGTTTGGAAATTCACCTTGCAAATTGTTGTTATAAAGTCGAAGCGAAACCAACTGAGTCAAGTTCTCAAATGAATATGTAATAGGACCGCTGAACTGACAATCTGCCAAATGTAATAAATACAAAGATGGTGAGTTTGGCGATTGATTGAATCTCAACATTTCATTTTTTTTCTTGTTAAAGAACATTGCTATTAGATGAACTATTACCTCCAAGGTTCAAATTGGTGAGTTTCGCCAAGTTGACAAACCAATGCCCATTACCACCGCTAAAATTATTGTAACTGAGATCTAGATATGATAGATGGGTAAGATTGGCAAAGAAAGCAGGGATTTGACCATGAAAGTTATTCCATAGTAAATCTAAATGAGCAAGCTGAGAAAGATTGGCCATTGAAGTGGGAAGTAAACCTGAGAAATTACAGTCATGAATTGATAATTCATTCAAGAAAACAAGGTTTCCGATCGAAATAGGTATTTCCCCAGAAAAATTCGTTCCCCCAAGAGACAAGAATTTGAGGGGATTGCCCCAATGTAAGTCGGGAATAAAACCAGAAAGGTAGAAATTGAAGCTAATGTCGAGGGTTTCCAAGTTTGGTAGCTGAAAGATGCTCACCGGAAATTCTCCATGCAGCCAACAACCTCCAAGCTTAAGTGACTTCAAAGATGAGAAGTTTGCAAGTACATGAGGGAATGGTGATGACATGTTTATAAAAGAGAGATCAAGTTCTTTAAGCATAGTTAAGTTTTGAATAAAGTTGTCTATGTTGGGCATCTTAAGAATATTCCCCCAATAAAAACTAAGAGACTCCTCGAGATCCGACCCAAGACTCAAATCAAGAGAAACTAATTTGGAGAGCCGTGAAATATCTGAAGGGACTTTTCCCGATAAGTGTGAGACAGAGAGATTAAGGTAATGTAACTGAGAAAGATTGCCAAAGCCGTATGGGATTGAGGAAGAGTTGAAGTCATTCCAAGCAAGATTAAGCGATTCCAAGTGGAGTAGGTGAAAGAGGCTAGTGTTAGAAGATAAAGTACCAAAGAGACAGCCGTGGCTAAGGTCTAGGCCTATCACATGACCAATGGCCTCATCACACTTGATACCATCCCATGAGCAGCAATCTCCATGTCCATCTAGTGACCATGATTCAAACTTTGGGCAAACACACAGAGGAGCTGTTCTGTTGATTTTGAAACTTTGCTTAAATTCCATTAGGGCTGAGCTCTCATTTGGATGGCATAGTGGCTTAGCAAGTGGAGTATGAATCATCACGAGAAAGACAATCCATGTACAAAACATGTAGAACAACGAGGGTGCCATATTTTTGTTTCGTTATTCTGCTTTTTGGTAGAGTTGGTTTCCAGTAGAGAAGCTTTTTATAGATAGTGAGAAGCAATTCGGTTGTGGAAATTTCATTGGCCATTCAAGCACCATACTCATCTGAAAAGACACTTGACTTTGATTGAAGAAAGAGTCATAATAGAAATTAAATATCCATTAGACTGGTGCTATACATGGCCAAAGTCGTAGGATGTGGATTGACGGAAAAAATCATTTCTCAGCACGGGGTTGTTCTCATAATTTCGTCTGGATTTTTTTTTTTGGTCAATAATTTCGTCTAGAGTTGAACTCGTGTTAAATGGTTTGACCAAAAGAATGGCCCCACGTGGCGTCGCGATTGGGACAAAAAGAAGCCTTGAAAATCTTCCAAGTCTTCCACTAGTTGAGAATCTAAAGTTGCCACTTCAACATTGACATCATGGAAAATGCATAAGAACCAATTTGACTATAATCTAAGCGTGACTCTTAATAGTTAATGCACTTAACTGGGTCTTGGGAAAATATTCTTTTCAGAGCAATAGGAAATTACGTTATTTTTCAAGATTTTTGCCCATATTTTATATTGACAAACTTAAGTCACTCTACAGTTCTTAGGAATATTCTTAATCCTCCAATCACAAAAGAAAAGATCATAATTATCGATTGAAAATGTTTTCAGATTACATATATCATCACCTTGTTTCATATTAAAACTTATGACAAATTTTACATGATTAGATGAATGAAGAAGAAGCATAAATCTCATTGGAACTATAAAAGCTCCGATGCACAATAAACGCATCAAAGGCAGAAATATGGCCCTAAGACACGGCCTCACATTAGAATTAGCCTATAATGTTACCCATTTACACATTGAAATGGATTCCATGTCTGTTATTCAAGTGATTACTTGCACTCATAGGCATAATTTACTGACGAAACTCCTTTTGGCTGAATGCTAGAAATTGCTTGCAGAGTTGTGGAGATACAAAATTGAGCACGTATATAGAAAAGCATGTGGTTACACGGATGCCTTAGTCTGCTTGGAAAGGAACAACGTCTGCAATTTGCTATTTATTTCTCCGTTCCAGATGTTGTTAGAGACCTTTCGTATAATGACTCCGCTGAGAGTGCATATCTTTCAGACAATGTAAGTAGACTTGTTTCGTATATTTAATTACATTATTCATCGAAAAAGAGAGAAGAAGAAAGTGCTTTGTCTCAAGTGTATGGGTATTCATCATTCCTCTTTTCTTTTTTAAACATCTTTCAGCCATTATCGCGCCAAAAAGTAATTTTGATGTGGGAATATTCGATTTCATTCTCCACTCTTATTATGTAACGACAATAGCATTTGGTCTGCACGGTGCCAGTTTACTTGAAATAACATATTTGAAAATAATTAGTATTTATTTATTTCAGCATGGAAGCTTATATTGCACTGTGCAATTGGAGACGTAAATTATATAACTAACTTTATGCGATGTTGCCTATAGGACTTGAATTGCTTAGGGTTTGGTTGCTCGTTCGTACTCTTCCAGATATCTAACTAAAACTCTCGGCACAGGGTTGTTCACATAATTTCGTCTAGAGTTGGACTCATGTCAAACGGTTTGGCCAAAGAGGGTCCTGCAAATCACGTAGTCGACTTAGTCGTGCTTTCGGTTCAAATGGGCAAAGACTCCTCTCTCGAGCTTTTCTCTACTTAGGAGGATTGGGAAGCTTCGTTTGGACAGAGCTTTTACAACCTCCGATTGTGAACATTATAGTTCTCTTGGTCAAAAAGAAAAGAGCACAAAATAGTTATGTCAAAGGCGTGTGAGTTTAAAATGGAATCTTTCATGTTTTACACGAAAAGAGCAAAATTGAGAGACGCGTGAAAAGACTTTTCCCCACCATTTTAGGTTGACAAATCGGAGTCATTAAGTAAAACAAAAAAAAAATCAATCATTGATTTGAAATATTTTCTATTTTTATATATTGTCACCTCGTTTTTTTTTTTTTTATATTAATAATAATAAAATATGCACCATTACAATGAATTATGAATTGGCATAAATCTCTTGGGAATTATAGAAGTTTTGACGTACAGTGAACACATCGTGGCAGAAATGTGGCTATGTGATGTCCTTAGACTAGAAGTAGCCAATAAGGTTGCACATTCACATATAGGAACTGATGTTATGTCTGTTATTCAAGCAATTATAAATACTTACAGGCATATTTATAGATGGAACTTCTTTTGGCTGATTGCTGGAACTTCTCACAGAGCTGTGGGAATGCAAAATTGATCACATATTCAGAGAAGCAGATGGTTGCACGAATGCTCTCTCTCTCTCTCTCTCTCTCTCTCTGTAAAGAATCCACAATCAACGTGGGATACCTTACTTATAATCAATCATACTATTTGTGTATGTCTTGCCATAGACTTTTTAACGTATTGCTCGAGTCTCCTTGCTTTTTTGTGTTGTTGAAGTAATATTAAAAGTTATAAGCAAATAAGCATTTTTTTTTTCAAAAGGGAAGGGAATGGTCACAAATCCACAAGAGACAAATTAGGTCGATTCTCGTGCATGTCGTGATTAATGGTTCATATCACGTAGTTAGTACTCTTAAATGGCATCTCGCAATTTTTCCACGACCAACTTTGAGAGACAACCGAAAAGGCTTTTGCCTATCTTTCAAGTCAACAAACGGAGTTATTCTCCAATCCTAGGAGTAGGAGTAGCCCTCAAATCACAAAAAGAAAAGATCATAATCATTGATAAAAAAAAAAAATTCAAATTTCATATGTCATCACTGTTTTATCTAAATAAGGGATGCATTATACACGATTATGATAATATTGCAAATAAACATAAATACCTTGGAAATGATAGAAGCTTTGATAGAAGGTGAACACATTAAAGCTGATTAAAAAGATTAGTGGTGGTAGACATGTGCAATTGAGGTCTAGGCCAATGATGCGACTGTTGAATTTGTCACATTCCACACCCTCTCCTGATCATTAATCTCAATTTCCATCCAGCGACAATCATGATTCTGGTTAATGATAAACGGAAGGAGTATTCACTTGTTTGGTTTCGAAAGACTCCTCTTAAATCATATCAAGGCCGAGCTCTCATCATGACACATTGGATTAGCAAAGCATGACGGACCATCGAAATGAAAAATGAACCAAGTATAAAAGCATGTACACTAATGACGGTGACATAATATTGTTGTCTTTTATTATTTATTTATTATATATATTTTTTTGTGTTTGTACTAGAGCACGTATGTGATAGAAGAGCCGAAGGAGAGTTTTTTTTTTTAATTTTTTTTTATATAGTCGAAAATACGATCGATAGTGATTTACTTAACCAAGTTTGGTGCATAAACATCAAGAGCATCAGCACATAATGGATCAAATAGAGCAGGCAGGGGGTTTGTTACCCAATTACTAGGGAGGCTATTTGTTCTTTGACTATCAACACATAATAGATCAAATAGAGCCGGAGGAGATTGTGATGCCATAGCTTTTATGGGGAGCAATTTTTGAGGATAGGAATTATGGGGCTTCTTATTAGCCACTCCAATTAATTATTTATTAATTCTTCAGTTGTTGTCTCAAATAACCTACCTCCAATTAGATCAAAGGGGCAAATTTAATTTGCATATGAAATTGGACGCGAGATATCGCTTGATATAAACAAGTGAAAAAGTTAGATATCTTTATTAACCACTCCAATTAATTTTGGGGCTTCTTATTAACCCCTCCAATTAATTCTTTATTAGTTCTTCAGTTGTAGTCTCAAATAACCTACCTCCAATTAGATCAAAGGGGCAAATTTAATTTGCATACAAAATTTGACTCGAGATATCACTTGATATAAACTAGTGAAAAAGTTAGATATCTTTATTAACCACTCCAATCAATTCTGGGGCTTCTTATTAACCACCCCAATTAATTCTTTATTAATTCTTTAGTTGTAGTATCAAATAACCTACCTCCAATTAGATCAAACGGGTAAATTTAATTTGCATATGAAATTTGACTCGAAATATCACATCACTTGATATAAACAAGTGAAAAAGTTAGATTTCTTTATTAACCACTCCAATTAATTGTGGGGCTGTCTTTCTGAAATTGAATGCTTATACGTTTATCTCATACTCAGATCGTGATATGTGCATATAATTCGCTAGTATTGCTTCTGGTTCCTTTGATTTTTAAGTCATGGCCGCGACTTCGAAGTGACTGTGTTGCTTCGTTTTCTCTCTGTGTTCCGTATGGCCCCTGAGCATTTTGGTTGGGTGTATGTGTGGTAGCCAGTGGACGTTTGTATGGATTCATGTGGTGGCTGGAGTTGATCATTGGTGGACCAAGACATTTTTAGCCCCCCTGAATGAAGCTTGTAAGTATCGCCAGGAAGGGCCGGCGATGGAGTGGGGAGGGTCGGCCGGGGTCGCCGGGCCCTGGCCAAGGGCTGGCGAGGGCCGGCGAGCCCTTGCCTAGATCTAGGGCAAGGGTCGTGGCCCTCGTTGCGATCCGGCGAGGGCTCGCAGCCCTCGCCGTCGGTTGGCCGGGGCCGGCGACCCGGCCGACCCTCCCCCTCCGTCGCCGGCCCTTCCCGGCGACGGCGGGGAGGCGGCGTGGCGAGGGCTCAGCCCTCAGCCGCCCGTTTGATCTCCCCCCCAATTTTCTTTTCTTAATTTTTAAATTTTTTAAATTTTTCTTAATTTTTTAATTTTTTGAATATTTTAAATAAAATTAAGTTTAAATTTAATTTAATTAATTTTTATATTATTATTTATACGTCATACGCGAAACGACGTCGTTTTTCCATTTTCTCCACCACGTTAGCGTGCAAAACAACGCCGCTTTGGACCAAACTCGTCGGAAAGTTGCCACGTCGCCATTTGGTCGGATTTTCACCGGAGTGGCACTTAAGTGTCCCATTTAACTTCAAAACTGGCACTCAAGTTTACCATTTTGAAGTTATGGCACTTAAGTGTCCCTCGGTGCCAAGTTATGGCACTTGGGCTGTACTTCTGCTGTTTTTCCACATAAGAACCAAAATTGAGGGACCTGCGAGAAGTACCCATCATGTAAATTGACAAATAAGAAGGTTCCAACGGTACACGTACTCCTGGAATCACAAAATTAAAAAAATCATAATTATTGATTGAAAGTAATTTCTGATTTTATATATCATATCCAAGTTTATAATGGCAAAATATCCATGGTTATGAAAAATTGTGAGAGAGTTTAAATGTCTCAATAACTATAGAAGTTCTAACGAACAATGAACACATAGCCAAAGAAAAAATGGCGCTAAGAGAAGACCTCAGATTAGAATTAGCCAATATTGTCACCCGTTTACACGTCGAAATGGATGCCATGTCCGTTATTCAAGCAATTATAAGCACCCATAAGAATAATTTACTGATAAAACCCATTTTGGCTGACTGTAGGAACCTGCTTACAGAGCTGTACAATTACAAATACAAAATTTAACTGATTTCAAAGAAGATGGTCGTGCGGATTTTTTTGCCCTTCTTGAAAAAAATGAAGAACATATGCAGTTTATTTGTATTTTTTCTTTTAATTTCTTTGTGCCAAATGCTAAAGACCTTTTTGTATGTAGACTTCGCTGGGAGTACATATAATCCAGACAATGAAACTTCATTAGTTTTATTCAATGTAATTCTGTTATTTACCCAAAAACAAAAAAGGGGAGGGGGCACACTGTATATTCAGTTAGAAAAGTGTATTCATCATTCATTTATACATTTTTAAACATTTGTTGTTTATTCTCACGTAAAAAATTAATATTAATGTGAGAAAATTCCATTCCCGTTCTTCACTCCCATTTTATAATGACACTAGAACTTTAGCATGGGTGATGGCAGGGTTTCTTGAAATAGCAACCTTGAAGATAAATCTAACTAAAAATTTGAGCAAGAGTTGTACAAGCACTTGTTTGGTTTCTTGTTGGCACTTTTCGGCAAATCTAACTGTAAATCTCAGCACAGAGTTGTTCTCATAATTTCATCTGGATTTTTTTTTTGGTCATATAATTTCGTCTGAAGTTGAACTTGTGTTAAATGGTTTGACCAAAAAAATGGCCCCACATGGCACGATGATTGGGACAAAAAGAAGACTTGAAAATCTTCCAAGTCTTCCACTAATTGAGAATCTAACGTTGCCACTTCAACTTTGACATCATGAAAAATGCATAAGAACCAATTTGACTATAATCTATTAATGCACTTAACCGGGTATTGCACAAATATTCTTTTCCTAGCAATAGGAAATTAATTATTTTTCAAGATTTTTACCTATCTCTTAGATTAAGAATTGAAATCACTCGATAGTTTTTAAGAATAATCCTCAAATCATAGAAGAAAATATCGTAAGCAACCTTAAGCATAATTTATTGATAAAACCCATTTTGGCTGACCGCAGGAACTTGCTTATAGAGTTGTAATACAAAATTTAATCGATTTCAAATAAGATGGTTGCGTGGATTCTTTGGCCCTTCTTGAAAAGGAAGAACATCTGCAGTTTCTTTTTTCCTTGTGCCGGATGCTATTAAAGACTTTTTTGTATGTAGACTCCGCTGGAAGTACATTTACTCCAGACGATGAAACTTGACTAGTTTTATTTAACATAATTCTATTATTTAACCAAAAAAAAAAGGGAGAAGGGACACTGTATTTTCAGTTAGAAAAGCAAATTCATTATTCCTTTATACTTTTCTAAACATTTGTTGTCCATTCTCATGTCAAAAATTAGTATTAATGTGAGAAAATTCCATTCCCATTCTTCACTCCCATTTTATAACGACACTAGAACTTTAGCACAGGCGATGGCAGGGTCTCTTGAAATAGCAACTTTGAAGATAGATCTAATTAAAAATTTGAGCAAGAGTTGGATTGCTTAGGCTTTTATTAGCACTTGTTTGGTTTCTTGTTGGCACTTTTTCGTAAATCTAACCGTAAATCTCAGTACGGAGTTATTCTCATAATTTCGTCTGGTTTTTTGTTTTTTTTTGTCATATAATTTCGTCTAGAGTTGAACTCATGTTAAATGGTTTGACCAAAAAAAGGCCCCGCATGGTGCGGTGATTGGGACAAAACGAAGACTTGGAAATCTTCCAAGTCTTCCACTGGTTGAGAATCTAATGTCGCCACTTCAACTTTGACATCATGGAAAATGCATAAGAACCAATTCGATTATAATCTAAGCATGACTCTTAATAGTTAATGCACTTAACCGGGTATTGCACAAATATTCTATTCCTAGCAATAGGAAATTATATTATCCTTCAAGATTTTCACCTTTCTTTTAGATTTAGAACTGAAATCAATCTACAGTTTTTTGGAATATTCATAATCCTCCAATCATAAAAGAAAATATCGTAAGCACCCATAATCATAATTTATTGATAAAACCCATTTTGGCTTACTGAAGGAACTTGCTTACAGAACTATACAAGTACAAAATTTAACCGATTTCAAATAAGATGGTTGCGCGGATTCTTTGGCCCTTCTTGAAAAGGAAGAACAACTGCAGTTTGTTTTCTTTTTTATTTATTGTTTTTATTTCTATGTGCCAAATGCTATTAAAGACCTTTTTCTGTGTAGACTCCGCTGGGAGTACATAAACTCCAGATGATGAAACTTGACTAGTTTTATTTAATGTAGTTCTATTATTTACCCCAAAAAAGGGAGGGGGACACTGTATATTCTGTTATAAAAGTGAATTAATCATTCCTTTACACCTTTCTAGACATTCGTTGTCCATTCTCACGTTAAAAATTAGTATTAATGTGAGAAAATTCCATTCTTGTTCTTCACTCCCATTTTATAATGACACTAGCACTTTAGCATGGGCGATGGTAGGGTCTCCTGAAATAGTAACATTGAAGATAAATCTACGTAAAAATTTGAGTAGGAGTTGGACTACTTAGGTTTCTACCCGCACTTGTTTGGTTTCTTGTTGGCACTTTTTGGTAATTCTAACTGTAAATCTTAGCACGGGGTTGTTCTCATAAATTCATCTAGATTTTTTTTTTGGGTCGTATAATTTCATTTGGAGTTGAACTCGTATTAAATGTTTGACAAAAAAACAGCCCCACGTGACTCGGCAATTGGGACAAAAAGAAGACTTGAAAATCTTCCAAGTCTTCCACTAGTTGAGATTCTAACGTCACCACTTCAACTTTGACATCATGGAATATGCATAAGAACCAATTCGATTATAATCTAAGCATGACTCTTAATAGTTAATACACTTAACCGAGTATTGTGCAAATATTCTTTTCCTAACAATAGGAAATTACATTATTTTTCAAGATTTTCACCTATCTTTCACTCTACAGTTTTTAAGAATATTCATAATGGTCCAATCATAAAAGAATTTATCGTAAGCACCAATAAGCATAATTTATTAATAAAACCCATTATGGCTGACTATAGGAACATGCTTACAGAGATGTACAAGTATAAAATTTAACCCATTTAAGAGAATATGGTTGCACGGATTCTTTGGCCATTCTTGAAAAGGAAGAACATCTGCAGTTTGTTTGTTTTTATTTATTTATTTATTTCTTTGTGCCGGATATTATTAAAGACATTTTTGTATGTAGAGTCCATTGGGACTACATATACTCTAGATGAAGAAACTTGACTAGTTTCATTTAATGTAGTTATGTTATTTACCGAAAAAAAAAGGGAGGGGGGACACCATATCTTCAGTTAGAAAAGCATATTCATCATTCCTTTTTACCTTTCTAAACATTCGTTGTCCATTATCACGTCAAATATTAGAATTAATGTGAGAAAATTCCATTCCCGTTCTTCACTTCCATTTCATAATGACACTAGCACTTTAGCACGGGTAATGCCAATGTCTCATGAAATAGCAACCTTGAAGATAAATCTAACTAAAAATTTGTGCAAGAGTTGGACTGCTTAGGCTTGTATCAGCACTTGTTTGGTTTCTTGTTGGCACTTCTTGATAAGTCTAACTGGAAATTTCAGCACGGGGTAATTCTTGTAATCTCGTTTGGATTTTTTTTTTTCGGTCATATAATTTTGTCTAGAGTTGAACTTGTGTAAAATGGTTTGACCAAAAGGCTCCACGTGGCACCTCGATTGGGACAAAAAGAAGACTTGAAAATCTTCCAAGTCTTCCACTAGTTGAGAATCTAACATTGCCACTTAAACTTTGACATCATGGAAAATACATAAGAATCAATTTGATTATAATTTAAGCGTGACTTTTAAAAGTTAATGCACTTAACCGGTTATTGCGCAAATCTTCTTTTCCTAGCATTAGGAAATTGCGTTATTTTTCAAGATTTTTACCTATCATTTTGATAGAGAACTGAAATCACTCTACAGATTTTAAGAATATTCATAATCCTCCAATCAAAAAAGAAAATATCGTGAGCACCCATAAGCATAATTTATTAATAAAACCCATTTTGGCTGACCGAAGGAACTTGCTTACAGACGTGTAAAAGTATAAAATTTAAACAATTTCAAAGAAAATGGTCATGTCGATTCTTGGGCCCTTCTTGAAAAGGAGGCACATCTGCAGGTTTTTTTATTTCTTTTTTTTTTTTAATTTCTTTGTGCCTCATACTATTAAAGACCTTTCTGTATGTAGACTCCGCTGGGAGTACATATACTCCAAACGATGAAACTTAATTAGTTTTATTTAAGGTAGTTATGTTATTTACACAAAAAAAAAATAGAGGGGGGACACTGTATCTTCAGTTAGAAAAGTGTTTTCATCATTCTTTTATACATTTCTCAACATTCGTTGTCCATTCTCAAGTCAAAAATTAGTATTAACGTTTGAAAATTCTATTCCCGTTCTTCACACCCATTTTATAATGACATTAACACTTTAGCACGAACAATGTCAGGGTCTGTTGAAATAGCAATCTTGAAAATAAATCTAACTAAAACTTTGAGGTAAAGTTAGATTGCTTAGGCTTGTACCAGCACTTGTTTGATTTCTTGTTCGCACTTTTCAATAAATCTAACTATAAATCTCAGCACGGGTTGTTCTCGTAATTTCGTCGAGATTTTTTTTTGTCATATAATTCTGTATGGAGTTGAACTCACGTTAAATGGTTTGACCAAAAAATTGGCCCCACGTGGCGCGGCGATTGGGATAAAAAATAAGACTTGAAAATCTTCCAAGTCTTCCACTAGTTGAGAATCTGACATCACCACTTCCACTTTGACATCATGGAAAATACATAAGAATCATAATCAAAGAGTGACTCTTAAAAGTTAATGCACTTTTCCGGTTATTGTGCGAATCTTCTTTTCCTAGCATTAGGAAAGTACATTATTTTTCAAGATTTTTACCTATCATTTTAATTGACAACTGAAATCACTCTACAGTTTTTAAGAATATTAGTAATCCTCCAATCATAAAAGAAAACATCGTAAGCACCCATAAGCATAATTTCTCAATAAAACCCATTTTGGCTGACCGTAGGAACCTGCTTAAAGAGCTGTCCAACTACAAAATTTAACCGATTCAAAGAAGATGGTCACGTGGATTCTTTGGCCCTTCTTGAAAAGGAAAAACATATGCAGTATTTTCTTTTTTATTTCTTTGTGCCTGATGCTATAAAAGATATTATTGTATGTAGACTCCACTGTGAGTACATATACTCCAGACGATGAAACTTAACTAGTTTTATCTAAGGTAGTTATGTTATTTACCCAAAAAAAAGAGAGGGGGGACACTGTATCTTCAAATAGAAAAGTGTATTCATCATTCCTTTATACCTTTCTCAATATTCGTTGTCCATTCTCACGTCAAAAATTAATATTAATGTTTGGAAATTCCATTGTCCTTCTTCACTCCCATTTTATAATGACACTAGCATTTTAGCACGGACGATGGCAGGGTCTCTTCAAATAGCAATCTTGAAAATAAATCAAACCAAAAATTTGAGGAAGAGTTGGAATGCTTAGGCCTATACCAGCACTAGTTTGCTTTCATGTTGGCACTTTTTAATAAATCTAACTATAAATCTGAGTACGGGGTTGTTCTCGTAATTTCATTTGGATTGTTTTCTTGTCATATAATTTCGTCTGGATTTGAACTCGCGTTAAATGGTTTGACCAAAAAATTGGCCTCATGTGGTGCGGCGATTGGGACAAAAAGAAAACTTGAAAATCTTCCAAGTCTTCCACTAGTTGAGAATCTAACATTGCTACTTCCACTTTGACATCATGGAAAATACATAAGAGTCAATTTGATTATAATCTAAGTGTGACTCTTAAAAGTTAATGCACTTAATTGGTTATCGTGCAAATTTTCTTTTCCTAGCATTAGGACATTATATTATTTTTCAATATTCTTACCTATCATTTTGATAGAGAACTGAAATTAGTCTACAGATTTTAAGAATATTCATAATCCTCCAATCATAAAAGAAAATATCGTGAGCACCCATAAGCATAATTCATTAATAAAACCCATTTTGGTTGATCGAAGGAACTTGCTTACAGAGGTGTACTTGCACAAAATTTAACCGATTTCAAAGAAGATGGTTACGTGGATTCTTTGGCCCTTCTTGAAAACGAAGAACATCTGCAGTTTTTATTTTTATTTTTATTTCTTTGTGCATGATGCTTTAAAAGATATTTTTGTATGTAGACTCCGATGGGAGTACATATACTCAAGACAATGAAACTTAACTAGTTTTATTTAAGGTAGTTATGTTATTTACCCAAAAAAAAAACGAGGAAAAACATTGTATCGTTAGTTATAAAAATGTATTCATCATTCCTTTATACCTTTCTCAACATTCGTTGTCCATTCTCACGCCAAAAATTAGTATTAATATTTGAAAATTCCATTCATGTTCTTCACTCCCATTTTATAATGACACTAGCACTTTAGCATAGATGATGGTAGGGTCTGTTGAAATAGCAATCTTGAAAATAAATCAAACTAAAAATTTGATGAAGAGTTGGACTGCTTAGGCCTGTACCAGCACTTGTTTGGTTTCTTGTTGGCATTTTTTAATAAATCTAACTATAAATCTCAGTACGGGGTTGTTCTCGTAATTTCATTTGTATTGTTTTTTTTTCATATAATTTCGTCTGGAGTTGAACTTGCGTTAAATGGTTTGACCAAAAAATTGGCCCCACGTGGTGCGGCGATTGGGACAAAAAGAAGACTTGAAAATCTTCCAAGTCTTCCACTAGTTGAGAATCTAACATCGCCATTTCCATTTTGACATCATGGAAAATACATAAGAATCAATCTAATTATAATCTAAGTGTGACTCTTAAAAGTTAATGCACTTAACCTGTTATTGCACAAATCTTCTTTTCCTAGCATTAGGAAATTATATTATTTTTCAAGATTTTTACCTATCTTTTTTTATCGAGAACTGAAATTACTCTACATATTTTAAGAATTTTCATAATCCTCCAATTATAAAAGAAAATATCGTAAGCACCCATTAGCATAATTTATTAAAAAAAAAAACTCATTTTGGCTGACTGTAGGAACCTACTTACAAAGATGTACATGCACAAAATTTAACTGATTTCAAAGAAGATGGTAGCGTGGATCCTTTGGCTTTTCTTGAAATGGAAGAACATCTACAGTTTTTATTTTTATTTCTTTGTGCCTGATGCTATAAAAGACATTTTTGTATGTAGACTCCACTGGGAGTACATATACTCTAGACAATGGAACTTAACTAGTTTTATTTAATGTAGTTATGTTATTTACCCAAAAAAAAAAATGAGGGGAAACACCGTATCGTTAGTTATAAAATGTATTTATCATTCCTTTATACCTTTCTCAACATTCGTTGTCCATTTTCACGTAAAAAATTAGTATTAATGTTTGAAAAATCCATTCTCGTTCTTCACTACCATTTTATAATGACACTAGCATTTTAGCACGGACGATGGCAGGGTTTCTTGAAATTGCAATCTTGAAAATAAATCTAACTAAAACTTTGGGGAAGAGTTGGATTGCTTAGGCTTGTACCGGAACTTGTTTGGTTTCTTATTGGCACATTTCAATAAATCTAACTATAAATCTCAGCACGCGGTTGTTCTTGTAATTTCGTCTGGATTTTTTTTTTGTCAAATAATTTCGTCTGCAGTTGAACTCACGTTAAATGGTTTGACCAAAAAATTGGCCCCACATGGCGCGGTGATTGAGACAAAAAGAAGACTTGAAATCTTCCAAGTCTTGCACTAGTTGAGAATCTGACATCGCCACCTCCACTTTAACATCATGGAAAATACATAAGAATCATAATCAAAGCGTGATTCTTAAAAGTTAATGCACTTTACCGGTTATCACGCGAATCTTCTTTTCCTAGCATTAGGAAATTACATTATTTTTCAAGATTTTTGCCTATCATTTTGATTGAGAACTGAAATCACTCTACAGTTTTTAAGAATATTCATAATCCTCCAATCATAAAAAAAAAAAAATATCGAAAGCACCCATAAGCCTAATTTATTAATAAAATCCCTTTTGGCTGACCGCAGGAACCTGCTTAAAGAGCTGTCCTACTACAAAATTTAACCAATTTCAAACAAGATGGTCGCGTGGATTCTTTGGCCCTTTATGAAAAGGAAGAACATCAGCATTTTTTTTTTTTTTTTTTATTTGTTTGTCTATGATGGTATTAAAGACCTTTTTGTTTATAGACTCCGCTCGGAGTACATAAACTCCAGACGATGAAACTTAACTTGTTTTATTTAAGGTAATTATGTTATTTACCCAAAAAAAAAAAAAAAAAAGAGAGGGGGGCACTATAATCTTTGGTTAGAAAAGTGTATTCACCATTCCTTTATACATTTCTCAATATTCGTTGTCCATTCTCACCTCAAAATTAGTATTAATGTTTGAAAATTACATTGTTCTTCATCACTCCCATTTTATAATGACACTAGCATTTTAGCACAGACGATGTCATAGTCTCTTCAAATAGCAATCTTGAAAATAAATCAAACTAAAAATTTCGGGAAGAGTTGGATTGCTTAGGCCTGTACGAGCACTTGTTTGGTTTCTTGTTGACACTTTTTAATAAATCTAATTATAAATCTCAGTACGAGGTTGTTCTCACAATTTCGTCTGGATTTTTTTTTGTCATATAATTTTGTGTGGAGTTGAACTCGCATTAAATGGATTGACCAAGAAATTTGCCCCACGTGGCGCGATGATTAGGATAGAAAGAAGATTTGAAAATCTTCCAAGTCTTCCACTAGTTGAGAATCTAAGATCGCCACTTCCACTTTGACATCATGGAAAATACATAAGAATCAATTTAATTAAAATCTAAGTGTGACTCTTAAAAGTTAATGCACTTAACCTGTTATTGCACAAATCTTATTTTCCTAGCATTAGGAAATTATATTATTTTTCAAGATTTTTACCTATCATTTTTTTTTATTGAAAACTGAAATTACTCTATAGATTTTAAGAATATTCATAATCCTCCAATTATAAAAGAAAATATCGTAAGCACCAATAAGCATAATTTATTAAAAAAACTCATCTTGGCTGACCGTAGGAACTTGCTTACAGAGATGTAAATACACAAAATTTAACTGATTTCAAAGAAGATGGTCGCATGGATTCTTTGGCCCTTCTTGAAAAGGAAGAACATTTGCGGTTTTTATTTTTATTTTTATTTCTTTGTGCCTGATGCTATAAAAGACATTTTTGTATGTAGATGCCGCTGGGAGTACATATACTACAGACAGTGAAACTTAACTAGTTTTATTTAAGGTAGTTAGGTTATTTACCCAAAAAAAAAAAACACGAGGGGAAATACTGTATCATTAGTTATAAAAATGTATTCATCATTCCTTTATACCTTTCTCAACATTTGTTGTCCATTTTCACGTCAAAAATTAGTATTAACGTTTGAAAATTCCATTCCCGTTCTTCACTCCCATTTTATAATGACACTAGCACTTTAGCACGGACGATGGCAGGGTCTGTTGAAATTGCAATCTTGAAAATAAATCTAACTAAAACTTTGCTTAAGAGTTGGATTGCTTAGGCTTGTACCAGCACTTGTTTGGTTTCTTATTAGTACTTTTCAATAAATCTAACTATAAATCTCAACACGGGGTTGTTCTCGTAATTTCGCCTGGATTTTATTTTTTTTGTAATATAATTTCATCTGCAGTTGAACTCATGTTAAATGGTTTGACCAAAAAATTGGCCCCACGTGGCGCGGTGATTGGGACAGTAAAAAAACTTGAAAATCTTCCAAGTCTTCCACTAGTTGAGAATCTGACATCACTGCTTCCACTTTGATATCATGGAAAATACATAAGAATCATAATCAAAATGTGACTCTTAAAAGTTAATGCACTTTACTGATTATTGCGCGAATCTTGTTTTCCTAACATTAGGAAATTACATTATTTTTCGAGATTTTTACCTATCATTTTGATTGAGAACTGAAATTACTCTAAGTTTTTTTAGAATATTCATAATCCTCCAATCATAAAAGAAAATTTCGAAAGCACCCACAAGCATAATTTATTAATAAAATCCATTTTGGCTGACCGCAGGAACTTGCTTAAGCTGTTGTCCAACTACAAAATTTAACCGATTTCGAAGAAGATGGTCGCGTAGATTCTTTGGCTCTTCATGAAAAGGAAGAACATCTGCATTTTTTTCTTTTATTTGTTTGTCCATGATGCTATTAAAGACCTTTTTGTATGTAGACTCCGCTCGGTGTACATAAACTCCAAACGACAAAACTTAACTTGTTTTATTTAGGGTAATTAAGTTATTTACCCAAAAAAAAAAGATATGGGGGACACTGTATCTTTAGTTAAAAAAGTGTATTCGTCATTCCTTTATACATTTCTCAATATTCGTTGTCCATTCTCACGTAAAAAATTAGTATTAATGTTTGAAAGTTCCATTCCCGTTCTTCACACCCATTTTATAATGACACCAGCACTTTAGCACGGACAATGGTAGGGTCTGTTGAAATTGCAATCTTGAAAACAAATCTAACTAAAACTTTGCGGAAGGGTTGGATTGCTTAGGCTTGTACCAGCACTTGTTTGGTTTCTTATTGGCACTTTTCAATAAATCTAACTATAAATTTCAGCACGGGGTTGTTCTCGTAATTTCGTATGGATTTTTTTTTTGTCATATAATTTTGTCTAGAGTTGAACTCATGTTAAATGGCTTGACCAAAAAATTGACCCAACGTGGCACGGTGCTTGGGACAAAAAGAAGACTTGAAAATCTACCAAGTCTTCCACTAATTGAGAATTTGACATCGCCACTTCCACTTTGACATCATGGAAAATACATAAGAATCATAATCAAAGCTTGACTCTTAAAAGTTAATGCACTTTACCGGTTATTGTGCGAATCTTCTTTTCCTAGCATTAGGAAATTATGTTATTTTACAAGATTTTTACCTATCACTTTGATTGAGAACATAAATCATTCTACAGTTTTTAAGAATATTCATTATCCTGCAATCATAAAAGAAAATATCCAAAGCACCCATAAGCATAATTTATTAATAAAATCCATTTTGGCTGACCGCATGAACCTGCTTAAAGAGCTATCCAACTACAAAATTTAACCGATTTCGAAGAAGATGGTCGCGTGGATTCTTTGGCCCTCCTTGAAAAGGAAGAACATCTGCATTTATTTATTTATTTATTTGTTTGTCCATGATGCTAAAAAAGACCTTTTTGTATGCAGACTTCGCTCGGTGTACATAAACTCCAAACGATAAAACTTAACTTGTTTTATTTAGGGTAATTATGTTATTTACCAAAAAAAAAAAAAAAAAAAAGAGATGGGGGACACTGTATCTTTAGTTAAAAAAGTGTATTCATCATTCCTTTATATATTTCTCAATATTCGTTGTCCATTCTCACGTCAAAAATTAGTATTAATGTTTGAAAATTCCATTGTCCTTCTTCACTCCCATTTTATAAGGACACTAGCATTTTAGCACGGACGATAGCAAGGTCTGTTGAAATAGCAATCTTGAAAATAAATCAAACTAAAAATTTAAGGAAGAGTTGGACTGCTTAGGCCTGTACCAGCACTTGTTTGGTTTCTTATTGGCGCTTTTTAATAAATCTAACTATAAATCTCAGTACGGGGTTGTTCTCGTAATTTTGTCTGGAATTTGTTTCTTATATAATTTCATTTGGAGTTGAACTCACGTTAAATGGTTTGACCAAAAAATTGGCCCCACGTGGCGCGGTGATTAGGACAATAAGAAGACTTGAAAATCTTCCAAGTCTTCCACTAGTTGAGAATATGATATCGCCACTTCCACTTTGACATCATGGAAAATACATAAGAATCATAATCAAGGCGTGAGTCTTAAAAGTTAATGCACTTTACTGGTTATTGCGCAAATCTTCTTTTCCTAGCATTAGGAAATTACATTATTTTTCAAGATTTTTACCTATCATTTTGATTGAGAACTGAAATCACTCTACAGTTTTTAAGAATATTTATAATCCTCCAATCATAAAAGAAAATATCGAAAGCACCCATAAGTATTGTGACATCCTGAAATTCGAGTCCTTTGAGGAATGAATGGATGTGAATTTCGTCAATGCATTGTTGGTTGATCTCACTCGGAATTGATCACTCCTGAGATACTGACCTTGAGGGGAAAGGCTAATGAGGACAGAACTCGTACGACTAAAGGACTCGACCTGGGAAAACGACTTGACCATGAGATTTACGTGAGGACGATCCTGTAGATAGGCAGGCCGATTCTAAGGACGACTAAAAGTCGATTCGCGGACAGAACATAATGGAACGACGGGTGATTCCGTTTACTGTTATCGAATCCACGAACGACCCTATGTCGATCCTCAATAATCGTGTACTTTGAAATAAGAATCTATCCTCCGTAATTTCATGCAGTCAAGGACGTCCATGCGTCGAGATGTCTTGAACGTGGTTTGGCACGAGTCGGTCACGCGTGAATCCTCAAAGCCACCCGTCAGTCTGAGTTGTTACCAAAATGGCATTGGGCGAAATTGACATGGCAAGAGAACTTAGGATTGGACTTCGAATTATCGGGAATGTCCGGGACGGACTTTGGATGAAGCTACTTCAGACAGTCGACAGAGTCAGTTAAGCCGAGCAATTGGAAAAAAGGGATTTTCGGACCAAGGAAGCAAGCCGTGAGGTCGTGGGCCGGGCCAAGCCAGTGTGGGCCCTAGGCCCAAAGTTGGGACAGCCACCAAATGGGCCTAAGTCAAGCAAGTTAGCCCATTGGGCCAAACCAACTATTCATCTTCTAAGCCCATGGGCCAAGCCTTAACCATTTCAAAGCCCAATCAATTCCCAAGCCCACTTCTATTCATGGCCAAGCCCAATTCCTAGGCCCATCCACCAATTTCAGCCCAAGGTCAGATTGGTAAATTGGTGCAAAGTGAAATGACTATTTTGCCCCTAAAAGCAAGTGGATAATGGCAAAGGAGGAGAGAGAAATTGATGATGTCATGCATGGGGACTTGAAGTGGCCATTAAATGGCCTTAATGAGGAGTGCTCTCAGCCCTCCCATCACTCTCTCTCCCCCATTCGACCTCCAAGCGGACGAGCTCCTCTCTTCCTCGTTTTCCCTCTCCTTCAGTTTCTGCTCCAGCTGACCCTTCGTCAAAGAATCGAGTCAAAAGTGGTCTTCCCGGATGAATCAGCCAACGATCCACCTATCACCGTGACCGGGAGAGACAGACCGTTCCAACGAGCCCAGTTTCGTCCCGAACGGAGCTTCCGGTCGTCCTGTACGGCCGTCTCAAGAAGCCGGTCGCCGGACCGCCTGGTTCCGCCCTGCTTCGCCTGTTTCGACTTTGCAGCCCGTTTTCTTCCATTCCAGCCGTTCCTTTGCTCATCCCAACCTCCAGCAAGACCCCAAGACCCCCAGGTGTCACCGGTTGCCAGCCACCCTCCTCGCCGGAGCTCCGGCCAAGCCGTTCAACTTGTTTTCTTCTCCGGCAGGGCTGTTTTTCAGAAGTTTCAGTGGGAGTCCGAGCTGTGGTTGCTGTGTTGAGCTTGGGACCGCCTTGGAGTGTCGTGGTAGAGGTCCCGGAGCGTCGCCTCCGTCGTCGCCGCCGCGTCGGTGTTTCCGGCCCGCTTAACGGGTGAGTTTAGCTCCTAATCCTTCGATTAGTGCCTAAACTTGCTTAGGGTTGGTTTAGTTAGATTTAATTCTGGTTTAAGTGATTTAATTAAGTTGTATTAGCCCTAAGATAGGTGGTTAGATGGATGAATTAAATTAGTCTAGCCTAATCTTGCTTTATTTGCTTAATGTGGTTTATGTGGTTAATTAAGTATGATTGGCTTTAATTAATTGATGGTTGCTTTAATTAATTGATGGTTGCTTTAATTAATGCTTTTAATGATTTCTGAATTTAATTTATAGTTTATTAAATTCTGGAAATTACTGTTCATGCGACACTATTCACCATTGACTGTTCACGAGTTACTGTTCACGATTTACTGTTCACGTGCACTGTTCGCGTGCACTGTTCATCCAGAATGCGAAAAGTGTCTAAAATTCATATGTGTTGAGTCTATGAAGTAAATGGATGTAAAAATGCATGGGCATCTGCATGAATTGAGTGATGATTGTGCAATTGTGTGGTGATTGGAAATTTGGTATTTATTCAGAAAATCCCGGGTGTCGGGTTTTGACACCGAAAATGGATTTTAAGTATTATATCGAACAGTGGGGTTTGAAAAAGGAAAGTATCAGTTTTCTGGTTCGAATTAACGTGTGCCCACGCACGATTACTTTCTCAGATGTTTTTAATACGAAGGAAAGAGGCCAGGATTACTATTTTAATCGGGGCATTTGAGTGAAATGCAAAGTGTCCTGGGCCGATATTGAATTGTCGTGTGTTGGTTAAGAGGAAACCGTCCCGGGCTGTTGAGCTGGACGTGCCCCTATATGGGATGCCCGCGCAATGGATGCCGGTCGCAGTAGAGGCTGGGCCGAATGGACCGATGCTCCTTCGGGAATGCCGTCGACGTAGTGACGAAGCCGTGCTCTAAGGGGGGAGACGATGCTCCTTCGGGAATGCCGTCGACGTAGTGACGAAGCCGTGCTCCAAGGGGGGAGACGATGCTCCTTCGGGAATGCCGTCGACGTAGTGACGAAGCCGTGCTCCATGAGGGGAGACGATGCCTGGCATTAATGTCAGTAGATAGCCGAACTGTGAGTAGGCTATGCCCTTGAGTGGCAGTGAATAACAATTGGAACGCATGTTGGGTGTTGATTGACGCGCTGGATTATGGGACGGAATTGTGTGGCACGGTATGGGACGTGTCATAATGATTCAGTCTTATAATCAGGACCCCTGTGATTAATTGAGTGGATAAGACGTTTCAATTGTTGTATGCATTGAATATATGCATGATATTGTTGAACTGTGATAATGTGCAAGAATGCATGAGAATCATGGCATCTGCGATTTCGGTCATACGTGAGTTAAGCACATTGTTTATGGCACGCGTGCATGAATCGATAACATGCAGGGTGTGGCAATGGCCAGGTGAGATCGCTTGTGATGCGACTCATATGTGATTGATGAAATATATCATCTATTGGCCATGTGCATTGCGTGTATTGTGCTGAATTATAACGTGCAGGGTATGGCATACCAGGTAAGGTTGTATGCGAATCGACTGTTGGTTGTTGCTTGTGGTGGGGTAGTTCTGGATAGGTACCCTGGGTTGAGTTGGTGTACTAACCGGGGCTTAGAGGTAGAACTTGCTGAGACGTTGTCTCAATGGTTATTGAATAACCATTTCAGGACCTGGATGAGGAGCCTAAGGAGCATGAATCTGATGAGGAGATCCCTGTTGAGGAACCTGAAGAGGAGTACGTGGAGGAGGACCCCGAGTACGACCCGGATGAGGACTGAGATCCCGTCCTGTCTTGTCAGACCTTGTTTGCATGTGAATAGACGTTAGACCAGAGTTGCGTATATATAGTATTGTAGAATACTATGAGATGCATGTAAAAAGGTGTGGTTGTAAATTTTCAGTATGAAAAATATATGGCCTGCTTTTCTATCCCATTGCTTTATTGTCTGGGGAATTATAACTGCTTCCGCATGTGCAAATAAAAATGAAAGGGTCGGCGACGAGTCCTGGGAACGTCGCGAAATTTTATCGACCACCGAGGGTTGTGCGCGCGCTCGAGATTCGGGGCGTGACAAGTATAATTTATTAATAAAATCCATTTTGGCTGACCGCAATAACTTGGTTAAAGAGTTGTCCAACTACAAAATTTTAGCGATTTCAAAGAAGATGGCCGCGTGGATTCTTTGGCCCTTCTTGAAAAGGAAGAACATCCACATTTTTTTTCTATTTGTTTATCCATGATGGCATTAAAGACCTTTTTGTATGTAGACTCCGCTCGGAGTACATAAACTCCAGACGATGAAACTTAACTTGTTTTATTTAAGGTAATTATGTTATTTACCCATTAAAAAAAGAGAGAGTTGGGGACACTGTATCTTCTGTTAGAAAAGTGTATCTTCTGTTATTTATAGCTTTCTCAATATTCGTTGTCCATTCTCACATCAAAAATTAGTATTAATGTATGAAAATTCCATTCCCATTCTTCACTCCCATTTTACTCCCATTTTATAATGACACTAGCATTTTAGCAAGGACGATGGCAAGGTCTCTTCAAATAGCAATCTTGAAAATAAATCAAACTAAAAATTTGAGGAAGAGTTGGACTGCTTAGGCCTGTACCAGCACTTGTTTGGTTTCTTGTTGGCACTTTTTAATAAATCTAACTATAAATCTTAGTACGGGGTTGTTCTCATAATTTCGTACGCATTTTTTTTGTCATATAATTTCGTCTGGAGTTGAACTCACGTTAAACGGTTTGACAAAACAAGTGGCCTCACGTGGCACTTTTTAATAAATCTAACTATAAATGTCAGTACGGGGTTGTTTTCGTAATTTCGTCTGGATTTTTTTTTTTCTGTTATAATTTCGTCTGGAGTTGAACTCGTGTTAAATGGTTTGACCCAAAACATGGCTCCACGTGACGCGGTGATTGGAAAAAAAAGAAGACTTCAAAATCTTCCAAGTTTTCCACTAGTTGAGAATCTAACATCGCCACTTCCACTTTGACATCATGGAAAATACATAAAAATCAATTTGATTATAATCTAAGCGTGACTCTTAAAAGTTAATTCACTTAACCGGTTATTGCGCAAATCTTCTTTTCCTAGCATTAGGAAATTACATTATTTTTAAAGATTTTTACCTATAATTTTTCTTGAGAACTGAAATTACTTTACAGATTTTAAGAATATTCATAATCCTCCAATCATAAAAGAAAATATCATAAGAACCCATAAGCATAATTTATTAAAAAAAACTTAGGAACCTTTCTTACAGAGATGTACATGCACAAAATTTAACTGATTTCAAAGAAGATGGTCGAGTGGATTCTTTGGCCCTTCTTGAAAAGGAAGAACATCTGTAGTTTTTATTTTTATTTTTATTTCTTTGTGCCCGATGCTATAAAAGACTTTTTTTTTTTTAAGTACACTCCGCTGGGAGTACATATACTCCAGACAATGGAACTTAATTAGTTTTATTTAAGGTAGTTATGTTATTTACCCAAAAAAAAGAAGAGGGGAAACATTGTATCGTTAGTTATGAAAATCTATTCATCATTTCTTTATACCTTTCTCAACATTCGTTGTCCATTCTCACGTCAAAAATTAGTGTTAATGTTTGAAAATTCCATTCCCGTTCTTCACTCCCATTTTATAATGACACTAGCACTTTTGCACGAACGGTGGTAGGGTCTGTTGAAATTGCAATCTTGAAAATAAATCTAACAAAAACTTTGAGGAAGAGTTGGATTGCTTAGGCTTGCACTAGCACTTGTTTGGTTTCTTATTGGCATATTTCAATAATTATAACTATAAATTTCAGCACGGGGTTTTTCTCGTAATTTCGTCTGGATTTTTTTTTTTGTCATATAATTTTGTCTGGAGTTGAACTCACGTTAAATGGTTTGACCAAAAAATTGGCCCCATGTGGTAGGGTGATTGGGACAAAAAGAATACTTGAAAATCTACCAAGTCTTCCACTAATTGAGAAGTTGACATCATCACTTCCACTTTGACATCATGGAAAATACATAAGAATCATAATCAAAGCGTAACTCTTAAAAGTTAATGCATTTTACCAGTTATTGCACGAATCTTCTTTTCCTAGCATTAGGAAATTATATTATTTTACAAGTTTTTTCATTGTCACTTTGATTGAGAACTGAAATCACTCTACAGTTTTTAAGAATATTCATTATCTTGCAATCATAAAAGAAAATATCGAAAGCACCCGTAAGCATAATTTATTAATAAAATCCATTTTGGCTGACCGCATGAACCTGCTTAAAAAGCTGTCCAACTACAAAATTTAACCGATTTCGAAGAAGATGGTCGCGTGGATTCTTTGGCCCTCCTCGAAAGGGAAGAACGTCAGCATTTTTTTTTTATTTGTTTGTCCATGATGCTATTAAAGACCTTTTTGTATGTAGACTCCGCTCGGTGTACATAAACTCGAAACGATAAAACTTAACTTGTTTTATTTAGGGTAATTATGTTATTTACCCCACAAAAAAAAAAAAAAAAAGAGATGGGGGACACTGTATCTTTAGTTAAAAAAGTGTATTCACCATTCCTTTATACATTTCTCAATATTCGTTGTCCATTCTCACGTAAAAATTTAGTATTAATGTTTGAAAATTCCTTTGTCCTTTTTCACTCCCATTTTATAATGACACTAGCATTTTAGCAGGGTCAGTTGAAATAGCAATCTTGAAAATAAATCAAACTAAAAATTTAAGGAAGAGTTGGATTGCTTAGGCATGTACTAGCACTTGTTTGGTTTCTTGTTGGCACTTTTTAATAAATCTAAATATAAATCTCAGTACGGGGTTGTTCTTGTAATTTCGTCTGGATTTTTTTTTTCACATAATTTCTTCTGGAATTGAACTCACGTTAAATGGTTTGACCAAAAAATTGGCCCCACGTGGTGCTGTGATTAGGACAATAAGAAGACTTGAAAATCTTCCAAGTCTTCCACTAGTTGAGAATCTGACATCGCCACTTCCACTTTGACATCATAGAAAATACATAAGAATCATAATGAAGGCGTGACTCTTAAAAGTTAATGCAATTTACCGGTTATTGCGTGAATCTTCTTTTCCTAGCATTAGGAAATTACATTATTTTTCAAGATGTTTACCTATCATTTTGATTGAGAACTGAAATCACTCTACAGTTTTTAAGAATATTCATAATCCTCCAATCATAAAAGAAAATATCGAAAGCACCCATAAGCATAATTTATTAATAAAATCCATTTTGGCTGACCGCATGAACCTGCTTAAAGAGCTATCCAACTACAAAATTTAATCGATTTCGAAGAAGATGGTTGCGTGGATTCTTTGGCCCTCCTCGAAAGGGCAGAACGTCTGCATTTTTTTTTTTTATTTGTTTGTCCATGATGCTATTAAAGACCTTTTTGTATGTAGACTCCGCTCGGTGTACATAAATTCCAAACGATAAAACTTAACTTGTTTTATTTAGGGTAATTATGTTATTTACCAAAAAAAAGAAAAAGAGATGGGGGACACTGTATCTTTAGTTAAAAAAGTGTATTCATCATTCCTTTATACCTTTCTCAACATTCGTTGTCCATTCTCATGTCAAAAATTAGTATTAATGTTTGAAAATTCCATTCCCGTTCTTCACTCCCATTTTATAATGACACTTTCACTTTTGCACAGACGATGGCAGAGTCTGTTGAAATTATAATCTTGAAAATAAATCGAACAAAAACTTTGAGGTAAAGTTGGATTGCTTAGGCTTGTACCAGCACTTGTTTGATTTCTTATTGGCACTTTTCAATAATTCTAACTATAAATCTCAGTACGGGGTTGTTCTCATAATTTCATATGGATTTTTTTTTTTGTGATATAATTTCGTCTGGACTTGAACTCACGTTAAATGGTTTGACCAAAAATTTGGCCCCACGTGGTGTGGTGATTGGGACAATAAGAAGACTTGAAAATCTTCAAAGTCTTCCACTAGTTGAGAATCTGACATCGCCACTTCCACTTTGAAATCATGAAAAATACATAAGAATCATAATCAAGGCATGACTCTTAAAAGTTAATGCACTTTACTGGTTATTGCGTGAATCTTCTTTTCCTAGCATTAGGAAATTACATTAGTTTTCAAGATTTTTATCTATCATTTTTTATTGAGAATTGAAATCACTCTACAGTTTTTAAGAATATTTATAATCCTCCAATCATAAAAGAAAATATCGAAAGCACCCATAAGCATAATTTGTTAATAAAATCCATTTTGGCTGACTGTAGGACCTTCTTAAAGAGCTGCCCAATTACAAAATTTAACCGATTTCAAAGAAGATGGTTGCGTAGACCCCGCTTGGAGTACATAAACTCCAGATGATGAAACTTAACTTGTTTTATTTAAGGTAATTATGTTATTTACCCAAAAAAACAAAAAAGAGAGGGGGGACATTGTAATCTTCAATTAGAAAAGTGTATTCATCATTCCTTTATACATTTCTCAACATTCGTTGTCCATTCTCACGTCAAAATTTAGTATTAATGTTTTAAAATTCCATTGTCCTTTTTCACTCCCATTTTATAATGACACTAGCATTTTAGCTCGGACGATAGCAGGGTTTGTTGAAATAGCAATCTTGAAAATAAATCAACCTAAAAATTTGAGGAAGAGTTGGACTGCTTAGGCCTATACTAGCACTTTTTTGGTTTCTTGTTGGCACTTTTTTAAAATCTAACTATAAATCTCAGTACAGGGTTGTTCTCGTAATTTTGTCTGAATTTTTTTTTTGTCATATAATTTCGTCTGGAGTTGAACTCACGTTAAATGGTTTGACCAAAAAATTGGCCCCATGTGGCACGGTGATTGGGACAAAAAGAAGACTTGAAAATCTTCCAAGTCTTCCATTAGTTGAGAATTTGACATCGCCACTTTTACTTTGACATCATGGAAAATACATAAGAATCATAATCAAAGCGTGACTATTAAAAGTTAATGCACTTTACTGGTTATTGCGCGAATCTTCTTTTCCTAGCATTAGGAAATTACATTATTTTTCAAGATTTTCACCTATCATTTTGATTGAGAACTGAAATCACTCTACAGTTTTTAAGAATATTCATAATCGTCCAATCATAAAAGAAAATATTGAAAGCACCCATAAGCCTAATTTATTATTAAATCCATTTTGGCTGACCGCAGGAACCTGCTTAAAGAGCTGTCCAACTACAAAATTTTACCAATTTCAAAGAAGATGGTCGCGTGGATTCTTTGGCCCTTCTTGAAAAGGAAGAACATCTGCATTTTTTTCTTTATTTGTTTGTCCATGATGGTACCAAAGGCGTTTTTGTATGTAGACTCCGCTCGGAGTACATAAACTCCAGACGATGAAACTTAACTTGTTTTATTTAAGGCAATTATGTTATTTACCTAAAAAAAATGAGTGGAAACATTGTATCATTAGTTAGAAAAGTGTATTCATCATTCCTTTATACATTTCTCAACATTCGTTGTCCATTCTCACGTCAAAAATTAGTATTATTGTTTGAAAATTCCATTCCCCTTTTTCACTCCCATTTTATAATGACACTAGCACTTTAGCATGGACGATGGTAGAGTCTGTTGAAATTGCAATCTTGAAAATAAATCTAACAAAAACTTTGAGGAAGAGTTGGATTGCTTAAGCTTGTACCAGCACTTGTTTGGTTTCTTATTGGCACTTTTCAATAATTCTAACTATAAATCTCAGCACGGGGTTGTTCTAGAATTTTCATATGGATTTTTTTTTGTCATATAATTTCGTCTGGAATTGAACTTACGTTAAATGGTTTGACCAAAAAATTGGTCTCACGTGGCACGGTGATTGGGACAAAAAGAAGACTTGAAAATCTTCCAAGTCTTCCACTAGTTGAGAATTTGACATCGCCACTTCCACTTTGACATCATGGAAAATACATAAGAATTATAATCAAAGCGTGACTCTTAAAAGTTAATGCACTTTACCCGTTATTGCGCAAATCTTCTTTTCCTAGCGTTAGGAAATTAAATTATTTTTCAAGATTTTTACCTATCATTTTGATTGAGAATTGAAATCACTCTACAATTTTTATGAATATTCATAATCCTCCAATTATAAAAGAAAATATCAAAAGCACCCATAAACATAATTTATTAGTAAAATCTACTTTGGCTGACCGCAGGAACCTACTGAAAGAGTTGTCCAACTACAAAATTTAACCGATTTCAAAGAAGATGGTTGCGTGGATTCTTTGGCCCCTCTTGAAAAGGAAGAACATCTCTATTTTTTTTTATTTGTTTGTCCTTGATGGTATTAAATACCTTTTTGTATGTAGACTCCATTCAGAGTACATAAACTCCAGACGATGAAACTTAACTTGTTTTATTTAAGGTAATTATATTATTTACCAAAAAAAAACGAGGGGAAACATTGTATCATTAGTTATAAAAAATGTATTGATCATTCCTTTAAACCTTTCTCAACATTCGTTGTCCATTCTCACGTCAAAAATTAGTATTAATATTTGAAAATTCCATTCCCGTTCTTTACTCCCACTTTATAATGACACTATCACTTTAGCACAAATGATGGCAAGGTCTGTTGAAATTGCAATCTTGAAAATAAATCTAACAAAAACTTTGAGGAAGAGTTGGATTGCTTAGGCTTGTACCAGCACTTGTTTGGTTTCTTATTGGCACTTTTCAATAATTCTAACTATAAATCTCAGCACAGAGTTGTTTTCGTAATTTCGTCTGGATTTTTTTTTTTCATATAATTTCTTCTAGAGTTGAACTCACGTTAAATGGTTTGACCAAAAAATTGGCCCCACGTGGCGCAGTGATTGGGACAATAAGAAGACTTGAAAATCTTCCAAGTCTTCCACTAGTTGAGAATTCGACATCGCCACTTCCACCTTGACATCATGGAAAATACATAAGAATCATAATCAAGGCGTGACTCTTATAAGTTATTGCACTTTACCAGTTATTGCGCGAATCTTCTTTTCCTAGCATTAGGAAATTACATTATTTTTCAAGATTTTTACCTATCATTTTGATTGAGAACTGAAATCACTCTACAGTTTTTAAGAATATTCATAATCCTCCAATCATAAAAGAAAATATCGAAAGCACCCATAAGCATAATTTATTAATAAAATCCATTTTGGCTTATCGCAGGAATCTGCTTAAAGAGCTGTCCAACTATAAAATTTAACTGATTTCAAAGAAGATGGTCACGTGGATTCGTTGGCCCTTCTTGAAAAGGAAGAACATCCGCATTTTTTTTTATTTTTTTGTGCATGATGGTATTAAAGACCTTTTTGTATATAGACTCCGCTCGGAGTACATAAACTCCGGATGATGAAACTTAACTTGTTTTATTTAAGGTAATTCTGTTATTTACCAAAAAAAAAAAAAAAAAAAAAAAAGGGGCGGGGGGCATTGTAATCTTCAGTTAGAAAAGTGTATTCATCATTCCTTTATACATTTCTCAATATTCGTTGTCCATTCTCACGTCAAAAATTAGTATTAATGTTTGAAAATTCCATTGTCCTTCTTCACTCCCATTTTATAATGACACTAACATTTTAGCATGGACGATAGCAGGGTCTGTTGAAATAGCATTCTTAAAAATAAATCAAACTAAAAAATTGAGGAAGAGTTGGACTGCTTAGGCCTGTACCAGCACTTGTTTGCTTTCTTGTTGGCATTTTTTTTTAATAAATCTAACTATAAATCTCAGTACGTGGTTGTTCTCGTAATTTTTTTGGATTTTTTTTTCCATATAATTTCTTCTAGAGTTGAACTCTGTTGACACCTAATTTTTTGCCCAAATTATTGCATATAGATTAATTAAATTTAAAAAAAAAAAAAAGATTAAAAAAGAAAAAAAGAAAAAAAGTTGTGGCCAATGATCTAAATGTGACTAGCCAAGCCTAGGAGGTCAGATTGGAATTCAAATGACAATTTGGGGCCAAAATGCAATTTCCAAAAGTCGAGGACCAATTCGCAAATTTTGCAAAATTTGCGCCCGAGCCCTTAAATCATCATCTTGGTCATCAATTAAGTTGAAATTGAATTTGGGCCAAGTAGAATCAATCAAATTGAGCCAAAAAGACCACATTTGTATTGAATTGGGTATTTTCGGATAAGAAAATGGCCAACTTTGAGGACTTTTTGCAAAATTGGGTGGGCACAATTGCGAAAAATGGTCAAGATATTAAACTAATATACATGAGCTTTCTAATTGATCAAAAAACGCAGCCAAATTAGTGGATTAAAGCACTCAAATCAGCAGCCAAAACTCAGTCCACGAGTTGGTCTTAATCTGGAGTTGCTGAGTAAGCAATTTGGTGGCCCCACCATATCCTCCTCAGCTGCCTAACCAGCCCGATCTTTGCACGTGATGGAAGAACATATATAGCAGTGCAAGTGGACGGAAATTGGCCAAGGATAAGCTCCTGACAGCACCGGAAAATCGTAGCAAAACCTGCACACTCAACAGCTGCAGAATTAAAAATTTGGCTAAGTCAGGAGAGTGGGTGGACTAGCTCAGTTGGCAGGCTTGGTAGGGGGCCAAAAAGCTGACCAAAAATCCCTCAATTCATGGGATAAGATCACTGAAGCAAGGTATTTCGAGAGATGAGAGAGAGGAGACGGGAGGGGGAGGAGAGAGTTCGCCGTCGTTCCCCAAAGACACCTTCAGAAGCAACTCCAGAAAAGAAACCCAGAAAATTCCAGATCAACCTTTGGAGAGAAAAGTGAGATTTTCACAACCTTTCGGCCAAAATTAGCCAAAACCTTCAACTAGAGAGTGAAAATTCACTCAAATATCTTTCCATCCATAGGTCGCACGTCCTAAATGGAGATCGGGAAGGCCCCCTAAAGCCCCCCGAAAAACACCCTCCAGGCGGGCCAGGAAACACTGAAAATTTTTGTAGTGTTGAGCCCAGTTGGTCACGAGTGATGAAAAAGCAGTTTTTTTGAGCAATTTGAGAAACAAATGAGGAAAATATTGACTTCTACCCCAAACTAGAATACATATAGTTTGGCTTGGTGTCGATTTTTCCAACAAAAGACGTCTTGAAGTCTAATTTTAGAGGTCAACGAAAACCTTCCTTGTCAGTTCTTTTTTGCAGATCTCATTTCCAGTTGAAGAAGCCAACTTCCACGTGCTTCCAGAGGACAATTTCTCGGTTCCCTTGGCCAAAAACCACTTGAAAAGGAAACTAGGAAGTAAGGTAAGCATCCTAGATGTATGTATTTTCGAGTTTGAGCATGTTTTGATCATGAAAATCAAGAGGGAAACCAGCCCGGAAAACTGATTTCTGAGGTTGAAATTTTTCCAAGTGTCTGAAATCTCTTCAAGAGTGTTGCATATGTGCTTCTTGGAGAGGTCGTTTCGATGTTGTTCGGTGGGTCATTCTCTGTGATGTTTATTGCATTTGAAAGCTCATATTACCTACTTTCACTTGGATCAAGTAATGTTTCCTTTAGATCTCGTATGCGATGAGTGTCGAGGCTTGAATATGGGCATGTAACCTGTTTGTTTGACTTGGGTCCAAACCCAGATTTGCAAAATCAGTTCAAACCCGTGTATTTGAGGATGATTTTAGCTTGGTTTTAGGTGTGTTTTTAGCTATGATTTCTATCTAATTTCGTTCTTTGCATGTGGTAGTATAATCTTAATACTTTAGTTTCACATGAGATTGCTTATGGATCGAGATTGAAGGCCACGAGCATGACCCGAAGAAGCCGTTTTGGGGTGATTTGATGCAAACCAAATATTCGATAAAATGTTGAAACCAAGCTCCAATCTCGAAACGGCTGATTTGAGCTTAATCATTATGATATTCATGTGATTTGTTACTCCATGTTAGCGTAGATCGGTTTAAGGAATCATTATTAATATTCTTTTAAAAAATAATTAAAAAAAAAGAGAAAAATATGAAAATTTCAAAAATATCAAAAAATGTTAGATAGCATCAAATTAGGATATAAATGACATTTATGAAATTTTCCTAATTTTAAAATGTCATTTTCCTAATTTAATGCTATTTTGGTAATTTATAACCATTTTTGTAAATAATCCATTTTGTGTAAATTAAAACTATTTAAAGTAATTTCATGCATATAGAGTAATTCCATGCATATTTGAATTCTCATTTTGCTCATGGGGGTCCTGTCCCGGGGCGTGATAACAAGGCCATGTGATATTATTTGCCCGACTTGTATCGGGTTTACCTTTTCCGCATTTATTTTCAAGTCATTTCAATTTCTTGGATGTTTACTTACGCGCCGCTTTTCATTAATTTGAGTGTAAATTTCTCTTCTAAATTATGTTAGGATTAGTCTAGACATTAAAAAAACTACAAAAACATTTGCATGGACACTTAGTGGTTTCATAAAGATTATAATTGGTAATCAAGATTGTGTGGCCATTTAAATAAACAACCTTCCAAGTTAGTGGTACCGCAAGGGCGCTAATAGAAACATTGGCGTAAACAAGTCCCCGTTCCTAGAAATCTCTGGTTGCGTAGGAATCGAGACAACACTCCCGTGTCTTGATTGGTTTTTAGCCGACCCCAATAGGCTAGTGGCGACTCCTAGAATTACATAGATTGTTAAGAACTAAAATTCAAAATCCAATGTCGCGCGAGGTATGGGCTTGGGAGAGCTCGCGCCTAATTTAGGGCCATTGGTCCGCCTCTTTAGGCAAATACCCCTAAACCTTCTTATTTTTCCCCGGACGGAAAAAAGAGGTTGTGACAGCTTGGCGACTCCACTGGGGACTTGGTTGCAAACCTTAGAGGATTTAGGCCGTAATAACTTGGTTGGTTGTTCACTAACATGGTCTTCATTTGATAGCGCGTGTCAAAGTAGCGTGGAAAACAAGGTTAGCCCGCTAACAATGTGTTAAATGTTTTTGTAGGTTTGGAGTAATAAGGGGTGGAGTGTTTGTTAACCCATCTCTTTTGTAGGGAGGCGTAGGAATGTATGCCTATATGGATGAAATTGAAGTGTTGTTTGGATATCAAATGATGTGTGTGCATTTATACTTATCTTAGCACTACACATTTACACACACCACCCGCGATCTAAAACCCCGATCGCATTAGGAAGCCCATAGAAGGTGCCAAAAGATGGAACCCGTGCGGGGAATGACCCATGGTTATCCACTTTTGGTCCCGCTCATTTTAATTAATGATAAAGAGAACTGTCCGACGTAAGTGCGGAGTGGGGAAAACTCTTTTGATCTAATCAAAATGGGGACCTTAAGCCTTTAGAATTCCGCCTTTATGCGTCAAACCTCACAAGTTTACATCCGCATGTCTATGTGATTTTTTTTTAAAAAAAAGTCTCTTCACCCATTGTAAGTATGATTTCTCTATCTACTTGCTCACTTCGGATTGAAATTTTCATTTTTTGGAGATTCGCGGAAATCAATAGAATGCCCTTGAAAATATAGGCTTGACACTCACTCTTGATAAACAAACATTTCAAATGCATCTGATCTGGCTTGGATTAGAACATATGTTTTTGTTTAAATTTTCAATTACAAACTCAAAGTCACATGTTGTATAGAAATTCTTCCAAGTCAAGATTACATTTTGGGGCATAGAATTAAAATCAAATTTTCAAGAAAATTCTTGGTCGCATTTCGAAAATCAAATCACATTTTGTGTATTGATTTCTCAAAATAAAAATCACCTCACCTTTGCATGAGTGAAATTACAAATTAATCTTTCAAAATCAATGCCCCATTTGTGTATGAAACTTTTGGAACAAAGTGGGCATTCAATTGATAATCGCGGACCGATCTTTTAATGAAATCTCCTCTTACTAATAAAATCTTGACGAAATACCAAATTTTCATAAATGGATACTACGGAGAAGGTATTGTCGCCTTGATTTCATTGTAAGAGGTGGCTTTATTGAAAGATCAATTTTTCATTCATGTACTAACATTATCTTCCTTTTGCAGGTCATGCATGACAACCATTCATTGAACTCCACTTGCTTGACCATGCCAAAAGTGGACTTTAAAGCTAGGATGAGAATTGTGCTTATTATGCTCCTCTACAAAAGAGCTTCTTGTACTTTATCCTTGTCATTATTCCTATTAGGAACCGTGTTTTGCGTTTTGGGTTTTAATTGTGAACCCAATCAAATGCTTTTGTAAATCATACAACTCACATTTTCTAATAATGAAATTAGAGTTCATAAAAGTTATATTCTTTAAAACACTTGAAATGTTTCAAACGGACCCTCTGGGCTAAGTTTTATGCCTTAGCTTCAAAATGTGTGAAAATGAGTTTCAAGAAGAACTTGCATAATACTTTATCTCTTCACTTAATCGCTTTTGTAGGTTGATCCGTAGAACGATGCTTTGAGGGGGTAAGGTTGTAATCGTTCCAATAGGGATTTCTTGTGCAACAACTAACTCAGTCATCCATTTTCGTCAAACAGGCAAAATGATGGTTTTGTTCAAAATTGACAAAAATGTGGGCCTTTCCCTAACAGAGGAAGTCATGAGATGCACCAATTCATGCTCATTTATGGGCATAATTGGTTGAGCCATGAACTATAGAAATATTTTCGCAGCATATGAATTCGAACATTGCGATTAAGTGTGAAAAGAACCATCAAAGCCTCGAAGATCACAAATCTATTGGTCTAATGAAGTTCCACATCCTGGATGACCTCATATTAATTTGACATTCTTCGTGGAAGAAGAAATTTGTAGACATTCTTTGGCATCAAACTACTTCATTGGTTGCAAACAAGAAACAACTGCAATTCCTACACTTCCAATGGTGTCTTGGCATCCATCCAATATGGAGATAATTATTGGTGGTCTGCAAGACAACACTTCAAGATGTAGATGTACACAAACAAGGATCGGTCATCAAATGTTGCCTTCAAATAAAAGGTGGTAATCATTTTAAGTTAAATTCGATTTATTTTAGGAATGCTTTGTCCTTGCACTTTGTGCAGATTTTAGTGAGGCAAATTACTGGCAAGCAACAAGATTAAGCAGGGAGGACAACCTGGTCCAGAATCACACGATCTCTAAAAGAAAAGGGTGTGTTCGTTCCAAAAGTCAAAACAACTCATTCATAAACTGACATGGCCACCCATGCTTACAGATTGTGAAGTGGGAAATGCATTGACGCAGCAAAAATGGCGAAAAATCACCTAGCCTAAAAGGGTATGCAGGAAATTGAGTAAAGTATGAAGGGCTCAAATGAAACAGAGATTCATCAATCCAACATGATGGAGCTGCATATGGACAAGTTATCTAACCTAGTGTGGCATGCATTTGACCATAAGGACAATGTCTTGCCTTCTTCAACAAAGCTACAATGAGATGCTAAATTGCCCGACTTTGAAAAAGGGTGTACTTCGTTCCTAAACCTAATGTACCTAAGAATAGAAATAATACATTGTTTCCATATATGTAGGAAATTTTAATTGAGGCAGATGGCCACAAAATGGATCGGGGGCACGCAATGCCTGAGTCACCCGACTTCTAAAAAGGGAAAGACTCAAATGGAATAGATATGTGTCAAGTGAATTGCTGTCAATCATGAGAGCAAATTCGTCCCCATAGCCAAGGAAACAGGATGGAACACAGTCATCGAGATATGCCGTAAAAGGAGTATACCGTTCCTAAAATGTATTATGTCGAAAATGAAAATAACATATTACGTCTCTTTTTACTTGCAGTTGATAAATGGGGCAAGTCACTCGAAGTAGAGTAGCTCCCACCTGTGAAGCAAGATGAAACAAAGTCAATTGATTCAGCATAAAAAGGGAGTATCGTCCCTAAATTAGTCCAATTCAATTTTGGAATATAAGTAACATGCCCCATCTCTTGTAGGAAAATGTGCACATTGACCGCTGGAGCAACACCTTATACCAAGAAGGCATGCCAAGGCCCAACCATCCATTTTGATGGAATAAATGGAGTAAAACATCCAAGGAGCAATGCCCTCACATGTCAAAACAAGGATTACCCTCTCCTTTCATCTTTGACGCCCACTCAGAATGAGTGAATTCGATAACATATAAATGGCCTATTTGAAAGCAAGATCTTCAAGGAAATGTTAACACCTGAGGAGCAAAAGCACATGAAGAGGAAACACAAGACATTTAAAGTCAACTGCAGGAGAAGGGTAATTCGGTATCGTTTCCAAAATGCCCCTCTCTAACTTCATTATTTGACGTAGTTCCCTTGTTTGACAGGAAGCGTCGGTAGTCGAGAAACAAACTCGAGAAATTGATTTAATCATAATCTATATCGACAAAGTAAGCATGTGGAGTTAACACATGACAAAGTCACCTAAGTTGGCTTAAAATATGTGTTGTTCTAGAGCCGGTTCAATTAAATAAAAAAAGAAGCGCCCCATAGACACTACCAGCGCTTCGGCCTGGTGGTATGGGAATGAATGAACGGTCCGAGAGGTACGGGGTTCGATCCCCAAAACGCCAGCAAGGTTGCCATGTAAAAAGAATAAAAAATAAAATAAAAATTTTGCATCTCTTATTTTTGCAAAAAGAAGAAAATGCTTGAACTAATGAGACCAAAGACCTGAGATTCTCTTCAAGCCTTAAAACAGTACGTTGCATTTGAAAGCTCATATTACCTACTTTCACTTGGATCAAGTAATGTTTCCTTTAGATCTCGTATGCGATGAGTGTCGAGGCTTGAATATGGGCATGTAACCTGTTTGTTTGACTTGGGTTCAAACCCAGATTTGCAAAATCAGTTCAAACCCGTGTATTTGAGGATGATTTTAGCTTGGTTTTAGTGTGTTTTTAGCTATGATTTCTATCTAATTTCGTTCTTTGCATGTGGTAGTATAATCTTAATACTTTAGTTTCACATGAGATTGCTTATGGATCGAGATTGAAGGCCACGAGCATGACCCGAAGAAGCCGTTTTGGGGTGATTTGATGCAAACCAAATATTCGATAAAATGTTGAAACCAAGCTCCAATCTCGAAACGGTTGATTTGAGCTTAATCATTATGATATTCATGTGATTTGTTACTCCATGTTAGCGTAGATCGGTTTAAGGAATCATTATTAATATTCTTTTAAAAAATAATTAAAAAAAAGAGAAAATATGAAAATTTCAAAAATATCAAAAAATGTTAGATAGCATCAAATTAGGATATAAATGACATTTATGAAATTTTCCTAATTTTAAAATGTCATTTTCCTAATTTAATGCTATTTTGGTAATTTATAACCATTTTTGTAAATAATCCATTTTGTGTAGATTAAAACTATTTAAAGTAATTTCATGCATATAGAGTAATTCCATGCATATTTGAATTCTCATTTTGCTCATGGGGGTCCTGTCCCGGGGCGTGATAACAAGGCCATGTAATATTATTTGCCCGACTTGTATCGGGTTTACCTTTTCCGCATTTATTTTCAAGTCATTTCAATTTCTTGGATGTTTACTTACGCGCCGCTTTTCATTAATTTGAGTGTAAATTTCTCTTCTAAATTATGTTAGGATTAGTCTAGACATTTAAAAAAAAAACTACAAAAACATTTGCATGGACACTTAGTGGTTTCATAAAGATTATAATTGGTAATCAAGATTGTGTGGCCATTTAAATAAACAACCTTCCAAGTTAGTGGTACCGCAAGGGCGCTAATAGAAACATTGGCGTAAACAAGTCCCCGTTCCTAGAAATCTCTGGTTGCGTAGGAATCGAGACAACACTCCCGTGTCTTGATTGGTTTCTAGCCGACCCCAATAGGCTAGTGGCGACTCCTAGAATTACATAGATTGTTAAGAACTAAAATTCAAAATCCAATGTCACGCAAGGTATGGGCTTGGGAGAGCTCGCGCCTAATTTAGGGCCATTGGTCCGCCTCTTTAGGCAAATACCCCTAAACCTTCTTATTTTTCCCCGGACGGAAAAAAGAGGTCGTGACAAACTCGTGTTAAATGGTTTGACTAAAAAATTTTCCCCACGTGGCGCGGTGATTGGGACAAAAAGAACACTTGAAAATTTTCCAAGTCTTCCACTAGTTGAGAATCTAACATCACCACTTCCACTTTGACATCATGGAAAATACATAAGAACCGATTTGATTATAATCTAAGGGTGACTCTTAATAATTAATGCACTTGACCGGGTATTGCGCAAATATTCTTTCCCTAACAATAGGAAATTACATTATCTTTCAAGATTTTTACCTATCTGTTATTTGAGAACTAAAATTACTCTACAGTTTTTAAGAATTTTCATAATCCTCCAATCATAAAATAAAATATCTTAAGCACCTATAAGCATAATTTATTAATAAAACTCATTTTGACTGATCGTAGGAACCTGCTTACAGAGATGTACATGCACAAAATTTAACCAATTTCAAAGAAGATGGTCGTGTGGGTTCTTTGGCCCTTCTTGAATAGGAAGAACATCTGCAGTGTTTTTTTTTTTTTATTTGTTTGTGCCTGATGCTATTAAAGACTTTTTTGTATGTAGACTCCGCTAGGAGTACATATACTCTAGACGATGAAACTTAACTAGTTTTATTTAAGGTAGTTATGTTATTTACCCAAAAAAAAGCGAGCGGGAAACACTGTATTTTTAGTTAGAAAAGTGTATTGATCATTCCATTATACTTTTTTCAACATTCATTATCCATTCTCACATAAAAAATTTGTATTAATGTTTTAAAATTTCATTCCCGTTCTTCACTCTCATTTTGTAATGACATTAGCACTTTAGCATGAGCGATGACAAGGTCTCTTGAAAAAGCAATCTTGAAAATAAATCTAACTAAAAATTTGAGGAAGAGTTGGACTGCTTAGGATTTTACAAGCACTTGTTTGGTTTCTTGTTGGGACTTTTCAATAAATCTAACTATAAATCTCAGCACGGGGTTGTTCTCGTAATTTAGTCTGGATTTTTTTTTTGTCATATAATTTCATCTGGAGTTGAACTCGCCTTAAATGGTTTCACAAAAAATTTGGACCCACGTGGTCTGGCAATTGGGACAAAAAGAAGACTTGAAAATTTTATAAGTCTTCCACTAGTTGAGAATCCAACCTCGCTACTTCAATTTGACATCATGAAAAATGCATAAGAACCAATTTGATTATAACCTAATCGTGACTCTTAATAGTTAATGCACTTAATCAGGTATTGCGCAAATATTCTTTTCCTAGCAATAGGAAATTACATTATCTTTCAAGATTTTTACCTATATTTTATATTGTGAACTAAAATCACTTTACAATTTTTAATAAAATTCATAATCCTCCAATCATAAATATATATATATATATATATATATATATATATATTGTAAGCATCCATAAATATATATTTTGGCTGACCGCACGAACCTGCTTACAGAGCTTTACATGTACAAAATTTAACCGATTTCAAAGATGATTGTTGCGCAGATTCTTTGGCCCTTCTTGAAATGGAAGAACATTTACAGTTTATTATTATCTTTTTTATTTCATTTTGCCGGATGCTATTAAAGACCTTTTTGTATGTAGACTCCACTAGGAGTACATATACTCCAGACGATGAAACTTGACTTGTTTTATTTAATATAATTCTATTATTTACCCAAAAAAAAAGGGAGTGGGGACATTGTATCTTCAGTTAGAAAAATGTATTTATCATTTCTTTATACCTTTCTAAACATCCGTTGTCCATTCTTACGTCAAAAATTAGTATTAATGTAAGAAAATTTTATTCCCATTCTTCACTCCCATTTTATAATGACACTAGCACTTAGCACGGGCGATGGCAGGGTCTCTTGAAATAGCAACCTTCAAGATAAATCTAACCAAAAATTTGCGCAAGAGATGGACTGCTTAGGCTTGTACCAGCACTTGTTTGGCTTCTTCTTGGCACTTTTCGATAAATCTAACTGTAAATCTCAGCACATGGCTGTTCTCATAATTTCGTCTGGAAATGAACTCGTGTTAAATGGTTTGACAAAAAATTGGCCCTACGTGGCGCGGTGATTGGGACAAAAAGAAGACTTGAAAATTTTCCAAGTCTTCCGCTCATTTATTATCTAATGTTGCCACTTCAACTTTGACATCACGGAAAATGCATAAGAACTAATTTGATTATAATCTAAGCATGACTCTTAATAGTTAATACACTTAACCGCGTTTTGCACAAATATTCTTTTCCTAGCAATAGGAAATTATTTTATCTTTCAAGATTTTCTTCTATCTTTTAGATTAAGAACTGAAATCACTCTACAGTTTTTAAGAATATTCATAATCCTCCAATCATAATAGAAAATATCGTAGGCACCCATAAGCATAATTTATTGATAAAACCCATTTTGGCTGACTACAGGAACCTGCTTATAGAGCTGTACAAGTACAAAATTTAACCCATTTCATAAAAGATGGTTGCGCGGATTCTTTGGCTCTTCTTGAAAAGGAAGAACATCTGCAGTTTGTTTTATTTTTTTATTTTTTTTATTTCTTTGTGCCGGATGCTATTGAAGGCCTTTTTGTATGTAGACTCCGCCGGGAGTACATATACTTCAAACGATGAAACTTAACTAGTTTTATTTAATGTAGTTCTGCTATTTACCCAGAAAAAAAAAAAAAGGAGAGGGGACACTGTATCTTAAGTTAGAAAAGTGTATTCATAATTCCTTTTTACCTTTTTAAACATTCGTTGTCCATTCTTACGTCAAAAATTAGTATTAATGTGAGAAAATTCCATTCCCATTCTTCACTCCCATTTTATAATGACGCTAGCACTTTAGCATAAGTGATGGCAGGGTCTCTTGAAATAGCAACCTTGAAGATAAATCTAACTAAAAATTTGCACAAGAGTTGGACTATTTAGGCTTGTACTAGCACTTGTTTCGTTTATTGTTGGCATATTTCGGTAAATCTAACTGTAAATCTCATCACGGGATTGTTCTTGTAATTTCGTCTGGATTTTTTTTTTGGTCATATAATTTCGTCTGAAGTTGAACTCGTGTTAAATGGTGTGACCAAAAAATGGCCCCACATGGCGCGGTGATTTGGACAAAAAGAAGACTTGAAAATCTTTCAAGTCTTCTACTAGTTGAGAATCTAACATCTCCACTTCAACTTTAACATCATGGAAAATGCATAAGAACCAATTTGATTATAATCTAAGCATGACTTTTAGTAGTTAATGCATTTAATCGGGTATTGCGCACATATTTTTTTCTAGCGATTGGGAATTACATTAATTTTCAAGATTTTCACTTATCTTTTAGATTGAAAACTGAAATCACTCTACATATTTTAAGAATATTCATAATCCTCCAATCATAAAAGAAAATATCGTAAGCACCCATAAGTATAATTTATTGATAAAATCCATGTTGGCTGACAGCAGGAACCTTCTTACATTATTGTACAAGTACAAAATTTATTCGATTTCAAAGATGATGGTGGCGCGTATTCTTTGGCCCATCTTGAAAAGGAAGAACATTTGTAGTTTGTATTTTTTTTTTTTTTATTTCTTTGTGCCTGATGCTATTAAAGACGTTTTTGGATGTAGACTCTGCTTGGAGTACGTATACTCCAGACGATGAAACTTGACTGGTTTTATTTAATGTACGTCTATTATTTACCCTAAAAAAAAGGAAGTGAGGACACTGTACCTTCAGTTAGAAAAGCGTATTCATCATTCCTTTATACATTTCTAAACATTCGTTGTCTATTCTCACGTCAAAAATTAGTATTAATGTGAGAAAATTCCATTCCCGTTCTTCACTCCCATTTTATAATAACACTAGCACTTTAGTACAGGCGATGGTAGGGTCTCTTGGAATAGCAACCTTGAAGATAAATCTAACTAAAAATTTGTGCAAGAATTGGATTGTTTAGGCTTGTACTAGCACTTGTTTGGTTTCTTGTTGGCACTTTTGGGTAAATCTAATTGTAAATCTCAACACGGGGTTGTTCTTGTAATTTCATCTGGATTTTTTTTTTTTGTCATATAATTTCGTCTGGAGTTGAACTCGTGTTAAATGGTTTGACCAAAAAATGGCCCCACGTGGCACGGCGATTGGAGAAAAAGAAGACTTGAAAATCTTCCAAGTCTTCCAATAGTTGAGAATCTAATGTTGCCACTTCAACTTTGACATCATGGAAAATACATAAGAATCAATTTAATTATAATCCGAGCGTGACTCTTAATAGTTAATGCACTTAACTGGGTATTGCGCAAATATTCTTTTCCAAGCAATAGGAAATTACATTATTTTTCAAGATTTTTATCTATATTTTAGATTGAGAATTGAAATCACTCTATAGTTTTTAAGAATATTCATAATTCTCCAATCATAAAAGAAAATATCGTAAGCACCCATAAGCATAATTTATTAAAAAAAAAAAACACTCATTTTGGTTGACCTTAGGAACCTGCTTACAGAGCTGTACAAGTACAAAATTTTTCTGATTTCAAAGAAGATGGTTGCGTGGATTCTTTGGCCCTTCTTGAAAAGGAAGAACATCTACAGTTTTTTTTTTTTAATTTCTTTGTGCCAAATGCTATTAAAGACCTTTCTATATGTAGACTCTGCTGGGAGTACATATACTCCAGACGATGAAACTTGACTAGTTTTATTTAAAATAGTTCTATTATTTACCCAAAAAAGAGGGAGGGGGAACATAGTATCTTTAGTTAGAAAAGTGTATTCATCATTCCTTTATACCTTTCTAAATATTCGTTGTCCATTTCACATCAAAAATTAGTATTAATGTGAGAAAATTCTATTCCCATTCTTCACTCCCATTTTATAATAACACTAGCACTTTAGCACGGGCAATGGCAGGGTCTCTTGAAATAGTAACATTGAAAATAAATTTAACTGAAAATTTGAGCAAGAGTTGGATTGCTTAGGCTTGTACGAGCACTTGTTTGGTTTCTTGTTGGCACTTTTTAGTAAATCTAACTATAAATCTTCGCACGGGGTTGTTCTCGTAATTTCGCCTAGATTTTTTTTTTTGGTCATATAATTTCGTCTGGAGTTGAACTGTGTTAAATGGTTTGACCAAAAAATGGCCCCACGTGGCGAGGCGATTGGGACAAAAAGAAGACTTGAAAATCTTCAAAGTCTTCCACTAGTTGAGAATCTAACGTTGCCACTTGAACTTTGACATCATGGAAAATGCATAAGAACCAATATGATTATAATCTAATCGTGACTCTTAATAGTTAATGCACTTATTCGGGTATTGCTCTAATATTCTTTTCCTAAGAATAGGAAATTACATTATTTTTCAAGATTTTTACCTATCTTTTAGATTGAGAACTAAAATCACTCTACAGTTTTTAAGAATATTCATAATCCTCCAGTCATAAAAGAAAATATCGTAATCATCGATTGAAAATGTTTTCAGATTACATATACCACCACCTCGTTTTAATTTGACATGATTAGATGAATTAAGAACAAGCATAAATCTCGTAGGAACTATAAAAGCTCCAATGGACAATAAACACATCGAAGGCAGAAATGTCCCTAAGACACGGCCTCACATTATAATTGGCCTATAGTGGACATTGAAATGGATGCCATGTCTGTTGTTCAAGCAATTACTTGCACTCATAGGCATAATATACTGACGAAACTCCTTTTGGCTGAATGGAAGAAATTGCTTGCAGAGTTGCGGAGATACAAAGTTGAGCACATATTTAGAAAAGCATGTGGTTACACGGATTCCTTAGCCTGCTTGGAAACGGACAACGTCTGCAATTTGCTATTTATTTCTCCGTTCCGGATGTTATTAAAGACCTTTCGTATAATGACTCTGCTGAGAGTACATATCTTTCAGACAATATCTTTCAGACAATATAAGTAGACTTGTTTCGTTTATTTAATTATATTATGCGTCGTAAAAGAGAGAAGAAAAAAAGCTTTGTCTCAAGTGTTTGGGTATTCATCATTCCTCTTTTCTTTTTCAAACATCTTTCAGCCATTATCGCACCATTAAATAAATTTGATGTGAGAATATTCGATTTCCATTCTCCACTCTTATAGTGTAACGATAACAGCATTTTGGTCTGTACGGTGCTGGTTTACTTGAAATAACATATTTGAAAATCATTAGTATTTATTTATTTCAGCATGGAAGCTTATATTGCACTATGCAAATAGAGACGTAAATTATAAAACTAACTTTATGCGATGTTGCCTATAGGACTTGAATTGCTTAGGGTTTGGTTGCTCGTTCGTACTCTTCCAGATATCTAACTGAAAATCTCGGCACAGGATTGTTCACGTAATTTCGTCTAGAGTTGGACTCATGTCGAATGGTTTGGCCAAAGAGGGTCCTGCAAATCACGTAGTCGACTTAGTCGTGCTTTCGGTTCAAATGGGCAAAGACTCCTCTTTCGAGCTTTTCTCTAATTAGGAGGATTGGGAAGCTTCGTTTGGACAGATCTTTTCCAACCTCCAATTGTGAACATTATAGTTCTCTCGGCCAAAAAGAAAAAGAGCACAAAATAGTTATGTCAAAGGCGTGTCAATTTAAAATGGAATCTTTTATATTTTCCACGAAAAGACCAAAATCGAGAGACGCGTGAAAAAACTTTTCCCTACCCTTTTAGGTTGACAAACTAGAGTCATTAATAAAAATAAAAATAAAATCAATCATTGATTCGAAATATTTTCAATTTTTATATATTGTCACCTCATTTTTTTATATAAATAATAATAAAATATGCACCATTACAATGAATTATGAATAGGCATAAATCTCTCGGGAATTATAGAAGTTTTGATGTACGGTGAACACATTGTGGCAGAAATGTGGCTATGTGATGTCCTTAGACTAGAAGTAGCCAATAAGGTTGCACATTCACATATTGGAATGGATGTTATGTCTGTTATTCAAGCAATTATAAACACTCACAGGCATATTTACAGATGGAACCTCTTTTGGCTGATTGCTGGAACTTCTCACAGAGCTGTGGGAATGCAAAATTGATCACATATTCAGAGAAGCAGATGGTTACACGAATGCTCTTTCTCTTTTTTTAAATAAATGAATTCACAATCAACGTGGGATACCTTACTGATGGTCAATCGTACTATTTGTGTATGTCTTGCCATAGACTTTTTAACATATTGCTAGAGTCTCCCTGATTTTTTGTGCTGTTGAAGTAATATTAAAAGTTATGAGCAAATAAGCATTTTTTTTTTTAAAAGGGAAAAAAAGGGTCATGAATCCGCAAGAGACAAATTAGGTCGATTCTCGGACATGTCGTGATTAACGGTTCATATCACATGGTTAGTACTCTCAAATGGTATCTCACATTTTTTCCACGAAAACGACCTACCTTGAGAGACAATCGCAAATACTTTTGCCTACCTTTCAAGTCAATGAACGGAGTCATTCTCCAATCCTTGGAGTAGGAGTAGCCCTCAAATCACGAAAAGAAAAGATCATAATCATCGATTAAATAACGGAAGCATTATACACGATTATGATAACATTGCAAATAAACATAAATTCCTTGGAAATGATAGAAGCTTTGATAGAAGGTGAACACATTAAAGCTGATTAAAAAGATTAGTGGTGGTAGACAAGTGCAACTGAGGTCTAGGCCAATGATGCAACTGTTGAATTTGTCACATTCCACACCCTCTCCTGATCATTAATCTCCATTTCCATCCAGTGACAATCATGATTCTAGTTAATGATAGACGGAAGGAGTATTCACTTGATTGGTTTCAAAAGACTCCTCTTAAATCATATCAAGGCCGAGCTCTCATCATGACAAATTGGATTAGCAAAGCATGACGGACCATCGAAATGAAAAATGAACCAAGTATAAAAGCATGTACACCAATGACGGTGACACGGTATTGTTGTCTTTTATTTATTTATTTATTATTTTTTTTGTGTGTTTGTACTACAGCACGTATGTGACAGAGGAGCCGAAGGAGAGTTTTTTTTTTTCCTTAATTGAAAATATGATCAATAGTAATTTACTTAACCAAGTTCGGTGCATAAATATCAAGAGCATCAGCACATAATGGATCAAATAGAGCAGGCAGGGGGTTTGTTACCCAATTACTAGGGAGGCTATTCGTTCTTTGACCATCAGCTTATAATAGATCAAATAGAGCCGGAGGAGATTGTGATGCCATAGCTTTTATAAGGAGCAATTTTTTAGGATACAAATTATGGGGCTTCTTATTAGCCACTCCAATCAATTATTTATTAGTTCTCTAGTTGTAGTCTCAAATAACCTACCTCCAATTAGATCAAAGGGGCAAATTTAATTTGCATACGAAATTTGACTCGAGATATCACCTAATATAAACTGGTGAAAAAGTTAGATATCTTTATTAACGACTCCAATTAATTCTAGGGCTTCTTATCAACCACTCCAATTAATTCTTTATTAATTCTTCAGTTGTAGTCTCAAATAACCTACCTCTGATTAGATCAAAGGGGCAAATTTAATTTACATACAAAATTTGACTCGAGATATCACTTGAAATAAACTAGTGAAAAAGTTAGATATCATTATTAACCACTCCAATTAATTTTGGGGCTTCTTATTAACCGCCCCAATTAATTCTTTATGAATTCTTTAGTTGTAGTCTTAAATAACTTACCTCCAATTAGATCAAAGGGACAAATTTAATTTGCATACGAAATTTGACTTGAAATATCACCTAATATAATCAAGTGAAAAAGTTAGATATCTTTATTAACCACTCCAATTAATTATGGGGCTTCTTATTGACCACTCCAATTAATTCTTTATTAATTCTTCAGTTGTAGTCTCAAATAACCTACCTCCAATTAGATCAAAGGGGCAAATTTAATTTGCATACGAAATTTGACTTGAGATATCACCTGATATAAACGAGTGAAAAGTTAGATATCTTGAGCGTAAATAACAAGCACGCTTGACTCTTTGATGGTTCATTATTTCCATAGCTTCTTACAAACGAATCTACAATCAACATGAAAATTAAGGTACTAGCCAAGTGACAATTAAGAGTAACAGACCATATATGTATGTCTTGCTGCAGATGTTGTACAACATATTGCCTAATTTTTTCTGCTTTTTTTTTTTAAATAAAAAAATTAATGTAAGGAGTTATAAGTAAATAATCATTTTCTTTTTTTCAAAGGGAAAGAAATGGTCACACATCCACAAGGTACATTTAGTCGCCTTCTCGTGCATGCCTTAATTGATGGTTCATGTGCAGTCATAATCGCATAGTTAGTCCTTAAAAGTGACATCTCATTTTTTTCCACAAAAAGACAAAAATTAAAAGACCTGTGAAAAGACTTTTGCCCATTTTTCAAGTTAATGAACTGCGATATTCCTAATCCTCAAATCACAAAAAGGTAAAGAAAAAAGAAGAAAAAATCAACCACCAGTTCAAACTGATGGAACCTCTTTTGCCTGAATGCAGGAACTTGCTCGTGGAGCTGCAGGAGTAGAAATTGGAGTACATATGCAGAGAAGCAAGTGGTTACACAGATGCTTTGGCCCTACTTGGAAAGGAGCAACATCTGCTTCGTAGTTTGTTAATTGTTCCTCTATTCCAGATATTATTAACAAAACTTTTGTATTCCGCTGGGAGCATTTATATTTTAGACAATAGAACTTGATTTGTTCTATTTTATTTTGTTCAATATCCAGTGAAAGAACAGTCCTCAATCAAAAGCTTGTCTCTATGATTTTTATGTGTTTTTCTTGATTCTTGGGATATTTTTTTTCCATAAAGTTTCGTAAATCATTAACCAATTTTTTTTTTTTTACTATTATGTTTTTTCCTCTTAATTTATTCATTTGGTTTATGCGAAACAGCCAGCTTCTCTGATCCAATTTAATTTCTGACCGACATCTTGTCATTGTCCTTTCACTGTGTATCTTAACCAAATTCTATTCTTGTAAAATGATGGTTGGTACGCGATGAACAAATCGAACCCATTCACCTTTAAGATAGAGAAAGCGTGTAATAGGTCAATTAAGAATTATTCTAAGATTTGAATAATCTTTTTACCCTGAGATATATATTCATTTAATTTATAAAATGTTCTTGATTTTTTTTTTCCTGGTTGGAAGCAAATTTCTTTTCCAATGGAAATTATTCTAACTTTTATTACTACTAGGTGAACACACATAGATGGTTGCACAATCAAGATGATTAAAAGGCATGGAGTAATCAACACATCAAATCAAGATAATAAAATCCGCACTTTAAAGCAGAATAGTATTAAAGTAAAGACGGTTAAGGTAAAGTGTGAGAAAATAAAAGGCGTGGAGTAAAGACTTGTTGCTCCGCCTCTTTTAGTTGGGACTCGTTTTTTTAGTTCATATGCGTGCTGGGTTTGAATGAGTTGATATGGCTGACTTCGAGTATTTCTTGTTGATTTCTTTGGGTCTAGATCTAAGGTTGAATTCTAAAAAGATCAAAATGCTTTGCCCTCCTTCATCCGTTCTCACCACGTGTTTGATACCTCAGGTAGTGTTGTTCTAAAATGAGACCAAGGTTTTGTTTGTTTTTGTGAAAGCATATCTTAGATCTATTTGAAGTGTTTTCATCAACTTGAGATGTCCTTTGATCTATGTAGGTTGAACTCAACACCAAAATGTCGGTTCATCGGAATGCCATATCACTTTTGTTGATCGCATAAGACTTGCTCAGTGAAATGTTTCTGAGAAGTGTTTAAGAAATGACTTCTACTTCTGTTCGAGTATGTAGGCACTTCTTGATGCAATTTTTCCGGTCATTAGTTGTTAAGCATGATTTTCATGAACGATGAAGTCACTGCATCCGTGAATCTTGTTTGAGATATGCTGTGTCTTTTCCATTGAAGGTGACAAATGGCCGGCCGGCCGCATGGTAGTTGTCGGGAGTGAATTTGTTTTTCTGGTAACTGGTCGGGGTGATGATTAGTGATGGCCCGGTGGTGTGAGATTGATATGTGTTTAGCGATGAACGGCGGTGGTCGGAGATGAATATATATAACGCGGCCGATGTTGGAGTCCGGTCGTCGTGGGTGCTGGGCGTCTGATATGTGACTTGGATTTATCTCGCTTGTTTGTTTGGTTTTGGGCCTGGGCTAGGCTAAATAGGGTTGGAGGCCCGGCCTAGGACTGGGCTGGCCTTGGGGGACTGGGCCTTATGTGGATGGGGCTCAACGCAGGAGCCCGATCCGCTGAGGCCGTGTTCAAGAGCCTGGCTTGGGTCCCGATTTTCTGAATTAGAAATAATAAAATAATAATAAAATATTAAAAATAAATATAATCGAAAATGATTAAGAAAAAAATCAGAAAATAGTTTAGAAAGAGGCCTTAATTAGTTTGTTTTATTTCAAAGCTAGATGTAGCTTTAGTTTTATATAGTTTGCATAACCTTTAACTAAGGGGTTTTTAGTAAAATATTGAGGATTGCTTCCTCGAGTCTTTGTTGATTGTCAAAGAGATGTATATGCGTTCAATGTTTGTTTGAAGGTCTTTCTTGACTGAGGAAATATTTATGAATGGTTCATCACCACAATTAGGATCAAGTCCACGCCAATGAGTATGTGGAATGCCTACTATCCCTATGTTTTTTCCTTTGATCAAGATGACTAATGTCCATCTCTGTTAAGTGAAAAGAAGAACAACAAAGTTAACCCACTAATTTAATATTAAAAGTTTGCTTAAGATAAGTTCAATTGCGCCGTCCATTGTATATGTTGTTTACATTATTAGTAAACCCAAGAAAATCTATTTTTCAGTAGGTCGTGTGCATCATTCTGATTGCACAATTACCTTGTTTAGTCTTCTCAATTAATTATGCATTCAAGATTTAATTAGAAGGAGTTATTAACATATTATGGGCTGGTTAGAAACCTGATTGAGATGGGTTTGCAAACCAGATATATGAATATGGGATACACTAGATTAATTGAACCACCACGTTGAGAAATGTATTCAATATCAATCGCTTGCTTAGCTCCAATCTACCTATAATTTCGAACTAATAGAGTCCTTTCATAGCTTTGCCTTTTCAATGGTGTCCATTTCTCTGAAGAATCGACTCTTCACTTATATAAAAGCATCTGAGCTTCTACACAGCGAACCACGCAAAAGTACGAGAATTGCTCGTGTGTAAATAAGTTCAACATAGAGAGAGGAGAACCTCGAGGGCATGCTTGTAGCGCTTGAGCTTGTGAAGCTCTCTATCCACTTGCGAATCGTCACCACCCACACTGCGCTTTGCGTACAGCAGGCTCAGCAGCCTCTTCCCGAACGTGTCTCCGCCTTTTCTCTTCGACGACGTCCTCCGCCCCCGCAGCCTCTGCCGAGAAGTGGCAGTCGACGGTATGAAGGGATGCGTGTGTAGAGCGAAGCAGCATAGCGTTCGGTGCCCTCAATTACAGAACAAAATTGAAAAATGAACATAGTATTGCTAAATAAGAAAAAGGGGCATATAAGTCTAAAGAAAGTTTTCTCTTAAAAGATTGTGGAGGCAGACATTACCCTTTATGGAAAGAAGATTTATATAACGTCTTTGCTTCTAAGATAAAAATGTCTGAAATGCTTCACCGGTGGTCGGATCCTACGCAATGGAAAGAAGACGAGTTTGACCCGGAGCAATATATAACTCCACATATTTCTCCCAACTTGTTTGCAGCTTGTGTTCGGAAGTGCCACATGCTTTGCAATAATGAAGATGACCTAGCTAACCCCTAAAAGTAATCGCAATTAAAACGGCAAAGAATTTTTTTAATTGGTTATTTTTATTATTTTTATCCATTTCTATTTTTATCTAAACAAAACACAACCTAAAAAAAATCGATTCATTTCAGAATTCAAGGAGGACTCCCTTAGTTAGGTGAATACAAATCAAATGAAATTCAACTAAATTTATTCCTAACGTTAGCTGCCCGATTGAAACCAGCAACTTATTATTATTATTATTATTATTATTATTATTATTATTATTATTATTATTCCTTCGTTTCCAGAACATGCATTCCTGTAGATTTCCCGATCTTCCTCTTTCCTTTCTTTTACTCTATCGTTTTTTCTTGGTCAAGGCTCTCCCTCCATTATTTCCTAAACACACAAGCTTTGATCTGGTCTTCTTCCCTTATTATTCACGACCAAGCTGTTCAACCTATAAACCCAACACTCACCATTGATGTCCATTCTTCACCTTAAGCAACCAAAGCACGAGAGCATTTTGCCTGAGAACGATATTTACAAGCTTCATACAGGGGGCTAAACATGTCTTGCTCCACCAATGATCAACTCCAGTCACCACTTGAATCCATACAAACGTCCACTGGCTACCACACATACACCCAACCAGAATGCTCAGGGGCCATATGGAACACAGAGAAAACGAAGCAACACAGTCACTTTTGGAAGTCGCGGCCATGACTTAAAATCAAAGGAAGCAGAAGCAAGACTAGCGAATTATATGCACATATCACGATCTGAGTATGAGATAAACGTATAAGCATTCAATTTCAGAAAGACAGCCTCTCGAATATATATGCGATCTCACTCGGTTCACGGACAATTAATGATCGGTTCAAACACAGAGCACAGAAGCATCATCGAAATATCGATTCCGATCCAGAGGATTTCAGTGACATTAAATTTTGCCTATTTTATCCCTAATCGGGACTGGATTTTCACTCGAGCTTAAATTACAACGTTCGCACTCAGCTTACTAAAACAGAGAATGATGTACATACGTTGGAGATGCAGCCTCTGGCCACCAATGGTGATAGAACGGATAACCAAGTTCTTAGACCCGTTGACTCGGATGATTGGCCCCGGCGAATAAGCTTCAAAGAAAGACTCGAACTCTTCGGATATCTCGGCCTCAAAAGGGACTAGAACAGAACCAGACGATTCGGGAATGGCAAACGGTGTCGACTGGTGGCCCGAAATCAATGAAGGAAACATATAAGTGAGAGAAAATAGATTAGAGGAGCTCGTATCAATTCATTCTCGGTGGTTTTTGGCGATCTCTGTTCTCTGGTGCGGGTGCTCTGTTTCTTCTGTGAATGAGCTCGAGCAGCTGGGATGGCCAACAGTGAGTGGAGGTGGTGGACGGTGGATTGATGGCGATGGAGAGAAAATCCAGAGGGAAAAATGGCCATCGTGTATTGCTTTGCTTCGCGCGTGTGCTCATTTCTTTCTCCAACTGCTTCGCTCCTCTCCTCCATCACGTGCGCGTCTGAGCTTTGGAGACGAAACAGAGAAGAAGAAGAAGAAGAAGAAGAAGAAGCAAAGAAGGAAAGAGGCCGGGCTTGTCTATGAAGTCCTGTGGGCTCAATTCACATCAATCAGACCTGGGCTGCCCCGATTGGGCCTCGCAAGTGATGGGCGTATTGGACTGTATAGGGTCGAACCTAAGGACTTTCGTCTTTTTTTTTTACCATTATTTATTTCTTAGTTTTTTTTTGCAAAACTATATGCTTAATTTTGCCGGCAAAAATTCAGGTTTTTTAACATTAAGTTCTTTCAAACATATGAAGGTAAAGAGCGTGAGAAAAGACAAACCATATAATTCTAAAATAGAAAAAAGAGACGATTTTTAAATTCAACTAAATGATAGTACGACAAGAGGAAAAGAGTTGTTTCCCAAAAGAAAAAAAAAAAAACACACACACACACACAAAGGGTTACATTTATGATAGTGTTGCATAAGTATCCGACTACATGCACAACTCTTTATTTTTCAATGCCTTCCCAATCTTTTCCATCCTTTTGCCATTCTCTTGGAGTAGTGCAAGAACCACATGCTCTTCTCATCAATGATCAAGTGTCACGCCCCGATCCTCGGACGCGCGCACATCCTTCTACTTGGTCGATTTTATAATGCGATATCCCAGGACTATGTATCGTCGACCCTTTCTATTTATTAAGCACATGCGGAAGCAGTTATAAATCCCCAGACAATAAAACAATGGGATAGGAAAGTAGGCCATATTTTTCATATTGAAATTCACAACCACACTTTCATTAACATCACCACTCATAGTATATTTACAATACTATTTACAGCATAAAAGTCTCACACCTATCTACACTAAAACAAGGTTCACAAAAGGGATGGGATCTCAATCCACATCTGGGTTATATTCAAGATCCCTCTCTGGATCATTTTCTACTTCAAAATACTTTCTCCCCTTCAGGTTCTTCCTCCTCAGCTTTTCCTCGAGTGCCAAATGGTTATTCAATAACCAATGAGACCACGTCTCAGTGAGTCCTACCCACTAAGACTCGATTAATAAACTAATACGCCATACGGTTGCCTAAGCACAACCCGAGTCAGAGGACTTACCTTAGCCTCAGTTCCAACCTGCAATTCAAGGTTAAACATAGATATTCAAACAATTCACGACATCCGATCAAGCACTGGCCAATCAACTAAGTCGATTACATGTTAATTAGACCCTCTCTAGGTCATCCCACTCATACCATGAATTCCCAGTGGTGTACTCATTCACCAAATCACATGTGTTTCTCGGGCGTCGTTTTCGCCAATGACATACCGATCACCGACACCGTGCGTTCTTTAAGGCGCCGTTTTCACCAGTGATAACCTTGATCACCGAACCACGTGTCTTTTCTAGGGCGCCATTTTCGCCAAGGTGATATCCGCTATAGACAACATCGTGAGTTCTTTAAGGCGCCATTTTCACCAGTGATATTCCCATAACCACCGAACCACGTTTGTCTATAAGTCATTTACGTGCGTTCTTTAAGGCGCCGTTTTCGCTAGTGATACTCCCAATCACCGAACCACGTATGTCCAATAATATCGTACCTGATTGGTCTCAACCAATAATGTTCTCAGTTAGCTCTCACCATTCTCCCTGCTATATAGCCCATCAAAGCACCGGTGCTATATATCCATACTCAGCCATCCATAAATCAAATATTCAATAACAAACAATTTAGGACAAATCCTCAAATTTCACAATTAATTCAATTCCACACAACGTAGAGCTCAAATAAATAAACAGGCTACACCACGACAATCACCACGAAATTCCGGTCACCGGCTATCCCGGTTGAATTTCCGGAAAAATAATTAATTAAATAAATAAATTTCGAAAATAAATAAATAAACATTAAAAATCCAATTTAGGCCCATATTGCCTTATTGGAGCCCGAAACGGGTGGGGAAAAATCCAGAGATACATTCAATAAATAACCAAACATTTCTACTTGCTAATAGCTAGGTCTAACCACCTAACATGCATCATTAAGTCACTAAATTAATTATTCTAACCTAATCTAACCACCTAAGTACATGTAATTAAATCTAACCAACCCTAAGGCATAATTAGCAAACTAATAAAGCATTAGTGAGTAAAACTCACTTGATCAAAAGCGGGGACCGAGTCACCGCGACGGCGGCCGAAATCGGGCTTTCGACAACACCGGTGGACTTGGACCGGGCCTTAGGCTTGGCCCCAACAAATCTCAGCCCAACTGAGATTTGTTCCTGCTTTTGGGCTAGACCCAAGTTGAATTGGGCCTGCTGAAATGGGCTTGAAGACTGCAGGAGATGGGCCTCAATAAAATTCTGCTGAATTGGGCCTCAAATTACTGGGCTGCAACTTGAATTAAATTGGCTGAAGAACTGCTGGACTGATGGGCTCAAAGACTGCAAGCTTGGGCCGACTGTTCTATGGGTGAAGAAGAGAAATCACGCGGACAGGGGATGGACTTTCGGTTGCTCATGCGGCTGAAGACCGTGGACTCACGGCTTCGATGATGCTGTTGCTTCGCTGGGGTTCTGGGATTCCTTCGGTGGAATTTGCTGGCCGCATATGGAGTTGCGGACGTGAGATCAGGGTCTTCGGTGGATGCAATGTTGACCGAAGAAGGGCAGGTGGCAGCGGCTTGTGAACCTATGGAGAAGAATCGGTTGAGCTCCGCAGGTGATGGATGCGCGCGGCTTCAGCTTTGTTGGCCGCGAGAGAGAGAAGACACGAAGATGGGTGGTCTTCGTTGATGGAGTCAACACCAAGGCTTCGGTGATGGTCGAGTAGATGGGACGTGGCAATAGCTGCAAGAAGAAATCGTGGCAGAGATGGAGAGAGCTGCTGCGGGGTCTTCGGTCAACAAACCGAAGCTTGTTGCTGGAGAAACTCAGCAAATGGGACTTCAACGTGGCAGCTTGAAGCCAGGGGATGAAACGTTCAGTGGATAGGGTGGTGGCCGACCGGTTGGGGTGTTGGCACCAGGAGCTGCAGCAAAGGAATCGGTGGAACGGCCGCAAGAGAGAGAGGCTTTGGTGAAACGGCGCTCGCTTCTTCTTTGCTTGACTCTCGGTCTTCAAGCAGCGGTAAAGAAGGGTAGGAAGGAGGCTGTCGCATGGAATGGGAATGATGGAAGGGAAGAGAAGCAACTCACGGCAGCTTGGGGAAGAGGATGAGGAAGAGGCGGGGCCTTGGCTTGATATTTTGTAAGAATCTCCTCCAAGAATCACTCTTGGCCAAGTAAAAACACTTGGCTATCACCAAACCATCCAAATGACTCCCATAACCTAGTCGATATTCTTATCAAGTGAGGGGATGATACGAATTTCACCATTTGAACTTCAATTTCTCAAATAAATTCCCAAATTGAGGTCCAATTTCGATGTAGAAAAATCCCAAGAAATTTTCTATAAATCTCCGACACACACAGGCTCAACCCAAAAGTCAAATTTCCCATTAATTTAGCCAATCTGAACTTCGGCCAAATTTCCACGACGTCCGAACCCAATTTCCGTAAAAATCTCGGGACCTCCGAAAAATCTTCTGAGACTGAGTTGACGTTCCTAAAATAGCTTGTGACATCACTGAATTTTCGATTTCTGAAATCTGACTCAAATCGACGGTTAATTTCACTCCGGCGTGCTTTTAGTGTGACCTAGACTACCGGGTAGTTTTCAGAATTTTTTTAGGGCAATTGACTCGTGGTCGATTTTCTTTGAGCCACAATGAACCCACTCGACACATTGGCGACTCTCAATTGTCGTGAAAATCTCGAGGGCTTGACTACCAACATAGGGTACCAAAACGATAGAAAATCAAATTAGTGCCGTTCGACAAGAATTTTCCAATTTAGTGGAGTCACCCACGATCGGCCACACATCTCGCGAACCGACCTATCTTTGATCTCAATTCGATCTTTAACGTGCGCAAGAATGACCTCTAAAGATGAACACGGTCGAGAAGCCGCTTCCTGGTCGAATTCTCAAGTCTATTGCCTTAATATTCTTTAATGGCATACCCGGCTAGTCTAGTTATCTCGAGAGTGATTAGTTCTGAGAACAACCCTATAGACACGTCAATGAAATGCTCGATTAATTTAATAGAAAACAATACTGAAAATTCTGGATGTCACATCAAGTTTCCTAGCACAATGCCGATAAAAAACCCAACTCCAATGCCAATTAGCACAAATTTCCACTCTGAGTTGTACAGGGACTCTTCACCAAATTTTTCGTGGGGAGATGGTGGTAATGATAAGTTATCCCCAACATTTGTGCATTTTTTTTGGCAAAGGACTTCCACATAACCCCTCATTCATGGCAAATGAATCGATTGAGAATGTGTTGAACTGACTCCCTTGCGGTATTGGTCCCAACAATTGATTATCAGAGACATTGAAATATGAAAGAAATGTAAGCTGAGCTAGCTTTTGAGGGATCTCTCCAGAGAGCTTATTTCAAGAAAGATCTAGAGATTCTAGCAATGTCAAATTTGCTAAGGATGGCGGGATGGAACCGATTAGAATGTTGCTTGAAAGGTTAAGAAAAATAAGTGACTTTAAATCTCCAATGATATCGGGTATTTGTCCTTCGAATTTGTTATTGGAGAATTCAATTTGCATAAGTGCAAATGGAACCTTTGAGTATTCCCTTTCTACACCTTTATTCATCAATTTCATGTCAAAATCATGCCTTACATTTCTGGATAGATATAGAGGTACTGAAGTTTGCATATATTCCAACCGTTGCATACATATTCCAACCATTCTTGCCTAGTTATCACTTCCATTGCATGGAAACTTTGCAACAACTTGCAAGGAAGTTTGCCACTGAAACTATTATATGAAAGGTCTATGATATGCAAAGAGCTGAAGTTAAATTGGCTTCGATATGCTTCAATTGGACCATAGAACTTATTGGATTTCAAGATAACAACTTTCAAATCGGTCAACTCTGATAGCCAAAAAGGGAACCCATCGAGAATTTGATTGTGAGCAAGGTTCAAATACTCTAGCTTTGTACAATTCACCAAAGATCTTGGAATCGGCCCTTGTAATTGATTCTCTGAGAAGTCTATAATCTCCAACATACAGCTTTTTGGGTAAGCACGAGGAATCATGCCCACAAGTTTATTTTTCCTAAGATTTAGAAATGACAAATAATCCATATTTCCCACACATGAAGGAATTGTGCCATTCAAACTATTGTTGGACAAATCCGAAAGACGAGGGATCCGCCACTACAAATAGATTGAATTTCTCCGATGAGGAAGTTGTGGGAGATATTATAGTAATATACTAATGGAGGAGGACTAGGGATGTCTATTTTGAGCTGGTTAGAACTAATGTCAAGATAGGTCAACTCGGGTAGTGGTAGATTGATCTGATTATTGTCAAAGCCCATCAGAAAATTGTGGGAAAGATCCATAGAGAGCAAGGATTCTCTGCTACCATTCCACATCCACATAGGAACACTCCCTTTGATATTATTGTGTGAAAGATATATCTCCTTTACTCTGCCTAGGTTGGCTAAAAACTTGGGGAATTCATGTAAGTTGCATGAATCTAATGTAAATAGGAAAGTTTTGGAAGGGTGGCATTGATTTCGGCCTTGCTTGCAAAAGATATGCTGTTGAAGGACAAATTTAACATTCTCAATTTCTTGAGTTTGTGTAAATCCACAGTGCCACTCAAATTATTCCAAGAAAGATCAAGAAATTCAAGATCCTTGAGTTGCCATATTGAGCATGGAATTTTACCTTGCAAATTGTTGTAATAAAGTCGAAGCAAAACCAACTAAGTCAAGTTCTTGAATGAATATGTAATAGGACCGCTTAACTGACAATCTGCCAAATCTAAAAAATACAAGGACGGTGAGTTTGGCTATCGATTGAATCTCAACATTTCATTTTTTTTTCTTGTTAAAGAACATTGAGATTAGATGAACTATTACCTGCAAGGTTCAAATCGGTGAGTTTTGCCAAGTTGACAAACCAATGCCCAATACCACCACTAAAATTATTGCCACTAAGATCTAGATATGATAGATCAGTAAGATTGGCAAAGAAAGCAGGGATTTGACCATGAAATTTATTATATGATAAATCTAAATGAGCAAGCTGAGAAAGATTGCCCATTGAAGTGAGAAGTAAACCTGAGAAATTACAATCATCAATTGATAATTCATTCAAGAAAACAAGGTTTCCGATCGAAATGGGTATTTCCTCAGAAAAATTCGTTCCCCCAAGAGACAAGAATTTGAGGGGATTACCCCAATCTAAGTCGGGAATAAAACTAGAAAGGTAGTAATTTCTGCTAATGTCAAGGGCTTTCAGGTTTGGTAATTGAAAGATCCTTGTAGGAAATTCTCCATGGAATTCACATTCTTCAAGTTTAAGCGACTTCAAAGAGGAGAAGTTTACAAGTACATGAGAGAATGGTGATGACATGTTTATATAAGAGAGATCAAGTTCTTTAAGCATATTTAAGTTTTGAATAAAGTGTTCTATGTTAGGCATCTTAAGAATATTCCTATAATAAAGATTAGGAGACAGCTCACGATCCCACCCCGATTTCAAATCAAGAGAAACTAATCTGGGGAGCCGTGAGATATCTGAAGGGACATTTCCCGTTAAGTATGAGCCAGAGAGATTAAGGTAATGTAACTGAGAAAGATTGCTGAAACCATATGGGATTGAGGAAGAGTTGAAGTGATTCGAAGCAAGATTAAGCGATTCCAAGTGGAGTAAGTGAAAGAGGCTAGTGTCTGAAGATAAAGTACCAAAGAGATAGCCGTGGCTAAGGTCTAGGCCTGTCACATGACCAGTGGCCTCATCATACTTGACGCCATCCCATGAGCAGCAATCTCCATGTCCGTCGAGTGACCATGATTCAAACTTTGGGTTAACACATAGAAGAGTTGTTCTGTTGATTTTGAAACTTTGCTTAAATTCCATTAGGGCCGAGCTCTCATCCGAACGGCATAGTGGCTTAGCAAGTGGAGTACAAATCAACATGAGAAGGACAATCCATGTACAAAACATGAAGAACAATGAGGGTGCCATATTTTTGTTTCGTTATTCTGCTTTTTGGTAGAGTTGGTTTTCGGTAGAGAAGCTTTTATAGATGGTGAGAAGCAATTCAATCGTGGAAATTTCATTGGCCATTCAAGCACTATAACCATCTGAAAAGACACTTGACTTTGATTGAAGAAAGAGTCACAACAGAAATTAAATATCCTTTAGACTTGTGCTATACATGGCCAAAGTCTTAGGATGTGGATTGACGGAAAAAATCATTTCATTGCTTGTATGCTTTAGAAGATGTCGAAGGTTTGTCCTTCTTGATGGTGCATTAATGGACATATTTGCAATCCTAATTCCAAGGATTTGATCTTACTAAATGAAGAGGGAGTTCACACCATCACTTGTATACAAAGAGAAACATTTTTTTTTTTTTTTTGTAAAGGTAAGAGATATATTGAACTTTAACCAAAAGCTATATAGCTATAGTTGGTCCTCAAAAGTGACATCTCACATTTTTCCCACAAAAAGGCCAAAATTAAAAGACCCGTGACAAGACTTCTTCCCGTTTTTTAAGTTGATGAACTAGGATATTCCTAGTCCTCAAATAAAAAAAAAGGTAAAGAAAGAAGAAGAAAAAAATCAACCACCGGTTCAAACTGATGGAACCTCTTTTGGATGAATGGAGGAACTTGCTTGTGGAGCTGCTGGAGTAAAAATTGGAGTACATATGCAGAGAAGCAAGTGGTTGCAAAGATGCTTTGGCCCTGCTTGGAAAGGAGCAACATTTGCTTCGCACTTTGTTAATTGTTCCTTCGTTCCAGATATTATTAAAAAAAAAATTATTGTATTCCGCTGGGAGCATTTATATTTTAGACATTGCAACTTGATTTGTTCCATTTTATTTTGTTCAATATCCAGTGAAAGAACAATCCTCCATCAAATGCTTGTCTCTATGATTTTTATGTGTTTTTCTTGATTCTCGGGATTTTTTTTTTTTTTTTTTTTTTTTTTTTTGCTATTCGTTCTTTGACCATCAGCACATAATAGATCAAATAGAGCCGAAGGAGATTGTGATGCCATAGCTTTTATGGGGAGCAATTTTTGAGGATAGGAATTATGGGGCTTCTTATTAGCCACTCCAATTACTTCTTTATTAATTCTTCAGTTGTTGTCTCAAATAACCTACCTCCAATTTGATCAAAGGGGCAAATTTAATTTGCATACGAAGTTTGACTCGTGATATTACCTGATATAAACTAGTGAGAAAGTTAGATATCTATATTAACCACTCCAGTTAATTCCAAGGCTCCTTATTAGCCACTCCAATAAATTCTTTATTAATTCTTCAGTTGTAGTCTCAAATAACCTACCTCTAATTAGATCAAAGGGGCAAATTTAATTTGCATATGAAATTTGACTCGAGATATCACTTGATATAAACTAGTGAAAAAGTTAGATATCTTTATTAACCACTCCAACTAATTCTGGGGCTCCTTATTAACCACTCCAATTAATTCTTTATTAATTCTTCAGTTGTAGTCTCAAATAACCTACCTCCAATTAGAAGAAAGGGGCAAATTTAATTTGCATACGAAATTTGACTCGAAATATCACATCACCTAATATAAACAAGTGAAAAAGTTAGATTTCTTTATTAACCACTCCAATTAATTGTGGGGCTTCTTATTAACCACTCCAATTAATTCTTTATTAATTCTTCGGTTGTAGTCTCAAATAACCTACCTCCAATTAGATCAAAGGGGCAAATTTAATTTGCATATGAAATTCGACTCGAGATAAACAAGCAAAAAGGTTAGATATCTTGAGCGTAAATAACAAGCCCGTTTGACTCCTTGATGGTTCATTATTTCCATAGCTTTTTACAAACGAATCTACAATCAACATGAGAATTCAGGTACTGGCCAAGTGACAATTAAGAGTAACATACTATATATATATGTCTTGATGTAGATGTTGTACAACTTCAACTTATTGTCTAGTCCTCTTGGCTTTTTGTTTTTCTAAAATAAAAAATTTAATGTAAGGAGTTATAAGCAAATAATCATTTTCTTTTTTCCAAAAGGGAAAGAAATGGTCACACATCCACAAGGTACAAATTTAGTCATCTTCTCATGCACACCTTTATTGATGGTTCATGTGCAGTTACAATCGCATAGTTGGTCCTCAAAAGTGACATCTCATATTTTTTCCACAAAAAGGCCGAAATTAAAAGACTCGTGAAAAGACTTCTGCCATTTTTCAAGTTGATGAACTGGGATATTCTTAGTCCTCAAATCACAAAAAAGGTAAAGAAAAAAAGAAGAAAAAATCAACCACCAGTCAAACTAATGGAACCTCTTTTGGCCTTATGTGGACGGGGCTCAACGCAGGAGCCCGATCAGTTGAGGCTGTGTTCAAGAGCCTGGCCTGGGTCCCGATTTTCTGAATTAGAAATAATAAAATAATATTAACATATTAAAAAAATCGAAAATGATTAAGAAAAAAATCAGAAAATAGTTTAGAAAGAGGCCTTAATTAGTTTGTTTTTTTTCAAAGCTAGATGTAGCTTTAGTTTTATATAGTTTGCATAACCTTTAATTGAGGGGTTTTTAGTAAATACTTTTGATTTAGGTTAGGCTTAAAAGGTTAATCTTTTGGACAAGCAATTGAACTCAATATGAATTCAACTCATAGGGGACCATGTCTAGCATGGTTATTTCTATTTTTTGCCTAACTTGTATTGGGTTTACATTTATGCACTAAGACATATGTACTTCAATATATTAGGTGTTTAAATTCCCGCAATGCACTTCAAAACATTGATTGTCAATTGCTTTCCTAGACTAGGATAGGATTAGCATTATAAGACAATGAACTCCCTTGCAAAAACATTTGCATGATCACCTTGTGGCTTCAAGACCTTTATGATCATGAATGGTAACAAACAATGAGTGACCACTTAGATAACGCACTTTCAAGTTAGTGGTATCAAAATGGTGCTAATAGAAATGTTAACATGATCAAGTCCCCAACCTCAAGATCATTGGTTGTGTAGGAATCAAGCTGATGCTCTCACTTCTCGATTGATTTACAATCGATTTCAATAGGCTAATGGCAACTCTCCAACTCACCTAGAAATTGTGTTAAGAATTTTCAAAATGAAATGTCCCAACTTCGTGCGAGGTATGGACGTGAGAGAACCCGCGCCTAAATCAATGGACCGTTTGGCTCGTCTTTTGGGCAATACCCCTAAACTCGTTCTCTTTCCGACCACTTTAGAAATTTTAGGTCATGACAAGAGCCAAAAGGTTTCCTGACATTGCTTGGATTTTGGGTATTTGAAGTAATTTGTAAATATACTGAACAAATTGAAGATATCTTCCATGGAAATTTAAAAAGCAATGCGTAATTAGATTCCAGATGCTGCCCATATATTAGTTTTGAAGCTGTAATTGAAGCAGCTCAAGTTAGCACTGAAACATCCTATTTCTGCTGTTACCCGCATTGAAGTATGTGAGTCTATGTTATAATGGTCCGCCAATTGTCAATAGACATACCGGAAACGAAAGCTTTGAGGCAGAGATGGATAAGTGGACAAAGCCCATTGTGGTTGATCCAAGAACTCGGTTTTGATGGCTTGTAGCAAGAGACGGAACAAACAGGGAAGAAGCTGGGAATAGGTTAAATTCTCAGATGCCGTTGGATTTGAGAAGGCCTAAGGCAGACATAGTAATTGACAACACTGGATCACTAGAGAACTTCAGTGAGCAGTTCCAGAAGGCACTGTTCCAAGTCATGAGGCCCTTGACATGGACAGAATTTGCACTTTCTAGACAAGGAGTCTGTTGGCTCTTTTCCCGATCGCCGTCAGTGTTCTGGCATTCATAAAATATCAGAAATTTGGCGCAAATGTTTTTGGTGCTAAAATAAGTAACTCAATAACAAAATGAGCACCTCTCATCTTCATTATGAAGAGGATGCACATGTTATCTGTGAGTACATCAGCATACACACATTAATACATAGATATATTTGACTCGCATGTGATAGTTGCTGTGACTCACTTATTATTGTCCATCGAGTTTCTTTATCAGAAAAAAAAAAAAATCACATATATAGCTCATGAATCTAAAACATTGTTGCCTCTGATCAATCAACTCAAGTTTACATCTCCATTTCATTCACAAGTTCCACTCGTTGCCAGATTCTGTTATTGAACTCATATGTTTGTGTCGTCCCCTTGAGCAGGCATATCATTACTTGATTCGGATTCTGTCGGAGGTACTGATTAAGTCAACATGAATGCTGCGGCTCCAAACCTCTCATGTATTGATGGCTATATCTATTAGGCATTTCGTGAAACTAGAATTATGTGTAAGAACTTGATCAACTCCCGGTGATGAATTTATCTGCGTTTTTAAAAGTAATCTGGTCTATTTGAAGCGGGTGTTTTGGGGTATATATGCGTTGAGGATTGCTTCCTCGAGTCTTTGTTGATTGTCAAAGAGATGTATATGCGTTCATTGTTTATTTGAAGGTCTTTCTTGACTGAGGAAATATTTAGGAATGGTTCATCGCCACAACTAGAATCAAATCCACGCCAGTGAGTATGTGGAATGCCTAATATCCCTGCGTCTTTTCCTTTGATCAAGATGACTAATGTCCATCTCTGTTAAGTGAAAAAAAGAACAACAGAGTTAACCCACTAATTTAATATAAAAAGTTTGCTTAAGATAAGTTCAATTGCGCTGTCTATTGTATAAGCTGTTTACATCAATAGTAAATCTAAGTAAATCTATTGTTCAGTAGGTCGTGGGCATCATTCTGATTGCACAATTACCGTGCTTGGTCTCCTCAATTAATTATGCATTCAAGATTTAATTAGAAGTCGTCATTAACATATTATGGGCCAGATAGAAACCCGAGTAAGATGGGTTTGCAAACTAGAGATATGAATATGGGATACGCTAGATTAATTTAACCACCACGTCGAGAAAATTACTCAATATCAGTCACTTGCTTAGCTCCTATCTACTTTCGAACTAATAGAGCTTTCCTTTCATAGCTTTGCCTTCTCAATGGTGTCCATTTCACCAAAGAGACTCTTCACTTATATAAAAGCATTTGAACTTGTATACGGCGAATCACGCAAAAGTACGAGAATTGCTCGTGTGCAAATAAGTTCAACACAGAGAGAGGAGAACCTTGAGGGCTTGCTCATGGCGCCTGTACTTGCGCACGACGCCTCCTTCCTCTCTCCACTTGCGAATCGTCACCACCCGCACTGTGCTTCACGTACACCAGGCTCAGCAGCCTCTTCCCGAGCGTGTCTCCGCCTTTTCTCTTCGACGCCATTCCCGAGGTGGAGGCGGAGGCAGCCGACGGGCTCCCCACCGGTGCAGCCTCTGCCGAGAAGTGGCAGTTGACGGTATGAAGGGATGCGCCCGTAGAGCAAAGCAGCATAGCATTCGGTGCCCTCAATTACAGAACAAAATTGAAAAATGAACATAGTATTGCTAAATAAAAAGAGGGGCATACAAGTCTAAAGAAAGTTCTCATAAAAGATTGTGGAGGCGGACATTACCCTTTATGGAAATAAGATGTATATAACATCTTTGCTTCTAAGATAAAAATGTCTAAAATGCTTTACTGGTGGTCGGATCCTTCACGATGGAAAGAAGACTAATTTGACCCGGAGCAACATATAACTCCATATATTTCCCCCAACTTGTTTATAGCTTCGGTTCGGAAGTGCCACATGCTTTGCAATAATGAAGACGACCTAGCTAACCCCTATAAGTAATCGCAATAAAATGACAATTAATTCTTTTAATTGGTTATTTTTATTATTTTCATCCATTTCTATTTTTATCTAAACAAAGCACGATCTAAAAAATATCGATTTATTTCAGAATTCAAGGAGGACTCCCTTAGCTAGGTGAATGCAAATCAAATGAAATTCGACTAAATTTATTCCTAACACTTAGCTGCCTGATTGAAACCAGCAATTTATTATTATTATTACTACTACTACTTCTTTTCCAGAACGTGCATTTCTGCAGATTTCCCTATCTTCCTCTTTCCTTTCTTTTACTCTTTCGTTTTTTCTTGGTCAAGGCTCTCCGTCCATCATTTCCTAAACACACAAGCTTCGATCTGGTCTTCTTCCCTTACTATTCACGACCAGGCTGTTCAACCTATAAGCTCAACACTCTCCAATGATGTCCATTCTTCACCTTAAGCAACAAAAGCACGTGAGCATTTTGCCTGAGAACAACATTTACAAGCTTCATACAGGGAGCAAAACATGTCTTGCTCCACCAATGATCAACTCCAGTCACCACGTGAATCCATACAAACGTCCATTGGCTACCACACATACACCCAACCAGAATGCTCAGGGGCCATATGGAACACAGAGAGAAAACGAAGTAACACAGTCACTTCGAAGTCATGGCCATGACTTAAAATCAAAGGAACCAGAAGCAAGACTAGCGAATTATATGCACATATCACAATCTGAGTATGAGATAAACGTATAAGCATTCAACTTCAGAAAGACAACCTCTCGAATATATATGCGATCTCACCCGGTCGCTTTCACGAACAATTAATGATCGGTTCAAACACAGAGCACAGAAGCATCATCGAAAAATCGGTACTCGATTTTCACTCGAGCTTAAATTACAATGTTCGCACTCAGCTTACTAAAACAGAGAAATGATGAACATACCTTGGAGATGTAGCCTCTGGCCACCAATGGTGATAGAACAGATAATCAAGTTCTTAGAGCTGTTGACTCGGATGATTGGCACCGGCAAAGAAGCTTCAAAGGAAGACTCGAACTCTTCGGATATCTCAGCCTCAAAACGGACTAGAACAGAACCAGACGATTCGGGAATGGCAAACGGCGTCGACCGGTGGCCCGAAATCAATGAAGGAAACCTATTAGTGAGACGAAATCGACGAGAGGAGTTCAACAATTAAGTCTCGGTGGTTTTTGGCGACCTCTGTTCCCTGGTGCGGGTGCTCTGTTTCTGCTGCGAATGAGCTCGAGCGGCTGGGATGGCCAACAGTGACTGGAGGTGGTGGACGGTGGATTGATGGCGATGGAGAGAAAATCCAGAGGAAAAATGGTCATCGTGTATTGCTTTGCTTCGCGCGCGTGCTCATTTCTTTGCTCCAACTGCTTCGCTCCTCTCCTCCATCACGTGCGCGTGTGAGCTTTAGAGACGAAAGAGAGAAGAAGAAGAAGAAGAAGAAGAAGAAGAAGAAGAAGAAGAAGAAGAAGAAGAAGAAGAAGAAGAAAAGCAAAGAAAGAAAGAGGCCGGGCTTGTCTATGAAGTCCTGTGGGCTCAATTCACATCAATCAGACCTGGGCTGCCCGGATTGGGCCTCGCAAGTGATGGGCGTATTGGACTGTATAGGGTCGAACCTAAGGACTTTCATCTTTTTTTTACCATTATTTATTTCTTAGTTTTTTTTTTCTAAATTCAACTAAACGATGGTATGACAAGAGGAATATTGTATGTTCTATCTTTTCGTATTTCCAGTGCAAACTAAACACATAAAGAGTTCTTTCCCAAAAAACACACACGCACACACACACACACAAAGGGTTACATTTATGATAGTGTCGCATAAGTATTTGACTACATGCACAACTCTTTATTTTTCAATGCCTTCCCAATCTTTTCCATCCTTTTGCCATTCTCTTGGAGTAGTGTAAGAACCACATGCTCTTCTCATCAATGATCAAGTTTCCTAGCACAATGCCGATAAAAAACCCAACTCCAATGCCAATTAGCACAAATTTCCACTCTGAGCTGTACTGGGACTCTTCACCAAATTTTTCGTGGGGAGATGGTGGTAATGATAAGTTATCCCCGACATTTGTGCATTTTTTTGGCAAAGGACTTCCACATAACCCCTCATTCATGGCGAATGAATCGATTGAGAATGTGTTGAACTGACTCCCTTGCGGTATTGGTCCCGACAATTGATTATCAGAGACATTGAAATATGAAAGAAATGTAAGCTGGGCTAGCTTTTGAGGGATCTCTTCGGAGAGCTTATTTCGAGAAAGATCTAGAGATTCTAGCAATGTCAAATTTGCTAAGGATGGCGGGATGGAACCGATTAGAATGTTGCTTGAAAGGTTAAGAAAAATAAGTGACTTCAAATCTCCAATGAGATCGGGTATTTTTCCTTCGAATTTGTTATTGGAGAATTCAATTTGCATAAGTGCAAATGGAACCTTTGAGTATTCCCTTTCTACACCTTTATTCATCAATTTCATGTCAAAATGCGTCCTTTCATTTATGAGTAGAGATAGAGGTACCGAAGTTTGCATATATTTCCACCATTGCATATATTCCAACCATTCTTGCCTAGTTATCACTTCCATTGCATGGAAACTTTGCAACAACTTGCAAGGAAGTTTGCCACTAAAACTATTATATGAAAGGTCTATGATATGCATAGAGCTGAAGTTAAATTGGCTTCGATATGCTTCAATTGGACCATAGAACTTATTGGATTTCAAGATAACAACTTTCAAATTAGTCAACTTTGATAGCCAAAAAGGGAACCCATCGAAAATTTGATTGTGAACAAGGTTCAAATACTCTAGCTTTGTACAATTCACCAAAGATCTTGGAATCGGCCCTTGTAATTGATTCTCTGAGAAGTCTATAATCTCCAACTTACAGCTTTTTGGGTAAGCACGAGGAATCATGCCCACAAGTTTATTTTTCCTAAGATTTTGAAATGACAAATAATCCATATTTCCCACACATGAAGGAATTGTGCCATTCAAACTATTGTTGGACAAATCCAGAAAGACGAGGGATCTGCCACTACAAATAGATTGAATTTCTCCGATGAGGAAGTTGTGGGAGATATTATAGTAATATACTAATGGAGGAGGACCAGGGATGTCTGTTTTGAGCTGGTTAGAACTAATGTCAAGATAGGTCAACTCGGGTAGTGGTAGATTGATCTGATTATTGTCAAAGCCCATCAGAAAATTGTGGGAAAGATCCATAGAGAGCAAGGATTCTCTGCTACCATTCCACATCCACATAGGAACACTCCCTTTGATATTATTGTGTGAAAGATATATCTCCTCTAATCTGCTTAGGTTGGCTAAAAACTTGGGGAATTCATGTAAGTTGCATGAATCTAAATGTAAATAGGAAAGTTTTGGAAGGGTGGCATTGATCTCGGCCTTGCTGACAAAAGATATGTTGTTGAAGGACAAATCTAACATTCTCAATTTCTTGAGTTTGTGTAAATCCACGGTGCCACTCAAATTATTCTTTGAAAGATCGAGAAATTCAAGATCCTTGAGTTCCCATATTGAGCTTGGAATTTTACCTTGCATATTGTTGTAATAAAGTCGAAGTGAAACCAACTGAGTCAAGTTCTCGAATGAATATGTAATAGGACCGCTTAACTGACAATCTGCCAAATGTAAAAAATACAAGGACGGTGAGATTGGCTATCGATTGAATCTCAACATTTCATTTTTTTCTTGTTAAAGAACATTGAGATTAGATGAACTATTACCTGCAAGGTTCAAATCGGTGAGTTTCGCCAAGTTGACAAACCAATGCCCAATACCACCGCTAAAATTATTGTAACTGAGATCTTGATATGATAGATGGGTAAGATTGGCAAAGAAAGCAGGGATTTGACCATGAAAATTATTAGATGATAAATCTAAATGAGCAAGCTGAGAAAGATTGCCCATTGAAGTGGGAAGTGAACCTAAGAAATTACAATCAGAAATTGATAATTCATTCAAGAAAACAAGGTTTCCAATCGAAATAGGTACTTCCCCCAAAAAATTCGTTCCAAAAAGAGACAATGATTTAAGGGGATTACCCCAATGTAAGTCGGGAATAAAACCAGAAAGGTAGAAATTGTAGCTAATGTCGAGGGCTTTCAGGTTTGGTAACTGAAAGATCCTTGTCGGAAATTCTCCATGCAATTCACAGGCTCTAAGTTTAAGCAACTTCAAAGAGGAGAAGTTTACAAGTACATGAGGGAATGGTGATGACATGTTTATATAAGAGAGATCAAGTTCTCTAAGCATGGTTAAGTTATGAATAAAGTTATCTATGTTGGGCATCTCAAGATCCCACCCAAGATTCAAATCAAGAGAAACTAATTTGGAGAGTCGTGAAATATCTTAGGGGACTTTTCCCAAAAGGTAAGAATTGGAGAGATTAAGGTACTGTAACTTGGAAAGATTGCCAAAGCCATATGGGATTGAGGAATCAGTGAAGTCATTCCAAGCAAGATTAAGTGATTCCAAGTGGAGAAGGCGAAAGAGGCTGTTGTTAGAAGATAAAGTACCAACGAGACAGCTGTGGCTAAGGTTGAGGCTTGTCACATGACCGGTGGCCTCGTCATACTCGACGCCATCCCATGAGTAGCAATCTCCATATCCATCTGGTGACCATGATTCAACCTTTGGATAAACACACTGAAAAGTTGTTCTGTTGATTTTGAAACTTTGCTTGAATTCCATCAAGGCTGAGCTCTCATCCGGATGGCATAGTGGCTTGGCAAGTGAAGTATGAATCATCAGAAGAAGGACAATCCATGTACAAAACATGAAGAACAGCGAGGGTACCATATTTTTGCTTTGTTATGCTGCTTTTTGGTAGAGTTGGTTTTCAGTAGAGAAGCTTTTTATAACCAATAAGAAGCAATTCGATCGTGGAAATTCCATTGGCCATTCAAGCACCATACCCATCCAAAAAGACACTTGGGTTTGATTGAAGAAAGAGTCGCAATGGAAATTAAATATCCATTAGACCCATGCTATACATGACCAAAGTCTTAGGATGTGGATTGGTGGAAATAATCATTTCGTTGCTTGTATGCTTTTGAAGATGTCAAACGTTTGTAACTTCTCGATAGGGTGTTAATTAACACATTTCAATCCTAATTCCAAAGATTGGATTTTACTAAATGGAGAGTGAGTCTTCTTCACACCAGCACTTGTAAATTTTACCTATAAAAGAGAAAATTTTTGTAAACCTTTTTATTATTTTTCAGTGGCTACGGTGCCACCAAACATATTATTTCATTCTTCCACATCCAAATTGGAAACCTCTTCGTGAAATGAATTTGATGATCAAGGATCATAAGCTATTTCCTTATTATTGATATGGTTAACCATTAAATTGGTGGATTATTTACTACTAATACTTCCTATTAAGTACGCATCGATACTCTAACCAGATGACATAAAATGTTTAGTGTTCTTCATTATTCCTCATTTATTTCTTTTGTGATTTTGCATTGATATAATAGTAAGATCCGGTTAGTTTCCGCATTAATGTTACAACATTTATCTTCTCATCCTTTACTAACTTCTGGAAATTAGATTTTTGAACGAGAACATTTCCTAAATTATATTCTTTATAACAGCCAAGATGTCGAAGGGGTTGCCCCTTGGCGCATAGTCACAACAAGCACTAGTACGTGTACATGCCGCTATACGTGTTAATTTATACAATGATATGACATGACTTTCTAGGACAGAAAAAGCAGTTAGAAAGATAGAATAAGGAGCAAGAAGATAGCGTCTCCATAATAGCCAACGGAAAACATGAGCTGAAATGAAGTAAACATAGATAAAGATCTTGATTCAGTTATACCCACTTCCAATTAAAACTAGACTATTGGATAATAATCAGTGTCACATAAATATATGACTACTACATCCGCAATTCCCGGTCAATCGGTGGCTTCCTGATCTTTTCCATGCTTTTGCTATTCTATTGGAGCCTGGAGAAGCGCAAGGATTCCAACTCACAAAGATTGCTCACCATGAAAGCTATGGCAATTGCTATCTGCTCTTCTAGGGCATCGGTGCTTTAATAACAAACTCAATTTTAAAAAAAAAAATATTAAAACAAATGAAGGACAATATTAGGTCACTGTCATTAGTCTCCGTGCTTTATACTCTTGGATCATTTTTTTTCTTAACTTGGTGTTTCATGCATGCTCTGCTAATTCTCAAAGAAGCAAATTCATTATGTACACAAAATCGGACTCAAGATGTCACCTAATACAAACTATAGAAATCCAAATAATTTGGGTATAAATAACAGGCACTGTCAATTGATCTAGCCACTTGATTATCTAATGGGTCAATGTTTCCATAACTTCTTATAACTAGATCAACAATCAACATGAGAAACCTTTCAAGTAAAATGATGATTAAGATCGACCATCCTATTTGTGTATGTCTTGCCATAAATGTTTTGCAATTTCAACATATCTCCACAAGGGACAAATTAGGTCACAATTTCATGCATGCCGTGATTATCATATGCAGTCACTATAGCATAGTCGGTCCTCTTAAATGGCATCACATATTTTTTCCACGAAAAGACCATGACTTTGAGAGGCCAGCAAAAAGTCTTCTGCCCATCTTTCACGCTTAAGAACAGGAGTCATTTTCCAGTCCTAGTCCAAGTCCTTGAATCATGAAGAACAAAAGATTGTAATCCTCCATTGAAAATATTGTCAACTTTTATATATCATTATCTGGTTTTATAAAAAAAATAATGACATAATATACGTGATTACGGTAAATTATAAACAAGCATAAATGTCTTGGGAAATATAGAAGTTCCGACAGAAGGCGATCATGACCGAGTAGATTAAAAAAGACCAGTGATACTAGATAGGCAACTTCTACTGAGGTCTAGGGACCGTTGAATTCGTCACACTCCATACCCTCCCACAAGCACTAATCTCCATTTCCACCGAATGACGACCCCTCTTCAATCCTTTCAAGGCCGAGCTCTCATCAGCGCGAGGATTAGCAAAGCATGTACGAAACGCCGAGATAGAAAATGATCCAATGATAAAGCGTGTGCACCAAGGAAGGTGACACGATATTTTCATTTTTTCTTTTAATTTAAATTTTTGTGTTTGTTATTAGCGCACGTATGCCATAGAAGAGCCAGAGGAGCTTGTAATGCATAGCTTTTATGGATGGCAATTTTCGTGGATAGGAATTCTGGGTGTCTTCTTATCCACTCCATAATTTTAATTATAAGTGTGGTAAAAGTCCTAAAACTTATCACGAAAATACAATTAAATTGTAATTTAAAAAAAATGCAATCAAGTTCTAGAACTTGTCATAAGAGTGCAATTGAGTCCTAAAATTTTATAAAAATGCAATGAAATCCAAAAACTTATCACCAAAGTGCAATCGAGTCTTAAAAATTTCAAAAAATGCAATCAATGGAATGGCTTAAGACTTAATTGTTCTTTTTGAAAGTTTTAAAATTCGATTACACTTAGGGGACAAGTTTTAGGACTTAATTGTATATTTTCAAAGTTTTATAACTCATTTACACTTTCTTAACAAGTCTTAGGGCTTCCGATGCACTTATCCCATAATTTATGTGAAAGGACACGTTGGGGATGACTAAAGGCAAGATGACTATTTTTTGAGCTGAAGACTTTTCCTTATATGACTTATCATCTTCATGTAATTAGGTTCGTCGTCATTTATGGCCTAGTCTAAGAAAGTAATCATTTATGAACTCTTCAATTTCAGTTTTAATCACCTACTTCCAATTCCGAACATTAAAAAAAAAAAACTACTTGCAATCAAATCAAGAGGGCAAATTAAATGTTAATACGAAATCTAATTCGAGATATCGCCTGATACAAACAAGCAAAAAATTTAGATATTTTGGGTGTAAATAACAGGCATATTCTAGTAGTCTAGCCACTTGACTTCGTAATGGTTCACTACTTTCATAGGTTCTTATAACTAAATATACAATGAATATGAAAAATTGAAGTACTGACAAAGTGATAATTAAATATGGAACATACTATGTATGTATGTTTTACTGTAGATGTTGTGCAATTTCAACAACTTGCTTAAGCTTCCATGCTTTTTATTAATTTATTTAAGTAATGTTAATGATTAAAAGGAAATAAGCATCTTTTCTTCAAAGTCATATATCGACAAGGTACAAATGGAGTCGCATTCTCATGCATGCTGTGATTGACCATTCATGTGCAGTCATAATTGTATAGTGGCCCTCGTAAACTTATGAAACAAACATGAGAGACGCGCGAGAAAACTTTTGCCCTTCTTTTATATTGATGACTAAGAAGTTTCCAGCAGTATAGTCATAATAATCAACTAAAAGTATTTTTAGATTTTTTATATTATCTCCGAGTTTACAACATCGGTGCTTACGACAAATTACGAGCAAGCATAGATCTTTCAGGAATTATGGAAACTCCGACGAATGAGAAACGCATCGTGGCAGATACATGGCGCCAAGAGATGGTCTTAGATTAAAATTAGCCAATAATGTTATCTACTTACACGGATTTTTTGGCCCTACTTGCAAAGGAACAACATCTGCAGTTTTATTCGACAGAAAAAGAAAAAGAAAAAAACATCTGCAGTTTGTCATTTATTTTTCTGTTCCAGATGTTGTAAAGACCTTCTTGTATTTAGATTCCGCTGGGAGTACACATACTTCACATGATGAAACTTGACTTGTTTTGTTTAATGTAATTATGTTATATACCTAAAAAATGGGGAAGAATTTTGTATTTTCAACTTCAGTAAATAGGTATTCATCATTCTTATATTCCTTTATAAACATTCGGTGTCCATTATCACTAAAAATTAATTTCAATGGGAAAATTCCATGCCCATTCTTCACTCTCATTATATAATGACACTTGCATTTTAACACGTGTGGTGGCAGGTTACTTGAAATAACATTTGTCGCAACCTTTCTTGAAGAAAGCTAACGGATTATTAAGCAGGCACAAACAGTGACGGCAGGTTGTGATGGCAGGTTCAACGTATGTAACCCACAATCCACCTATTCAATTGAAATTCAATCCAATTGAAAGCCTCAGAAATTAATCACATACCAACGTAGTTGCATAAATCATGAAATTCAACCTCGAATTATCTCCATCAATTTCCTTGAATTTCATGCCTAAACCGAGGCCCTCAATAAATTTTAACATGCATTGCTTGCAATTATCAGGACAAGCGACCTTTAAACACGCTCGGAAGGCAATAAGATGACTCATACGTTAACCCCTGATAACAAATGAATGAGAAAGTATAAACACACCCAAAAGCTGTTCTGTTAGTTTTGAAACTTTGCTTGAATTCCATCAAGGCTGAACTCTCATCCGGATGGTATAGTAGCTTAGCAAGTGAAGCATGAATCATCACGAGAAGGACAATCCATGTATGAAACACGAAAAATAGTGAGAGTGCCATATTTTTGTTTTGTTATTGTGCTTTTTGGTAGAGTTGGTTGGTTTTCAATAGCGAAGCTTTTTATAGGCAATAACGAGCAATTCGATTGTGGAAATTTCATTGGTCATTCAAGCACCATACCCATCCGAAAAGACACTTGGGTTTGATTAAAGAAAGAGTCGCTATAGAAATTAAATATCCATTAGACTCGTGCTATACACAGCCAAAGTCTTAGGATGTGGATTGGTGGAAATAATCTTCATCGCTTGCATGCTTTCGATGTCCAACGTTTGTACCTTTTCAATAGTGTGTTAATTAACACATTTTCAATCCTAATTCCAAGGATTGGATTTTACTAAATGAAGAGTGAGTTTTTTTCACACCAACGCTAGTAAATTTTACTTATACGAAGAGAAAATTTTTGTAAACCTTTTAATTATTTTTCAATGGCTACGGTGCCACCAAACATATTATTTCGCTCTTCCATATCCAAATTGAAAACCTCTTCATGAAATAAATTGATGATCCCTCATTATTGATATGTTTAACCATTAAATTAGTAGATTATTTACTGTCGATTCTTCCTATTAAGTATGCATGAATACTCGGATTGAATGACATAAATTTTTAGTGCTCTTCATTATTCCTCATTTATTTCTTTTCCGATTTCATATTGATTAATAGTAAGATCCTATTAGTTTCCGCATTAATATTACAATATTTATCTTCTCGTCCTTTACTAGCTTCCGGAAACTAGATTTTGGAATGAGGACATCTCCTAAATTAGATTCTTTATAACAGCCAAAATGTCAAAGGGAGTGTCCCTCTGCGCATAGTCACAACAAGTACTAGTACGTGTATATGCCACTATACATGTTAATTTATACAATGATATGCCATGATTTTCTAGGACAGAAAAAGCAATTAGAAAGATGAAATATGGAGCAAGGAGATAGCGTCTCCATAAGAGCCAATGGAAAACATGAGTTGATAAGAAGTAAATATAGATAAATATAGATAAATATCTCAATTTATTTATACCCACTTTCAATTATAAATAGACTACTAAATAATAATCAGTGTCACATAAATTTATGACTATTACATGCACAATTACTGACCAATCAGTGGCTTCCTGATCTTTTCCATGCTTTTGCTACTCTATTGGAGGAGCGCAAGGATTCCAACTCACAAAAACTGCTGTCCACGAAAGCTTTGGCATTGCTATCTGCTCTTCTATGACATCGGTGCTCTAATAACAAACACAAATTTTTTTGAAAAGAAAACAAATGAAGGACAATGTCAGGTCACTGTCATTAGTCTACGTGCTTTATATTTTTGGATCATTTTTTTTTTTTAAATCTTGGTGTTTCATACGTGCTGTGCTAATTCAATGTCTGATGCCGATGGGAATAATTGAGGGGGGGAGACGAGACATTTCAAGATAAAATTCCAAAATATGGGTGCTTTTTTTTTTGTCATAACTTCTGAGGCCTAATAAAGTACTTATATATGAATTCTTCAGTTTCAGTGTCATTGACCTATCTCCAATCATATCAAACAAGCAAATTCATTATGTAAGTGAAATCGGACTCAAGATATCACATACTACAAATTATGAAAAAATCCAAATAATATGCGTATAAATAACATGCACCTTCAATTGATCTAGCCATTTGACTACCTAATGGGTTAATGTTTCCATAACTTCTTATAACTGGATCAACAATCAACTTGAGAAACCTTTCTAGTAAAGTGATGATTAAGATTAACCATCTTTTTGTGCATGTCTTGCCATAGATATTTTACAATTTCAACATATTTCCACACAGGACAAATTGGGTCACATTCTCAGGCATGCCGTGATTAATCATTGTGACGACCCGAGTGGCGGTGCGTGGGGAGGAGGGATGGCGGTGCGTCCACGCCTCCGGTCCTCGGACGTGCGCAAGGGAAAGGGGAAGGGATTCCTCTCCCTCTTGTCCCACATCGCTTAGGGGGGGAGTCCAGGGCCATATTATAAGGGCTTGGTCCCTTTGATTGTGTGACGCGTTTTAAAACCGTGAGGACTCAGTGTCCAAAGCGGACAATATCACACAAGTGAGACCCGGGATGTTACAAATGGTATCAGACCCGACTCTCGACAGCGTGTGGGGCCACAGCGAGGACGCTGTGCTCCCAAGGGGGGGAGAGTGTGACGACCCGAGCGGCGGTGCGTGGGGAGGAGGGATGGCAGTGCGTCCGCGCCTCCGGTCCTCGGACGTGCGCAAGGGAAAGGGGAAGGGATTCTTCTCCCTCTTGTCCCACATCGCTTAGGGGGGGAGTCCAGGGTCAATTTATAAGGGCTTGGTCCCTTTGATTGTGTGACGCGTTTTAAAACCGTGAGGACTCAGTGTCCAAAGCGGACAATATCACACAAGTGGGACCCGAGATGTTACAATCATTCATGTACAATCATAATTGCATAGTCAGTCCTCTTAAATGGCATCTCATAATTTTTTCCACAAAAAACCAAAACTTTGAGAGGACAGCAAAAAGTCTTTTGCCCCACTTACACACCGATGAAGAGGAGTCATTCTCCATTCCTAGTCGTAGTCATCGAATCATGAAGAAAAAAAGATCATAATCATCCATTGAAAATATTGTCAAATTTTATATATTATTATCTCGTTTTATAAAAAAAAAAATTAATGATGTAATATATGTCATTACGTTAAATTATAAACAAGCATTTATCCCTTGGGAACTCTAGAAGTTCCGACAGAAAGCGAACACGACGAAGTGGATTAAAAAGACTACTGGTACTAGATAGACAATTGCAACTGAAGTCTAGGCCAACAACGCGACCGCTTAATTTAGGATAAACGAAAGGAGAATATGCTCGCTTGATTCCGAGAGATTCCTCTTAAATCATTTCAAGGCAAAGCATGTATGAAACACCGAGATTAAAAAAAAATATGATCCAAGCATACAGCATGCACACTAAGAACGGTTGCATGATATTGTCTTTTTTTTTTTTTTTTTTATAAATATTTTTTTGTGTGTGTTTGTTTTCTAAATAATATTTTTGTGTTTGTTTTATGGGTAGCAATTTTTGTGGATAGGAATACTGGGGTTTCTTCTTAGCCACTCTATAATATTATGTGAACACGCGGGAGTGACTAAAGGCAACATGACTCTTTTAGGTTCATCGTCATTTATGGCCTGGTGTAAGAAAGTAATCCTAATGAACTCTTCAATTTCAGTTTTAATCACCTACTTTCAATTCTGACAAAAAACAAAAACAAAAACTACTTCCAATTAGATCAAAGGGGCAAATTCGAATTTGATGTGAAATCTAACTCTAGATATCGCTTGATACAGATAAGAATTTTTTTTTTAATATTTAGGGCATAAATGACAGGCATATTCCATTGGTCTAGCCACTTGACTTTGTAATGGGTCATTGTTTCCATTGGTTCTTATAACTAAATATACAATGAACATGAAAAATTGAGGTACTGACAAAGTGATAATTAAATAGGAACATAATAGGTGTGTATGTTTTGCTGTTGATGTTGTGCAATTCCAATAAATTGCTTAAGACTCCATGCTTTTTTTTTTTTTTAGTTATTAAAGTAATGTTAAGGAAATAGGCATTATTTTTTCAAAAGGAAAAAAGAAAATAGTCATATAATGACAAGGTACAAATTAGGTCGCATTCTCATGCATGCCGTGATTGACCGCTCATGTGTTGTCATAATTGTATAGTGGTCCATGTAAATGACGTCTCATAATTTCTTGCACATAAGAAACAAACTTGAAAGACCCTCGAGAAGACTTTTGCCCATCTTTTATATGGATGATTAAGAAGTTTCCAATGATATACGTCGTAATTATTGACTAAAAGTAGTTTTAGATATTATATATCATCCCTAAGTATATAATATCGGGGGTTACGATATCGGCTGATACAAATAAGAAAAAATATTTAAATATTTTTGGTATAAATGACAGGCTTATTCTATTGGTCTAGCCACTTGACTTTGTAATGGGTCACTATTTCCAAAGGTTCTTATAATTAAATATACAATGGACATGAAAAATTGAGGTAATGAAACCACCAGCCGTGGTGGCTCCGCTGGATAAGAACTTTACTGATCCTTGCCCAAAGGTGAGGGGTTCGAAACCCAGTGGAGGCGCTTGGTGTCTTAAGTGGAATGTCGGGGTGGTGGGTCCTCCGCTAGCGTCCGCTCCAGGTTTGCTCGGCTAGCTACTGGCTGTACAGGGTTCCTGGGTCATCAAAAAAAAAAAATTAAGGTAATGACAAAGTGATAATTAAATATGGAACATAATATGTATTTATATTTTACTGTAGATGTTGTGCAATTTCAACAAATTGCTTAAGACTCCATTTTTTTTTCATTTATTTAAGTAATGTTAAGGAAATAGGCATTATTTTTTCAAAAGGGAAAAAAAATAGTCCTATAATGACAAGGTACAAATTAGGTCACATTCTCATGCATGCCGTGATTGATCGCTCATGTGTAGTCATAATTGTATAGTGGTCCTCATAAATGACATCTCATATTTTCTTCCACATAAGAAACAAACTTGAAAGACCCGTGAAAAGACTTTTGCCCATCTTTTATATGGATGACTAAGGAGTTTCCAACGTTATACGTTGTAATTATTGATTAAAAGTAGTTTTAGATATTATATATCATCCCCAAGTATATAATATCGAGGGTTATGATATTGCCCGATACAAACAAGAAAAAATATTTAAATATTTTGGATATAAATGATAGGCATATTCTATTGGTCTAGCCACTTGACTCTATAATGGGTCATTGTTTCCATAGGTTCTTATAACTAAATATACAATGAACACGAAAAATTGAGGTACTAACAAAGTGATAATTAAATATGGAACATAATAGGTATGTATGAATTACTGTAGATGTTGTGCAATTTCAACAAATTGCTTAAGACTCCATGTTTTTTTTTTCATTTATTTTAGTAATGTTAAGGAAATAGGCATTTTTTTTTTCAAAAGGGAAAATAAAGTCATATAATGAAAAGGTACAAATTAGGTCGCATTCTCATGCATGCCGTGGTTGACTGCTCATGTGTAGTCATAATTGTATAGTGGTCCTCGTAAATGACATCTCATATTTTCTTCCACATAAGAAACAAACTTGAAAGACCTGGGAGAAGACTTTTGCCCATCTTTTTTATATGGATGATTAAGAAGTTTCCAACGATATACGTCGTAATTATTGATTAAAAGTAGTTTTAGATATTATATATCATCCCTAAGTATATAATATCAAGGCTTACAATAAATTAGGAGCAATTATAAATCTCTCAAGAATTATAGAAACTCCGACAGATGAGGAACGCATCGTGTTATAAACATGGCTCTAAGAGATGGTCTTAGATTAAAAGTAGGCAATAATGTTATCTATTTACACGGATTTTTTGGCCCTACTTGCAGAGGAACAACATCTGTAGGTTGTCATTTATTTTTCTGTTCCAGATGTTAATAAAGACCTTTTTATATGTAGACTTTGCTGGGAGTACATATACTTAACACTATGAAACTTGACTTGTTTTGTTTAATGTAGTTATGTTATTTACCCAAAAAAATGGGGAAATTTTTTTATTTTTTTATTTTCAGTAAATAGGTATTCATCATTCTTTACTCCTTTCTAAATATTCGTTTTCCACTATCACATCAAAAGTTAATATCAATGTAGGAAAATTACATTCCCATTCTTCGCTCCCATTGTATAATGACACTAGCGTTTTAGTATGCATGATGGCAGGTTACTTGAAATAGCATTTGTCGTAACGTTTGTCAAAGAGAGCTAATGGATTATGAAGCAAGCACAAATAGTTACATATGTTTGTTGTAATGGCTGGTTACGTTCAATGTATGTAACCACAATTCACCTATTCAATTGAAATTCAATCCAACCAAAAGCCTAAAAAATTAATCACATACCAATGTATTTGCATGAATCATGAAATTCAACCTCAAGTTATCTCCATCAATTTCCTTCAATTTGATGCCTAAACCGAGACCCTCAATGAATTTTAGCATGCATTGCTGGCAATTAACAGGACAAGCGACCTTTAAACACACTCGGAAGGCAATAAGAGGGTCCTGCAAAGCACGTAGTCGACTTAGTCGTGCTTTCGGTTCAAATGGGCAAGACTCCTCTTTCAAGCTTTTCTCTACTTAGGAGGATTGGGAAGCTTCGTTTGGACAGAGCTTTTCCAACCTCCGATTGTGGACATTATAGTTCTCTTGGCCAAAAAGAAAAAGAGCACAAAATAGTTATGTCAAAGGCGCGTGAGTTTAAAATGGAATCTTTCATGTTTTCCACGAAAAGACCAAAATTGAGAGACGCGTGAAAAGACTTTTCCCCACCTTTTAGGTTGACATATTGGAGTCATTAATTGAAAAATAAAAATCAATCATTGATTTGAAATATTTTCAATTTTTAGATATTGTCACCTCGTTTTTTTATATAAATAATAATAAAATATGCACCATTACAATGAATTATGAATAGGCATAAATCTCTCGGGAATTATAGAAGTTTTGACGTATGGTGAACACATCGTGGCAGAAATTATGTGATGTCCTTAGACTAGAAGTAGCCAATAAGGTTGCACATTCACATATCGGAATGGGTGTTATGTCTGTTATTCAAGCGATTATAAGTACTCATAGGCATATTTACAGATGGAACCTCTTTTGGTCGATTGCTGGAACTTCTCACAGAGTTGTGGGAATGCAAAATTGATCACATATTCAGAGAAGCAGATGGTTGCACGAATGCTCTCTCTCTCTCGTGTTTTTTTTTTTTTTTAAATGAATCCACAATCAACGTGGGATACCTTACTAATAATCAATCGGACTATTTGTGTATGTCTTGCCATAGACTTTTTAACATATTGCTCGAGTCTCCTTGCTTTTTTGTGTTGTTGAAGTAATATTAAAAGTTATAAGCAAATAAGCATTTTTTTTTCAAAAGAGACAAAAATGGTCACGAATCTACAAGAGACAAATTAGGTCGATTCTCGTGCATGTTATAATTAACGGTTCATATCACGTAGTTAGTACTCTTAAGTGACATCTCACATTTTTTTCCACGAAAACAACCAATTTTGAGGGACAACCGAAAGGACTTTTTCCTATCTTTCAAGTCAACGAACGGAGTCATTCTCCAATCCTAGGAGTAGGAGTAGCCCTCAAATCACGAAAAAAAAAATCATAATCATCGATCAAAAATATTTTTCAAATCTCATATGTCGTCACTGTTTTATCTAAATAATGGATGCATTATACACGATTATGATAATATTGCAAATAAACATAAATTCCTTGGAAATGATAGAAGCTTTGATAGAATGTGAACACACTAAAGCTGATTAAAAAGATTAGTGGTGGTAGACAAGTGCAATTGAGGTCTAGGCCAATGATGAGACTGTTGAATTTGTCACATTCCACTCCCTCTCCTGATCATTAATCTCCATTTCCATCCAGCGACAATCATGATTATAGTTAATGATAAATGGAAGGAGTATTCACTCGTTTGGTTTCGAAAGACTCGTCTTAAATTATATCAAGGCCGAGCTCTCATCATGACACATTGGATTAGCAAAGCATGATGGACCATCGAAATGAAAAATGAACCAAGTATAAAAGCATGTACACTAATGACGGTGACGTGACATTTTCGTCTTTTATTATTTATTTATTTATTATATATTTTTGTGTTTGTACTAGAGCACGTATGTGATAGAAGAGCCGAAGGAGGGTTATTTATTTATTTATTTCTTTTAGTCGAAAATACGATCGATAGTAATTTACTTAACCAAGTTTGGTGCATAAACATCAGGAGCATCAGCACATAATGGATCAAATAGAGCAAGCGGGGGTTTTGTTACCCAATTCCTAGGCAGGCTATTCGTTCTTTGACCATCAGCACATAATAGATCAAATAGAGCGGGAGGAGATTGTGATGCCATAGCTTTTATGGGGAGCAATTTTTGAGGATAGGAATTATGGGGCTTCTTATTAGCCACTCCAATTAATTCTTCATTAATTCTTCAGTTGTTGTCTCAAATATACTACCTCCAATTAGATCAAAGGGGCAAATTTAATTTGCATACGAAATTTGACTCGAGATATCACCTGATATAAACTAGTGAAAAAACTTAGATATCTTTATTAACCACTCCAATTCATTCTGGGGCTTCTTATTAACCAGCCCAATTAATTCTTTAATAATTCTTTAGTTGTAGTCTCAAATAACCTACCTCCAATTAGATCAAAGGGGAAAATTTAATTTGCATATGAAATTTGACTCGAAATATCACATCACAAGATATAAACAAGTGAAAATGTTAGATTTCTTTATTAACCACTCCAATTCATTATGGGGCTTCTTATTAACCACTCCAATTAATTTTTTATTAATTCTTCGTTTGTAGTCTCAAATAACCTACCTCCAATTAGATCAAAAGTGCAAATTTAATTTACATACGAAATTCAACTCGAGATAAACAAGTGAAAAGGTTAGATATCTCGAGCGTAAATAACAAGCACATTTGACTCCTTGATGGTTCATTATTTCCATTGATTCTTACAAACGAATCTACAATCAACATGGAAATTCAGGTACTGGCCAAGTGACAATTGAGAGTAACATACTATGTATCTATGTCTTGTTGCAGATGTTGAACAACTTCAACATATTGCCTAGTCCTCCCCACTTTTTCTTTTTTTAAAATAAAAAATTTAATGTAAGGAGTTATAAGCAAATAATCATTTTCTTTTTTTTCCAAAAGGGAAAGAAATGGTCACACATCCACAAGGTACAAATTTAATCGTCTTCTCATGCACGCCTTAATTGATGGTTCATGTGCAGTTGCAATCGCATAGTTGTTCCTCAAAAGTGACATCTCATATTTTTTCCACGAAAAGGCCAAAATTAAAAGACCTGTGAAAAGACTTCTGCCCATTTTTCAAGTTGATGAATTGGGATATTCCTAGTCCTCAAATAAAAAAAAAAAAAGGTAAAGAAAAAAGAAGAAAAAATCAACCACCGGTTCAAACTGATGGAACCTGTTTTGGCTGAATGTAGGAACTTGCTCGTGGAGCTGCAGGAGTAGAAATTGGAGTACATATGCAGAGAAGCAAGTAGTTGCACATATATTCTTTGGCCCTGCTTGGAAAGGAGCAACATCTGCTTCACACTTTGTTAATTGTTCCTCTATTTCAGATATTATTAAAAAAAACTTTTGTACTTTGCTCGAAGCATTTATATTTTAGACAATGCAACTTGATTTGTTCCATTTTATCTTTTCAATATCCAGTGAAAGAACAGTCCTCCATGAAAAGCTTGTCTCTATGATTTTTATATGTGTTTTTCTTGATTATTGGGATTTTTTTTTTTTTTTGCTATTCGTTCTTTGACCATCAACACATAATAGATCAAATAGAGCCGGCGGAGATTGTGATGCCATAGCTTTTATGGGGAGCAATTTTTGAGGATAGGAATTATGGGGCTTCTTATTAGCCACTCCAATTAAGTCTTCATTAATTCTTCAATTGTTGTCTCAAATATACTACCTTCAATTAGATCAAATGGGCAAATTTAATTTGCATACGAAATTTGACTTGAGATATCACCTAATATAAGCTAGTGAAAAAAGTTAGATATCTTTATTAACCATTCCAATTCATTATGGGGCTTCTTATTAACCAGCCCAATTAATTCTTTATTAATTCTTTAGTTGTAGTCTCAAATAACCTACCTCAAATTAGATCAAAGGGGCAAATTTAATTTGCATATGAAATTTGACTCGAAATATCACATCACCATATATAAACAAGTGAAAAAGTTAGATTTCTTTATCAACCACTCTAATTAATTGTGGGGCTTCTTATTCACCACTACAATCAATTCTTCAGTTGTAGTCTCAAATAACCTACCTCCAATTAGATCAAAAGGGCAAATTTAATTTGCATACGAAATTCAACTCGAGATAAACAAGTGAAAAAAGTTAGATATCTTGAGCGTAAATAACAAGCACCTTTGACTCCTTGATGGTTCATTATTTCCATTGCTTCTTAAAAATGAATCTACAATCAACATGAAAATTCTGGTACTGGTCAAGTGACAATTGAAAGTAACATACTATATATGTATGTCTTGCTGCAGATGTTGTACAACTTCAACACATTGCCTAATCCTCCCCCCTTTTTCTTTTTTAAAATAAAAAATTTAATGTAAAGAGTTATAAGCAAATAATCATTTTTTTTCTAAAAGGGAAAGAAATGGTCACACATCCATAAGGTACAAATTTAGTCGTCTTCTCATGCATGCCTTAATTGATGGTTCATGTGCAATTACAATCGCATGGTTGGTCCTCAAAAGTGACATCTCATATTTTTTCCACGAAAAGACCATAATTAAAAGACCCGTGAAAAGACTTCCGCCCATTTTTCAAGTTGATGAACTGGGATATTCCTAGTCCTCAAATAAAAAAAAAAAGGTAAAGAAAAAAGAAGAAAAAATCAACCACCGGTTCAAACTGATGGAACCTCTTTTGGCTGAATGTAGGAACTTGCTCATGGAGCTGCAGGAGTAGAAATTGGAGTACATATGGAGAGAAGCAAGTGGTTGCATAGATGCTTTGGCCTGGCTTGGAAAGGAGCAATGTCTGCTTCACACTTTGTTAATTGTTCCTCTATTCCAGATATTATTAAAAAAAAACTTTTGTACTCTACTTGGAGCATTTATATTTTAGACAATACAACTTGATTTGTTCCATTTTATTTTTTCAATATCCAGTGAAAGAACAATCCTCCATGAAAAGCTTGTCTCTATGATTTTTATATGTGTTTTTCTTGATTCTTGGGATTTTTTTTTTGCTATTCGTTCTTTGACCATCAACACATAATAGATCAAATAGAGCGGGAGGAGATTGTGATGCCATAGCTTTTATGGGGAGCAATTTTTGAGGATAGGAATTATGGAGCTTCTTATTAGCTACTCCAATTAATTCTCTATTAATTCTTTAGTTGTTGCCTCAAATAACCTACCTCGAATTAGATCAAAGGGGCAAATTTAATTTGCATACAAAATTTGACTTGAGATATCACCTGATATAAACTAGTGAAAAAGTTAGATATCTTTATTAACCATTCCAATTCATTATGGGGCTTCTTATTAACCAGCCCAATTAATTCTTTATTAATTCTTCAGTTGTAGTCTCAAATAACCTACCTCCAATTAGATCAAAGGGGCAAATTTAATTTGCATACGAAATTTGACTCGAAATATCACATCACCAGATATAAACAAGTGAAAATGTTAGATTTCTTTATTAACCACTCCAATTAATTGTGGGGCTTCTTATTAACCACTCCAATTAATTCTTTATTGATTCTTCGGTTGTAGTCTCAAATAACCTACCTCCAATTAGATCAAAGGGGCAAATTTAATTTGCATACGAAATTCGACTCGAGATAAACAAGTGAAAAAGTTAGATATCTTGAGCGTAAATAACAAGCCTGTTTGACTCCTTGATGGTTCATTATTTCTATAGCTTTTTACAAACGAATCTACAATCAACATGAGAATTCAGGTACTGGCCAAGTGACAATTAAGAGTAACATACTATATATGTATGTCTTGCTGCAGATGTTGTACAACTTCAACTTATTGTCTAATCCTCATGGTTTTTCTTTTTCTAAAATAAAAAATTTAATGTAAGGAGTTATAAGCAAATAATCATTTTCTTTTTTCCAAAAGGGAAAGAAATGGTCACACATCTACAAGGTACAAATTTAGTCGTCTTCTCATGCACGCCTTAATTGATGGTTCATGTGCAGTTACAATCGCATAGTTGGTCCTCAAAAGGGACATCTCATATTTTTTCCACGAAAAGGCCAAAATTAGAAGACCCGTGAAAAGACATCTGCCCATTTTTCAAGTTGATGAACTTGGATATTCTTAGTCCTCAAATCACAAAAAAGGTAAAGAAAAAAAGAAGAAAAAAGAAACCACTGGTTCAAACTGATGGAACCTCTTTTGGCCGAATGTAGGAACTTGCTCATGGAGTTGCAGGAGTAGAAATTGGAGTACATATGGAGAGAAGCAAGTGGTTGCACAGATGCTTTGGCCCTGCTTGGAAAGGAGCAACATTTGCTTCACACTTTGTTAATTGTTCCTCTATTCCAGATTTTATTAAAAAAACTTTTGTATTCCACTGGGAGCATTTATATTTTAGACAATACAACTTGATTGTTCCATTTTATTTTGTTCAATATCCAGTGAAAGAACAGTCCTCCATCAAAAGCTTGTCTCTATGATTTTTTTATGTGTTTTTCCATAAAGTTTCGTAAATCATTATCCAATTTTTTTTACTATTGTGTTTTTTCCTCTTAATTTATTCCTTTGGTTTATGCGAAACAGCCAGCTTCTCTGATCCAATTTAATGTCTGACCGACATCTTGTCATTTTCCTTTCACTGTGTATCTTAACCAAAGTATATTCTTGTAAAATGATGGTTGCTACACAATGAACAAATCGAACCCATTCACCTTTAAGATAGAGAAAGCATGTAATAGGTCAATTAAGAGTTATTCTAAGATTTGAATAATCTTTTTACCCTGAGATATATATTCACTTAATTCATAAAATGTTATTGACTAGTTATAAAATGTTATTGTTTTTTTTTTCCTGGTTGGAAGCAAATTTCTTTTCCAATGGAAATTATTCTAACTTGTTATTACTACTAGGTGAACACACATAGATGGTTGCACTATGAAGATGAATTAAAAGGCATGGAGTAATCAACGCATCAAATAAAGATAATTAAATCCGCACTTTAAAGCAGAATAGTATCAAAGTAAAGACGGTTAAGGTAAAGTGTGAGAAAATAAAAGGCGTGGAGTAAAGACTTGTTGCTTCTCCTCTTTTTAGTTCATATCCACGCTGGGTTTGAATGAGTTGATATGGCTGACTTCGAGTGTTTCTTGTTGATTTCTTTGGGTCTAGATCGAAGTTTGAATTCTTAAAAGATCAAAATGCTTCGCCCTCCTTCATCCGTGCTCACCACGTGTTTGATATAATACCTCGGATAGTGTTGTTCTAAAATGAGACCAAGGCTTTGTTTGTTTTTGCGAAAGCATATCTTAGATCTATTTGAAGAGTTTTCATCAACTTGAGATGTCCTCTGATCTATGTAGGTTGAACTCAACACCAAAATGTCGGTTCATCGGAATGCCATATATCACTTTTGTCGATCGCATAAGACTTGCTCGGAGAAGTGTTTAAGAAATGACTTCTACTTCTGTTCGAATATGTAGACACTTCTTGATGCAATTTGTCCGCTCATTAGTTGTTAAGCTTGATTTTCATGAACAATGAAGTCACTGCACCCCTGCATCTTGTTCGAGATATGCTGTGTCTTTTCCATTGGAGGTGACGAATGGCTGGCCGGCGGCATGGTAGTCGTCGGGAGTGAATTTGTTTTTCTGGTTACTAGTCGAGGTGATGATTAGCGATGGCCTGGTGGTGTTAGATTGATATGTGGTAAGCGATGAACAGCGGTGGTCGGAGATGAATATACATAACGCGGCCGATGTTGGAGTCCGGTCGCCGTGGGTGCTGGGTGTCCGATATGTCACGTGGATTAATCTCGCTTGTTTGTTTAGTTTTGGGCCTGGGTTAGCCTAAATAGGGTTGGAGGCCCGGCATCGGACTGGGCTGGCGGAAATGGAAATATGGACTAGGCCTTGGGTAAGATGAGAGAAAATCCAAGTTGGGTTTAAGTTTTACATTAAGGCCTTGGGGGACTGGGCCTTAAGTGGACGGGGCTCAAACCAGGAGCCCGATCCGCTGAGGCCGTGTTCAAGAGCCTGGCCTGGGTCCCGATTTTCTGAATTAGAAATAATAAAATAATAATAAAATATTAAAAGTAAAAATAGTCGGAAATGATTAAGAAAAAAATCATACAATAGTTTAGAAAGAGGCCTTAATTAGTTTGTTTTATTTCAAAGCTAGATGTAGCTTTAGTTTTATATAGTTTGCATAACCTTTAATTGAGGGGTTTTAAGTAAATACTTTTAATTTAGCTTAGGCTTAAAAGGTTAATCTTTTTTGCAAGCAATTGAACTCAATTTATTTGAATTCAACTCATAGGAGACCATGTCTAGCATGGTTATATCTATTTTTTGCCCGACTTGTATCGGGTTTACATTTATGCACTAAGATAAATGCACTTCAATATATTGGGTGTTTAAATTCCCACAATGCACTTCAAAACATTGATTGTTAATTGCTTTCCTAGACTAGGATAGGATTAGCATTAGAAGATAATGAACTCCCTTACAAAAACATTTGCATGATCACCTAGTGGCTTCAAGACCTTTACGATCATGAATGGTAACAAACAAGGAATGACCACTTAGATAACACACTTTCAAGTTAGTGGTATCAAAATGGTGCTAATAGAAATGTTAACATGATCAAGTCCCCAACCTCAAGATCATTGGTTGTGTAGGAATCGAGGCGACACTCTCATGTCTCGATTGATTTCTAGTTGATTTCAATAGGCCAGTGGCAACTCTCCAACTCACCTAGAAATACTTAGGTTGCGTTAAGAATTTTCAAAATGAAATGTCCCAACGTCGTGCGAGGTATGGACTTGAGAGAACCCACGCCTAAATCAATGGACCGTTTGGCTCGCCTTTTGGGCAATACCTCTAAACTCGTTCTCTTTTTTATCACATTGGAAATTTAGGTTGTGACCAGAGCCAAAAGGTTTCCTGACACTGCTTGGATTTTGGGTCTTTGAAGTAATTTGTAAATATACTGAACAAATGGAAGATATCTGCCGTGGAAATTTAGAAAGCAATGCGTAATTAGATTCCAGATGCTGCCCATATATTATTTTGACGCTGTAATTGAAGCAGCACAAGTTAGCACTGAAACATCCTATTTCTGCTATTACCCGCATTTAAGTCTGTGAGTCTATGTTATAATGGTCCGCCGATTGTCAATAAACATATCGGAAACGAAAGCTTTTAGGTTTAGATGAATGTGCAAAAAAAATGCCACGTTTCTGTTTGATAATAAATCTTGGTGATTCTTATCAAAAGTCATATTCAATGTTTATCTTTGCCAACCTAACTGAATTGTTTTTAATAAGATTAATTGTGTGTAGAGGTTGTGCCACTTAAGGTTACATGAAGATGTTGATTTTAGTAATGAAGCGAGAATGAAAAAAATAACTTTTTATTTTTTGGCTTGGTTTGTAGTAGATAGAGCACGTCCCAACTATTCAGAGTGTTTGATTTGATAACCTGAAGTTAAACAAGAAGAATGAGGATAGTCGGTCTGACTGGTGGAATAACATCTGGGAAGAGTACAGTCTCCAACCTTTTCAAGGTCCATGGTGTCCCTGTTGTTGAAGCCAACATCATTGCTCGTGTGTGTGTATATATATATAATATTTGTGGATGCTTAAGTTATGATTATTGGTCCTATTGATTTCTTTGCCTAGTTAAGGTTTACTTTATATTCCTCAAGAATGTTCCCTTGTTCTAGTCTATTACAGTGATCTTTGAAAAGGATATTTTGAGAGTTTTCCTGAAGTAGATGATTGTAAATCAATCACGATATGTATGTCAAATTCTGTCTAGAAATATGAAACCAAGGGGATGGTAGATGGTTTATTTTACATTCGTTGAGCATGTCTACTATTGATTTCTTTCCTTCTTTAAGAGAAATATGAAAAGCAAGGGGATGTTCTTGAAGTTGGAATCTCCAACAAGGAGAAAATTGTGCAAACTTGAGAGTGCCGTTCTTTGAAAGATCTCACTTTCTTGATCGACTGGGTAAATGATGCTTTTGTTATTGGCTAAATATATTCATGATTTCCCTTTAAGAGGCGATAGAGTATGTAACAATGGGCAGATAGTTTCGCTTGAGAGTACACATAAAATGCTGCAGGGAGTTGCTCTTGTTCTAGCAAGTTTCAACGATTGTGTTGATCCATGTAGTGAGGATGGCATCTTGCCACTTTACAGGACATGAGGACTGCATTTTCCTTCTTGGAATTCTTGAATTCCTTGTTGTGCTTGCAGGATGTATTAGAGAAAGGGACTGGCGAATGGAAATAAGTTGTTGCTGTGTTTGGGGAGGAGACTCTACAAGCTGATGGAGAAGTTGATAGGCCGCCAAATTGTCTTTTCTGATCTTGTAAAGCGTCAAGTTTTGAATAGGTAATGGTAAATCTGAACTAAACTTGCAGTTCTAGTTCTAGCTTCAAAATGGGGATTGAAGCATGCTAGACACAACAGCAAACTTACCATGGATAAGTACAGATGCATACGATTCTGCTTGACCAGAGAAATTTCTTGCTCTAATGAAACAGGGGATAAATTCTAACATTGGAGTTCTTTTACACCCGTCATGGATGCAGTTGCTGTCTGCAATTTGTGATATCAGTCTGAATTTTTTCCACCTTCATTGCCTTGGTCATAGCTGAGTTATGATGCATCAACAGTTGCATCGAACTTCAAGATAAGAAACCTTCTAATCTTCTAATTCCCTGAAGCTTTCTGTGCTTACTTATGTTTAGGCTGCTGGCTCCTTACATATCATTCGGCATCTTCTGAGAAATGTTGAAACTTTGGTTGAAAGGACATAAGGTTATTGTTCTTGACATCCCGTCATTGTTTGAGGCAAAGAAGGATAAGTGGACAAAGCCCATCGTTGTTGTCTGGGTTGATCCAGGAACTCAATCGCGGTCGTGTTCTGGCATTCATAAAATATCAGAAATTTGTCGCAAATGTCTTTAGTGCTAAACCAAGTAACTCAATAACAAAATGAGCAGCTCTCATCTTCATCATGAACAGGATGCACGTGTTATTTGTGAGTACATCAGCATACACACATTAATACGCAGATATATTCGACTCGTATGCGAATGTTCCTGTGACTCGCTTATTATTGTCCAATGAGTTTCTTTGTCAGGAAATAATTCTAGATATAGCTCATGAATCTAAAATACTGTCGCCTCTGATCAATCAACTCAAGTTTACATCTCCATTTCATTCACAAGTTCCACTTGTCGCCAGATCCTGTTATTGAACTCATCGATTTGTCTCGACCCCTTGTGCAGGCATATCATTGCTTGATTCAGATTCTGTTGGAGGTATTGACTAAGCCACCACGAATGTTGGCGGCTCCAAACCTCTCTCGGATTGATGGCTATATCTACTAGGCATTTCGTGAAAGTAGAATTTTGTGTAAGAACTTGATCAACTCCCAGCAATGAATTTATTTGCGGTTTAAAAAGTAAAATAGTCTGTTTGAAGCAGGCATTCTAATAGTGCAATTACCTTGTTTGGTCTTCTCAATCAATTGTGCATTCAAGATTTGATTAGAAGTTGTTACTGACATATTATTGGCCGCCTAGAAACCCGAGTAAGATGGGTTTGCAAATCAGAGATATGAATGTGGGATACGCTAGATTAATTTAACCACCACGTCAAGAAACATACTTAATATCAGTCACTTGCTTAGCTCCTATCTACCTATAATTTCGAACTAATAGAGCTCTCCTTTCATAGCTTTGCCTTTTCAATGGTGTCCATTTCTCTGAAGAATCGACTCTTCACTTATATTAAAGCATTCGAGCTTCCATATGGCGAACCACCCAGAAGTACGAGAACTGCTCGTGTGTAACTAAGTTCAACATAGAGAGAGGAGAACCTCGATGGCGTGCTTGTAGCGCTTGAGCTCGCGAAGCTCTTTGAAGATGCGGTTGAGCCCGTACTTGCACACCGCGCCTCCTCCCTCTTTCCACTTGCAAGTCGTTACCACCCGCACTGCGCTTTGCGTACACCAGGCTCAGCAGCCTCTTCCCGAAAAATGTCTCTGCCTTTTCTCTTCGATGCCGTCCTTGAGGCGGAGGTGGAGACGACCAACCGGCTTCCCACTACCGCAGCCTCCGCCAAGAAGTGGTTGACGGTATGAAGGGATGCGCGTGTGGAGCGAAGCAGCATAGCATATGGAACACAGAGAGAAAACGAAGCAACAGAGTCACTTCGAAGTCGCAGCCACGACTTAAAATCAAAGGAAGCAGAAGCAAGACTAGCGAATTATATGCACATATCACGATCTGAGTATGAGATAAACGTATAAGCATTCAACTTCAGAAAGACAGCCTCTAGAATATATATGCGATGTCACTCGGTCGTTTTCACGAACAATTAATGATCGGTTCAAACACAGAGCACAGAAGCATCATCGAAATATCGATTCCGATCCAGAGGATTTCAGTGACATTAAATTATGCCTATTTTATCCCGAATCGGTACTCAATTTTCACTCGAGCTTAAATTACAACGTTCGCACTCAGCTTACTGAAACAGAGAAATGATGTACATACCTTGGAGATGCAGCCTCTGGCCACCAGTGGTGATAGAACAGATAACCAAGTTCTTAGAGCTGTTGACTCGGATGATTGGCACCGGCGAAGAAGCTTCGAAGGAAGATTCGAACTCTTTGGATTTCTCCGCCTCAAAACGGACTAGAACAGAGCCAGACGATTCGGGAACGGCAAACGGCGTCGAACGGTGGCCCGAAATCAATGAAGGAAACCTATTAGTGAGACAAAATCGATGAGAGGAGCTCGTACCAGTTAAGTCTCGGTGGCTTTTGGCGACCTCTGTTCCCTGGTGCGGGTGCTCTGTTTCTGCTGCGAATGAGCTCGAGCGGCTGGGATGGCCAACAGTGACTGGAGGTGGTGGACGGTGGGTTGATGGCGATGGAGAGAAAATCCAGAGGAAAAATGGCCATCGTATTGGCCATCGTATATTGCTTTGCTTCGCGCGCGTGCTCATTTCTTTGCTCCAGCTGCTTCGCTCCTCTCCTCCATCACGTGCGCGTCTGAGCTTTAGAGACGAAAGAGAGAAGAATAAGAAGAAGAAGAAGAAGAAGAAGAAGAAGCAAAGAAGGAAAGAGGCCGGGCTTATCTATGAAGTCCTGTGGGCTTCAATTCACTTCAATCAGACCTGGGCTGCCCGGATTGGGCCTCGCATGTGATGGGCATGTTGGACTGTATAGGGTCGAACCTAAGGACTTTCCTCTTCTTTTTCGTTTTTGTCCTTTTTTTTTTTGCAAAACTATATGCTTAATTTTGCCGGCAAAAATGCAGGTTTTAAGATTAAGGTAAAGAGCGAGAGAAAAGACAAGCCATCTAATTGTAAAATAGAAAAAGAGATTATTTTTAAATTCAACTAAATGATAGTACGTCAAGAGGAATATTGTATGCTCTATCTTTTCGTATTTCCATTACAAACTAAACACACAAAGGGTTACATTTATGATAGTGTCGCATAAATATCTGACTACATGCACAACTCTTTATTTTTCAATGCCTTCCCAATCTTTTCCATCCTTTTGCCATTCTCTCAGAGTAGTGCAAGAACCACATGCTCTTCTCATCAATGATCAAGTTTCCTAGCACAATGCCGATCAAAAACCCGACTCCAACACCAATTAGCACAAATTTCCACTCTGAGTTGAACAGGGACTCTTCGCCAAATTTTTCATGGGGAGATGGTGGCAATGATAAGTTATCCCCAACATTTGTGCATTTTTTTGGCAAAGGACTTCCACATAACCCCTTATTCATGGCGAATGAATCGACTGAGAATGTGTTGAACTTACTCCCTTGTGGTATTGGTCCCGACAATTGATTATCAGAGACATTGAAATATGAAAGAAATGTAAGCTGGGCTAGCTTTTGAGGGATCTCTCCGAAGAGCTTGTTTCCAGAAAGATCTAGAGATTCTAGCAATGTCAAATTTGCTAAGGATGGCGGGATGGAACCGGTCAAGATGTTGCTTGAAAGGTTAAGCGAAATAAGTAACTTCAAATCTCCAATGAGATCGGGTATGTGTCCTTCAAATTTGTTATTGGAGAAGTCGATTTGCATAAGTGCAAATGGAACCTTTGAGTATTCCCTTTCTGTACCTTTATTCATCAATTTCATGTCATAATCCTCAATTTCTGTACTTGAATTGTCAAATGGATTGAAATGTGCTAAAGTTGTCATATATTTCAATTGTTCTTGCCTAGTTATCACTTCCATTGTATGCAAACTCTGCAACAACTTGCAAGGAAGTTTGCCACTGAAACTATTATATGAAAGGTCCATGATATGCATATAGCTGAAGTTAAACTGGCTTTGATATGCTTCAATTGGACCATACAACTTATTGTATTTCAAGATAACAACTTTCAACTCGGTCAACTTTGATAGCCAAAAAGGGAACCCATCGAAAATTTGATTGTGAGCAAGGTTCAAAAACGCTAGCTCTGTACAATTCACCAAAGATCTTGGAATTGGCCCTTGTAATTGATTCTCTGAGAAGTCTATAATCTCCAACATACAGCCTTTTTGGGTAAGCATGAGGAATCATGCCCACAAGTTTATTTTTCCTAAGATTTAGAAATGACAAATAATCCATATTTCCCACACATGAAGGAATTGTGCCATTCAAACTATTGTTGGACAAATCCATAATGACAAGGGATCTGCCACTACAAATAGATTGAATTTCTCCGATAAGGAAGTTGTTGGAGATATTATAGTAGTACACTGATGGAGGAGGACTAGGGAGTTCTGTTTCGAGCCTGTTAGAACTAATGTCAAGTTTGGTCAACTTGGGTAGTGGTAGATTGATTTGATTATTTTCAAAGCTAGTCAGAAAATTGTGGGAAAGATCCATATAGAGCAAGGATTCTCTGCTACCATTCCACATCCACATAGGAACAGTCCCTTTGATATTATTGTGTGAAAGATATATATGCTCTAATATGCTTGGGTAGGCTAAAAACTTGGGGAACTCATGTAAGTTGCATGAACCCAAATATAAAAAGGAAAGTTTTGGAAGAGTGGCATTGATTTCGGCCTTGCTTGCAAAAGATATGTTGTTGAACGACAAATCTAACATACTCAATTTCTTGAGTTTTTGTAAATCCACTGTGCCACTCAAATTATTCCCATAAAGATCAAGATATTCAAGATCCTTGAGTTCCCATAATGAGTTTGGAATTTCACCTTGCAAATTGTTGTAATAAAGTTGAAGCGAAACCAACTGAGTCAAGTTCTCAAATGAATATGTAATAGGACCGCTTAACTGACAATCTGCCAAATGTAAAAAATACAAGGACGGTGAGTTTGGCTATCGATTGAATCTCAACATTTCATTTTTTTTTCTTATTAAAGAACATTGCTATTAGATGAAGTATTACCTGCAAGGTTCAAATAGGTGAGTTTCACCAAGTTGACAAACCAATGCCCAATACCACCGCTAAAATTATTGTAACTGAGATCTAGATATGATAGATGGGTAAGATTGGCCAAGAAAGTAGGGATTTGACCATGAAATTTATTAGAAGATAAATCTAAATGAGCAAGCTGGGAAAGATTGCCCATTGAAGTGGGAAGTGAACCTAAGAAATTACAACTTGGAATTGATAATTCATTCAAGAAAACAAGGTTTCCAATTGAAATAGGTACTTCCCCCGAAAAATTCGTTCCAAAAAGAGACAATGATTTAAGGGGATTACCCCAATGTAAGTCGGGAATAAAACCAGAAAGGTAGAAATTGTAGCTAATGTCGAGGGCTTTCAGGTTTGGTAACTGAAAGATCCTTGTCGGAAATTCTCCATGCAATTCACAGTCTCTAAGTTTAAGCAACTTCAAAGAGGAGAAGTTTACAAGTACATGAGGGAATGGTGATGACATGGTTATATAAGAGAGATCAAGTTCTCTAAGCATGGTTAAGTTATGAATAAAGTTATCTATGTTGGGCATCTCAAGATCCCACCCAAGATTCAAATCAAGAGAAACTAATTTGGAGAGTCGTGAAATATCTGAGGGGACTTTTCCCAAAAAGTAAGAATTGGAGAGATTAAGGTACTGTAACCTGGAAAGATTACCAAAGCCATATGGGATTGAGGAATAATTGAAGTCATTCCAAGCAAGATTAAGCGATTCCAGGTGGAGTAGGCGGAAGAGGCTATTGTTAGAAGATAAAGTACCAAAGAGACAGCTGTGGCTAAGGTTGAGGCCTGTCACATGACTGGTGGCCTCATCGCATGCAACGCCATCCCATGAGCAGCAATCTCCATATCCATCTAGTGACCATGATTCAACCTTTGGATAAACACACTGAAAAGTTGTTTTGTTGATTTTGAAACTTTGCTTGAATTCCATCAAGGCTGAGCTCTCATCCGGATGGCATAGTGGCTTGGCAAGTGAAGTATGAATCATTAGAAGAAGGACAATCCATGTACAAAACATGAAGAACAGCGAGGGTACCATATTTTTGCTTTGTTATGCTGCTTTTTGGTAGAGTTGGTTTTCAGTAGAGAAGCTTTTTATAAGCAATAAGAAGCAATTTGATCGTGGAAATTCCATTGGCCATTCAAGCACCATACCCATCCAAAAAGACACTTGGGTTTGATTGAAGAAAGAGTCGCAATGGAAATTAAATATCCATTAGACCCATGCTATACACGACCAAAGTCTTAGGATGTGGATTGGTGGAAATAATCATTTCGTTGCTTGTATGCTTTTGAAGATGTCAAACGTTTGTAACTTCTCGATAGGGTGTTAATTAACACATTTCAATCCTAATTCCAAAGATTGGATTTTACTAAATGGAGAGTGAGTCTTCTTCACACCAGCACTTGTAAATTTTACCTATACAAAGAGAAAAATTTTGTAAACCTTTTTATTATTTTTCAGTGGCTACGGTGCCACCAAACCTATTATTTCGTTCTTCCACATCCAAATTGGAAACCTCTCCGTGAAATGAATTTGATGATCAAGGATCATAAGCTATTTCCTTATTATTGATATGTTTAACCATTAAATTGGTGGATTATTTACTACTGATACTTCCTATTAAGTACGCATCGATACTCTAACCAAATGACATAAAATGTTTAGTGTTCTTCATTATTCCTCATTTATTTCTTTTGTGATTTTGTATTGATAGTAAGATCCGGTTAGTTTCCGCATTAATGTTACAATATTTATCTTCTCATCCTTTACTAACTTTTGGAAATTAGATTTTGGAACGAGAACATTTCCTAAATTATATTCTTTATAATAGCCAGGATGTCGAAGGGAGTGCCCCTTGGCGCATAGTCACAACAAGCACTAGTACGTGTACATGCCGCTATACATGTTAATTTATACAATGACATGACATGATTTTCTAGGACAGAAAAAGCAGTTAGAAAGATAGAATAAGGGCAAGAAGATAGCGTCTCCATAATAGCCAACGGAAAACATGAGCTGAAATGAAGTAAACATAGATAAAGATCTTGATTCATTTATACCCACTTCCAATTAAAACTACATTACTACATAATAATCAGTGTCATATAAATATATGACTACTACATGCGCAATTCCCGATCAATCGGTGGCTTCCTGATCTTTTCCATGCTTTTGCTATTCTATTGGAGCCTGGAGAAGCGCAAGGATTCCAACTCACAAAAATTGCTCACCATGAAAGCTATGGCAATTGCTATCTGCTCTTCTAGGACATCGGTGCTCTAATAACAAACTCAATTAAAAAAAAATATTAAAACAAATGAAGGACAATATCAGGTCACTGTCATTAGTCTCCGTGCTTTATACTCTTGGATCATTTTTTTTTCTTCTTAATTTGGTGTTTCATGCATGCTCTGCTAATTCAATGTGTGATGCAGATGGGAATAATTCAGGGGGGAAGACGAGACATGTCTGGATAAAATTCCAAACTCTAGGTGTTTTCTTTTTTGGTCATAACTTCTAAGGCCCCAGAAAGTACTTGTATGAATTCCTCAGTTTCAGTGTGAATGACCTGTCTCCAATAAGACCGAAGAAGCAAATTCATTATGTACACGAAATCGGACTCAAGATGTCACCTAATACAAACTATAGAAATCCAAATAATTTGGGTATAAATAATAGGCACTGTCAATTGATCTAGCCACTTGATTATCTAATGGGTCATTTTTCTATAACTTCTTATAACTAGATCAACAATCAACATGAGAAACCTTCCAAGTAAAATGATGATTAAGATCGACCATCCTATTTGTGTATGTCTTGCCATAAATGTTTTGCAATTTCAACATATCTCCACAAGGGACAAATTAGGTCACAATTTCATGCATGCCGTGATTATCATGTGCTGTCACTATAGCATAGTTGGTCCTCTTAAATTGCATCACATATTTTTTCCACGAAAAGACCATGACTTTGAGAGGCCAGCAAAAAGTCTTCTGCCCATCTTTCACGCTTAAGAACAGGAGTCATTCTCCAGTCCTAGTCCAAGTTCTTGAATCATGAAGAACAAAAGATTGTAATCATCCATTGAAAATATTGTCAATTTTTATATATCATTATCTGGTTTTATAAGAAAATAATGACATAATATATGTGATTACGGTAAATTATAAACAAGCATAAATGTCTTGGGAACTATAGAAGTTCCGACAAAGGAATTTCCGACAGAAGGCGATCATGACCGAGTAGATTAAAAAGACCAATGATAGTAGATAGGCAACTTCTACTGAGGTCTAGGGACCGCTGAATTCGTCACACTCCATACCCTCCCACAAGCACTAATCTCCATTTCCACCGAATGACGACCCCTCTTACATCCTTTCAAGGCCGAGCTCCCATCAGCGCGAATATTAGCAAAGCATGTACGAAACGCCGAGATAGAAAATGATCCAATGATAAAGCGTGTGCACCAAGGAAGGTGACATGATATTGTCTTGTTCTTTTTTTTTTTTTTAAATTTAAATTTTTGTGTTTGTTAGTAGAGTATGTATGCCATAGAAGAGCCAGAGGAGCTTGTAATGCATAGCTTTTATGGATGGCAATTTTCGTGGATAGGAATTCTGGGTTTCTTGTCCACTCCATAATTTTAATTATAAGTGTAGTAAAAGTCCTATAATTTCTCACGAAAATGCAATTGAATTGTAAACTTTTTAAAAAAATGCAATCAAGTCCTAGAACTTGTCACAAGAGTGCAATTGAGTCATAAAATTTTGAAAAAATGCAATAAAATCCAAAAACTTATCACCAAAGTGCAATTTAGTATTAACAATTTAAAAAAATGCAAATGATGGAATGGCTTAATTGGACCACTTTGACAAGTTTTAAGACTTAATTGTACTTATCCCATAATTTATGTGAAAGGACACGTTGGGGATGACTAAAGGCAAGATGACTGTTTTTTGAGCTGAAGACTTTTCCTTATATGACTTATCATCTTCATGTAATTAGGTTTGTCGTCATTTTTGCCCTAGTCTAAGAAAGTAATCGTTTATGAACTCTTCAATTTCGGTTTTAATCACCTACTTCCAATTCCGAACATTAAAAAAAAAAAAAAAACTACTTGCAATCAAATCAACGGGGCAAATTCAATGTTAATATGGAATCTAATTCGAGATATCGCTTGATACAAAAAAGCAAAAAATTTAGATATTTTGGGTGTAAATAACAGGCATATTCTATTAGTCTAGCCGGTTGACTTCGTAATGGTTCACTATTTCCATAGGTTCTTATAACTAAATATACAATGAACACGAAAAATTGAGGTACTGACAAAGTGATAATTAAATATGAAACATAATATTTATGTATGTTTTACAGTAGATGTTGTGCAATTTCAACAACTTGCTTAAGCCTCCATGCTTTTTATTTATTAAGTAATGTTAATGGTTAAAAGGAAATAGGCATCTTTTCTTCAAAGTCATATATCGACAAGGTACAAATTGAGTCGCATTCTCATGCATGCAATGATTGACCATTCACGTGCAGTCATAATTGCATAGTGGCCCTCGTAAATGACATCTCATATTTTTTTCCACGTAAGAAACAAACGCAAGAGACGTGCGAGAAAACTTTTGCCCTTCTTTTATATTGATGACTAAGAAGTTTCTAGCAATATAATCATAATAATCAATTAAAAGTATTTTTAGATTTTTTATATCATCTCCGAGTTTACAACATCGGTGCTTACGACAAATTACGAGCAAGCATAGATCTTTCAGGAATTATGGAAACTCCGACGAATGAGAAACGCATCGTGGCAGATACATGGCGCCAAGAGATGGTCTTAGATTAAAATTAGCCAATAATGTTATCTACTTACGCGGATTTTTCGGCCCTACTTGCAAAGGAACAACATCTGCAGTTTTATTCGACAGAAAAAGAAAAAGAAAAAACATCTGCAGTTTGTCATTTATATTTCTGTTCCAGATGTTATAAAGACCTTCTTGTATTTAGATTCCGCTGGGAGTACACATACTTCGCACGATGAAACTTGACTTGTTTTGTTTAATGTAATTATGTTATATACCTAAAAAATGGGGAAGAATTTTGTATTTTCAACTTCAGTAAATAGGTATTCATCATTCTTATATTCCTTTCTAAACATTCGTTGTCCATTATCACTAAAAAGTTAATTTCTATGGGAAAATTCCATGTCCATTCTTCCCTCCCATTGTATACTGACACTTGCATTTTAACACGTGTGGTGGCAGGTTACTTGAAATAGCATTTGTCGCAACCTTTCTCAAAGAAAGCTAACGGATTATTCAGCAGGCACAAACGGTTACATGCATTTGTTGTGATGGCAGGTTCAACGTATGTAACCCACAATCCACCTATTCAATTGAAATTCAATCCAACTGAAAGCCTCAGAAATTAATCACATACCAAGGTAGTTGCATAAATCATGAAATTCAACCTCGAATTATCTCCATCAATTTCCTTGAATTTCATGCCTAAACCGAGGCCCTCAATAAATTTTAGCATGGATTGCTTGCAATTATTAGGACAAGCGACCTTTAAACACGATCGGAAGGCAATAAAATGATTAATACGTTAACCCCTGATCACAAATGAATGAGAAAGTATAAACACACCCAAAAGCTGTTCTGTTAGTTTTGAAACTTTGCTTGAATTCCATCAAGACTAAACTCTCATCCGGATGGCATAGCGGCTTAGCAAGTGAAGTATGAATCATCACAAGAAGGAAAATCCATGTATGAAACACGAAGAATAGTGAGAGTGCCATATTTTTATTTTGTTATTGTGCTTTGTGGTAGAGTTGGTTGGTTTTCAATAGAGAAGCTTTTTATAGGCAATAATGAGCAATTCGATCGTGGAAATTTCATTGGTATTTCAAGCACCGTACCCATCTGAAAAGACACTTGGGTTTGATTAAAGAAAAAGTCGCTATAGAAATTAAATATCCATTAGACCCGTGCTATACACAGCCAAAGTCTTAGGATGTGGATTGGTGGAAATAATCTTCATCGCTTGTATGCTTTCGATGTCCAACGTTTGTACCTTTTCAATAGTGTTTTTTTTTTTTTGAACAAACCTTTTCAATAGTGTGTTAATTAACACATTTTCAATCCTAATTCCAAGGATTGGATTTTACTAAATGGAGAGTGAGTTTTTTTTCACACAAACGCTGGTAAATTTTACTTATACGAAGAGAAAATTTTTGTAAATCTTTTTATTATTTTTCAGTGGCTACGGTGCCACCAAACATATTATTTCGCTCTTCCATATCCAAATTGAAAACCTCTTCATGAAACAATTGATGATCCCTCATTATTGATATGTTTAACCATTAAATTAGTAGATTATTTACTACCGGTTCTTCCTATTTATGCATGAATACTCGGATTGAATGACATAAATTTGTAGGGTTCTTCATTATTTCGTTTATTTCTTTTACGATTTCATATTGATTAATAGTAAGATCCTATTAGTTTCTGCATTAATATTACAATATTTATCTTCTCGTCCTTTACTAGCTTCCGGAAACTAGATTTTGGAATGAGGACATCTCCTAAATTAGATTCTTTATAACAGCCAAAATGTCAAAGGGAGTGTCCCTCAGCGCATAGTCACAACAAGTACTAGTACGTGCCTATGCCACTATACATGTTAATTTATACAATGATATGACATGATTTTCTAGGACAGAAAAAGCAATTAGAAAGATGAAATATGGAGCAAGAAGATAGCGTCTCCATAATAGCCAATGGAAAACATGAGTTGATAATAAGTAAATATAGATAAAGATCTCAATTTATTTATACCCACTTTCAATTAAAACTAGACTACTACATAATAATCAGTGTCACATAAATATATGACTATTACATGCGCAATTCCTGACCAATCAGTGGCTTCCTGATCTTTTCTATGCTTTTGCTACTCTATTGGAGGAGCGCAAGGATTCCAACTCACAAAAACTGCTGATCACGAAAGCTTTGGCATTGCTATCTGCTCTTCTATGACATCGGTGCTCTAATAACAAACACAATTTTTTTTGAAAAGAACGAATGAAGGACAATGTCAGGTCACTGTCATTAGTCTACGTGCTTTATATTTTTGGATCATTTTTTTTTTAATCTTGGTGTTTCATACATGCTGTGCTAATTCAATGTGTGATGCCGATGGGAATAATTGACCCGGGGGGGAGACGAGACATGTCAACATAAAATTCCAAAATATAGGTGTTTTTTTTTTTTTTTTGTCATAACTTCTGAGGCCTAAGAAAATACTTATATATGAATTCTTTAGTTTCAGTGTCAGTGACCTATCTCCAATCATATCAAACAAACAAATTCATTATGTAAGTGAAATCAGACTCAAGATATCACCTAATACAAATTATGAAAAAATCCAAATAATTTGCATATAAATAACATGCACCTTCAATTGATCAAGCCATTTGACTATCTAATGGGTCAATATTTCCATAACTTCTTATAACTGGATCAACAATGAAACCTTTCTAGTAAAGTGATGATTAAGATTGACCATCTATTTGTGTGTGTCTTGCCATAGATGTTTTGCAATTTCAACATATTTCCACACAGGACAAATTGGGTCACGTTCTCAGGCATGCCGTGATTAATCGTTCATGTGCAGTCATAATTGCATAGTTAGTCCTCTTAAATGGCATCTCATATTTTTTCCACAAAAAGACCAAAACTTTGAGAGGCTAGCAAAAAGTCTTTTGCCCCACTTTCACGCCGATGAAGAGGTGTCATTCTCCATTCCTAGTCGTAGTCATCGAATCATGAAGAAAAAAAGATCATAATCATCCATTGAAAATATTATCAAATTTTATATATTATTATCTCGTTTTATAAAAAATAATGATGTAAATATATGTGATTACGTTAAATTATAAACAAGCATATATCCCTTGGGAACTCTAGAAGTTCCGACAGAAAGCAAACACGACGAAGTGGATTAAAAAGACTACTGGTACTAGATAGACAATTGCAACTGAAGTCTAGGCCAACAACGCGACTGCTTAATTTAGGATAAACGCAAGGAGAATATGCTCGCTTGATTCCGAGAGTTCCTCTTAAATAATTTCAAGGCAAAGCATGCATGAAACACCGAGATAAAAATGATCCAAGCATATAGCATGCACACTAAGAACGGTTGCATGATATTGTCCTTTTTTTTTAAAAATAATTTTTGTGTGTGTTTGTTTTCTAAATAATATTATGGGTAGCAATTTTTGTGGATAGGAATACTGGGGTTTCTTCTTAGCCACTCTATAATATTATGTGAACACGCGGGAGTGACTAAAGGCAACATGACTGTCTTAGGTTCATCGTCATTTATGGCCTAGTGTTACAAAGTAATCCTTAATGAACTCTTCAATTTCAGTTTTAATCACCTACTTTCAATTCTGACCAAAAAAAAAAAAACAAAAACTACTTCAAATTAGATCAAATGGGCCAATTCGAATTTGATGTGAAATTTAACTCCAGATATCGCGTGATATAAACAAGAAAAAATATTTAAATATTTAGGGTATAAATGACAGGCATATTCTATTGGTCTAGCCACTTGATTTTGTAATGGGTCACTGTTTCCATTGGTTCTTATAACTAAATATACAATGACCGCGAAAAATTGAGGTAATGACAAAGTGATAATTAAATATGGAACATAATAGGTATGTATGTTTACTATAGATGTTGTGCAATTCCCACAAATTGCTTAAGACTCCACTTTTTTTTTTTTCATTTATTTTAGTATTGTTAAGGAAATAGGCATTTTTTTTCCAAAAGGGAAAATAAATAATCATATAATGACAAGGTACAAATTAGGTCGCATTCTCATGCATGCTGTGATTGAATGCTCATGTGTAGTCATAATTGTATAGTGGTCCTAGTAAATGGCATCTCGTATTTTCTTCCACAAAAGAAACAAACTTGAAAGACCCGCGAGAAGACTTTTGCCCATCTTTTATATGGATGATTAAGAAGTTTCCAACGATATACGTCGTAATTATTGATTAAAAGTAGTTTTAGATATTATATATCATCCCTAAGTATATAATATCGGGGGTTACGATATCGCTTGATACAAATAAGAAAAAATATTTAAATATTTACGGTATAAATGACAGGCTTATTCTATTGGTCTAGGCACTTGACTTTGTAGCGGGTCACTGTTTTCATAGGTTCTTATAATTAAATATACAATGAACATGAAAAATTGAGGTACTGACAAAGTGATAATTAAATATGGAACATAATAGGTATTTATGTTTTACTGTAGATGTTGTGCAATTTCAACAAATTGCTTAAGACTCCCTATTTTTTTTTTTCATTTATTTAAGTAATTTTAAGGAAATAGGCATTATTTTTTCAAAAGGGGAAAAAGATAGTCATATAATGACAAGGTACCAATTAGGTCGCATTCTCATGCATGCCGTGATTGACCACTCTTGTGTAGTCATAATTGTATAGTGGTCCTCGTAAATGACATCTCATATTTTCTTCCACATAAGAAACAAACTTAAAAGACCCGCGAGAAGATTTTTGCCCATCTTTTATATGGATGACTAAGAAGTTTCCAACGTTATACGTCGTAATTATTGATTAAAAGTAGTTTTAGATATTATATATCATCCCTAAATATATAATATTGGGGGTTATGATATCGCCTGACACAAGCAAGAAAAAATATTTAAATATTTTGGGGATAAATGACAAGCATATTCTATTGGTCTAGCCACTTGACTCTGTAATAGATCACTGTTTCCATAGGTTCATATAACTAAATATACGGTGAACATGAAAAATTGAGGCACTAACAAAGTGATAACTAAATATGGAACATGATAGATATGTATGAATTACTGTAAATGTTTTGCATTTACAACAAATTGCATAAGACTCCATTTTTTTTTCATTTATTTTAGTATTGTTAAGGAAATAGGCATTTTTTTCCAAAAGGGAAAATAAATAATCATATAATGACAAGGTACAAATTAGGTCGCATTCTCATAGATGCTGTGATTGACTGCTCATGTGTAGTCATAATTGTATAGTGGTCCTCGTAAATGGCATCTCATATTTTCTTCCACAAAAGAAACAAACTTGAAAGACCCGCGAGAAGACTTTTGCCCATCTTTTATATGGATGATTAAGAAGTTTCCAACGATATACGTTGTAATTATTGATTAAAAGTAGTTTTAGATATTATATATCCTCCCTAAGTATATAATATCGGGGTTACGATATCGCTTGATACAAATAAGAAAAATATTTAAATATTTACGGTATAAATGACAGGCTTATTCTATTGGTCTAGGCACTTGACTTTGTAGCGGGTCACTGTTTTCATAGGTTCTTATAATTAAATATACAATGAACATGAAAAATTGAGGTACTAACAAAGTGATAATTAAATATGGAACATAATAGGTATTTCTGTTTTACTGTAGATGTTGTGCAATTTCAACAAATTGCTTAAGACTCCATGTTTTTCTTTCTTTCATTTATATAAGTAATGTTAAGGAAATAGGCATTATTTTTTCAAAAGGGGAAAAAGATAGTCATATAATGACAAGGTGCAAATTAGGTCGCATTCTCATGCATGCCATGATTGACCGCTCTTGTGTAGTCATAATTGTATAGTGGTCCTCGTAAATGACATCTCATATTTTCTTCCACATAAGAAGCAAACTTAAAAGACCCGCGAGAAGATTTTTGCCCATCTTTCATATGGATGACTAAGAAGTTTCCAACGTTATACGTCGTAATTATTGATTAAAAAGTAGTTTTAGATATTATATATCATCCCTAAGTATAAAATATCGGGGGTTATGATATCGCTTGATACAAACAAGAAAAAATATTTAAATATTTTGGGTATAAATGACAAGCATATTCTATTGGTCTAGCCACTTGACTCTGTAATGGATCACTATTTCCATAGGTTCTTAGAACTAAATATACGGTGAACATGAAAAATTGAGGTACTTACAAAGTGATAACTAACTATGGAACATAATAGGTGTGTATGAATTACTGTAAATGTTGTGCAATTTCAACAAATTGCTTAAGACTCCATTTTTTTCATTTATTTTAGTAATGTTAAGGAAATAGGCGTTTTTTTTTTTTTTTTTTTTTCAAAAAGGGAAAAAAATTAATCATATAATGACAAGGTACAAATTAGGTCGCATTCTCATGCATCTATGATTGACTGCTCATGTGTAGTCATAATTGTATAGTGGTCCTTGTAAATGGCATCTCATATTTTCTTCCACAAAAGAAAGAAACTTGAAAGACCTGCAAGAAGACTTTTGGCCATCTTTTATATGGATGATTAAGAAGTTTCCAACGATATACGTCATAATTATCGATTAAAAGTAGTTTTAGATATTATATATCATCCCTAAGTATATAATATCGGGGGTTACGATATTACCTGATACAAATAAGAAAAATATCTAAGTATTTAGGGTATAAATGACAGGCTTATTCTATTGGTCTAACCACTTGACTTTGTAGTGGGTCACTATTTTCATAGGTTCTTATAATTAAATATACAATGAACATGAAAAATTGAGGTACTAACAAAGTGATAATTAAATATCGAACACAATAGGTATTTATGTTTTACTGTAGATGTTGTGCAATTTCAACAAATTGCTTAAGACTCCATGTTTTTGTTTTGTTTTTTTTTTCATTTATTTAAGTAATGTTAAGGAAATAGGCATTATTTTTGCAAAAGGGAAAAAAGATAGTCATATAATGACAAGGTACAATTAGGTCGCATTCTCATGCATGCCGTGATTGACCGCTCTTGTGTAGTCATAATTTTATAGTGGTCCTCGTAAATGACATCTCATATTTTCTTCCACAAAAGAAACAAACTTAAAAGACCCGCGAGAAGATTTTTGCCCATCTTTTATATGGATGACTAAGAAGTTTCCAACGTTATACGTCGTAATTATTGATTAAAAGTAGTTTTAGATATTATATATCATCCCTAAGTATATAATATCGGGGGTTACGATATTGCTTGAGACAAACAAGAAAAAATATTTAAATATTTTGGGTATAAATGACAAGCATATTCTATTGGTCTAGCCACTTGACTCTGTAATGGATCACTGTTTCCATAGGTTCTTATACCTAAATATACGGTGAACATGAAAAATTGAGGTACTGACAAAGTGATAACTAAATATGGAACATAATAGGTATGTATGAATTACTGTAAATGTTGTGCAATTTCAACAAATTGCTTAAGACTCCATGTGTTTTTTTCAGTTATTTTAGTAATGTTAAGGAAATAGGCATTTTTTTTTTTCAAAAGGGAAAAAAATATTCATATAATGACAAGGTACAAATTAGGTCGCATTCTCATGGATGCTATGATTGACTGCTCATGTGTAGTCATAATTGTATAGTGGTCCTCGTAAATGGCATCTCATATTTTCTTCCACAAAAGAAAGAAACTTGAAAGACCTGCAAGAAGACTTTTGCCCATCTTTTATATGGATGGTTAAGAAGTTTCCAACGATATACGTCGTAATTATTGATTAAAAGTAGTTTTAGATATTATATATCATCCCTAAGTATATAATATCGGGGGTTACGATATCGACTGATACAAATAAGAAAAAATATCTAAATAATTAGGGTATAAATGACAGGCTTATTCTATTGGTTTAGCCACTTGACTTTGTAGTGGGTCACTGTTTTCATAGGTTCTTATAATTAAATATACAATGAACATGAAAAATTGAGGTACTGACAAAGTGATAATTAAATATGGAACATAATAGGTATTTATGTTTTACTGTAGATGTCGTGTAATTTGAACAAATTGCTTAAGACTCCATGTTTTTGTTTTCATTTATTTAAGTAATGTTAAGGAAATAGGCATTATTTTTTCAAAAGGGAAAAAAGATAGTCATATAATGACAAGGTAGAAATTAGGTTGCATTCTCATGCATGCCGTGATTGACCGCTCTTGTGTAGTCATAATTGTATAGTGGTCCTCGTAAATGACATCTCATATTTTCTTCCACATAAGAAACAAACTGAAAAGACCGGTGAGAAGATTTTTGCCCATCTTTTATACGGATGACTAAGAAGTTTCCAACGATATACGTCGTAATTATTGATTAAATGTAGTTTTAGATATTATATATCATCCCTAAGTATATAATATCGGGGGTTACGATATTGCCTGATACAAACAAGAAAAGATATTTAAATATTTTGGGTATAAATGACAAGCATATTCTATTGGTCTAGCCACTTGACTCTGTAATGGATCACTGTTTCCATAGGTTCTTATAACTAAATATACGGTGAACATGAAAAATAGAGGTACTGGCAAAGTGATAACTAAGTATGGAACATAATAGGTATGTATGAATTACTGTAAATGTTGTGCAATTTCAACAAATTGCTTAAGACTCCATGTTTTTTTTTCATTTATTTTAGTAATGATAAGGAAATAGGAATTTTTTTTTTCAAAAGGGAAAAAAATAATCATATAATGACAAGGTACAAATTAGGTTGCATTCTCATGCATGTTGTGATTGACTGCTCATGTGTAGTCATAATTGTATAGTGGTCGTCGTAAATGGCATCTCATATTTTCTTCTACAAAATTAGAATCGGATCCACCCGTTTGTTGCATGGATCCACTTGAGAACCGGACCGTCGGTCCGATCCAGTTCCCGGGTGGATCCATGGAACCGATCTTGACGCGAAACAATTTTGGTTTTCAACATAGAACGACTATGTGACATCAAAGCAAGCCAAAGAAAGAAAAATAAATTTAAGTACGTGGAGATGCGGATGGCGGGAAAAGTAAACGCAACGAAATGGTGATAGGATTAGAAGCCGAAGATGAAAGGAGTGAGATGAGATCTAGGATTTCTTTTAATAATTTTTTTAAATATTAAAAGGTTCGGGTCTGGTTCGGGTGGACGGGCGGGTAGATCCGACCATGGAATCGGGAACCGGACCGGTACCCACCAGTTCCCATAAATGGGAACTGGGAACTAGACCGGTTCCCTCAAGAACCATCGATTCTGGGCGGTTCCAGTTCGGTTCCGGGCGGTTCGGGCGATTCTCGGCTATTTTGCACACCCCTAAGCTTCTCTTCATTATTCGTCCAAAAAATATTAAATTGAAGAGAAAAAGAGAAGAAGTACAATGGCAGAAAGTGAATGGGGGGAAGTCTTCGGTAGAGAGTGAGAGAGAGTGTCAGGTGAGAGAGAAAAGTAAGAAAAAGAAGAAAAAGGAAGGGAGAGAAGAAGCCGTCCGTAGGTCTTCGAGAAGAGCAAGAAAAGAAACTTGAGGAAAAGAAAAAAGCAAAAGGCAAAACAGAGGTGAAAAGACAGTTACTGTCCACTGTCTTCTTCCCTTGTCGCACACATCAATGCACCAGCAGCCGGGGCATCGCACCGCCGGCCACCTAGGTCCGAGATCCTCTGCTCGCATCGCCGCTCAACTCCATCAGCACTCCTCGCCGGTACACCAGCAACCGGACTTCCGTTTCGTCGGCCACCGCGCGACACTAACGTTCGTCTCACCACCCGCACCATCACACAGCGTGCAACGACCGCACCCTCTGCCGGAGTGCGACGCCATCACCTCCGCATCCCGATGCCGACCTGAAGCCCTGCCGAGCCGCAACTCGCGACCACCGCGCGCCCCCTGCCCAAAGTGACGCCACTCCACATTATGCTGATCCGTGACGACCCGTGACGCCACGCCTCCCTGTTGCCTCGTCCGCCAGCCCCGAGTCCTCCGCCTGAGCGAGCTGCTACACGCTCGAGCGACCTCCTTGCTGTTGGGTTTTCTCCTTCGCCCAAGACTGAGCGAAGCCATCAGCTACTGCCGAGGCGATCCTCTGTTTTGTAGCAGGTCTACCTTGCCGGACCTCCGACGGACAGCCTCAGCTTCGGCCACCACGACCCATCACCGAACCACCATCACTGGACACTGCACCGCGCCATCGCTCGCCGTCGATCAGCTCGTTGCTGGTCTTTGCCGAAGCTCTGAACGCCGACGACCCAACCCTCGGTGATCCACCGAAGCTGGCTCGGCCGTGGGTGAAGAAAGCGAGGAAAAGAAAAAAAAAAAAAAAAGGAAATTAGGTAGTATATTTTTGTTTTTTACTTATTTCATGTTAGCTTATTTTTTAAGTTAAATTATTTGAATTGTAGTATTGTATGTTAATATTTGTAGACCTTGTAGACATTAGGAATTTTATCCCAAATTAGGGTAATTATTAATTTGACCTGTAAGACGTCGGGTCATTTTTTTAATTACTTTAATTTTTAGGAATTTTGATAGTATTCTAATTGTTAAACCATATTAGAGTTAAAATAATTGTTAATTTAATCCGTGAGACAATGCATTATTTTTTCGGTTATTTTAATTCTTATCTTCATTCTTTTTAAAATAATTACTTGCTTGGAAAGATGAAATGAAAATAAAAAAGTGCATAAAAATCTAAATATTGCATTAGAGCATTTAGGTTTAGTAAATTAGGACGGTATTTTTAGGGTTAGTAAATTAGAATTGCATTTATAGGATTATAATTTTTAGATTATACTTTTAGATGGGTGATTTTTGTTAGGGCTAATTTTAAATAATGTTGGCATTTTTTTTTATATAGCTTTTAGGATAAGATATAGTTAAAATTAAATTGATTCTTAAAATAAATTAGAATGTTATTCACTTTAGATAGTTTAATTATTCTTTATTAATTTTGAATTTCAATAAAAAAATCAAAAAAATATTAGGTACATGTTAGTTAATTTGCATAATAGGTTCAACTAGAATTTGTTTATTAATAAAATAATGTCATATCTAGAACTTAAGTCCTTAGGTCCATACACATTTCATATTAAAGTAACCCACCTAGATATTTTTAGATTAAGTCAATTTTCATTTAGTAAAACAAAAGAAAAAAATGTTATGCATGCAATATGATTTATAGTTTATTTTTTTAATAAAAAGGAAAATGTTAAAAGATGATCATTGCACCATTAAGTTACTTTCTTTTCAATAAAAAAGGTTATGTCATTAAAAAAGAAAGAAACACAAAAAGATCATTTCCTTAGTTAGCTAATAGGTTAATTCATATCATCATTATTTAGCATAGGTTGCATATATGCATTAAAAAATAAATCATTATTAAAAAAATCATAAAGGAGCATGCATGTAGAAATACCATGTCATTCATCCCATATCACGTAGTGCATGCATATTTAGAATTATATAAATTAGATTGCATACATATAGTGATAAGTTTAAGTCATATCATATAAATTGCATCTCGCATGTCATTAAAGTAAAATTCATGCATATTAAGTTTAAATTAAGATTGCATATAATTAACATTTTTAAAAGAAAAAAGAAAAATTAGGTGTCATGTCATTTAGAAATCATGTTTAGAGCATGCATTTTTATTGAATGTTACTTTATTGATTGTGCACCCGCATGACCACCATTTCCATGTTAGTAGTTTAAGTTAAAATTAATCAATATTGCCTGCAAAATATTTTTGAAATTAAAATAAAAGGTACCGAAAGGACGTTAGACTAATCTAGCGTAATCATGTCCCCGGACCTACTGAATCTCTAGTTCGCAAAAGTAAAGTATTCTCCCATACTTTAGTTGGGTTTCTAACCAACCCTAATTGGTTAGTGGTGGCTCCAAATTGAATATAATTGCATATTTAAATAGATTAATTTCAAGTCGCGATTGGTAGGACTTGGGAGGGTCCGAGCCAAGTCTTCGGACTTAGTAATCCATTAACCTAAACTTTAGGATTGTCCTGAAAAAATTTAGGTTGCGACAGCTTGGCGACTCCGCTGGGGACAGAGTTAAAACTCATAGTGGACATAGGCCTGTTTTTATTTTTTATTTTTATTTTAAATATTTTGTTTGGCAGCATGGAAACAAGGTACGCTCCTAACATGAAGCGTTAAATGTTTTTGCAGATGGGAGGTATAAGGGGAGTAGTCTTTGCTAACCCTTGTTTTGCAGGTTGGAGTTAAGGATGAATGGTTGAATTTAAATTATAGAAGTGTTGTTTGCAATTAAACTGTTGTGCATGTTTTATTGTTTTTAGCACTACACTATTGCACACACAACCTGCTGCCGGACCTAGGCTGCGATAGGATTCTTAGGATGGTGTTGAGAAGGATACTTCCTCTAAAGCGAGACTGCTATATAGAGGTTGACCTTCTCTTCCCCGAAAGTTCTTCATGGTGTCGAATGTGTTTGTCCATATTCGCGAGACTGCGTGATATTAAACATTCCATTTGACTAAGCCGGGTTAGGAGGACCTGACACGTTAATGCGAGACTGCAACGGTCAGATCATCCTCTTAGCTCCACTTTGTTAAGCCATCTAGATAGAAATCGAGTCCCACATTTCATGCGTGTGTCTATGTGATTGTCATCTCTTCCCAGTAAAAGTAAGTTGTTTAAATTCTCACTATTGCAATTTACTTACTTGCAATTTCGTTGGTCCATGACATTAGGTTTCGTCGTCGGTCTTATTTTATATGCAATGGGGAGATCCGATGTTCAATTCATTCCAACTTCCAAGATTGAGCTCAGAGGGTGGTGGAACAATTCAAGTAAAGAAGGTCAAGATTATATGGAGTCGATACTGGGACGGCTCATCCCCCTTTTGGATATTAGAGTCCATAGTGGTGTTTTGCAAGCTATATCGCACTTTTGGTGTCCCGAGACGGCTACATTTATTTTTGGTAAGAATGAGCTAACTCCAACACTGGAAGAGTATAGCGTCATCATAGGAATGCCCCTTGAGACTGAACTTGTTAGGCCACCTCTTGGTATGGAACCCACATCAATTTTATCTCAATTTCTAAAAATTAAAACGGATGAGGTTAAGAAAGTTTTGAAAGCTAATTGTAATGCATGCCCTTTCTCCTTTTTGGCTAATCATTTTTTAAATCAGTCTTCAATACGCCAAAAGGGTAGGATATTCATCTTAGCATTCTTTGGACTTATAATATTTCCTCACCGAAAAAAATGCTATTGATCCCTCGATTGCATGGGTGGTCAGACAAGCATGCGCTGGCATGAACTTTATAAACATGATTTTGGCTAAGACATTTTTGTCCCTCAACTGTTTTAAACAAAATGGAGAAAAAATCATGAATGCCTCTCCTGAGCTTTTACAGATTTGGTTTCTTTCTCACATGAAAGAGTTTGGTAATTTCATGCGTTGAGGTGAATTTGATCACCCAATAAAAAGATTTTCGATCTTAGAAAAAAATATACCGGAAAATCATTTTCCGATTGGGTGACTTTTCTTAAAAATCCAGATCTTAAGGGCTTCCTATGGTATGCTAAATGGTTCCATGTTAGCGTGGCTCGTTTCTCTCATAAGACTAATAATCCAATTCCGCTGATGGGAATTACTGGTGCAACATCTTACTATCCTTATAGAGTGGCCTGCCAGTATCGAGTGCTCCAAGATATCCCACCTCCTCTCCGAATGGATCTATTTCAAGCCCGCTTCGTGCGCAAGGATCACAAATAACTTGATGAGATCGAGCGTCTTGAAAATGCATGGAAGGAATGCCATCCGGAAAAGATTGTGGTGCCTAGAAGATTGAAAGGAAATGAGAGGATTTTTCATGCCTCGGATTATTATATCCACCATCACGAGATCCCTTAAGCTCTACTTCCCGTGATACCTGAAGTGACCATGAAGCCCACTCGTAAAGCACAAATTGAAAATTTTGAAGAAACAGTGGAAAGGAAAGAAGCTTGTATTTCTGAGTTGGTTTGACAGAACAAGAAGCTTCGAAAGATTGTGATCTCCCAATTGTGTATAGAAAAGAGTCGCTAGATTTAGGAGCTTAATTCTGGCTTTATGATGTTATTTCAATTTCCTAGATTGATGTTTTAGGAATTTAATTTCCTAGGGAGTTATTTTAACATTTTAAGTTGATGTCTTTAGAATTTGATTTCACTTAATAAAATAAGCGATTGACCGTTGTCATGGACCAATCTCATTTGTTATGATACTTACTACATTATTTACATTGATAGGTGACAACACGGCTAATCCAAGATCGCCAATCCGTACTCGTTCTAGAGCAGCAATGGCTGATAACGCCGAACAAACACGTGTTGCTGAACAAACTCGCATCGCTGCTCTCGAATCGGAGATGAAGCAGGTTCTAAATGTTCTTGAGCAGCTCTCTAAGCAAATCGATTCTCTCCAAGCAAACACTGCTCCACCAGCTACACAAGTTGAAGTGGTGTTACCACAACATGCTCCCATGGTTGATCCAAGAGATAAAGGCAAGAATACAGCTGATCCGAGAGATAAAGGCAAGAATACATCCGCAGTTGGGCCATCATCCTCTGATGATGCCTCCAGGGTTAAAATCATTGACGCACCTCAAATTGTTGTTGATGATGAGATACAAGTGATACAGCCGGCTGTACCGAAGACTGAGCAAGAAAAACGCTTGGCGAAAATCGAGGAGAAACTTAAGCAGCTGTAGGGTTCATTTAGCCAAGACCCAATTGATCTGTCCCATTATGCAAAAATCAAGATGCCAAAGAAGTTCAAAATGCCAGACTTTGAAAAGTATGATGGCACCTCTTGCCCGAAGATCCATTTGCAAACGTATGTGATCAGGATGACCCAATATGTTGATAACATCCCTTTGATGATTCAACAATTTCAAGCAAGCTTGACAGGACCGGCGCTTCAATGGTACATTATGAAGAAGATTAATCTGCTGGAGACTTAAGAGGATTTGACAGATGCCTTCTTCAAGCAATATAAGTATAATATTGATGTCACTCCATCTCGAGAAGATTTACTTCGCACTGAGAAGAAGAGGACGTAATCTTTCAAGGCATATGTCACGAGATGGAGGACTGTAGCCACTCAGATAACTCCAAAGCCGACAAAAAAGGAGCTGATGGATTTGTTCATGAAGACACTTCTGCCTGAGTATCGAAATCGAATGTTGGTGTCGCGACCTCTTTTTTTCGGCGTCAGCAATTGGGTACAAGCGCCTAAGGAGGCTAATGGCTTGGCTGGAATTAGTTATGCCTCGACTCTCCCAAGTCTACCAATTCACGATTTAATGGTTCAAGTTTTTAATCTGTAAATCAATTTTTAAGATGGAGTCGCCACTAATCGATTTGGGGTGGGTTGATTAGAAACCCAAGCGAAGTATCGGGAGAAATACTCACTCCTACACAACCAGAGAAATTACGATCGAGGACTTGATTACACTAGTTAATCACTAATACCCTTTCGGTACCTAATCTTGTTTAAACCCTGAGGTTTTTGGATATTCGAGAGATTTTCCATGCATTTTCGGGAGGAAAAAAACATTTTCTGAGTATTTTTCTAATTTTTGGACACAAAAGGGATTTTTAGGTTTTTTGGTATTTCGGAAAAATACAAGTCTTTTTGGCTTTTTCTGAATTTTTGGCCCTTTTTTTTTTTTTATTTTTATTTTTGGCATTTTTTTTGGAAAATAAATTTTTTTAACATTTTAAAACATTTTTTCGGTTTTCTAGAAATTAAAATATTTTTTGAAAATAAATTATTTTTTTCTTTTTTTCTTTTTTTATTAAAATATTACATAAATTAATAAGCCTACCCGGGTCAGATCCGTGGGTTGGGTTCGACCTGGGCTAGCCCCAAAACACGCGGGCCCGACCTTTTTTTTTAAAAAAAAAAACGTCGCTGTGGCCGAGCATTTAGGGATGCCCGGCCCGCCCGATGACCCGGCTCGACAACCCGCTCTACGACTCGGCTCGTCGACCCGCTTCCCGCCGCTCGAAACTTCTCGAAACCCTACCCGGCTCTGAGGCCCGAATCCGATTCGATGACCCGGAAAATCCCAAACCCTAGGGTTTGCGAATCTACGGCACCGAAGGGGAGGGGGGAACCGAGGTGTTCGGCGGCGACGGCGACTACGGCGGTGACGACGAAGGTGGCAATGGCGACGGCGACGACGGCTACGATGAATGATGATGCTTTTTTACCTTCTCTCGAACGGGGACGGCGACGGCAGGAGGGCGGTTCGCGACGACGGCGACGGCGAGACCTGAGCTTGGTCAAATCTGGCCGGAACACTCTCTCTCTCCCTCGGGTTCGCTCGTCAAGCTCCCCGAAGTCTCTCGGGGACCCCTTCGAGCTCACCACACCACGGCCGGCCTGCACTCGAGCTCCCTGAAGTCTCTTAGGGGACCCCGAGCTCCGGTGGCCTCTCTCTCTCTTTGTCTCTATGTGTCTTTGTGCTCGCTTCTTTGGCCGACCTTGGATCTCGGCATGCTCGTCCTCGGCCCCCCTTCTGAAGTCTCTCAGTGGGAGGTTTTGAGGATCTGCAGCTTTCGATTCTTCTCGGCCCCCCTTCGTCGACGGTGGCCCCCTCTATTTATAGGCGCGGGAGTGGCCGGTCGGCGAGGCTTCGACCCGCCGGTTGGACCGCCATCCCATCGGCCATCATCGCTTCCTCTGGTCACGTCCCGTCGACGCCACCTGCTCCTTTGCTCCGCACACGACCGCCGTCCGCTCATGCTTCTCCGGTGTCGCGCCTGCCCGCGCGTGCTCTTCAGTGGCGCAAGGAAGAAGACGACACGGAGGGGCCGGGCTTGAGGCGATGATGGGCCGAAGGCCCATGCGGGGGCTGCTTCTTTGCTTCTTTTCTATTTTGGCTTTTTTCGCTTTTCTTGTTTGGTTTATTATCCGAAAATTAAATAAAAAAATAATAATAAAGCCTAATTTTAGGCGTCAACAGCTGCCCTCTTTGAAGGTGAGCTCGCAGAGGTTGCATTCAAAGACAAACTGATGCCTAAATTTTACCCGTACATGCGTAGTAGATTATATTTTATTTGAGACCTATTATCCTATGCAAAAAGAGCAATATAACTTTACATATTAAGACAGATAAGAAGATACCTATAGTTACTTACTAGGAGTGAGTGAGATAGGGTGTGAACCCCGAGTTTAGCAAGTATCAAGGCGTCATCTTACCTGGTGATATGAGGAGGTTGCTTTTCTAGGGCTCGAACCATTCTTCGGTCGCTTGTTAAAACAATCAATGATTTATCTAGGACCTGAACCTTTCTTTGGTCGCCTTGACGGGAAATTGCTCCTCCAGGACTCGAACCATTCTTTGGTCGCCGTGACGGGAAATTGCTTCTCCAGGACCCGAACCATTCTTTGGTTGCCTGTTAAAATAATCAGGCGTTTGTCTAGGACCCGAACTTTTCTTCGGTCGCCTTGATGGGAGATTGCTCCTCCAGGACTCGAACTATTCTTCGGTTGCCTATTGGAGTAATCAGTGGTTTGTCTCAGACCCGAACCATTCTTCGGTCGCCGTGACGGGAAATTGTTTCTCCAAGACCCGAACCATTCTTCGGTTGCCTGTTAAAACAATCAGTGGTTTGTCTAGGACCCGAACCATTCTTCGGTCGCCTATTGGAGTAATCAGTGGTTTGTCTCGGACCCGAGCCATTCTTCGGTCGCCGTGACGGAAATTGCTTCTCCGGGACCCGAACCATTCTTCGGTCGCCCGTTAAAACAATCAATGGTTTGTCTATGACCCGAACCTTTCTTCGGTCGCCTTGACGGGAGATTGCTCCTCCAGGGACCCGAACCATTCTTCGGTCGCCGTGACGGGAAATTGCTTCTCCAGGACCCGAACCATTCTTCGGTCGCGTGTTAAAACAATCAATGGTTTATCTAGGACCCGAACCTTTCTTCGATCGCCTTGATGGGAGATTGCTCCTCCAGGACTCGAACCATTTTTCGGTCGCCTATTGGAGTAATCAGTGGTTTGTCTCGGACCCGAACCATTCTTCGGTCGCCATGACGGGAAATTGCTTCTCTAGGACCCGAACTATTCTTCGGTCGCCTGTTAAAACAATCACTAGTTTGTCTAGGACCCGAACCTTTCTTCGGTTGCCTTGACGGGAGATTGCTCCTCCAGGACCCGAACCATTCTTCGGTCGCCTATTGGAGTAATCAGTGGTTTGTCTCGGACCCGAACCATTCTTCGGTCGCCGTGACGGGAAATTGCTTCTCCAGGACCCGAACCATTCTTCGGTCGCCTGTTAAAACAATCAATGGTTTGTCTAGGACCCGAACCTTTCTTCGGTCGACTTGACGGGAAATTGCTCCTCCAAGACCCGAACCATTCTTCGGTCGCCGTGACGGGAAATGGCTTCTCCAGGGCCCGAACCATTCTTCGGTTGCTTGTTAAAACAATCAGGTGTTTGTCTAGGACCCGAACTTTTCTTCGGTCGCCTTGATGGGAGATTGCTCCTCTAGGACTCGAACCATTTTTCGGTCGCCTATTGGAGTAATCAGTGGTTTGTCTCGGACCCGAACCATTCTTCGGTTGCCGTGATGGGAAATTGCTTCTCTAGGACCCGAACCATTTTTCGGTCGCCTATTAAAACAATCACTAGTTTGTCTAGGACCCGAACCTTTCTTCGGTTGCCTTGACGGGAAATTGCTCCTCTAGGACTCGAACCATTCTTCGGTCGCCTATTGGAGTAATAAGTGGTTTGTCTCGGACCCGAACCATTCTTCGATCGCCGTGATAGGAAATTGCTTCTCCAGGACCCGAACCATTCTTCGGTCGCTTGTTAAAACAATCACTGGTTTGTCTAGGACCCGAACCTTTCTTTGGTCGCCTTGACGGGAAATTGCTCCTCCAGGACCCGAACCATTCTTCGGTTGCCTATTGGAGTAATTAGTGGTTTGTCTCAGACTCGAACCATTCTTCGGTCGCTTGTTAAAACAATCACTGGTTTGTCTAGGACCCAAACCTTTCTTCGGTCACCTTGATGGGAGATGCACCGACCTTTCTCAGGGCATCTCATTTGTGGGTGCCTGATTTGTATCGAGGACACCAGTTGGTACCTGACCTTTCTCGGTAGATGCGCCGATCTTTATCAAGGCATCGATTTGTGGAAGATACTTGGACATTCACAAGCATATCAAAGAGTACCTGGGTATTCACAAGTACCAACCTGAAGGGTATTTGGACCTTTGCAGGTGTCAAAATGGGTATTTGGCTGACCATAGGCATTGAAGGGGTACTTGGATGATCACAAGTATGAATTCTTGGGGGATACTTGGTCATTCATTAGTATCGAAGGGGTACTTGATAATTGGAAATATTGAGAACATACCTTGGATATTTATGCAGGTGTCCCACCTTCCGGCAATTGGGAAATATCGAGGGTGTACCTGGGATATTCGTGAAGGTCTCTCACCTCTTGGTAATGGGAATATCGAGGACGTGCCCCGCATATTCATAAAGGTTTCTCACCTCCTGGCAACATAAACTTGAATGTAGCATGAGGCTTACCTGGATGGCCGCAGGCACTTAAAAGGGGTGGAACACTTGGATAGCCACAGGTGTACAAAGTATTGAAATACTTGGATGAACACAAGTATTTAATACAACCTGGGACCACTCAGTTGGTTCAAGTGTAAGAAAGCATACCTGGGTAGGCACAAGCACACAAAGCAGTGGAATGCGTGAACAGCTACTACTATTTGGGGACAACTTGGGTAAGCTGGGTGTCATAAAAAGGAAGTACCTGGACAACGGTGGGTACTTAAAGATATGGGGATACCTAGACAGTAGTAGGTATTCCAAGAGATACTTGGTCAGTCACAAGTATTAATACTCTGGGGATAACTCGAACAGGTCGAGTGTCAGGAAAAGGGAGTATCCGAACGGTGGCTGGTACTAAAAAATAATAGGGATACCTAGACAGCAGTAGGTATTCAACAATAAAGGGATACTTGGTCAGTCACAAGTATCAATACTCTAGGGACAACTCGAATAGGTCGAGTGTCAGGAAAAAGGAGTATCCGGACGGTGGCCGGTACTCAAAGACAATGGGATGCTAAGACAGCAGTAAGCATCGAAACTCAAGGGACAACTCGAATAGGTCAAGTGTCAAGAAGAGAGTACCTGGATAGTGATAGGTACTTTAAGACAAATGGGGACAGGGATATGCTTATCTGGTAATATCTCTGATCTCTGAGAGTATGTCTGCTATTTGCACAATATGCACACATGATTGTATATGCTGTAAATTCATGAATTTAAATGTGATTTATGCATAACAATTTTGTCGGTTGTGTATCATTTGAATTCCATTGGGAAATATTTTGAAAGACAACCTTCATTTAGAATGTAGACATCTTGAGCATGCCAGATAAGGGACTTTCAGTCTGAAAGGACTTTTCACTCACTCTCATGGAAAATGCTATCCTGACCATTGATGCAGGATTTATAAGGACCACACTGTCTCACTGTCATCATGTCAACAGGGGTCCGAGTATTCTCGCAAATGGTACAACTTTACCAATGTGAGAGGTCTTTGTTGAAATTGTGATGAAGACTTGGTTAACGGCTCATCAAATGGGACCGTCGAGGTCAAGGCTTATGAACAAAAATGCTGTGCGATCATCTCCAGGTTTGCAAGTCAAGAACCCTACGAAATGAGATAGAGTAATCTTGCTCGTACTTCTTCAAGCGATGCTTATGCACATATGAAATCCTATGTTAATTGAAGTGCCCCTAGTCTGAAAAGACTTTAACAATGGGAATGTGACGTAGACTTGGCTCACATGTAAGAGGGTGAGAGCTGATGATTGTCTCAGCATATGTCACTCGTCTTTCTTGTCTGATGGAGGCTCTATGGACCATAACAACTTTTTCTTGGCTGTATTTTTACTAGGGGGCATTGGCCTTGCTTTTACCAGGCACACTGCTTTTTCATGCCCCTATTTTTATTTTAGTTCTTCATTTATGGGCATTGACCTTGCTTTTACCAGGTACACTGCTTTTTTATGCCCCTGCTTTTTCATTCTTGTTGCTTGAGAGCTGATCTTAACAAGCTTAATCGAAGCACTGTTATTAGACTCTTGAGTCTTCATCTTCAACTGGCGCTCAGGCTATAATAACTTCTGCTTTGTCTTGATGTGAGGGTAAAATTGCAGACTCACTTGGGTTGTACAATGAATACAAGTGCATGAAGAAAGAATTGCTCTTCATGACTCTAGGGCACTTAAATTAACGCGAGTGTTCATATGCAATAAAGACACTCGAAGATTGATGCAAGTGCAAGCAAGAAAATTTCTATCCCCTTTCTCACCTTGTGATGCTGACTTGTTTTTGACTTGCCCCAGTGTGGGGTGGTTCTTTGACGGGGATATGAGAGAAGCTTCACCAGTATATGGGGCTTAATGGGGTGAGCAATGAAATGCCTCTCACCATTTTGGTTATCGTACCATTCGCGAGAGAACTCTTTACCCTGTAGTCATGGAATCTTCTGTACTCATCTTACAAGTGTATAGATGGGGGACTGTGTGTAGGATATGGCTTGCCTGTCATCATTCTGACGCGCCTCATCCAGCATGCTCAATTAATCTCTTATTCTTCACTTAGCTGTCTATTCTAATAATCCTTAATAGAATCAAAGATTTAGACAGACAAAATCACCACGCAAAATTCACCTGGAAAAAGGTATGCAGCGTATGATGCAAAAGAGTTTGTACATTCAAAATAAATGGACGGCTTTTTCTCAAGGAAAGCCTATTAACAGCTTTAGGGGTGCTTACTTGGTAAAATGGTATTCACAAAAGTATTGAATTTTAAATATCAAAAGAGTTATTAACAAACGGCTATTAACAAATGGGTGTAGATAGATTGCTCATATTGATTAGGGACATGACACGTGAATAATCAGCTAAAGGAGAATTTGATCGGGTGTCCCTGCTCTCGTCTCGGGTTTGGATCACTTGGTTTGCCCCATTTAACCATTAAGCCTGGCCCTTGAATCCCAATGCTTCCTGTCAATATAAGTTCAGAGAGTGAGTGTTAGAAATGACAGCAAGCTGCATTTCCCCAGAGTTTATATGAGCTGGCTTCTAGGGATACTTGAATGTCAATGACAGTCTCTTTACAGATCCATGCTTCCTTCAACCGGCCTTTCTTACTTGTGGCCACATAGGCATGATTGCTGGTTGCTGACTCACTTTCAACGCATTCCTTTTGGGGAATTTCCCATTCTGTCTTTGATTAGCGGCATTGGGCACAGTCATGTATCTCAAACTTCTACAGAATTTGAGATGGATAATTACTTCTTGCGAGAGCATGCATCTAGAACAAGAAGTGAGGCTTTCAGATTCTAAGATTGCTAATTGGGACAGAAGGTTCCTTCTAAATAGACCGGCTCATGAATGATGCGTCCTTTACACCGAGCTGGGCGAAATTGACATGGATTACTCTTACACGTCTGCCTGGGTAATGTCGATTTGCTCAAGTTATGCCATCGAGTTTGCTACTTGATTTTCGACATTTCCCTAAATGCTGGTAATTACCATTCATTTTCCTTCATTAAGTCAACCGAACACACATTCTTTATGATGGTGTAGATACATCACTCATATATGAAAGGTGCATAGGCATTTTCAATCTGATAGAGAAGTGTTTGACAATGCCAGACAAGGAACATCTTTTAAGGATAGTATTTTTTTACAGCATCCGAATTAACTGGTTTAGAGAATTCTCGCCCATCCATCTTAGTTAGGATCAAGGCTCCTCCGGGGAGTATCTTTTTTATTACATAAGGACCCTTGTAATTTGGGGCGAACTTGCCTCCAGGCTCTGGAAAGATTGGCAGCGTCTTTCTCAGGACTAACTTGTCTATCTCGAAGTTCTTGGGTCGCACCTTTTGATTAAATGATCGAGCTACCTTCTGCTGATAACACTGACCGTGGCAGAGGGCTTTCAGTCGCTTTTCATCGATCATGTTCAGCTGCTCGAGCCTTTGTTGTGTCCATTCTTCCTCAGATAATCCAGCCTGGGATAAAATTCGTAGGGAAGGGATTTCTACTTCCACAGGTAAAACTGCCTCCATACCATAAACCGGGGAAAAAGGGGTTGCCCTAGTAGAAGTTCGAATCGAAGTTCGATATGCTGTCAGTGCGAAGGGTAGCCTCTCATGCCAGTCGCGGCAATTTTTAGCCGTCTTGGTTAGGATTCTCTTGATGTTCTTGTTGGCGGCCTCAACAACCCCATTCATTTGTGGACGATAAGGGGATGAGTTCAAATGCTGGATCTTGAACTTAGAAAATAATTGATCAATCAGCTTGTTGTTCAGATTTGTCCCATTGTCGATGATGATGGAATCTGGCACGCCATATCGAGCGATTATGTCATGTTTGATAAACTTCATGACATTTCGTGCAGTTACGCTTGCATATGATGTGGCCTCAATCCATTTTGAAAAGTAATCAATTGCAACCAAGATGAACCAGTGCCCGTTTGACGCCTTTGGGTTAATTGGGCCAATTACATCGATGCCCCACATTGAAAACGACCATGGCTCAGATAATTGATGCAATTCAGTTGGAGGACATTTATCTTATCCCCATGAATTTGACAACGATGACAACTCCGTACATGCTGAGCACAATCATTCTAAGGGGAGCCAGTAATAACCCAGTCTCATTATCTTCTTGGCCAACATACATCCATTCATGTGAGGGCCACATACTCCCTCATGTATTTCTTGCATTATTCGTGTGGCTTCAGCTGCATCCACACATCTTAGCAGGACTGAGTCATATGATCTTTTGTACAGATTTTCACCGCTGACGAAAAACTTTGAAGCCATTTTCATTAGGTATTTTCGATCAGAGGGAGTGCTTTGTTCAAGGAACTCTTGCTTTTGGACGTATTTCATGATATCGTAATACCAGGGTTTCCCATCGAGTTCTTCAGTAATAGCCATGCAGTAGGCCTGTCTTGCCAGGACTTCAATTTTTAAAGGCTCTACTTCTAACCTTTTCGTTGCTTGCAACATGGATGATAGCGTTGCTAATGCATCAGCGAACTGATTATGAATTCTAGGTAGGTATTCAAACGAGATGTCTTGGAATTTTCTCGCCAATTTTTCTAAGTAACCATGATAAGGCACAAGTTTGGCGTCTTTTGTCTTCCATTCGCCCAATGTCTGGAGGATTATTAAGGTAGAATCGCCGAACACCTTTAGCTTTGTCACTCCCATTTCAATAGCCGCTTGCAGGCCGAGGATGCATGCTTCATACTCGGCTATATTGTTGGTGCATGGAAATATCAATTTTGCAGCCACGGGATAATGTTGTCCATTTGGGGATATCAAGACTGCCCCAGTGCCAGAGCCTGACAAATTTACAGCTCCGTCGAAGAACATAGTCCATGTGTCTTCTTCTACCGCGGATATTCGATCGTCCGGGGGATTATCCTTGCGTACTCCTTTAGGATAGTCTGCTAACATATCAGCAATCACCCATCCTTTAACTGATTTTTGCGACATCACTTGAATGTCAAATTCCGAGATCAGGATTTGCCATTTGGCCAACTTTCCTACCAATGCTGGGCGACTGAGCAAATACTTGATCGGATCACTTTCAGTTACGAGGAAAGTTTGGTAATGCAAGGTATACTGTCGGAGCCTATGCAACACCCATACTAATGCGGCGCATGTTTTTTCTCATTTGGAATAGTTTTGTTCTGATGTGGTGAACTTTTTGCTCAAATAGTAGATGGCTCGCTCCTTCTGGTCATGGGGCTCCTTTTGTGCCAGCATTGCACCTAAGGATTCACTGTTGATGGTAAGGTAGAGAATTAAAGGGTGCCCCGGGACTGGAGGTACTAGAATCGGGGGTTTCATCAAGTATTGCTTTAGGTCTTCAAATGCCAGTCGGCAATCATCATCCCATTTAATTTGTGCATCCTTCCTGAGAAGTTTAAAGAATGGTTTTGCAGTTTCAGAAAGTTGGGAAATGAATCAGGCAATGTAATTTAATCTTCCTAGGAGGCTCCGGACTTCTTTTACAGTTGAGGGAGGAGGCATCTCAAATATCGCCTTGGTTTTTGATGGATCTACTTCTATTCCTTCACAGCTTACAATGAATCCAAGTAATTTGCCAGAAGTTGCCCTAAACACACATTTCGCTGGATTCAAGCGTAACTTAAACTGGCGAAGTCGCTTGTTGACACCTAAATTTTACTATTTTACTTCAAACTTAATCGCATACAAAACTAGGAATTAGTTGCTAAAAAAAATCCCAAAAAAATTGTCATAAAAAAACAAAAAAATGCTTAAGGGGTCGAGTTGGGCCTGATTTGGCCTAGGCCCGGCCTAGCTTCCTTTCCCCTCCAGCCCACGCCTGGCTGTCTTCCTCCTTCGCACGCGGACCTGCAAAACAGAAGAAAAACAGGGGCAGCAGGAGGGCGGCAGGAGGACAGTGAACAGAGGGGCATCGGAGACCGAGAAAAAAGAAGAGGAACGGAAGACAGAGAGAGGGGGGGTTTGAAGGAGCACAGAGAACTCGAGAGGAGAGAGCTGGCTAGTGGAGGGAGACCGGACGGAGAGGGAGAAAAAAAACCAGAGAACGAGCAACGGGGAGAAATCGAAAAAGCGGGGAAAAAGGGGGAGAACCGGGAGCCAAAAAAAGAGAGCTGGAGAGAGGAGCCCCTCCGTCGTCGGGGGGGCGAACCTACGCTTGCCACCTCCATCTCGGCTAGACCGCCTCCGCCTCCGACCGTTCTACCGCGTTGGAACGCCGACCCCGAGCCTGCTGCTTGTAACCTCCCCCGTCTCACCGCTGCTACATCCTGACGCCAGTAGCCCAAGCTGGTCACCGAGCCCCATCACCACACAACCTGCAACCGTCCATCTGCAACCCCCCCGACGACCGCTGTTGTTGCGTCACTAGCCCCTGCCGCTGCTCATCCGTCGGTCTTTGCTGCGACCTGCAGCTGCCGCGCATCCACGCTGCACCTCCATCGTCCGTGAGTGTCGACGCTACTGCTTCTAGTCTGCCGGTCTGCACCTCCTCCGTCACTCGTGCCACGACAGCACCGCTGTCGTTACCTTCCCACTCGAGCGCCCCAACAACAGCAAATATGAGCCAGTCTTTACTCCACCACTGAGCGAGCCCTGCACCGGCTCGCGCCTCCTCTGCTGCTCGTGCCGCGCCACCACCGGGATTCCCCTCGCCCGCGAGCTCATACCGTCCCCTGACGCCAGCAGATTTGAACCGGTCGCGACACAGTGGCTGTCCTGCAGTTGTCTGAAGCTCCTCCGCCGAACACTGACGCACCGAAACCCCCTCACCCGTGTCGCTCCCTCAAGCCATGCCACCACCGATCACACCTGACGCCGCTGCTCAACCTCCTTGTTGCACCCTCTTGCTCGAGCACCAGACCCGCGAGCATCGCGCCACCACCGCCGCTGCCTCTACCCGAAGCTGCATCGCCGGTCTGCCTCCAGCACGCGCCCGAAGCCGCCTTGCTCCATCTCTGCTCCGCCGCGTCACCGCCTCGTCAAGCTAGTCGTCGCCGTCGTCAACGCCGCTCCAAAACTGGGTCTTGGCCGGGTCGGGCGGAAGTCATGAACCGGGTAGGGTTTTTCTCACATCGGGCCGGTTATACTTAGGGTTTGGTTTAGGGCTGTTTTAGGTAGTGGGCTTAGGGACTTGTGGGTTTGGGCTGTTTAGTGTGGGCTTATAAGTTTGATTTCTTTTAAAAAGAGAGGAGGGGACCTCTTGCGTTGGGCCCGCGATTCGGGCCCACTTGCTCCTAACCGGACTGAACCCGGGTTCGGTCCCGAACCCAGGTCGGGTTGGACCGGACCCGATCCGGTCCGGTCAAAAAATATATATTTTTAATATTTTTTAAAAAATTTCGAAAATCAAAAAATATTAAAATTTTTAAAAATTTTAATTTTTTTTTAAAATCAATTTTCTTTTGATTGTTTTAAAAAATTTAAATTAATTAAAAATTTTGAAAATCCAAAAATGATGGAGTTTGATTAGAACTTGCCATGTATTGCCATTTTAGCGTAATTAAACCTTTATGTACTCGTATATTAATTATGTTGCATGTTTAATTTGTATATCTAATTATGTTTGATTGCATGTGTTTAATTTTATGACAATTAAGATCTTGATAGTTATGAATATTACTTTAATGATTGCGCACCCACATGATTACCTCATATGTTAGTGGATAAGTATAAAATCAATTCAAACTGCATGCCAAAAATCATTTTGTTAAAATGAACAAGATTAGGTACCGAAAGGGCACTAATTGGTTAATTAGTGTAATCAAATCCCCGAACCTAGATTCTCTGATTGCGTAGGAAGTGAGTCATGCTCTCATGTCTTACTTGGTTTCTAGTCGACCCCAATAGGCTAGTGGTGACTTATTTTGTGAAAAATTCATGAAAAATATCCTAACGTCACGCGGGGGTATGGGCTTGGGAGAGCCCGCGCCCAATCATGGGCCTTAGGCCCGTCCTTTGGGCAATACCCCTAAACCTGTTCCCTCCCCCCGAGGGTAGGTCGCGACAGCTTGGCGACTCCACTGGGGACTTGGTTTTAAACCTTAGAGGACTTAGGCCAAAATTAATTTTGTTCAAAAATATTTTTGTTTGGCAGCGAGGATTCCAGGTACGTCCCTAACATGAAAGGTGTTAAATGTTCTTGCAGAATGGGAGGTATAAGGGGAAGTGTTTGCTCACCTTTGTCTTGCAGGGAGGCGTAGGAACGTATGGTTTATTTTTTATGTATGAAGTGCTGATTGCCTATAAATTGTCATGCCTGCATTTTCTGCATTGCACTACACCATAGTACACACTACCTGCCGCCGGACCTGGGCCACATAGGATTACTTAGGATGGTGTTGAGGTGGATACCACTCCGACTACAATCGCGTAGTACGAGTCACCCATCTCTACCCTGAAATTTCTTTCTTCACGTTGAATGTACCCACCTCGGTCTGCGAGCATGCGACACGAGTTGGTTCTTTGACGAAGCTGGAGTCATGGGTAACACGACCTAGCCACGAGCTTGTTGGTTCAGTCCTGTGATCCCATGGCTCCATTTTGGGCCGTATAGAATAGAAATCGAACCACATTCCATGTGCATGTCTATGTGATTGAAATTTAAAAAAAAAAAAAAAAAAACACCGACAAAAGTCGGCACCCATTGTAAGTATCATTTCCCTTTTTATTTGTTCATTTTGTATTGCATTTTCATTTTGAAATTTGTGGAAATCAATCGAATGCCCTCGATAATGCAAGCTTATGATTGAAAAATTGACAATCACTTTTGACAAGTGAGCATTTGAATGTAAGTTCTAAACACTTTGATTTGGCCCTGTTGAACATGTGGTTTTGTTTAAATTTCTAGTTACTGGCTAAAATCATTTCGAATAAAAAAGGGAAAGAAAAAAAAAACTTTCAAGTTGTGATTTTATATTGGGGCACAAAAATTGAAATTGCTTTTTTTTTTTTTTTTTTATCAAATTTCATCATTCTCATGTTTTGGGACTATAATGCAAATCATTTTGTGTACAAATTTCTCGAAATAGAAGTCACTTCATTTTTTTTAAGAGTAAAATCACAAATCAATCTTTCAAAAATCAATGTCCTTTTGCATATGAAACTTTTGGAATAGAGTGGATATTCGGTTGATAACCGTTGATCGATCTTTTAATGATGCCCCTTCTCTTATGACTAATCTCGGTTAGATACTAAATCCCTATAATAAAGACTATGGGACATGTACTGTCACCTTGATTTTGTTGTAAGAAGTGACCTCATTAAAAGATCATTTTCTCATTCACAAGTTATATGACATTGTTGCCTTTTTGCAGGCTATGCGTGATGCTCCATGACATTCTCGTGTTTGACTACATAGAGAAGTGAATTCTAGAGCTAGAACGAGAGTCGATTTTTACTCTTATCTATACAAGAGTTTCTCGCATTTTATCATTGTTTTTATTCTTGTTAAGAATCTTGTTTTCCATTTTGGGTTTTGGTCGCGAATCCAATTGATGCTTTGGTAAATCATGTGACTCATTTTTTTTATGATGGAATTCAATTTCATGAAAATCATCCCAAAAAAAGAAAGAAAGAAAGAAAAAAAAACAAATTCAGAAATGTTTCAAGCAAACCTTTATGTCTACATTCCAAAGCGAATTTCAAGAAAACTTTGCTTAAGGTCCTCTCTTCTTGTAGTTGTTTTCTTAGGCTCATCGAACTTAAGAAGCAAGCATGCGTTGAGTCATCGTTGGTGCCAATTTTCCATAAAGGCGGAGCGAAGTTGAATTCCATTCTAGGAAGTTTTGTTATTTGCAAATGCCTTAGGAACCAAAATAGCCCATCAATTTCGTTCACTCTGCATGAGGAGACAAATGAAGGGAGTTGCCAAGCATCCAAAAGAGTGAAATCGAAGTAAGAGTAAATTGTATCGATTTCAATAATCAATTTCTGATATCGTTTCTGACATGGTTTTCTTTTCCATTATCAAGGAAACATCAAGAGTGTCAAGTTTTGTAACGTTATTAACAAACACAGTGGAGCATTTTAAACAAATAAAGATTCAAATGAAATAGAGGGGCAATATTATCCATTCCTCCATTAGAGATACCTTGGGTTGTTGATCGCCCGACTTTGAAAAGGATGTATCTCGTTCCTAAACTTGATTCTCTTCAGCATAAAAAATGACATGTCCTTTTCTTTGATACAGGATGGGTTCGAACATAACAAAGGATTGTCAAATAAAGAGTGGCAGAGCAACATTTGATTTAAAAAAAAAAATCTCTCATCTCCCCACAAACAAAGTGTGCTGGAACAACATTGTCAAATTCATCAAGAAGGATGTATCGTTCCTTAGTTGAACCTAACTAAGAATAGAGATAACTCATTTCATCTTCCTTTCTTACAGGGTGATAAAAAAAAGGGGTTGCACCTAATCGTAGAACCGGCGCTTTCTACCAAGGAATCAGGAAAACATCAAACACTTAAAGGCAAATGCAAGGGAAGGGTATTGTTGAGTTACCAAATATCTGTGAAGGTGAATCCAAGAGATGTTAGCGCCAAAAGGATGAAAGCGAGTGAAGGGTAATAATGTATAGTTTCCAACATTTCAATCCCTAAGGAGTTTTGCACTAACATATTCTTTTACATTCTTTACAGGATCATCGGGTCGCCATGCTACAGGTAAGTACCCTTATTCTCAGTCTTTTTTTTTTAAGTAAAAAAAAAGGGAGAAAAAAAAGAGAATTTCCATTACAAAAGAGAACTTTTGGGCTTTCCTAGAGACAAAAAAAATGAATAATAATTGAAAAAAAATTACAAACCTTTTGAGCACCCTTTCTATCTCAAAATTGTTTTCTTGTCTTGTGGATTATTCATTTTGAATCAAAATTCCCTATGGAGATTGATATACTCGAATGATCTCGGCAGAGTGAAATGGAAATGTTAACCATGCCAAACAAGGAGTGCTTAGGATGAAGAAAGGCAAGTTCATTTCCAAACACGTCCTTTAAACACTTTTGAGAGTGGAGCATTATTCAAACACTTTTGAGAGTTGAGTGAAAAGAGACCTTCTCTTAGGACAAATGATTCATTCGTATTGAGCGCAAAGATCGAAATGATAAAGGCGTTGCCTTCATCAATCCCAAGCATTGCACTGATCTCTTGTTACCCCTTTGGGCTGGAAAAAAAAGATGATCCTTCAAAGTACCCCTATTGAGAACGACCCTACATTGGGGCAACATAGGAGGTTACAGTCGTGTTGTAAAACGAAAGGTTGAGAAAGATTTTATTACCTTCACTTACATCAATCTTCTTGTGGTAGCTTCAGAGGAATTCTCATCGGAGCTTGACTCATCCCAAGGTGAAGAAGAGCATTTCCTTCTCTACCCAAACACTGATACCTAATGCTATAACCAATTTGGGCCTGATTATTCATTTCTGAATCCCGAGCGGTGATCATCTCCCTTCACTGGGGCAAGGCATAAGTATTGACCAAATATAATTGACAATCATGGGAAAATGTGAAAAGCATCTCGAAAGTCATAAGCTACCAAAGTCCAAAGAGCAAAAAGCTCGACAAACTAGGGGGCATGAAAAAGCAGTGTGCCTAGTAAAAGCAAGGCCAATGCCCGTCAAGAAAAAGAGCCAAAAGGCCGCATCTTATGTGAAAGAAAAATTATCAAAATCCAAGTGCCTGCAAAAAAAAAAAATCATCGCAAAGGACAAAGGAAATTAGAGAAAAGAGCAAAGCTCTCATGCAGAAATGATCAGTGAATGAACTCTCGAGATGCGCTGTGTTTCAAGAGCCAAATGCTTTCGAAAGGTCAAGTGACTCGGTCACGATGCCATGATGATCACTGACTCTTAAAGACCCTCTTGAAAATTTTAAGCCTTTCAAGCCTTTCCTGAGCCAACATTATAACCCTTTTTTGAAGCCTCTTCTGATTGGGATGATTTGAGTGAAACTGAGAATACCACAAAGAAGCTACTGCTTGAAGGAGTGGAAATAGTTCTATCTTGTCTTATCTTCCAAGTTCTCGACTCGTAAATCCAATGAAGATAGCGGCAAATGTTCCTTTATTGGCCTCAAAAGTAATCATTCCTTTGTGTAAGCCCTAGCCAAGCCTACATTGCGGTCCTTTCAAAAGATCTTTTTAATCGATCAGATTGTGCTCATTGCGAATGTTTCTAAAAGCCTTCGACATAGGCTATGTGAGATACTTTCAGCAATCAGTTACTTCTCACGTGAATGGATGGGATCAAGTAGCCATTTTATTGAGAGTATGTGAGAAGCCCTTTCTGACTAAGAAGCTCCAGTTTGGCATGCTTAATGAGTCTTTTTCACGAATAGAAATCATTCTAGTAAGAACTTGACTCATAGAGAATTTGATGATTAACGATGCATTCTCGAACAAGATGACAAGTTTGCGCCACATGATGCTGATTGAAATAAAATGTTTTTCCAAAGCAGTCAGACTTAGCTTGATTAACTTGTTCAATTAATGCTGCAATATTTCTAATATGACGTCCCTAATGACATTTGCTCAAGTTGAGTTTCATAGGATTCCTTCGTGAAGCCATGCAACTTTCAAGGGATTAGCAGGTGCATCCCTAAAAATCAAAGGTTCATGGTCAACCTTAAATCATGCCATCTCCAAAGGTTCATGGTTAACCTTAAACCATGCCATTTCCAAAGGTTCATGGTCAGCCTTAAACCATGTCATTTACGAGGTTGGTGGCTTTCCTAAGCCACACGGTTTGTGGGTCTATCCTTAAACCACACGGTTGGTGGGTTTATTCTTAAACCACGGGATTGGTGGCTTTCTTGAACCACACGGTTTGTGGGTCTATCCTTAAACCACACGGTTGGTGGGTTTATCCTTAAACCACGAGGTTGGTGGCTTTCCTAACGGTTCGTGCGTCTATCCTTAAACCACGGGATTGGTGGCTTTTTCTAAACCACATGGTCGAAACCCATTTGTACATGGTGAGACCTTCCTTTCAGTCGAAACCCATTTGCACACGGTGAGACTATCATCCGGTCGAAACCCGTTTTTACACATTGAGACTATCATCCGGTTGAAACCCGTTTGTACACGGTGAGACCTTCCTCCCGGTCGAAATCCATTTTTACACGGTGAGACTATCATCCGGTCGAAACCCGTTTTTACACGGTGAGACCATCACATCAAGTCAAAACTAGTTTCTACACGGCGAGACCTTCCTCTAGTCGAAACCCGTTTGTACACGGCGAGACTATCATCTGGTTGAAACCTGTTTGTACACGGTGAGACCTTCCTCCAGTTGAAACCCATTTGTATACGGTGAGACCTTCCTCTCGGCTAAAACCCGTTTGTACGCGGTGAGATCTTCCTTTCGGCCAAAACCTGTTTGTAAACAGTGAGACCTTCATTTTGGTCGAAACCCGTTTGTACATGATAAGACTATCATATCCAGTCAAAAACTATCATATCAAGTCAAAACCCGTTTTTATACGGTGAGACCATCACATCAAGTCAAAACCAGTTTTTACATGGCAAGACCATCACATCTAGTCAAAACCCATTGTTACATGGTGAGACCTCATTCCTCTCATTCTTCTTATGACATGGAGAGCTTTTGTAGCCCGGAGAGCTTTGTAGCTCGGAGTCTTTCTTCTTATGACACGGTGAGCTTTGTAGCTCGGAGAGCTTTTGTAGCCCGGAGAGCTTTGTAGCCCGAAGTCCTTCTTCCTATGACACAGTGAGCTTTGTAGCCCGGAGAGCTTTTGTAGCCCGGAGAGCTTTTGTAGCCCGGAGTCCTTCTTCTTATGACACGGTGAGCTTTGTAGCCCGGAAAGCTTTGTAGCCCGGAGTCCTTCTTCTTATGACACGGTGAGCTTTGTAGCCCGGAGAGCTTTTGTAGCCTGGAGAGCTTTGTAGCCCGAAGTCTTTCTTCCTATGACACAGTGAGCTTTGTAGCCCGGAGAGCTTTTGTAGCCCGGAGAGCTTTGTAGCCCGGAGTCTTTCTTCCTATGACACGGTGAGCTTTGTAGCCGGAGAGCTTTTGTAGCCCGGAGAGCTTTGTAGCCCGGAGTCCTTCTTCCTATGACACAGTGAGCTTTGTAGCCCGGAGAGCTTTTGTAGCCTGGAGAGCTTTATAGCCCGGAGTCCTTCTTATGACACTGTGAGCTTTATAGCCTGGAGAGCTTTTGTAGCCCAGAAATCTTTGTAGTCTAGAGTCCTTCTTCTTATGACACGGTGAGCTTTGTAGCCCGGAGAGCTTTTGTAGCCTGGAGTCTTTCTTCCTATGACATGGTGAGCTTTGTAGCCTGGAGAGCTTTTGTAGCCTAGAGTCTTTCTTCCTCTTATTGACAAGACGCTCTTCCATAGTTATGAGTTCTTTCCATCGACCTAATATGTGCCTATGCACCTGGGTCTGTCGTCAAAATAATTTAGGTGTCTTTTGTCTTTGAAAAGAAACTCTTCGAGCTCCCATTCAAAGATGGGCAGCTGTTAACGCCTAAATTTTACTATTTTACTTAAAACTTAATTGCATATAAAACTAGGAATTAGTTGCTAAAAAAAATCCAAAAAAAATTGTCATAAAAAACAAAAAAATGCTTAAGGGGTCGAGTTGGGCCTGATTTGGCCTAGGCCCAGCCTAGCTTCCTTTCCCCTCCAGCCCACGCCTGGCTATCTTCCTCCTTCGCACGCGGACCTGCAAAACAGAAGAGAAACAGGGGCAGCAGGAGGGTGGCAGGAGGACAGTGAACCGAGGGGCATCGGAGACCGAGAAAAAAGAAGAGGAATGGAAGACAGAGAGAGGGGGGTTTGAAGGAGCACAGAGAACTCGAGAGGAGAGAGCTGGCTAGTGGAGGGGAGACCAGACAGAGAGAGGGAGAAAAAAAAAACTAGAGAACAGAGCAACGGGGAGAAATCTGAAAAAAGCAGGGGAAAAAGGGGGGAGAACCGGGGAGCCAAAAAAGAGAGCTGGAGAGAGATCCCCTTCGTCGTCGGGGGCCGAACCCCTACGCTCGCCGCCTCCACCCCGGCCAGATCGCCTCTGCCTCCGCCCGTTCTACCGCGTCGAAACGCCGACCTCGAGCCTGCTGTTTGTGACCTCCCCCGTCTCACCGCTGCTGCATCCCGACCCCAATAGCCCGAGCTGGTCACCGAGCCCTATCGCCACGCGACCTGCAACTGTCCATCTGCAACCCCCCGACGACTGCCGCTGTTGCATCACTAGCCCTTGCCGCTGCTCATCCGTCGGTCTTTGCTGTGACCTGCAGCTGCCGCGCATCCACGCTGCACCTCCATTGTCCGTGAGTGTCGACGCTACTGCTTCTACTCTGCCGGTCTGCACCTCCTCCATCACTCGTGCCGCGACAGCACCGCTGTCATCACCTTCCCACTCGAGCGCCCCAACAACAGCAAATATGAGCCAGTCTTCGCTCCACCACTGAGTGAGCCCTACACCGGCTCGCGCCTCCTTTGCTGCTCGTGCCGCGCCACCACCGGTATTCCCCTCGCCTGCGAGCTCATACCGTCCCTTGACGCCAGTAGATCTGAATCGGTCGCGACACAGCGGCTGTCCTGCAGTTGTCCGAAGCTCCTCCGCCGAACAATGATGCACCGGAACCCCCCTCGCCCGTGTCGCTCCCTCAAGCCGTGCCACCACCGATCACACCTAACACCGCTGCTCAACCTCCTCGTTGCACCCTCTTGCTCGAGCACCAGACCCGCGAGCATCGCGCCACCACCGCCGCTGCCTTTACCCGGCTGCGTCGGCCAGCCTCCGACGCGCCCGAAGCTGCCTTGCTCCATCTCTGCTCCGCCGCGTCGCCGCCCCGTCAAGCCAGTCGCCGCCATCGTCAACGCCGCTCCAAAACCAGGTCTTGGTCGGGTATGGCGGAAGTCATGAACTGGGTAGGGTTTTTCTCACATCGGGCCGGTTATACTTAGGGTTTGGTTTAGGCTGTTTTAGGTAGTGGGCTTAGGGACTTGTGGGTTTGGGTTGTTTAGTGTGGGCTTATAAGTTTGATTTCTTTTAAAAAGAGAGGAGGGGACCTCTTGGGTTGGGCCAGCGATTTGGGCCGACCTGCTCCTAATCGGACTGAACCCGGGTCTGGTCTCCGACCGGACCCGATCCCGAACCCAGGTCGGGTTGGACCGGACCAGTTCGGTCCGGTCCAAAAAATATATATATTTTATTATTTTTTTAAAATTTCGAAAATCCAAAAAAATTTAAAATTTTTAAAATTTTTTATTTTTTTTTAAAATCAATTTTCTTTTAATTTTTTTAAAATTTAAATTAATTAAAAATTTTGAAAATCCAAAAATGATGGAGTTTGATTAGAACTTGCCATGTATTGCCATATTTATCGTAATTAAACCTTTATGTACTCGTATATTAATTATGTTGCATGTTTAATTTGTATATCTAATTATGTTTGATTGCATGTGTTTAATTTTATGGCAATTAAGATCTTGATAGTTATGAATATTACTTTAATGATTGCGCACCTGCATGATTACCTCATATGTTAGTGGATAAGTATAAAATCAATTCAAACTGCATGCCAAAAATTATTTTGTTAAAATGAACAAGATTAAGTACCGAAAGGGCACTAATTGGTTAATTAGTGTAATCAAGTCCCCGAACCTAGATTCTCTGGTTGCGTAGGAAGTGAGGCATGCTCCCATGTCTTACTTGGTTTCTAGCCGACCCCAATAGGCTAGTGGTGACTCATTTTGTGCAAAATTCATGAAAAATATCCTAACGTCACGTGGGGTATGGGCTTGGGAGAGCTCGCGCCCAATCATGGGCCTTAGGCCCGTCCTTTGGGCAATACCCCTAAACCTGTTCCCTCCCCCCGAGGGTAGGTCGCGACATCGCTCAAATAGTTTCTCCAGGGTCTTCGCATGGTTCTCTCCATGTCTGGTTTTAGCGATCATGTCATCGACGTATATTTCAATTTCTTTGTGTATCATGTCATGGAAAAGGGTGACCATGGCTCACTGGTAAGTTGCTCCAGCATTTTTCAGGCCAAAAGGCATGACCTTATAATGGAAAGTTCCCCATGGAGTAATGAACGCCGTTTTTTCCTTGTCTTCCTCCTTCATCTTTATTTGGTTGTATCCCGAGAATCCATCCATAAAAGAGAACAGTTTGAATCCTGCAGTACTGTCCACCAGAACATCTATGTGGGGTAATGGGAAGTCATCTTTCGGGCTTGCTTTGTTCAAGTCACGATAGTCGACACAAATACGTATTCGACCATCCTTCTTCTTCACTGGCACAATGTTTGCTACCCAGTTGGGGTATCGCAAGACTTCGAGGAAACCCACTTCGAGGAGTTTCATTACCTCTTCTTCAATCTTTTTTTACAGTTCTGGCTTGGTTCTTCTTAGCCGTTGCTTCTTGGGGGCTATGTCAGGGTTGGTTGGCAAACTATGCTCCACGATCATTAGATCAAGGCCTGGCATATCCGTGTATGACCATGTGAATATGTCTTGATACCTCTTTAGGAGGGCAATTAAGCTTGCAACTTCTTCTTTAGGAAGGTTCGCGCCAATCTTTATCTCCCTTGGACCTTCTGTGCTGCCCAAATTGACGATGACGGTGTCTTCAGTGGTGGAAGGCCTTGTTTCTTCATGATGCTCCCAGTCTCGTTGAACTTCACCGGGATTATCAAAGTCATCATCTGAGCTATCAGAATTGCTATCATGGCTATCCACGATGTTGGTTTGGACCATTCCCATACCCTTGCCTGCCGCTAGATCATTCTCGAGCGGGTCTGCACCCATCTCCCCTGACGGCCCTTCATTGATAGTGCCCACGAAGAAATCTTCATACCAATCGCCAGTTACGGCTCCCTGTGCTCACTGCTTCGCGGATTTCAGATCATCCATGCCTTCCCATCCATCAGGGACGATGTGGTGATGATGATCATAGAAACTTTGGGGGGTTGAATAATTGACATAGTAATCAAATTTACCACTTGGTTGGCCCAAAGTGTCCATGATTACCTCTCCTCTACGTGCTTCCTTAGCATGCTCAGGGAACATGGTACGAGTGCTGGGTACCACGAGGAGGTGAACCTTGCCAAAACACAGCTACGGAGAGCGGAACGTGAATATCCCGGCATCTAAAAGATCTTGAACCTTGTCTTCCAGGATAGTGCAGTCATTTAGCGAGTGTCCTAATTCCCCCGAATGATAATCACATTGCTTGGATGGATCATAATTAAGGAAGTATTCGGGAGTAGGATGACTCAGTTCCTTGGTGATTAGTCCTTGCTCTAGGAGGATGGGAAAAATGATGGCCATCGATTTAGGAAGAGGTGAATACGGCCGCGTGCTTTTTGAGGATTGAGATAGCCAAACCCCTTGCCAGATTGCATCAGTAGGGTCTTCTTCATTTACTGCTAAATCCTCATTATGACGAGAGCGGAATGCGCGGGTAGCTTGAGTGTAGTTTTCCGTCAAGTGGTGTATTGTCTCGCGTAGTTCATCAACTTGGCGTTGAAGCTGGATGAATGAGAAGTTATCACCTGTTTCTTCTGACTACTCTTCCTCAATAGCACATATAGAAATGTCTCCAAACATGGTGGTCACGTCATCCGGCCTTTCTTTCTTTGAGGGCCAAGTTGTGCCCTCCTGGATTACGGGCAAGTTTGAGCTTCCGGGGTTGAACCATTTTGGAGTACTGATCACTTCCTCCTCTTCATGCATCATCCGGGCTGGGCCTGGGAAAGTTTCCTCGAGTCGGGGGTATAAAAGGCCGACTTTTTTCTTTGCTTTTCTATCCGGGGGGTATCCTAAACCGACAGTGTAGGGCCTCCTTAGGGTTCCAATAGGTTGACGGATGCCCTGTCCTTCCTTACCAAGCTCTTGCTCTGGAATGAAACCGTGTCCAACCATGATTTTTCCTACCATGATCGCAGCACTTGATACTTCGGGGACGAGGGGCAAGGCCCCTCAAGTTTTGTGTATAGTAGACACGAGCTCGAACGATTGATAGCTGGCTTCATTCTTGTCACCAGGCTCAACATAAGGAATGGCTGTCTCGTGGTAGATACGGTGGTCTTCCTCTCCTCGGACTGTGATTAGCTTTCCTCCAACCACGAACTTCACACTTTGGTGGAGGCTTGAAGGTACTGCCCCTGCAACGTGGATCCACGGGCATCCTAAGAGGAAATTGAACGCAGTGGAGATATCCATCACTTGGAACAGAATTTTGAATGTGGTTGGGCCAATTTGAATGTTAAGCTCGATTTCTCCCACTGTTTCCTTTTTCGTTCCATCGAATGCTTGAACAGAAGTTTTGGGTATCTGGATCCGTGATCTGTCTATTTGAAGGCGACAGAGTGTTGCTAGTGGACATATGTTAAGAGTAGATCCATTGTCAATCAGCACTCGAGCAACGTGAGATGCGTTGCATTTGACTGATATGTAGAGGCCTTTGGTGTGTCCTCTACCCTCCTCAGGGATTTCTTCATCAGAAGAATGCCATTTGATCCTTTAGTAGGATGGTGCTGACAAATTCCTCGAGTTTGTCATGTTCAATCGTTTCAGGGACATGTACCTCACTTAATACTTTCATAAGGGATTTTTGGTGTTTGACAGATGTCTGAAGCAATTCCAGCAGAGAGATTTGTGTTGGTGATTTTCGTAATTGCTCCACCACATTATATTCGCTGGCCTTAACTATGGCCAAAAACTCCTTGGCTTCTTCGTCAGTGATAGGCTTAGCAGACTGCGTATTTGCGTGAGCGTAGGTTCGCCCGGATCTCGTGACTAAACCCACACCAAGGTCATAAGCCCATGGTACCGCATCGTCACATTCATATTTGTAAGGCTGGGGGATTTCAATGATTATAGCTGCTTCCGCTATCGGTGCTTTAATTATATCCTCCGGTGGGGTGGAATCTTTCTTCTTCCTTTCTGCATTTAGCGCGGCACATTCCTCATCCCAGTTGATGAGGACTTGCGATATAGTGGAAACTATGCTGGTGTGACCAACATGCACGATTACTTCGGCTTCCATCATTCTTGATACCCTTGCTTCCATTGTCGCCAAAGGTGGTATTTCACCATCTGAATAATACCCGGTTTCCACTAACCCTCAATAGATGTGAACAATATGCGTACTAACATTTCTAATTTGACTGGCTTCGGAACTGAATATCACATTTACTTTGTCAGCATGATCAGGGAGCGGATTGCATTGGACATTTGGTTTCTTCGTCTGGAATGAGAAAGCTTTAGTATCCAGTAGATTCTGGATTCGATGTTTAAGGATGAAGCAATCATCAGTTGAATGGCCTACTTCTCCCATGTGATAATCGCATTTTTTGGACGGGTCGTGGCTGGAGAAGCTTTCAGCATTGGGTCGTCTCGGCTCAGTCGAGAGGAGATTCTTGTTCTGGAGGATTGCCAAAACTTGGGAAGGAAATCCAGGAAGTGGAGTGAATTGTCTTCGGTTGCTATAGCGTTGAGGCTGACGGACATTGGTCTGATGTTGGCCTGCGCTTGACTGAACGGTTGGGAGGTGACTGGTATTTGCAGTGTAGGTGGCATTGACATCGATCAGGGGCTCTTTATCCTTTTTCATGTTGAACCGTCTACCGACAGGTGTGGGCTCGGTGAACCAGCCATCCCTTAATCCTATCTCTATCTACTCTCCCACTGGAATGAGTTGATTGAATGATTCGGCGATTGTAGTCACCATCTGGTTGCGGTATTCATAAGAGAGGGTTTTGATGAACATTTTTCTCAATTCAAAGTCAGTTGGTTTGGGGCTGATCTGGGCAGCGAGATTCCTCCACCTAATAGCATACTCTTTGAAAGATTCTTGTTTTTTCTTTTCCGTGCAATCGAGATCCTCGCGAGAAGGGGTAATATCCATTATGAACTTGTATTGCTTGAGGAACGCTTCGCTTGCTTCACTCCATGTTTCGATGAGGTTTATGTTTTTCTTGATGTACCACCTCAAGGCAGGGCCTACCAGACTTGATTGGAGCAACCGGGTCATTAGAGGCACATTACCAACGTACTGGGTCATTCGAACCAAGTACATTTGCAAGTGAGCCCTTGGGCAGGTCGTGCCATCGTACTTTTTAAATTCAGGCATCTTAAACTTTTTAGGCATTTTGACTTTGGAGTAGATGGAGAGGTCTGTTGGAGTAGGATCCTGTAGGCCCTGCAGTTGCTTTAGCCTTTCTTCAAGCTTCTCCAGATGCTTATCATGCTCAGTTTTAGCCAAAATGCTGGGTTTTGCTTTCTCAACTATGATTTGGTGCGCGTCATCCTCCAATTCGGGCATGCTATCATCGGCTTCTCTTCCTTGTTCTCCTCGGGTGGACAATTGCGGTAATACTACTTCGATTGAGGCCGGGGTAGGAGCCAGTTTTCCCTGAATGGAATCTATTTGTTTTGAGAGTTGTTGGAGCACATTGACGACTTGCTTCATTTCTCTTTCCATAATCTCGACACGGCTTGGTACATTTTTTTCAGCCATCCTAGCTTTTGGATGCGGTGAATATGGCTGCGTTGTGATTACCTGTCAGCACAGGAAATGGAGAAAATGTAAACAAAGGAAACATATGGAACACTGGCTCATAGCGAGGGTTGAGTCATTCTTATTTATTAACAAGAGATTTGTACAATGCCAAAAGGATTTTTGACACAAGTCAGAACAACCCTAGACATTCACGTTAAAATATTCACATCAAAAAAGCCACGACACCCATTTTTATATGCGATGGGAAGTCTCAATCCTGCGATGCCGCTTGCTCTTTTGAGATAGCTTCGATATGCGTCTCTTGCTGGTCTTCAAACTTTCTTTAAGAGACTTGATCCTTTCTTGCTTGGTAAGTTGGCTACTTACATCAGGGATTACCGGCCGCAACTCCTTAGGAATCCCATGGTTGAGGATGTAAAAGGTGGATGCATGATGGGCTTTTTCCTGTCCCTTCAATCTTCTGGGTACAATAATCTTCTATGGGTGGCATCTATCCCATGCATTTTTAATGATGTTGATTTCCTCTGAGTAGTCATAACTGGTGGGGTTGAAAGAAACCCGAAACAGTCCTGTCTTGAGTGGTGGCGAGACTTCTTGAAGGATTCTATACTGGCGAGCCACCCTATATGGATAGTATGAGGTAGCTCCGGAGAGACCCAGCAGTGGGATGGGATCATAATAATCAAGCGCAAAATGTGCCTCGCCCGCAAGGAACCACTTAGTTCGCCATATGAATGTCACTGGGAGTAGGTTTTTTAATAAGTCAATCCATCGAGAATATTCTTCATCGGGAGAATATTTCTCCAAGCTTTGGAACTTTTGTAGTGGGTGCTTGGACTCATTAATTTCAAATATTTGCATGAGGTGCCCAAATCCTTTGATATGGGAAAAGAACCACATTTGTAAAATTTCTGGGGTAGCTCTCATGATCTTTTCTTTTTGATCTTTGAAACGGTTAAGTGATAAAAATGTTTCGGCCAAAACCATGTTTACATATCCCGCTCCGAAAATGATTTGATTTATTACCTCCGCGATTGAAGGATTTATGGCATTCTTTCTATAGGGGAAGACAATAAATCCAAAGAACGCCAAAAGGAAGATCTTGCTTTTTTGGGACATTGACTGTTTTTCAAAGCATTCGGTTAAGGATGATAGTGGGAAAGCATTGTTGTTGTTTCTAACAATTTCTTTTACTGAATGATCTTTTAAAAAACGTGATAGACTGACTATGGGGTCGATGCCGATTAGTGGCTTAGCAAGTTCCGCTCCCGGGGGCATTCCTATGGCGAGACCGTATTCCTCCAAAGTGGGGGTCGGTTCAAATTTGCCAAACACGAAGGTGGATGTTTCCGGACACCAAAAATGTGGCAGGGCTTGCATGACCCCAGATTGAATATTGATTTGGAGCAATGGGAGGAGATGACCAATCCTCATGTTGACACGTTCTTGGCCAAGCTGATCTAATTGATTCCACCACCTGAGGAGTTCTTTCTTTGGAGCAGGAATGAACTTGATATCGATTCTTCCCATCGCATTTAAAAAGGGGGCTAAACAACTTGACCCTATGCTGCCATGAGCCAGAAGAGACTAAGTAAAAGTAAATAAATTACTTTGCTTTTAAATAAAATGGCAAGCATAGAGACATACAGATGGAATGTGCGGCTCGATTTCTAATTCAGAAGGCTTGGTGAGGTTAAAAGGATATCCGCCCGTCGCAGTCTCGCGTTAGCAGCATACCCTCTTAACCTCGGCTAAGAAATTCGGGGAAAAGAAAGGCAACCTCTACATTGCAGTCTTGCGTTCGAGGTCGTATCTTTCTTAACACCATCCTAGAAATCCTATGGCGGCCCAGGTCCGGCGGCCAGGTTGTGTGTGCCATGTGTAGTGTTTAAAATAGTAAAGCAAGCACAATAGTTTATAATCACAAGACATTTTATTTTAACAAAATAAAAAAACTTTAAGCTATTACCCTGCAAAAAAAAAAAAAAATCAAAGTCAGCAAAGCATTTAAACAAAGATAAAATGGCCTAAGTCCTAAAAAATCGTCCCCAGCGGAGTCGCCAAGCTGTCGCGACCTCTTTTTTTTCGACGCCTGCAATTGGGTACGAGCGCCTAAGGAGGCTAATGGCTCGGCTGGAATTAGTTATGCCCGGACTCTCCCAAGTCCACCAATTCATGACTTAATGGTTCAAGTTTTTAATCTGTAAATCAATTTTTAAGATGGAGTTGCCACTAATCAATTTGGGGTGGGTTGATTAGAAACCCAAGCGAAGTATTGGGAGAAATACTCACTCCTACACAACCAGAGAAATTACGATCGGGGACTTGATTACACTAGTTAATCACTAATGCCTTTTCGGTACCTAATCTTGTTTAAACCCTGAGGTTTTTGGATATTCGAGAGATTTTCCATGCATTTTCGGGAGGAAAAAAAACATTTTCTGAGTATTTTTCTAATTTTTTGGACACAAAAGGGATTTTTTAGGTTTTTTGGTATTTTTGGAAAAATACAAGTCTTTTTGGCTTTTTCTGAATTTTTGGCCCTTTTTTTTTATTTTTGGCATTTTTTGGAAAATAATTTTTTGTAACATTTTAAAACATTTTTCGGTTTTCTGGAAATTAAAATATTTTTGAAAATAAATTATTTTTTTTTTTTTTTTTTTATTAAAATATTACATAAAATAATAAGCCTACCCGAGTCGGATCCGTGGGTTGGGTCCGACCGGGCTAGCCCCAAAACGCAGATGGGCCTACGTAGCGGGCCCGACCTTTTTTAAAAAAAAAAAAAATGACGCCGTGGCCGGGCGTTTAGGGGCGCCCGGCCCAACAACCCGCTCTACGACCCGGCTCGTCGACCCGCTTCCCGCCGCTCGAAACTTCGCGAAACCCTACCCGGCTCCGAGGCCCGAATCCGATTCGACGACCCGGAAAATTGAAAACCCTAGGGTTTGCGAATCCGCGGCGCCGAAGGGGAGGGGGGAACCGAGGTGTTCGGCGGCAACGGCGACTACGACGGTGACGACGAAGGCAGCAACAACGACGGAGACGACGGCTACGATGAATGATGATGCTTTTTTACCTTCTCTCGAACCGGGACGGCGACGGCAGGAGGGCGGTTCGCAACGGTGGAGAAACGGCGAGCGACGACGGTGACGGCGAGACCTGAGCTTGGTCAAATCTGGCCGGAACACTCTCTCTCTCCCTCGGGTTCGCTCGTCAAGCTCCCCGAAGTCTCTCGGGGACCCCTCCGAGCTCACCACACCATAGTGGGCCTGCACTCGAGCTCCCCAAAGTCTCTCAGGGGACCTCGAGCTCCGGTGGCCTTTCTCTCTCTCTGTCTCTATGTGTCTCTGTGCTCGCTTCTCTGGCCAACCTTGGATCTCGGCGTGCTCGTCCTCGGCCCCCCTTCTGAAGTCTTTCAGTGGGAGGTTTCGAGGATCTGCAACTTTCGATCCTTCTCGGCCCCCTTTCGTCGACGATGGCCCCTTCTCTATTTATAGGTGCGGGAGCGGCCGGTCGGCGAGGCTTCGACCCGCTGGTTGGACCGCCGTCCCATCCGCCATCATCGCTTCCTCTGGTCACGTCCTGTCGACGCCATCTGCTCCTCTGCTCCGCATGTGACTGCCGTCCGCTCATGCTTCTCCGGCGTCGCGCCTGGCCGCGCGTGCTCTTTAGTGGCACGAGGAAGAAGACGACGTGGAAGGGCCGGGCTTGAGGTGATGATGGGCCAAAGGCCCATGCGGGGGCTGCTTCTTTGCTTCTTTTCTATTTTCGCTTTTTTTCGCTTTTCTTGTTTGGTTTATTATCTGAAAATTAATTAAAACAAAATAATAATAAAGCCTAATTTTAGGCGTCAACAGCTGGGATCAACTGCCGAGTCATTCAATCAGCTAATCCCTGGGAATTGAAGTAGCATTGCGTGATGGATGGGCGTCTGATCAAACCAGCTCATATGGTAGCGGAGGTTAACGTAGCTTATGTGCAACCACCTCGCCCTACCTCGAACACCCATCAGGGAGGAGCACGACCATTCTTTGGACAGCAGAAGAACTCTTCCAAGCGTCAATTTATGCCTCTTCCTCAACCATTGTCCAAGATATTGCTAACCCTTCAGAAGAAAGGATTACTCGTTAAAGAGCCTAAGCGACCTAATCCCGATTCCCCAACTATGATCCGTCCAAGACATGTGCTTATCATATGGGGGAGGTAGGGCATTCTGTTGACGATTGCTATACGCTGCAACATAAAATCCAAAATCTTTTGGATGCCAAGGTTGTCTCATTCCGCGATGCACAACCGAACATCCAGAATAACCTACTCCCTGACCACCCATAAGCTGTGAATGCCATTTTTGGTTTTGATGCTGAGCCCACCATGTTTCAAATGATGCATGAGGAAGCAGAAGTGATGGACACCCTGGGGCAACCAAGTGGCAAATTCGATTACTATGTAAAGTATTTGGCTCCTCCCAGCTCCTATTTCAACCCACGGGATATCATCCCAGATGTATGGGGTGGCATAGATGATCCCGCACCTCCAAAGATTGAGAGCTTTGATGACGCATTCGAAGGAATGACTGAATTGTTTGCCATTAACAAAGCTCAAGAGTAGGAAAATTTTAATTATTTGCACACTCCTCTACGCAGGAGTCTTTATTGCTTTCCATAGTTGCATATTTGCATTTTCAATTCTAGGATTTCCCTCATTTCAATAATGTAATTTGTTTTTCATCCAATAAAATACATGGAGATTTTCGTGTTTTAAGGGCATGTTGAGATTTTCGTGTTTTAAGGGCATGTTGAAGTATACCAAACTAGCCCTGTGATGAAATCCTACCAAAAAGAAAACGGCAAGGAACTAATTCTGAAGGCTGGGCTTCTTCATGTTCCCTTGGAAAATTTTTCAAAATAAAATAATTTTCCAGCATGCATCTAATTTACCCTGTTTGTTTCTTTTAATTATTTGCTTTATGTTTCAGGTGCAGCTCTGCGCACATTTAAGGAATCTCTATGAGCTCCCTTGCAAAGAGGGGCAAGACACAGACGCTTAACATCTTTGACTTTATCTTTTGATGTGCAAGAATATAACATGGCATTTTTATCACTTCAGAATGTTTTCACATGATGTGCAATTCGTCAATTCTACTTGAAATTTATCAAAATGGATAATTCAGTGAAAGATGTCGAGTTACTTGAACATGCTAAGTGAGGTGTGAAAGGCAAGCCTAATCCCATACACAGTCCCCTGTTTATACACTGTGAGGTGAGTATAGAAACATTTTGTGTTTCAAGATGAAGAATTTTCTTGCATGAAGTACGACAACTAAAATGATGAGGGGCGGTTCATTTCTTTACAATGAACCCTTGTTTAACCCTTCTTTGAGCCCAAACATTTGAAGAACTTCTTTCATACTACCCCTGTCAAGAACCACCTCATATTGGGGCAAATGGAGGTAAGTTGACATTGAAGGAGAGTGAAATGGATAGAAATTTTCTTGCTCTCACTTGCATCAATCTTCAAGTTATGCTTTTACATTGAATTCATGTGGTAATTTAAGTGCCTTAGGATGAAGAAGAACGTTTCTTTCACTATCCTACACACTTATATCCTTTGCATAGCCCACTTGAGCATGCAATTTCATTTCTTTAAACCCAGTTGGTGATCATCCCCCACACTGGGGCAAGGCAAGAGACGGATGAAGACCCTTGAAGGTTCAAGTGTCATTTAAAGTATACTTGACACACGCATTGTGCGCAAGAACTGAAATCAAAATAGAACTAAGGGGCATGAAAAAGCAGTGTGCCTGGTAAAAGCAAGGCCAATGCCCATGAAAAGAAGAGAGAAATGACTGATGAATTGGGGGGCATGAAAAAAAATCGGTGTGCCTGATCAATGCCCATCATCAAAGAAAATGATTTTAAAAGAAAAAAATGTTGAAAAAAGATCTCCAGTTGAATAGTCATTGGCATCAGTGATAAACTCTTGAGCCGATAAATAAATTTGTTAAGAAGACAATCAGTGGCGAAGAGAACTAGTGGTAATGTCAAGATGATCACCAACTCTTACCCATTACACACATCTTTGAGCCTAACAATCCTTTCGTTTCTCAACCCATGAACCTGGCCTATGTTACGTCCCTTACAAAGTCTCTTCAGATTAGGGCATTTGAATTAACATAGGAATTCGCATGTTTTGAGCATTGCTCGAAGAAGTGTGAGCAAGATTATTTCTTTCTCATTTTGCAGGGTTCTTGACTTGTAAACCCGGAGATGATTACAAAATTGTTCTTTCAATTGCTTTGACTCAAAGAATCCCTTTGTTAAGCCATTGACCAAGCCCACATTACAGTACCTGTTAAAGACCTCTCAGATTGGTAAGGTCGTACTGATTGCTAGAAAATTCGAACTCTTGTCGACAATATGATGATAAGATTGAGTGATATATTCCCGCATCAATGGTCGGGACAAATAACCCCTCCAAAATGAGAGCGAGTGAAAAAGCCTTTTCACACCAAAAGCGTCTCATTTAGCATGTTCAAGAGATTCACACTATAACTGAAAATTGTCACTGTGATAATTTTTCCAGTAGAAGCTTGATAAAGCCATCATTGAATTTTTCCTCAAAGACCAAAAAATTGTCTTTGAAACCCTGAGTTTGTTTAGTCATCTTGGTGCTTGATGAGCATTCCAAGTACCCATTTATAAAAATTTTTTAAATGTCTAGTTTGAGTTCCAGATGTTTGAACTTGTAAATGTTTGATGTGACTTCCAAGTGTTTGTCTTTTCAAACATCTAATGTGATTTCCATATGTTTAGTAAAATATTTTCAAATGTCTAGTGTGAACTCCAGATATTTGAACCCTTAAATGCTTGATGTGACTTCCAAGTGTTTGTCTTTCCAAATGTCTGATGTGACTTCCAGATGTTTGGTAAAATATTTTCAAATGTTTAGTGTGAACCCTAGATATTTGAACCCTTAAACGCTTGATGTGATACCAAGTGTTTGTCCTTCTAAACTTCTGATGTGATTTTCAGATGTTTAGTAAATGTTTTCAAATGTCCAGCATGAATTCCAGATATTTGAATCTTTAAATACTTGATGTGACTTCCAAGTATTTGTCTTTTCAAACATCTGATGTGATTTCCAAGTGCTTAGGATTTGATGAGAGTTCCAGATCTCTAAAGACTTTGAGCCTTTCAATTATCTAAAGAGATTTCCAGATGTTTGTCAGGTCTCATAGGAATCATTTCACACCTAATAATACTTTTCTAAATCTCCAAATAAGTATGACAGGTACGTGTTCTTCTTTGCATTTGCATTTCATTGAGCATAGACACATTGAGATCTACGTTCTTGACCAAATCATTGCATTTACATTGCATTATTGCATGACCTTGCATTTCAAAAATAATTAAATTTATTTGAAAAAGAGGTCATTAACATTTGCATATGCATTTCATATTCATTTTGCATTCATTTTGCATTTGCATTTCATTGAGCATAGACACATTGAGATCTACATTCTTGACCAAATCATTGCATTATTACATGACCTTGCATTTCAAAAAGAATTAAATTTATTTGAAAAAGAGGTCATTAACATTTGCATATGCATTTCATATTCATTTTGCATTCATTATGCATGGTCTAAATTTAGGTGTCATTTATCTTTGAAGGAAACCTCTACGAGCTTACCTTCAAAGAGGGGCAGCTGTTGACACCTAATTTATTTTTTAGAAATTAAAAAATAGAGCATTTGGTTTATGGAGGGAAATTTTGAATATTCTTTTGAATAATAAAACATTTGATTGTTGAACAAATCTCCTCATTTTGAATTTAAAAAAAAAAAACTCAACAACTGTATGATTTTTGGAGCCATTTTCTTGTTGAGTGGTTGAGTAAATATGTGCAAGTATATTGGGAAATCTTCACCTGCAAAAATGAACGGGAGTTTTTTTCCTCTATAAATAGAGAAGCCGAGGCCTTGGTTTATGGGGGGGGAATTCGAAAAATTCAGAGCAAAAATTCTGTCGTTTAAGGGGAGCTTCTCTAGGGGTGTGCATGGTCCAGGCGAGCGGTTCCCGACCTAGAACCGGGAACCATCCGCTAAGGACCGGTTCCGAAAAATTAGAACCGGGATTCACCCATTTGTTGCATGGATCCACCCGAGAATCGGACCGTCGGTCCGGTCCGGTTCCCGGGTGGATCCATGGAACCGATCTTGACGCGAAACAATTTTGGTTTTCAACATAGAACGACTATGTAACATCAAAGCAAGCGACAGAAAGAAAAATAAATTTAAGTACGTGGAGATGCAGATGGCTGGAGAAGTAAACGCAACGAAATGGTGATAGGATTAGGAGCCAAAGATGAAAGGAGTGAGATGAGATATAGGATTTCTTTTAATAATTTTTTTTAATGTTAAAAAGGTTTCGGTTCGGTCCGGGTGGGCGGGCAGGCGGATCCGACCATGGAATCGGGAACCGGACCGGTACCCACCGGTTCCCTCAAGAACCACCGGTTCTGGGCGGTTCCAGTTCGGTTCCGGGTGGTTCGGGCAGTTCCCGGGTATTTTGCACACCCCTAAGCTTCTTTTCATTATTCGTCCAAAAAATAGCAAATTGAAGAGAAAAAGAGAAGAAGTACAATGGCAGAAAGTGACTGGGGGGAAGTCTTCGGTAGAGAGTGAGAGAGAGTGTCAAGTGAGAGAGAAAAGTAAGAAAAAGAAGAAAAAGGAAGGGAGAGAAGAAGCCGTCTGTAGGTCTTCGAGAAGAGCAAGAAAAGAAACTTGAGGAAAAGAAAAAGCAAAAGGCAAAACAGAGGTGAAAAGACAGTTATTGTTCACTGTCTTCTTCCCTTGTCGCACACATCAACGCACCAGCAGCCGGGCCATCGCACCGCCGGCCACCCTGGTCCGAGATCCTTTGCTCGCAACGCCGCTCAACTCCACCGGCACTCCTCGCTGGTACACCAGCAATCGGACTTCCGTTTCGCCGGCCACCACGCAACACTGACGTTCGTCTCACCACCCACACCATCACACGGCGTCCAACGATCGCACCCTCCACCGGAGTGCGACGCCATCACCTCCGCATCCCGATGCCGACCTGAAGCCCCGCCGAGCCACAACTCGCGACCGCTGCACACCCCCTGCCCGAAGTGATGCCACTCCACATCGTGCTGATCCGTGACGACCCGCGACGCCACACCTCCCTGCTGTCGCGTCCGCCAGCCCCGAGTCATCCACCTGAGTGAGCTGCTACACGCCCAAGCGACCTCTTTGCTGTTGGGTTTTCTCCTTCGCCCAAGACCAAGCGAAGCCATCAGCTACTACCGAGGCGATCCTCTGTTTTGTAGCAAGTCTACCTTGCTGGACCTCCGACGGACAGCCCCAGCTCCGGCCACCACGACCCATCACCGAACCACCATCGCCGGACACCGCACTGCGCCATTGCTCGCCGCCGATCAGCCCGTTGCTGGTTTTTGCCGAAGCTCTGAACGCCGACGACCCAACCCTTAGTGATCCATCGAAGCAGCTCAGCCGTGGGTGAAGAAAGCAAGAAAAGAAAAACAAAAAAAGAAAAGAAAAGGAAATTACGTAGTATATTTTTGTTTTTTACTTATTTCATGTTAGCTTATTTTTTAAGTTTAATTATTTGAATTGTAGTATTGTATGTTAATATTTGTAGACCTTGTAGACATTAGGAATTTTATCCCAAATTAGGGTAATTATTAATTTGACCCGTAAGACGTCGGGTCATTTTTTTAATTACTTTAATTTTTAGGAATTTTGATAGTATTTCAATTGTTAAATCATATTAGAGTTAAAATAATTGTTAATTTAATCCGTGAGACAACGTATTATTTTTTCAGTTATTTTAATTCTTATCTTCATTCTTTTTAAAATAATTACTTGCTTGGAAAGATGAAATGAAAATAAAAAAGAAAATTAAAAAGTGCATAAAAATCTAAATATTGCATTAGTGCATTTAGGTTTAAAAGTAAATTAGGACGGTATTTTTAGGGTTAGTAAATTAGAATTGCATTTATAGGATTATAATTTTTAGATTATACTTTTAGATGGGTGATTTTTGTTAGGGCTAATTTTAAATAATGTTGGCATTTTTTTTATATAGCTTTTAGGATAAGATATAGTTCATATTAAATTGATTCTTAAAATAAATTAGAATGTTATTCACTTTAGATAGTTTAATTATTCTTTATTAATTTCGAATTTCAATAAAAAAATCAAAAAAATATTAGGTACATGTTAGTTAATTTGCATAATAGGTTCAACTAGAATTTGTTTATTAATAAAATAATGTCATATCTAGAACTTAAGTACTTAGGTCCATACACATTTCATATTAAAGCAACCCACCTAGATATTTTTAGATTAAGTCAATTTTCATTTAGTAAAACAAAAGAAAAAAAATGTTGTGCATGCAATATGATTTATAGTTTATTTTTTTAATAAAAAGGAAAATGTTAAAAGATGATCATTGCACCATTAAGTTACTTTCTTTTCAATAAAAACGTTATGTCATTAAAAAAAGAAAGAAACACAAAAAGATCATTTCCTTAGTTAGCTAATAGGTTAATTCATATCATCATTATTTAGCATAGGTTGCATATATGCATTAAAAAATAAATCATTATTAAAAAAAATAATAAAGGAGCATGCATGTAGAAATACCATGTCATTCATCCCATATTACGTAGTACATGCATATTTAGAATTATATAAATTAGATTGCATACATATAGTGATAAGTTTAAGTCATACCATATAAATTGCATCTCGCATGTCATTAAAATAAAATTCATGCATATTAAGTTTAAATTAAGATTGCATATAATTAACATTTTTAAAAGAAAAAAGAAAAATTAGGTGTCATGTCATTTAGAAATCATGTTTAGAGCATGCATTTTTATTAGCATTTTTATTGAATGTTACTTTATTGATTGTGCACCTGCATGACCACCATTTGCATGTTAGTAGCTTAAGTTAAAATTAATCAATATTGCCTGCAAAATATTTTTGAAATTAAAATAAAAGGTACCGAAAGGGCGTTAGACTAATCTAGCGTAATCATGTCCCCAGACCTACTAAATTTCTGGTTCGCAAAAGTAAAGTATTTTCCCATACTTTACTTGGGTTTCTAACCAACCCTAATTGGTTAGTGGCGGCTCCAAATTGAATATAATTGCATATTTAAATAGATTAATTTCAAGTCGTGATTGGTAGGATTTGGGCGGGTCCAAGGCAAGTCTTCGAACTTAGTAATCCATTAACCTAAACTTTAGGATTGTCCTGAAAAGTTTAGGTCGCGACAATTGATTAAAAGTAATTTTAGATATTATATATCATCCCTAAGTATATAATATCGGGGGTTACGATATCGCCTGATACAAACAAGAAAAAATATTTAAATATTTTGGATATAAATGACAAGCATATTCTATTTGTCTAGCCACTTGACTCTGTAATGGATCGCTATTTCCATAGGTTCTTATAACTAAATATATGGTGAACATGAAAAATTGAGGTACTGACAAAGTGATAACTAAATATGGAACATAATAGGTATGTATGAATTACTGTAAATGCTGTGCAATTTCAACAAATTGCTTAAGACTCCATGTTTTTTTTTTTCATTTATTTTAGTAATGTTAAGGAAATAGGCATTTTTTTTTTCAAAAGGGAAAAAAAATCATACAATGACAAGGTACAAATTAGGTCGCATTCTCATGCATGCCGTGATTGACTGCTCATGTGTAGTCATAATTGTATAGTGGTCCTCGTAAATGGCATCTCATATTTTCTTCCACAAAAGAAACAAACTTGAAAGACCTGTGAGAAGACTTTTGCCCATCTTTTATATGGATGATTAAGAAGTTTCTAACGATATACATCATAATTATTGATTAAAAGTAATTTTAGATATTATATATCATCCCTAAGTATATAATATCAGGGTTTACGATAAGTTAGGAGTGAGTATAAATCTCTCAAGAATTATAGAAACTCCGACAGATGAGGAACGCATCGTGGCATAAACATGGCTTTAAGAGATGGTCTTAGATTAAAAGTAGCCAATAATGTTATCTATTTACACGGATGTTTTGGCCCTACTTGCAGAGGAACAACATCTGCAGTTTGTCATTTATTTTTCTGTTCCAGATGTTAATAAAGACCTTTTTATATGTAGAGTCTGCTAGGAGTACATATACTTAACACTATGAAACTTGACTTGTTTTGTTTAATGTAGTTATGTTATTTACCCCAAAAACGGGGGAGAATTTTTATTTTTATTTTTTTATTTTCAGTAAATAGGTATTCATTCTTTACTCCGGTCTAACTATTCGGCGTCCACTATCACATCAAAAGTAAATATCAATGTAGGAAAATTACATTCTCATTATTCGCTCCCATTTTATAATGACACTAGCGTTTTAGTATGCATGATGGCAGGTTACTTGAAATAGCATTTGTCGCAACATTTGTCAAAGAGAGCTAATGGATTATGAAGCAAGCAAAAATAGTTACATACATTTGTTGTGATGGCTGGTTACGTTCAATGTATGTAACCACAATTCACCTATTCAATTGAAATTCAATCCAACCACAAGCCTAAAAAGTTAATCACATACCAATGTATTTGCATGAATCATGAAATTCAACCTCAAGTTATCTCCATCAATTTCCTTCAATTTCATGCCTAAACAGAGACCCTCAATGAATTTTAGCATGCATTGCTGGCAATTAACAGGACGAGCAACCTTTAAACACGCTCGGAAGGCAATAAGATGAATAATACGTTAATCCTTGATCACAAATGAATGAGAAAGTATAAACAAACCAAGCCAAACACACTCAAAGTAATAGTCAAATAGCATTTTCCAGCAATGTCCAACATTCAAAATTGGCAAATTGCCTATGCCAATGAACTGTGAACGTGTGGTAACTAGATAGATAATCAATCGTACATTGGCACTACATTATGGACAATCGATAGAACAATCAGACTAAGCCGAAACCATTCTAATTCATGCCCGAATACTAACACCAAGCAACATTCAGAATTGAGCACTAACACCAAGCAATATTCAAAATTGATTCAGGGGCATTCACGACTGAAATTCGTGATTATTTGGTGATAACTTGACATGAAATTGATGCCATATCTTCCTGCAATTCTATGTGAGTTCACATGATCAAATCAACAACTAATTGAACGACGCCTGAATTTCGCCAATGATTTAAAATACATTTATTAAGACGATTAATACACAAATTGGGAACATTATGATGTTGATACCTAGGGCCCAACATTAGCAGTCAAATCTGACGTTTGCAGTAAGGCCCAATTGAATTTTTTGGCCCGATAAGCATAATTTCGCGACACGCCAGCTCCCCCTCGCCGGCCACCACTTCCCTCACCTTCAAAATCCGGCCACTACGTCACCGTCCAACCTCCCTCCACTCTCTGGCAAACGTAACCTCCACCATTTCTGGTTTCCATCTTCATCTTTTCCTCCTCCATTCTCTCCGCCCATTGTTTGCGTAACCAGTCACAGTACATCAAGTCTCACCTCCACGATCATACTCCGCTCGTCTCTATTCTTGGTTGCTACCATCACCTCCTTCAATTCTCATTCACTCTCTCTTCACCAGTTCCAATTCTCTGCCTTGCCACTAGGGGGGCCTCCTTCTTCTGATCCATTCGTCAATCACGTCCAGTCACTGCTCTCACTCAAGGTAAACTCTCATACTCTGTTTTCGTGAGGCATAGATAGAGAGCCTTCGCCTCCAGCAGAGTGAAAACCGGTCGCGTTCATCTCGAATCTCTCGATGACCTTTTAGGGGTGATGTGTTGCCTATTTTGATCTGGCCGTTACTCCTTCCCTATCATTTGTGCATCTAGAGTGTTTCCCTCCGTGTTTGAACCGAGAACCTTCAAGAGTGTTCGTTTGATTACCTTCTTCAACACGGGTCCATCTTATTGCTGGTCTATACTTCGACTGTTGGCTTCATTGCTAAATTTGAGTTTGGACTTGAGGGATTTATGTTAAACACTCTTGCTTGTACCGGTTGCATACATTCGTGTCGATTCAGGAAGGCCATTAAGCGTGTGATTTCGCTGGTTTTTCAGTCTGTATTTTGAGGTGTTTGTTCCTTATGACGTGAACAAGAAGGTCAGAATTGGTTCTGCTTTTGAATGAGGATTATTTTTGGCCTCGTTCTTGTGTCTTCACATCTAATAGCTTACCTCCTGTGATCGTTCTTCCAGTTAAATTCAAATGAACAACATTATAATAAGAGGAATATCGTATGCTCTATCTTTTCTTATTTCTTGTACAAACTGAACACAAAAAATATTACGTTACTCATGAGTGTCATATAAATATCTGACTACATGTGCAATTCCTTATTATTTAGTGCCTTCTCGATCTGTTTTATCTGTTGACACTTAAATTTTAACAACTCAGTTAGTTGTTTATAGCATATAAAAATTAGGGATCAACCCCAATCCCTAGCAAAAATATTAGTTAAATTGCATATAATTTTTAGGAGCATTTATCATAGCTTAGTTCATTTATTGCATTAATTGGACAAGAAATGAATAGGCCTCAGTGAATAATTTTGAGCCTAATCGATTTAATTGAATTGAACCCACGGGAGCTAAAAATTGGCCAAAAGCCCATTTGATCAAATAGCATGGGCGAAAATTCGGTGGACGTACAGATTTCTTCTCCACGAAAAGATCAGACAAATAAAGCAAGAAGGAAATAAAATAAAGTAAGAAAGATACAAGATACAAGCGTCCGCGCAAAGGAAATTGAAAAGGGCAAGAAAAGATTAGGAAAATAAGAGGTAAAGTTGCCCGTAGGGGCATAAATTTGGTGTTATTCTCTGGGCAATATAGATTTTGAAAGAAGCGGCAAACTAGCATAAAGAAAGAAATCTTTTCATACAAAGGAAAGGAATAAAATAAATTCATCTAAAGAAAAGGAAAACGGGACAATAATGGGGAGAGGCTCTCTTTTGGTCTGACAACACATAAAAAGAAATAAAAGACGAGAGGAGGGAGAGGAAAAGCGAGTTATCTTCTTCATCGGCCGTGTGTCTCCACGACCACGACCGAGCTCTTCCGCCCTCGACGACGACCCGAGGCTGCTTTTCCTTGCTGCGAAGCTCTGTTAGCAACGCCGTTGCTCTCTGTACCACCGTCGCTGATCATGCAGTGGCAAACGCTGGCCGTCTCCGGTCCCTGAGTTTCCCCCGTGCTGAACCGTGATGTTTGCTGCTGTGGTGCTTCGTGGCTGTTCCTTAGCTCGCCGCCGCGTCACTTGACTGACACGACGTCATTGCTGCTGCTGTATCCGACGCCCGACGATGATTAGTTGCTTCACCAAGCTCTGCAAGCTGCCTTTTTGTTGCGTCCTCGTACTGTGAGTTACCGGACGACGAGGGTGCTGCCTAAACCAGTCCGTTGCCGCTCTATTGCTGATCGATCTTTACTGACGACGGCCACCCGAGATTCCAGAGTTGCTGTTCTCGCCATTGTCGGTTTTGCATCTTACTTGCCGAGCCTCTTCATGGTTCGAGAATTCTGTGTTTTTTAGTGATTCCAGGTGGCTATTCCTGCTGGTTTTGGGACTCGTTACTTGGTTCTTTGTTGCTGCACTCATCTCGTCCAACACTCTTGGAGTTCATGGGGTTTCTAGTGAGTTACTCTAATGGATTTTAGTCCCAACGAAGCGACACCACCGCGAGCACTAACCGCGAGAGCCATCGAGTTGTGTCAGCAATCCTTGCCAAGTTACCATCATCGAGCATCGCGAGCCACTGTCAAAAGACACCGCGGCATTCCTTCCTCGACTGAGAACTACAGCAAACCGAGCCATCACACTGAGCCAGCCACTAAGGCTTTGGTAACATTCCGATTTTTTACGTTAGTAAATTTTTCTATTATATGGAATAAAAAAAGTGGCTAAAGAATAGATTTGAAGCAAAAACAAAAATAGAAAAAAATAAATTTTTGTATCCAAGAATAATTTTTATAATAAGTCTTTTTTTTTTTTTTTTGCTTTTCTTCTTCTTCCTCTTTAAAACTGGTCACTTGAGCCCCGCCGCCCGCTGCCCACCATCCGCTGGTCACCAGCACCCGCCATCGCTTGCCATTTGCTGTCCTCCATCGCCGCCCGGTGACGGGCTAAAGGAGGAAGAAGAAGAGAAGAAAAAATAATGAGGTCATAAGCAGATAGGCATTAATTTTTTAAAAGAGAAAAAAATGGTCACACATCCACTGCGGACAAATGAGGTCACGTTTTTATGCATGTCGTGAATAATCGTTCATGTTCTGTCAAAATTGCGTAGTCGATACTCTTCAATAGCTTCTCATGTTTTTCAAAGAAAAGACAAAACTTGAGAGGCCAGCCGACTGTCCTTTGCCGCACTTTCACGTTGGCGTGCAAGAGTCATTCTCCATTCCTAACCCTTGAATCATGAGAAAAAAGAAATTGTAATCATCGATTAAAAATATTTACAAATTTTATATAAAAATACGATACATTAGCTTCTCATTTCCCATATATTTATTCCACTGTCTAAAAGACTTTTTCAAAGTCATTTCAAACTTACCTTCCCCGGTCTAAAATACTTTTCCACGGTCATTTCAAAATTGGTTTCCCCGGCATTCTATATAAATATACCTCCTATACTAGAGAAACGATAAACCGAAACAAAAAAAATCTGAATCTCTCGATCATGGACGCAAGAGCATCTTTTTACCGCCTCCTGCCTTTCCTAGTCCTCCTCGCAAGTAAGCACATTGTCATCATAATCTATCTATTTTCAACTATTACAAATTTCTACATTAACATTACCTACTTCCCAAACTAGAAAATAAGATCCTAAGTTTAATTTTTTGTTTTTTGGGATTCGGAAGTTAAAGTCCTGTGTTCAAATTTCCATCTTTGTTATGGAGATTCCCGAGCTGATAAACCACAGGAGGAAAAATAATTAATCCGCGTACATCAATTTTATGGCTTGCATGCATGCTTGCAGGAGGAACCGGCGCAGCCACACTCAGCTTCACCAGCAAGTGCCCCTACACAGTCTGGCCCGGGACGCTCACCGGCGGGGGTGGCGGGCAGCTATCCTCAACCGGGTTCGAACTCGCCACGGGTGCAACCTTCTCAATCAATGACGTCCCGGACACGTGGACAGCTGGCCGGGTGTGGGGCCGAACGGGCTGCGCCACTGATGCCTCCGGCAAATTCGTATGCGCCACTGCCGACTGTGGGTCTGGCCAGGTGAGCTGCAATGGTGCAGGGGCGATCCCGCCGGCCACCTTGGCGGAGTTCACTCTCAAGGCACCGGGCTCTGGCGAGAACAGCATCTACGACGTCAGCCACGTGGACGGCTTCAACCTGCCCCTCTCTATAACCCCACAGGGCAGCGGCAGTGGGTGCACCACGATCAGCTGCGCAGCCAACATCAACTCCGTGTGCCCGTCAGAGCTGGCGGTGAAGGGGTCGGACGGGAGCATCGTGGCGTGCAAAAGCGCGTGCCTGGCGTTAAACCAGCCGCAGTACTGCTGCACTGGGGCGTACGGGACGCCAGCGACGTGCCCGCCGACGAACTACTCGAAGATTTTCAAGGACCAGTGCCCTCAAGCTTACAGCTACGCTTACGACGACACGAGCAGCACTTTTAATTGCACGGGTGGGGCTAGTTACCTCATCACATTCTGTCCGTGATATATTCTCTCTTCTTTTGAACTTGGATGGACCATTTTCCTCTCCGAGGTGAAAATAAGAGGTCCATGGGTGGTCTCGGTTGGCCTAAAGCTATTTGTACCCTCATCACTGGATTGAGGGATCATGCGAGTAGTTTCATTTTCCACTAGGAAAATTAAATGTAATCTGCCGAGAGAATAATGGATTATACAAAATAAACAATGTATTCGATATAATATTTAAATATCAAATCACATTTTCATTTAAGAGCTTAAACTTTTAGAATAATTGGCAGTGATCCCATTAAATCTCACATTGAATCAGAGCTTGAACTCTTAAATTCAAAATTTTTTTTACGTCTCATTTGCCTTCCCATTTAAATATGTTATCCGCTTAATACTATGGCAAAAAAAATACCAAACTAATCATGAGGAGGATGATAGAATATCTAAATATTAAACAACGTATTTATTTAATAGTTTAATGTTTTAAAACAGTTGGCAGTTATTCCATCACTATAATGTTATAGTAATTATTGTAAGAGGACGAAGCATATTCTTTGACTTAACTTTAATGGTTAATCGTTGATTCAAATTGATTAGTAAGTGATTGATACGAGGACGAAGCATATATTGAAAGTGAATCCAATTGTGTCTTTGGAATCAACATCATTCTTTGACTTCACTTTCATGCCCTTGTCAATTCGAATTGGTTCGGGTGGGTCCATAGAGAAAGAGATTCGAAAAATCATACTAAAATTTAATCAAATTTCGGGATTTCTTTTTCCCTTTTCCCTTTGCTCCTAAGAGAATCTTCTTCCCTAAAAGACAACTTTAGTTCTCATACCTAATATTTACTTAAGTACCATGATAGCTGTCAACATATAATTTTGTCTGTGTTTATCAAGAATACCATATAAATTTGAAGAACCCGGCAAAAAGATATAGTTGCCCGTAATTGATTTGGCTGGAACTAAAAAAAGGGCATACCATTTATAATTCAACTCAAGCACTCTATATATATTCCATCACCTCGAATATAAGAGACAACGACGAGCAAGACAAATCTCAAGCTTTTGATCATGGACGCAAGATAATCTTATATTTTCAAGAGGCAAATTCTATTTTGACTTTGATATGGTTTTTTAGTAACAAGACAAATACTCACTACAACTTAGAATTTGAAGTCTTTTCATTTCCTAATTAACAAAGCATGTGTAGAACACTGAGATAAAAGATTATCCAAGTATGAAGCATGTACACTAAGTGACATGATATTGTCCTTTTTTTTTTCTGTAGTAGAGCACGTATGTCTAGAAGAGCCTGAGGAGACTGTAATGCCATAGTTTTTATGGATTGCAATTTCTGGGGATATAAATTTGGGGCTTCTTATTAGCCACTCCATGGTCGACCAAAGGCAAAATGTCAAAGTCCTTTAAGCTCACTATTTTTCATTGGATGACCTCTCATTTTCACATGGCGTTATGGCATTATTATCTCCTTTGACTCTTCTATGATCTACGTGCTCTAATAACAAACACAAAAATAAAAATAATAAGACAAATAAAGGACAGTATCACGTCATTGTCATTAGCGTATATGCTTTATACTTGGGTCATTTTGATCTCGGTGTTTCATACCTACATTGTTGGCCTCGACCTTAGTAGCATAACTTCTTCCGGTTTTTAATCTAGTCTCGTAGGAAGAGAAATCAAGTAAGATGGGGAAGACGAGAAATGTGAGGATAAACTTCCAAAGTCTAGCTTTTTTTTTTTTTTTTTTTTTCAATCACAGCTTCTACTGCCTAAGAGAGTACTTATGAGATCTTGAGTTTTAGTGTCAATGATCTACCTCCAATCAAATCAAAGAGGCAAATGTATAATGTGCAGGACTCGAGATATCACCCAATACAAACAACTAAAAAATCTAAATATCTTTGATAAAAATAACAGGCACCTTCTATTGGTCTAGCCCCTTGGCGCCTAAATAAATCAACGTTCCTGTAACTTCTTATAAATGAATCAACACTCAACACGGGAAACCTTATTGATAAAGTGATGATTAAGATCAATCATACTATTTGTGTATGTCTTGCCATAGATGTTTTACAATTTCAACATATTGCTTAATTATCCCGGCTTTTGTTTTTTATTCCTAAAGTAATGTTAAAATTTATAAGCAAATAGGCATTAGTTTTCAAAAGGGAAAAAAAGGGCTACACATGAAGGGACAAATTAGGTCGTAGTCCCCCATACATGCCGTGATTGATGGTTGTGCAGTCACAATTGCGTAGACGGCCTTCTTAAATGGCGTCTCATATCTTTTCCATAAAAAGTCCAAATTTGAGAGGCCACCAATAAATCTTTTGCCCGTCTTTCACGTGGACGAACTAGTCATTCTCCATTCCTAGGAGTATTCCTACCTGTTGAATCACAAAAACAAAAGATGGTAATCGTCCACTGAAAACATTTTCACATTTTATATATCATTACCTCGCTTTATACAAAAATAATGATACAATATACGTGATTATGATAAATTATGTATATGTATAAATCCCATGGGAACTATAGAAGTTTTGACAGAAGGTGAGCACGACAAATTATGTATATGTATAAATCCCATGGGGATTTCATCGATGCGCCAATAGTGCAATTCTCTGAGCTGATTATTCATGGGATAGCTAGACTATTTGGGGAAGCAATTAAGGAATCTAAATGCAATAAACTTAAGAATTCGATCAGGAATCGACTGTTCGATAGTGTTAGTCTGCAAGGGTCATTATGACACTGTCAGAATCGATCAGAGATCAGAGATAGGTTAATTCGACTTAGATATGTGATCAAAATGTAGGTGATTCCACATGATTGCAAAGTTCTCATCGATCGGCACTAAATTGATTTTCTGTCCTTTTGGATACCCTGTGTCTTTCTAGGTGAGGGCCGCAACCCTTGCCTCAGAGATTTTCACGACAACTGAGAGTTGCCAATGTACCCTGTGTCGGTAATTGAAATCTTGAGATTTTCACGACAATTGAGAGTCGTCAATGTGTTGGAGATGTACATAGTTACTCGAGATAAATCAATCATGGGTCAATTGCACCAAAAATTCCTAAAAGTTACCCAGTAGAATAGGTCATGCTAAAAGCGCGCCGAAGTGAAATTAACCGTGAATTTGAACTCGATTTCAGAAATTGAAAGTTCTGTGGTGTCACGAGCTATTTTAGAAACGTCGACTCATCCTCCGAAGATTTTTTAGAGATTCCGAGATTTTTACGGAAAACCGTTTCGGACGTTGCAAAAATTCAGCAGAAATTCAGATGGGCTAAATTGATGGAAATTGGGACTTCTAAACCGAGCCTTTGAGTGTCAGGGACTTGTAGAAAATTGTTCGGGATTTTTCTTCGGCAAAATTGGACCTCGATTTGGAGATTTGAGTGAGGAGTTGAAGTTAATTTGGTGAAAGTCGGAATAAGGCATGGGGCAGCAACTTTGACTTCAAAAATTGGATAATTGGTGGTTTAATTTTGTGGTATTATGGTTCAAGAAAGTATTAGAGGCATGCATTTAATTAAATAGATAGGATTGCTTGACTTTGGGGCCTTCATCTTCAGCTTCTTCAGCACGCCAACGCCAGCTGCCCACCATTTGCTTCGAACGATTTCGGCTTCAGCAAAGGACCAGCTGCCTCTTCTTTTCTTCCGGACGAACCGCGCGCTCAGTTCCCCACCGCATCTGCCGCTTCATCCCCATCATCATCCCCCATCTCCAAGCCGCCACACGTCTTCAATTGCTGCTTGTTCGGTCAACTCCAGATGAGTTTTTGACCGTGAAATTTCCTTGCCCTGCCACGTTTCCTCCCCATCTTTCACCCACCTCCAGCAGCGGTTGAGCCCAGCATCCCGCCATCTTCGATTTCTGCTCCATTTCTTCCTTGGTCGGCCACGAACGCGCGCCTCATCTCTCTCTCCTTGTCCACGTCCCACGCATGGTCAACGACGCCACTCACGGAAGCCCTTGGTTGACCGAAGCCCAGCCGCCTGCTGCCACTCGTCCGCGTGAGTTCCCCAGCCGAAGCTGCTTCTTGCCCGCGTCTCCCTTCGTGCGAGACTCCTCCAGCGAAGCTTGGCCCAGCTTTCAGCAGCAACAACGCCGGCCCATTCCAGCATCTTCGGCCCATTCAAGCTGCAGCCCAGTCCAGTTGAGGTTTCACCAAGCAGCAGCCCAGCAAGTTGTTGTTTTTTGCAAGCCAGCCCATCTTTAGGAGCCCGCAAAGACAGCCCATTCAAGGCCTGTACAGTCCAGCGAAGCCGAGCCCTATTCAAAAGCAAATCTCATATTGGACTGAGATTTGTTGGGCCTGTTATAGGCCCAGTCCAAGTCTGCCAACGCCACCGAAAATTCGGATTTCGGCCGCCGTCGTGCCATCATCGCGGTAAACCGGTTTCTACAATTAACCAGTGAGTTTATCTAGAAAGTCCTAGGTGTCGAGTTCTAAATACCAAAAATGGTTTTATATACTATGTTAACCGGTGGGATTTTGAAAAGAAAGGATATCGGTTTTCTAGGATGAATTGACTATGTACCCACACATGACGATTTTCATGAGTATTTCTAATAAGAAGAAAATAGGTTAGGTTCACTATTTTACTGGAGATATTTGAGTGCAATGCACGGTGCCCTAGACCATGTTTGAGTGATTGTGTATTGGTTAAGAAAACCCATCCTAAGCTATTAAGTTGGACGTTACCTCTATATAGGATACCCTACCAATGGATGCCCTACCAATAGATGTCGATCGCAATAGATTCTAGACCGATGCTCCTTTATGGAATGCCGTCGATGTAGTGACAATGTTGTGCACAATGGTGTGAGATGATGCCTAACAATGCTAGAGGATAGTTGAACAGAAAGTAGGCCATACCATATGCCGAGAGTAAAACTAGGAATGCATGATTGATTGAGTGTGGCATTCCTATTGTTGGAGCCTAATTGTTGCTCATATCTGTATAGCTGTCTGTGATATAAATTGTACTGACTTGCAGGGTGGGACTGAGGTGAGGTAAGTCCTCTATACTAAATGCGTGATTGAGTGGTTAGGACGCCTCTGGACATATTACCCTCCTAATTGGGGTTTAGAGTGTGGACTTTCTGAAACATTGTTTTACTGGTTATTGAATAACCATTTGCAGGTCCTTAGAAGGTGGTTGTGGAGGACCAAGGCCCTAAAGTTTGAGGAGGAGTATGGAGAATCGGCGAATGTGTCCTATTAGTATGTCGTAGGACATCCTCTTTTAAGAGTTGACCTTTTTGTAGGCTGTTGACTAGACTTGTTTTGTACTTGAATCTCGTTGTTTATAAGAGCGTGCTTTTATGAATTGATGTCCTACTTTCCTATCATAAGATGATTATTGTCAGGGGATTTATTATTTGCTTCCACATGTGCAATAAAAAGAAAGGGTCGGTGACTCGTCCTGGGAAGTCGTAAAATTTTATCGACCAAATAGAGATGGACACATGCTAGAGATGGGTACGCGCTCGGGGTTCGGGGCATGACAGGAAAGCACGTATGCCATAGCTTTTACAATTTATTTTTTTAATTACAAAAAAATGATAACACTCAATTGCACTTTTCGTGACATGTTTTAGGACTTCCAATGCATTTATCCCTAAAGTCCTAAAACATGTCACGAAAAGTGCAATTGAGTCTTAAAACTTTTTAAAAATGTAATCAAATCTGAAAATTTATCGAGAAGATACATTCGGGTCTTAAAACTTATAAAAAAATGCGATGAAGTCCTAAAACTTATAATAAAGATGCATTCAAATCCTAAAACTTTCAAAAAGCGCAATCAATAGAACAACTTGATTTGATTAATTTAATAAGTTTTAGGACTTGATTGCACTTTTTGAAAGGTTGAGGACTTGATTGCCTTTTGGTGAGAAGTTTTAAGAGTTAATCACACTTTTTCAAAGTTTTAGGACTTATTTATATTTTTGTGACAAGTTTTAGGATTTTCGATACATTTATCCCATAATTTTATGTGAAAGGACATGCTAGGGGTGACTAAAGGCAAGATGATTGTGTATTGAGCTCAAGACTTTTCTTTAAATGACTTATCACCTTCACATAATTGGGTTCATTGTCATTTATGGCCTAGTTGAAGAAAGTAATCGTTTATGAACTCTTCAATTCCAATTCCGACGCCCACACAAAAGGGGGAAAAAAAAGAACCTACTTCCAATCAGGTCAAAGAGGCAAATTCAATTTTGATGTGAAATCTAACTTGAGATATCGTCTAATACAAACAAGTGACAAAGTTAAATATTTTGGGTGTAAATAGTAGGAATATTCTATCGGTCTAGCCTCTTGACTTCCTAATGGATGATTGTTTCCATAGGTTCTTATAACTAAATATACAATGAACAAGAAAATTGAGGTGCTGACAAAGTGATAACTATATGAGGAACATATTATTTATGTATGTTTTACCGTAGATGTTGCGCAATTTCAGCATATTGCTTAAGCTTCATGCTTTTATTTATTTAAGCAATGTTAAGAGTTACAAAGATATAGGCTCTCTTTTTTTTTTTCAAAAGGGAAAACAATAGTCATATATCGACAAGGTATACATTTGGTCGCATTCTCATGCATGCTATGATTGACCGTTCACATGCAATCATGATTTCACAGTTGGTCCTCGTAATCGGCATCTCTTTTTTTTTTTCCACATAAGAACCAAACTTGAGAGACCCACAAGAAGACTTTTGCCCATCTTGTAAATTGATGACTAAGAAGTTTCTAACGGTATACGCCGTATTTATCAATTAAAGTATTTTTTTAGATTTTATATATCTCTCCGAGTTTATAATGACAAATTATGAGTGAATATAAATCTCTTAGGAACTATAGAAGATCCAACAAACGGTGAATGCATTGTGGTAAATATATGGCAATAAGAAATTGCCTTAGATTAAAGTTAGCCAATAAAGTTACCCATTTTCACGCATTTTTTGGCCCTACTTCCAAAGGAACAACATCTGCATTTGTCATTTATTTCTCGGTTCCAGATGTTATTAAGACTTTTGTATTAGACTCTGCTGGGAGTCCATAAACTTCGCACGATAAGACTTGACTTGTTTTGTTTATGTAGTTATGTTATTTACCAAAAGGGGGAGAAAAATTATTTTATCTTCAGTAAATAGGTATTCATCATTCTTTTATTCCTTTCTAAACATTCGTCGCCCATTATCACATCAAAGTTATTATCAATGTGAGAAAATTCCATTCCCATTCTTCAGTCACATTGTATAATGACACTAGCATTGTAGCACGTGCAATTGCAGGTTACTTGGAATACCATCTATCGTGACCTTCCTCGAGAAAAGCTGATAAATTATTTAGTAAGCACAAACGGTTACTATTGAAAAAGATGGTGCGTTGCTTAGGGCAGGCTCTGCCAAGCCCGTACTAATTGCAACTTGGAATTCTTCTTTAATGCCACCATTCATGGGATTCTTTTTGGAGTAGACATAATTAGTTGGATGAAACTAATTGCTTACATTGAAGGAAGATAATGAAATTGAACATTGTAGGTGATCAAATCTAAATTACTGTATGATTTCTAACTCACCAAATCAAGATAATGAAATCAATACTTCAAAGCAAAATAGTACTAAAGTAAAGACAATTAAAGTAAAGTATGAGAAAATAAATCTTGTAAGATGTCAAGTAAAGAATATACATGACCTTATTATTAAGCCTCGGAACATGAGCCACCATAAGCTAAAGATGCCACAATCGTAAAGAGACTGAAAGAGACCTATTTACTGAAAGGATTCTTGTTTTATTACCATCCTAAAACTCAGTAAACTAAAGACGCCCACTATCATCTGCAGACCTAAGTATTTATGCAAAGGAAATTACACTAAACAATATTAAAATGACATGAAATGGATCCTTTGCCTATGCACCAACATGAACTACCAACTTATACACTAAATCACCGCAACCTCTTCCAAGATCAAAGCATAAACTGAAACCACCAGCAATGGTCAAAACATGTAACCCCTAATTCACCTATTCAATTAAAATTCAATCCAACTGAAAGCCTTAGGAAAGAATCACATTTCAATGTATTTCCATAAATCATGAAACTCAACCTCGAAATATCTCCATCAATGCCCTTAAATTTCTTGTCTAAACGGACACCCTCAATAAATTCCAGCAAGCATTGACTGTGTTTATCATGACAAATGACCCCTAAACACGCTTGCAAGGCTTTGAGGTGAATAATACATTAAGCCCTGATCACTGGTAGATGAAAGTATAAACAAACCAAGCCAAACGCACTCAAAGTCACAGTCAAATTGCATTTTCCAGCAATGTCCAACATTCAAAATTCACAAATTACCCATGCCAATGAACTGTGAACGCTCAGTAACTTGATAGAGATAATCAATCTCACGTGGGCACTGCGTTATGGACAATTTATAGAACAACCGAACTGAGGCACAACCGTTCCAATTCCCACCTAATTAATAACATCCAGCAACATTCAGAATTGATTCAGGGGCAATCGTCAACTTTAGCAGTCTAGCTTGACTTCTGCAGTAAGGCCCAATTGAATTTTTAGCCCGAACTGAGCCCGGTAAGCATAATTTCACGACATGCCAACTACCTGGTCCTGGTATAGAATCTCATAAATATTCAGGCGAGTTCGGGCCCGGAGGCCCGGTTCGGCCCGGCCCACAAAGTCAACACCCTCCTCATCTCACTTGGACATCTCGCCTTAGAATCTCTCTCCTCTCTCTCCTCTCTGACATATTCATCTCCGGCTCGTCCCCTCGCCAGCCACCACTTCCCTCACCTTGAACCTCCGGCCACTGCATCACCGTCCAACCTCCCTCCACTCTCCGGCTACTGTAAGCTCCACCACCTTTGGTTTCCATCTCCATTTTTTTCTCCTCCATTCTGTCTGCCGATTGCCGCTATAACCGGTCATGGTACATCAAGCCTCACCTCAACAAACATACTCCGTTCATCTCTCTTCCCAGTCGCTCCTGTCACCACCTTCGATTCTCACTCACTCTCTCTCTCTCTCTTCACCAATTCCAATTCTCGGCGTTGCTGCTTCATAGGCCTCCTCCTTCCGATCCATTCATCAATCACGTCCAGTCACTGCTCTTACTCAAGGTAAACTCTTGTACTCTGTTTTTGCGGGGTGGAGACCGAGAGGATTCCCTCCGCTGGAGTGAAAAACCAGTTGCCTCCGTCTCGATGACCTCAAAGGTGATGCGTTGCCTACTTTGATTTGGCCGTTCCTCTTTCCATATCTTTTTCCCATCTAGCCTCTCAATCGAATGCCTTCTACGTGTCTAACTGTTTATTTTCCTCAACTATTCTTGTTATGGTATTTTCGAATTTTGAAGTATTGTATTCCCCTCCATGTTGGAACCGAGAGCCTTCAAGAGTGTTAATCTGATTACATTTGATAATACAGGTCTGGTATCCTTAGTTTTGATCTCTGCACGCTTCCTTTCTATCTGTGGTGCACACTTCGACTATTGACTTCGTTGCTAATTTTAAGTTTGGTCTCTAAAGCGATTCATGTTATGCACTCTCTGCTCATACCGGTTGCATACATCTGTGTCAATTTTAGGGAGTCCATTGAGCATGTGATATCGATTGGGAATGAATATGTGATTTGAGGTGTTCGCTACTTATCAATTTAACATGAAGGTCAGGACCAGTTCTACTTTGAATGAGGATTGCTTGGCCTCACTCGTGTCTTCATGTCTAATGGTTTACCTCATGTGATGGCTCTTCCCGTTAGATTAGTACAATTAGAGTTTGGTAGACTCGAAACTCTTTTCAAGATTTAAGAAAAAAAGACGTTATATGCAATTATCTCATTCTCAATCAAGATCGGTATAACTCCAAACATGCATATCATTTATCCAATACTATGTATGTATAAACATTTTTAAACATATGATTGAAATGTCAATATTTGATAGAGGTAGAATTTATAGTGGACTATGATCTTGTTAGAGAAATCTTCCTGGAGTATTTTGAAGCTGACAAAACGTTTCCATCAGTCTAGTCTGAAAATTTGCAGACTCTATTATTTAAAGTCTGAAGACCTCCGGACTGCCAGACTCAAGACTCAAAGTCTATTCTCATTGATAGTTTCTAATCCGTCGAAAAAATGGCTATCCAGGACTGGATGTTTCGTTAAGGATTTGACCTTATCGACTAGAGAAGATCTCTTGGTTGGATATGACATAACATAATCCTTTATTGATTCAAAGATTGAGGATTCGATGATTGGCGAAGTATACTTGGAAGGTTCTACTTATGGAAACCAAGATCCTGATTGTATGGGCGAGCATGATTGATGGGCTATCGACATGTTCCTTAATAGCTCGAATGAGCTTCCTAATTGATTCTATCCAACGGGAAGATTGGAAGAATTCCTTTGGTAAGTGCCAACGGGTATGATGGCATAAATGAGTATATAAGGAAGACGTTCCGGTTGTTCGAGTGTGTGCGCGATAGAAGAATTCCAAAGTCTGAAGCTCCTTGTTCTTAGTCAATTCATTTTCTAAGCAAAATCTTGTACACAAAAGAGAGTTCATATTCTTGAGAAACCTTGAGGAAGTGTGGTAGAGTATCTACACTGTGGAATCAAGGAGAGCCTTGTTGTAACATCTCTTTTGTTCATAGTGAAATCCAGCCGGTGGGCTATCGGTGCGGAAGAGTGGACGTAGGCTTGGAATATGCCGAACCACTATAATTTCTGTGTTCATTTTCTCTTCCCTACTCTCCCCTTTACTTTGATCATAATTCGCTTTGTTAACGAAATGAGAACTTCCTCTCTATTGTCTGCTTAGTATTGCTCTCTTATCTTGAGAAAATATTTTTACACCTATTCACCCCCCTCTAGGTGCTTATACTAGCTATCACAATTGGTATCGGAGCCTATGTACTCACTATGTTTGAAGTGTTTTACTTCAGAGTTAAAGATCCATGGCTAGTATGTTAGCTCCAGGGCTGGTAGAAGGGCAAAGCAATACCAGACCGCCTTACTTTGATGGAAAGAAATACAACATATGGAAAAACAAGATGAAAGCGTTCCTAAGATCAAAGGATCCTCTTGAATGGGACGTTGTAGACAAAGGAATCATTCCTAAAGCTGCACCTGTCTTAGAGAGAGGAAAAGAAATTGTTGAGTCTAGTGAAATGACTCAGGAAGAGATAATCAAGAGACAAGCTCTTGATACAAAAGCAATTTATTCTTTATATTGTGCTTTGTCACCTACTGAATATAACATAATATCTTATTGTGTTACAGCGAAAGAAGTTTGGGATAGATTACATATTACCTATGAAGGAATCGATCGAGTGAAAGAAACCAGAGTCAACATTCTCCTCGGTCAATACGAAGCCTTCAAAATGAAATTAAGAGAATATACAACTAACATGTTTAGTCGTTTTACAGAAATCGTGAATGGTCTTGAAAATCAAGATCAACCAATTTCTGATCCCATGAAAGTAAACAAGCTACTGCGTGGACTCTCCAAGGATTGGAATCACATAAAGACCTCAATAAGGAAGACACAAAGAATTATGCCACTATCTGTCGATGAGTTGGTTGGGACTCTTCAGTCTTATGAAGTAGAACGAATCGATGAAGATGAAGATCCTAAAGGTAAGAAATCCATTGCATTAAAATCCAATGATGATTCTGATGTTACAGATTCTGAAGACGATATGGATGATGAGGAGCTTGCTCTCATGATAAGAAGATTCAAAAAGCTGAACGGAAAAAGAAGAAGATTTAATCCAAAGAAACAAAGTTTTCAAAAGCAATAGACTAAGTCTATTGAGGATGATGAATCAAATAGAGATGTAGTCTGCTTTGAATGTAAGAAAAAAGGAACACATCAAACCTAACTGTCCTCTTCTGAGAAAGAAGAAAGGAAAAGCTGAAAAGTATCGAAAGGCTCTTAAAGCAAAAACCTGGAGTGATACAGAGTGTGAAGAAAGTGATGATGATTATGCCAATATATGTCTAATGGCACGATCGGATTCAGATTCAAACTCCGAGACAAACTCAGATTCAGACAGTGAATTTGAGGTAAGTAACTTTAAAATCCCTATTAAAGTCTCTAAATACATTGATGAGTTGTGTTTTAGTCTTAAGACTTCTCTTAAAAGGATTTCCGAACTTAAAAAGGAAAATTCTGCACTGAAACAACAGGAAAATGTTTTGAAAGAAAATGTGAAATGTTTAGACATGAATGTTTCTACTCTTAAAGAAAGAGAAGACGACCTTTCAAAAGAAAATGTATTTTTAAAAAATGACATATCAAATATTTCAAAAAGATTTTCAATAGGATCTGAGAAACTTGAGAAAATTCTTTCAGCATAAAGACCTTATTTCAATAAATCTGGTTTGGGAAGGACTGTGGAAACCATTCCTTTAATTGATTTTCCTAAAGTGAAGGAAATAATTAAGCAAAGACCCACAAGAGATGCTTGCAAAAATCATTTTAAAAAGGTCATTGTAAAACTAGTAGGTCGCAATGCTCTCAGATGTTCAAAGTGCAATAGTTCAGATCACTTTGAGAAAGAATGTCCTATGGTTTGGAAACCTGTTAAGAAAGTATGGGCAAAAACTGCATATCATACTAACACCAATGGACCCAAGAAAATATGGGTACCAAAGAAAGTTTGAGTCTCTTTTTTAAATGCAAGTCACTATAAAAAAGAAGGTAAAATGGTATCTGGATAGTGGATGTTCAAGACATATGACGGGAGATTCAAATTGCTTCATAAAGCTCATTCAAGTAAATGGTGGAAAAGTCTCTTTTGGAGGAAACAACAAAGGAAGAATTGTGGGATTCAAAACTGTAAAGATTGGAAACCTCACAATCAGCAATGTTTCCTTAGTGGAAGGACTCAACTACAATCTACTTAGTATCAGTCAGCTGTGCGATACCGGTTTCAAAATCAACTTTCAAGAAGGAATATGTTCAGGAACCAGTAAAGATTCTACTCAGTCATTCATGGGCCAAAGACATGGAAATATCTACCTCTTGGACGTGAAACCAGATGAATCACAATGTCTAATCTCAATTCAAGACGAAGCAAACTTATGGCATAGAAAACTTGGGCACATCAATATAAAGCAAATAGCCAAAATTTCAGCAAAGAAGCTAGTTCGAGGTCTACCTAATCTGTCATACCAAAAGTCTGATCTATGTACACCATGTGTATTGGGAAAGCAGGTAAGAAATTCCTTTAAACCAATAAATCAAGTTTCCACTAATCGTGTACTGCAGCTTCTGCATATGGATCTCTTTGAACCAACCGAACTCGAGCATTGGAGGTAAGAAATATTGCCTAGTAATTGTGGATGACTACTCACGATTTACTTGGGTATATTTCCTGACAAGTAAGTCTGAAACCTTTTCTTACTTTGAAAAGTTTGCTAAAAAGATTCAAAATGAAAAAGGGTATGTTATTTCAAGTATAAGAACATATCATAGTGGTGAATTTGAAAATCAAGATTTTACAAAATTCTATGATGAATTTGGTTTTCAGCATGTGTTCTACTATCCATATACTCTAGAGCAAAATAGAGTTGTGGAAAGAAAGAATAGGTCACTTCAAGAAATGGCTAGAATTCTTTTAATTGAAAGTAACATCTCTTCACGTTTTTGGGCTGAAGCAGTTTTTACAGCATGTTATATTATTAATAGAGCTTTTCTAAGACCAATTCTAGAAAAAAAAACCCCTATGAGTTATTCAAAGAAAAGAAGCCAACTGTTTCATATTTTCATGTGTTTGGATGGAAATGCTTTATATTGAAAAAAGCAAATGATCGAGTTGGCAAGTTTGAAGAAAATTCAGACGAAGGCATCTTCCTTGGATATTCTACCTCAAGCAAAGCCTACAGAGTCTACAACAAGAAGTCTCAATCTATGGAGGAATCAATGAATGTCAAATTCCAAGATTCTATGCAAAATGAATCTATTCAGACTCATTTTGAAGATTCTGAACCTCGCTCCGTTTCTACAAAGTCTAAATCTCAAGAAACAAATCGGACTTCAAAAGACCAAAGATCAAATGATTGTTGAAGATTCAAATGAAGAAAATGATCATCAACCTGACAAATCAACCAGTAACTGGAAGCATAAGTCCAGTCATCTCAAAGATCTCATTATAGGCGACATTAATTAAGGAATTCGCATAAGATCCAAAAGGCGCGAAGAGTCTAGTGCTGTGGCTCTTATTTCTGAAATAGAACCCAAAAGCATAGAAGAAGCTTTGTCTGACGAAAGCTAGATTGAAGCTATGCAAGAAGAACTCAGACAATTCAATATTAATGATGTCTGGGAATTGACTCCTAAACCAAAAGGTAAATCTATTATTGGAGCTAAATGGGTTTTCAGGAACAAAATGGACGAGAAAGGAAAGGTCGTAAGAAACAAAGCAAGACTCGTGGCCAAGGGATACACAAGAAGAAGGGATAGACTATGATGAGACTTACACACCAGTAGCGAGGTTAGAAACAATTAGATTATTACTTACTTTTGCTTGTTATAAAAATTTCAGGTTATTCCAAATGGACGTCAAAAGTGCCTTCTTGAATGGATTTATCCATGAGGAAGTCTGTGTGGAACAACCACCTGGGTTTGAAGACCTAAGGAAACTAGACTCAGTATTCAGACTGAAAAAAGGCCTTATATGGTTTAAAGCAAGCACCTCGAGCTTGGTACGACAGGCTGAGTAAATTTTTAATTCAAAACGACTTTGTCAAAGGTAAAGTAGACACTACTCTGTTTATCAAAAGAGAAAGCAAAAGTTTTCTGCTTGTTCAAATATATGTTGATGATATTATTTTTGGATTCTCTAACGAAAGTCTGTGCAAGAAATTCTCGAAGTCTATGCAGGATGAATTTGAAATGAGCATGATGGGTGAACTAACCTTCTTTCTTGGACTTCAAGTGAAACAATTGAAGGAAATAACCTTTATTCATCAAGAAAAATATGCTAATGATCTTGTCAAAAAGTTTGGACTGGATAACTGCAAAAAGACTGATATACCAATGTCAAGCTCTTTGAAGATAGACAAATATGAAGGAGGAAAGAAAGTTGACTAGAAGCTATACAGGAGTATCATTGGTTCACTTCTTTATCTTACTGCTTCTAGACCTGACATTTTGTTTAGTGTTTGCATTTGTGCCAGATTTCAAGCAGACCCTAAAGAATCTCATCTAAGTGCTGCAAAGCGTATTATCAAATACATTGTATCAACTTTAAGCCTTGGTCTTTGGTATCCTAAAAAGGGAGACTTTACTCTTCTTGGATACTCAGATGCAGATCTAGCTGGATGCAGAGTTGATAGAAAGAGCACCTCGGGTACCTGTCAACTACTTGGAAGCAGGACAATGTCTTGGTTTTCAATGAAGCAAAATACAATGGCTCTTTCTACAGCAGAAGCAGAGTATGTAGCTCTTGGAAGTTGTTGTTCACAAATTATGTGGATAAAATAACAGCTAAGAGACTTTGGAATTGAAGATTCATGCACGGAGATTAACTATAACAACACCAACGCAATCAATCTCACTAAGAATCCAATTCTTCACTCAAGAGCAAAGCATATAGAGATTCGGCATCACTTCATTAGAGATCATGTTTAGAATGGTGAAGTTTCGATTCAGTTTGTTGACTCAAAGAACCAACTGGCGGATATATTTACAAAGCATTTGGAGAAAAATTAATTCGAAATTATTCGTTCCAGACTCAACATCTTGAGGTTTGAAGAAGTAAAAGTCTAGAGATTCTCAAACTCAGACAATCAAGATTTTTGATTGTAAGTTATTTTATTCTCTCTTAGATTAAATCTTGAAAAGGTATGATCATCTGTCCATAATTGATTTTTGCTACTTTCAATTTCCGTGATTAGTGCAATATTTCTTTTTCTAAAATGGAGTTAATTTTAAATGGCAGTTATCTAATTTTTTGAAAAAGGCACTTATTTTTTTAAAGGGTATCCTTTTACTTTCCATTACGACGTTTTGAATGCCTCTCTTCAACTGACCTATATATTATCGGTTCCTCTTCATTTAACTCCAAAAACCCTATAAAGCATTGATCTTCCACTTCTGTCTTCTTCTCTTGTTTAATCTTCGAAAAGTTGTCATCTTTCTTGGGAAAGTCAATTTTGGAATCTTTCAAAGACTGTGAAAGATGTCGTCTCAGAGGAAGTCTTCGAGGATCGCGAACAGGGGACCACAACAAATGTGTGAGGGGCCTACGCACTTTGATCTCACTGAGGAAGAAGAGTTTCCTAGTCAGCAGCAGAGCCCACAACATTCTCAGCAGTGTCCATCTTCTCCATCTAGACCTCAGAATGTTGCTCGTCAAGAAGAAGAAGAAATAATCGAAGATGTAGAACCCGTAAGAACTCTTAAGCCCTCTTTTACCTACAAGCTTTATCGTGCTTTGAAAAGGGGTGGAACTCCTTTGAACAACATTGACAAATTTCTGAAAGACAAAGGGTTCAAAAATGAAACATTCTTTTTACGCACAATGGAACGATTGGGAATTGCCCCTGCAGGGTCGGCAGAAGAGGCAATGGCAAACATTCCAATCGATCCACGTGTTGGAGGGTTGAATCAGCTAGATGGGAATGATGATGACAAGTTGTATAGTCAGTTTCAATCGAGAATGGGTGTTGCGGCAAAAATTAGGGGCAAAAGGACATACTTGTTTCGATCGGAGGAACACAAGCATCTATACTCTAAGTTGTTGAAGCGTGGGGTCATAAACTCTAGAAGTGTGGATTTTGATTTCCTTGACACTGTGAACGTTAATTTACGGGAAAAATTCAGTCTTCTTCAACTTGAACAGTTCTGTTCTAAATCTACAGAAGCCTATGCTGAACTCACTGCATATTTCTATTTGAATCTCAGTTTCTTAGATGCGAATAGATTCTCTTTTAGTGTTCGAGATCAGGACTACGTGGTGGATGTAAATATGTTGGCTGATGTGATTGGGGTTGAAAGAGGGAGATATCAACCTTTTAATTCTCTATTGCTCGTATTACGTTGGAACTTGTTAAGGATAGAAAGACAGAGGGAAATGTTTCCTACTCAAGGATGAGTGCGTTCAACATTATGCTTCACAAGATTGTGATCAATTGCCTCAGACCGAAGTCTACTTCAAAAACTGATGTTTCAAACTCAGAGGCAAAGCTGATGTATGCCATCAATGCTGGGAAAAAGTTCTCTCTTCCTCACACTATTATATTCCACATGTATAGAGCAGTGGTGAAGGCCAAGGGTCAACTTTCTTATCCAGCTCTTGTGACAAAGTTATTCAGACATTTGAATGTTTAGCCTCCCGGGATTCGCTGTGTTCAAACCTTTGATCAAATGGTAGTGGGACTGAAAATTGTGTCTAAAATGCGTCTGAAGGAACTCAACAAGTTGTTGGAGAAATTCAAGGAGAAAACCCCTGTCAAATATCATCAAATCTCTTCGGCAGCAAAAAGAAAAAGGAAGTAGCCCATGGTTGCTTCATCCAAGAAAAGAAGAGCTCTCATTGTTGAGGATGAAGAAGATGAGGAAGAGATCCCCATTACTACAATGTCATTGAAGAATCTGAGTCGTTCTGTTCCAGAATCAACAGAACGACAAGAGGAAGACTCTGAATAGAGGACTGGAGAAAGAGAAGATTTGGAAGCAGAAGAGAAAGAAACAGAGGGGAGAGAAGCTGAAGAAAGAAATGCAGAGGAGGAAAGAATTGAAGAAGAAGAGGAAAGAGGAGATCAAGAGGAAGGAGAGCATGATGAACACTCTTCTCCACTTGAAGGCATGGAAACAAGGGGAGATCGTGAGAAAATAGGAATGTTCTCATATCCCGCTACCAGTGAAGGAGTTAGCCGCTCTCTAGCAGGACATCTATGCTTCTCAATTTCCTAAGGAGGGAAATGATGTTTCATCGCCCAATCTGCGTGGCTATGCTGATTTGCCATCGTTTGCCTTTACTCCATCTGATCGTGCAGAAACCAGTATGCAGATTGATAATTCAGCAAATTTTCGTAGAATTCTTGATGTTCTCTTAGAAATGCGGGGTCAGATATATGCTCTAGGATGCGAAGTGCAGAATTTGCAGAATGCGAGTCAAGCTTCTTCAGTTTCTTTGAATGATCAGATCCAAGCCCTTGCTCTTCAGATTCAAGCAAATGCTAAGAGTGAAGAGGTGACTCAACTGAAGGAAGATTTGACAAAGCTGGAAGGCATTGTCCAGTCAATGGGAGATTTCTAGCTTGTTCGTATTCCCAAGCATTCTTGATTCCATCTCAACCTTTTTTATGATGACAAAAAGGGGGAGAGATGTGATTTGAACTTTGAACCTTGAACTTTTGATTTGTTTTGATGTTTGACTTAACTCTTGTGTCTGGCTGTGGATTGGATTTGGGATTTTGGATTGACTGCTTATATTAAGTACTATTGATATCTTATGGATGGCTTTACTTATATGCAAGACTAACCTATTTTTTGTGGTTACAGATTCTAGTGTTATAAATAAAGCCATTTATTTTTATGAGATATCCATATTTGCTTGAGTAATGTTTTGCAGGTCAAAGTTATCCAAATCTGTAGGAAAGTTTTGTCACCATAAAAAGGGGGGAGATTGTTGGAGAAATCTTCCTGGAGTATTTTGAAGCTGACAAAACGTTTCCATCAGTATAGTTTGAAGATTTGCAGACTCTACTATTTAAAGTCTGAAGACCTCCAGACTGCTAGACTCAAGACTCAAAGTCTATTATCATTGACAGTTTCTAATCCGTCGAAAAAATGGCTATCCATGACTGGATGTTTCGTTAAGGATTTGACCTTATCGACTGGAGAAGATCTCTTGGCTGGATATGACATAACGTAATCCTTTATTGATTCAAAGATTGAGGATCCGATAATTGGCGAAGTATACTTGAAAGGTTCTACTTATGGAAACCAAGATCCTAATTGTATGGGCGAGCATGATTGATGGGCTATCGACATGTTCCTTAAATAGCTCGAATGATCTTCCTAATTGATTCTGTCCAACGGGAAGATTGGAAAAATTCCTTTGGTAAGTGCCAACGGGTATGATGGCATAAAGGAGTATATAAGGAAGACGTTTCAGTTGTTCGAGTGTGTGCGCGATAGAAGAATTCAAAAGTCTGAAGCTCCTTGTTCTTAGTCAATTCATTTTCTGAGCAAAATCTTATACATAAAAGAGAGTTCATATTCTTGAGAAACCTTAAGGAAGTGTGGTAGAGTATCTACACTATGGAATCAAGGAGAGCCTTGCTGTAACATTTCTTTTGTTCATAGTGAAATCCAGCTGGTGAGTTGTTAGTGCGGAAGAGTGGACGTAGGCTTGGAATAAGCCGAACCACTATAATTTATGTGTTCATTTTCTCTTCCCTACTCTCCACTTTACTTTGATCATAATTCGCTTTGTTAACGAAAGGAGAACTTCCTCTCTATTGTCTGCTTAGTATTGCTCTCTTATCTTGAGAAAATATTTTTACACCTATTCACCCCCTCTAGGTGTTTATACTAGCTATCACAGATCTTTTCTTACTGAGTGACTCTAGATTCTTAGACCTGGTCTTCACTCGATTAACTTTAATCAACATTGGTGATTAAGTATAGAACCAACCCATATACCTCATTATTAGAGAGACTTAGTCCATTCCCAATTAATTAAAAATTCCACTCCCCACTGTCCTTTGAATTGGTCCGTTATGTCATGCCCCGATCCTCAGGGACGCGCCCATCCTTCTACTTCGTCGATTTTTAAAGTGTGATATCCCAGGACTAAGTATCGCCGACTCTTTCTTTTTATTATGCAAGCGGAAGCAGTTATAAATCCCCAGACAATAAAATAATGGGATAGAAAAGCAGGCCATATTTTTCATATTGAAATTCACAACTACACCTTTATTAACAGCACAAATCCTAGTATATTTACAATACTATTCACAGCATACTTGTCTCGCACCTATCTACACTAAGACAGGGTTTACAAAAGGCATGGGATCTCAATCCACATTCGGGTTGTACTCAAGATCCCTCTCTGGATCCTCTTCTGCTTAAAAAATCTTTCTCCTTCTCAGGTTTTACATCAGTGCTCTCCTTCTTAAGTTCCTCCTCCTTGGCTCCCTCTCAGGGTCCTGAAATGATTATTCAATAACCAATGAGACCACGTCTCAGCGGGTTCAATAAGACCACGTCTCAGCGAGTTCTACCCCCTTAAGACTCGATTAGTAAGGCAATACACTACTCGGTTGCCTAAGCACAGTACGAGTCAGAGGACTTACCTTGGCCTCGGATTCCATCTGCATATTAGTACAGTTTAATAGGTACTCACACAGTCACATCACCGATCGAAGCATCGATCAAATCGACCTAGTCAATTACATGATAGTCTTACCCTTTCTAGGTCATTCATCCCACACCAAGCAATTCCTTAGATTTAGTGGCTTTATGGTCCCACCCGACCCTCTCATGATCTAGTGGCTTTATGGTGTCACCCGACCCTTTCGAGATTCAATTTAGGAATAAATCTTAAATTCACTCCTAAATTACTTTAGCACCAAATCAAGCTCAAATAAATAAATGGACAGCACCACGACAATCAGCACGAAATTCTGGTCATTGACCATCCCGGATGAATTTCCGGAAAAATAATTAATTGAATAATTAAATTTGGAAATTAAATAAATAATTATAAAAATCCAATTTAGGCCCCTAATGCCTTATTGGAAGCCGAGATGAGCCCGGAAAATTACCGAGACTCGTTCAATAATTAACATGGCGTGCCTACTTGCTAATGTCTATTTCTAACCACCTAATATGTATCATTAAGTCTCTCATTTAAGTTATCTAAATTAATCTAATCACCTAATTGTATTTAATTAAGTCTAACCAACCCTAAGTATAATTAGCAAACTAAGAAAGCGTTAGTGAGTAAAACTCACTTGGTAAAAGTAGAGAACGAATCACCGCGACAACGGCCGAAATCAGGCTTTCGACGAACTTGGACCGGGCCAAGAAATCTTGCAAGCCCGCAGAAATTATGGGCTTCAAGACTGGGCTTACTTTAGACTGGGCTTGCAAAGTGGGTTGCTGGACCTCATTGATTTGGGCTTCAAGTGACTAAAATAAAGTTGAATTGGGCTTGACCTCTTTGCTGGGCCGAAATCGCCTGAAGATGGGCTGAGTTGGCTACTGGTTTGCGTGGGTTGAACGTGTAAAAATGCTGGCTCGAATTCTAGCGGCTGCTGGGCCAAACAAGAATAACTTGCTGGGCTTCATTTTGGTTCGGTCGACTGATCCACAAGCGGAGGGGAGAGAAATCACGCGAATAGCTTGCTTCGGTTGGTTGCAACACGGAAGACACGACGAAGACGTTGGATGCATACGGCTTCACTGGGCGCACGAAGGAGCTACAGGTCAACCAAAGGCTTCGTGGCTTGCGGTTGTCAACTGTAGGAATTGATGAAGGCTGATGTGTGGCGCGGTTGCTGCTTCGCTAGCTCAATGTGGAAGCGGTTGCATGGAATGGAGCTGCACGTAAACAACCGGCAGAGGAAATCACAACTTTGACTAGTGGGCTCCAAGGCGCGGACGTGTGGCGCTGCAGCTTCGGCTTCGCCTAGCTTCGATCAACAAGATGGAGCTGGAGTTGACCCGTGAAGATGCGTTGGCAACCAAGAAGCGAATGAAGAGGAGTCACGGGCAGATGGAGTTCTTCGATGTTGGGGATGGGGACGCTCGGACGCCTGGCAGCAGTTTCATCTCAGAAGCAATTTCGGTGGAGGGTGTGCGACCGCTTCCTGCGAAAGAGATTTGAAAGCAAATGCAGAAATAACGAGCAGATGGGGGAGGTTTCGCATGAGCAAGAAGCCAAGGAGGGGCCCAAAATTATGAAATCTTAGCCTGTGCCTTAATTGCTTGTCCCTACTTTTTGCCTTCAAGCTTATCTTTTAGTCTCCATTACTTTCTACCAAATTAAATCCCACAACTAATTCAAAATGAACCAAAAATTGCTGTCCAAGCATAATTCCAAATTTCATTTAATTTAGCTTCAATTCATCACTCAATTCCCCAAATTGAGGCCCGATTTCGTCAAAGCAAAATCCCATATCATTTCTGTCAGTCCCCAACACTCAAAGGCTCAGCTTGGAAGTCGAAAAATCTCCTCAATTCAACCGATTTGAATTTCCGTTGATTTTCCGCGACGTTCGAACCGATTTTCTGTAAAAATCTCGGAATCTCAAAAAAATCTACTGAGACTGAGTCGACACTCCTAGAATTTATTGTGACATGGCCGAAACTTCAATTTCTGAAATGGACTTGAATTGGTGGTTAATTTTCATTTGGCGCGTTTTTAGCATGACCTAGACTATTGGGTAGTTTTCAAAACTTTTTAAGGCAAATGACCCGTGGTTGATTTTCTTCGAACCACTATGAACCCATTCGACTCAATGGCGGCTCTCAATTGTCATAAAAATCTCGAGGATTCAAATACGGACACAGGGTACCAAAACGACAGTAAAATCATATTAATGTCAGTCGATGAGAATTTTCCAATATAGTGGAGTCACCCACGATCAGCCACACATCTCAGTCGACCAGACCTATCTTTGGTCTTAAATCGATTTTTAACCGTGCTGCAATGGCCGCTAAAGATGAGCACGGTTGAGAAGCCGATTCCTGATCGAATTCTCAAGTTTATTACCCTAAAATTCTTAATTACTTACCCAGACAATCTAGTTATCTCAAGAGTGATCGGCTCTGAAAATAGCCCTATAAACGCGTCAACGAAATGCCCGATTAATTTAGTAGAAAACAGGTTGAGAAATTCAGGATGTCACAACTCTTCCCTTCTTATAAAAATTTCGTCCTTGAAATTTAAACCTTACAAGACTTGATCAAAAAGGTGGGGGTACAATTCTCTCATTGACATATCAGTTTCCCATGTCGCTCTTTCTGTATCGTGGTGTTGCCAATGGAATGGTCTTTGTACGCAAAACTTGCTCTTTGCGATCGACAATCTGGATTGATCTTTCGACGTATGACACACGGTTATCCACGTCCAATTCCTCGAAATTGAGCATGTGGATCGGGTCAAACTCGTACTTCCTTAACATCGACACATGAAAGACGTCATGCACTTACGTCAATCTTGGCAGCAATGCAAGACGATACACTAAGGTCCCGATTCTATCAAGAATCTCAAACGGATCTACGTACCTCAGACTCAGTTTGCCTTTCTTACCAAAGCGCGAAGTTCTTCTCATTGGTGACACTTTCAGAAAAATGTGATCACCAACTTGGAATTCCAAAGACCTCCGGCTTATCTGCGTAACTTTTTTGTCTGCTTTGCGCTGTCTTTAATCTGTCTCTGATCACTGCCACGGCATCTACTGACTGCCGAAGCAACTTTGAGCCTGTTATCTTCCTTTCCCTAACTTCATCCCAACACACTGGAGTTTTGCACGCTCTGCCATACAACGCTTCGAATGGAGCCATCTGGATACTTTGTTGGTAACTATTGTTGTAGGCGAATTCTACCAGATGAAGTTGATCTTCCTAACTTCCTTTGAAGTCTATTACACAAGCTCTCAACATGTCCTCGAGAGTCTGAATTGTCCTCTTAGACTGGCCATCCGTCTGAAGATGATATGCCGTATTGTACTGAAGCTTTGTACCAAGAGCATTTTGCAAGCTCTTCCAAAAGGCTGCAGTAAACCTCGGGTCTCTGTCTGAGGTTATCGTAACTAGACTCCATGCATTCGAACTACCTGACGCATGTACAGGTCTACGTGTCTATCTAGACTGAGGTCCTTTCAAATTGCAATGAAGTGAGTCGACTTTGTCAGTCTGTTGACCACCACCCATATCGAATCATTCCCTCTCTGACTTCTTGGTAGTCCAATCACGAAGTCCATCGTGATATGCTCCCATTTCCATTTTGGGATCGCGAGAGGTTGCAGAAGTCCTCCCGGCTTGCAATGCTAAGCTTTTACTTGTTGACATGTCAAACACTTGGCCACATGTTTGGCGATATCCGCCTTCATACCTAACCACCAATAGTGTTAACGCAGATTCTGATACATCTTAGTGCTTCCAAGATGAATGTTGTAACTGCTATGATGTGCTTCAGATAAAATTTCTTCTCTAAGCTCTACATTGCCAGGTACAACCAATCGTCCTTGGAATCTTAGTATCCCGTCATCAGCGATATGAAAATCAACCTTTCTTTTCTCTATGTCTTCCTGAAGAATTCTCTGTACATCTGGGTCTGTCGGTTGGAGTTGTTTGATTCTAACCTAGACATCTGGTTCAATTCTGAGGGTGGCCATAAAACTTGAAAGGTGGCCTACCTCAAATTTGAATACCGAATCCCGAGCTCTCTCGATTAAGTTCCACTCCTTAATCAGTACTTGAGTCACTAAAGACTTTTGACTTAAAGCATCGGTGACCTTGTTCGCCTTTCCTAGGTGATATAAAATATCACATTCGTAATCTTTCAGCAACTCCATCCATCTGCACTGTCTCATGTTCAATTCCTTCTGAGAGAACAAATACTTGAGACTCTGATGGTCCGTGAAGATTTGAAACTTTTCCCCGCACAAGTAGTGCCTCCAAATCTTCAATGCAAATATGATGGCTGCAAGTTCTAAGTCATGCGTCGGATAGTTCAATTCATGAGGTCTCAACTGGCAGGAGGCGTATGCAACAACCCTATCATGTTGCATCAGCACGCAATCTAGTCCTTTGAATGACGCATCACTATAGATCTCGAATCCTCCGAGGCCAGATGGAATTGTCAGCACAAATGCAGTAGTCAGCTTTTCCTTTAGATCTTGAAAACTATGCTTGCACTTGTTTGATCATACAAATTTCTCTTCTTTCTTCGTGAGCTTAGTTAGAGGTGATGTTAACACTGAGCAACCTTCTACAAACCGTCTGTAATAACCTGCCAATCCCAGAAAACTTCTTATTTCTATCACTAATGTCGGTCTCTGCCAATTGATCACGGCTTCTATCTTGCTCGGGTCGACGGAGATTCTTTCTCTGGAAATCACATGACCTAAGAACGCCACACGAGTAAACCAAAACTCACATTTGCTAAACTTAGCATACAACTGATGCGTCCTTAAAGTTTGGAGCACTAATCTCAGATGATTCTCATGCTCCTCATCACTTCTTGAATAAACCAAGATATCATCAATAAACACTATCACAAACTGATCCAGATATTCCTTGAACACTATGTTCATCAAATCCATAAAGGTAGCTGGAGCATTTGTCAACCCGAATGGCATCACTGTAAACTCATAGTGACCATGCCGAGTACAAAATGCTGACTTAGGAATGTCATTTTTCCTAATTCTTAGCTGATGGTATCATGTTTATAAGTCAATCTTTGAGAATATTGACGCTCCTTGAAGTTGATCAAATAGATCATCGATCCTTGGGAGGGGATACTTATTCTTAATGGTTACTGGTTGAGTTGTCGGTAGTCGATGCACAAGCGCAATGATCCATCTTTCTTCTTAACAAATAGAACTGGTGCTCCTCAAGGTGATGCACTAGGACGAATAAATCCCTTGTCCAATAATTCTTGCATCTGCACCTTCAGTTCTTTCAACTCTGATAATGCCATTCTATAAAGCGCCTTTGAGATTGGTTCTGTCCCTAGTGCTAATTCAATTATAAACTCAATCTCTCTTTCTGGTGGTAATCCTGGCAATTCTTTTGGAAAGACATCTTGGAATTCTTGCACGCTTGAAATATCCTCCACTTTCAGTTCCTCAACTGTCATGTCCACGACAGTTACTAGGTATCCTCGGCAACCCTCGTCTAACAAACGAGTTGTCTCTTGTGATGAGATCAGGACAATCGAGGGTCCTCCTCGATTCTCGACAAACTCGAAGCTCTTACCCTCTAACGAGTCAAACTGAATCGCTTTACGATAACAGTCCATTTTAGCTCGTTGCTTGGTGAGCCAGTCCATGCATTAAATCAAAGTCATACATGGCTAGGACTAAAAGATATATCTTCCCCACTCGCTCACCAATCACTAACTTGCACCCCGAACAAACCAAAGCAGCAATAACTTTATCTTTCAAGGGAGTAGATATGCACATGGTTGACTCTAATAATATAGGATTGACTCCTATCAACTTAACAAATTGCTCGGCAATGAAGAGTGGGTTGCTCCCAGATCAAACAAAGCATAAGTAGGTTGGTCGTTGAACAAAACCATACCTGTTATCACATCAGGCGCAGCTTCTGCCTAACCTTGGGTAATTGCAATCATGGTACTCTGAGCAGGAGGCCTCAACTGTCCTCTTTATGGCATGTTTTGAGCGGCATACCCTCTGATCTGTCCTCGTGGTAGTGGCGGTGATAGTTGCGGTTGTCCCATTGACTTCTTAGGACAATGTCTAGCTATGTGGTCTTGTTGGCCACATTCATAACACACACCCATCCTAGCTGGACACGGTGCTGACCCATGTCGTCTCCCACAAGAGCGACACGATCCCATTCTATCGACCATCAACCTACCAAATCCACCCTTCTTGCTAGGCGGACCTTGGAATCTATTCCTTGACATCGGCCTCTTTCCTTGCTTGATCGCTTCCCGGTTAACACCAAATCTCGACCTCGACGAGGCAACTTGCTCATTCAATCCTCGCTCTATCATTTGGGCTCGACGATAAACCTCTCTATAATATTTCAAGTCCCATGGTAGCAGAGGTTGTTTCAATTTAGCACGAAGACCGCTTTTGAACTTCCGAGCTTTCTCTTTAGGGTCTTCTATCAGTTTAGGAGCATATTGTGATAGTTCTGAGAACTTGACCCCATACTGGTCAACTGTCATGCTCCCTTGGCGGAGACGGTGGAACTCCTCTATCTTTTGTTCCCGAGCAGTACTCGAAAAGTACTAATCATTAAAGGCTCTAAGGAAGGTGTCCCACACTTGGACCACACCTTCCGAGAACACTATATCCTTGGCAGCTCTCCACCATATATTGGCGTTACCTTGAAGTTAGTACACCACTAGTAACACCTTTTCCTCCTCATTGCACATCAGAAGTGCAAATGCCTTTTCCAAATCTTATACCCACAGAGACGCGACCTCAGGGTCTCCGGTACTAATGAATTTTGGCAGATTCATTTTTAAGAATTGATCCACTAACTGGTGAATCGGCCTCCCAGCGGTCACAACTCCTGGTAGTAGTTACAATACTATTCACAGCATACTTGTCTCACACCTATCTACACTAAGACAGGGTTTACAAAAGGGATGGGATCTCAATCCACATTCGAGTTGTACTCAAGATCCCTCTCTGGATCCTCTTCTACTTCAAAAATCTTTCTCCTTCTCAGGTTTTACATCAATGCTCTCCTTCTTAAGTTCCTCCTCCTTAGCTCCTCCTTAGGGTCCTGAAATGGTTATTCAATAACGAAATGAGACCACGTCTCAGTGAATTCTACCCCCTAATACTCGATTAGTAAGCCAATACGCTACTCGGTTGCCTAAGCATAACACGAGTCAGAGGACTTACCTTGGCCTTGGATTCCATCTGCATATTAGTACAATTTAATAAGAACTCACATAGTCACATCATCGATCGAAGCATCGATCAAATCGACCTAGTCGATTACATGATGGTCGTATCCTTTCTAGGTCATTCATCCCACACCAAGCAATTCCTTAGATTTAGTGGCTTTACAGTCCCACCTGACCCTGTCCAGATTCAATTTAGGAATAAATCTTAAATTCACTCCTAAATTACTTTAGCACCAAATAAAGCTCAAATAAATAAATGGACCGCACCACGACAATCAGGACGAAATTTCGATCATCGACCATCCCAAATGAATTTCCAGAAAAATAAATAATTAAATAAATAAATTCGAAAATTAAATAAATAATTATAAAAATCCAATTTAGGCCCATAATGCCTGATTAGAAGTCGAGACGAGCCTGGAAAATTACCGAAACTCGTTCAATAATTAACATGGCATGTCTACTTGCTAATGTCTATTTCTAACCACCTAACAAGTATCATTAAGTCTCTAATTTAATTTATCTAAATTAATCTAACGACATAATTGCATTTAATTAAATCTAACCAACTCTAAGTATAATTAGCAAACTAAGAAAGTATTAGTGAGTAAAACTCACTTGGTAAAAGCAGAGAATGAATCACCGCGATGGCGACGCAACAGCGGCCGAAATCGGACTTTCGACGAACTTGGACTGGGCCAAGAAATCTTGCAAACCCGCAAAAATTCTGGGCTTCAAGACTGGGCTTACTTTGGACTAGGCTTGCGAAGTGGGCTGCTGAACCTCACTGATTTGGGCTTCAAGTGACTAAAACAAAGCTGAATTGGGCTTGACCTCTTTGTTGGGCCAAAATTGCTTGAAGATGGGCTGAGTTGGCTATTGGTTTGCGTGGGCTGAACGTGCAAAAATGCTGGCTCGAATTCAAGCAATTGCTGGGCCGAACAAGAATAACTCGCTGGGCTTCTTTTTGGTTTGGCTGACTGATCCATGAGCAGAGGGTAGAGGAATCACGCTGATAGCTTGCTTCAGTTGGCTGCAACACGGAAGACACGACGAAGACGTTGGATGCGTGCGGCTTCACTGGACGCACGGAGGAGCTGCAGGTCAACCAAAGGCTTCGTGGCTTGCTGTTGTTGACTGTAGGAATTGATGAAGGCTGATGTGTGGCGCGGCTGCTGCTTCGCTGGCTCAACGTGGAAGCGTTTGCATGGAATGGAGCTGCACATCAACAATCGACAGAGGAAATCGCAACTTTGACTGGTGGGCTCCAAGGCGTGGACATGTGGCGTTGTAGCTTCGGCTTCGCCTGGCTTCAGTCAACAAGATGGAGCTAGAGTTGTCCCGTGAAGATGCGTTGGCAACCAAGAAGAGAACGAAGAGAAGTCACGGGCAGATGGAGTTCTTCGATGGTGGGGACAGGGACGCTTGGACGCCTGGCAGCAGCTTCAACCCAGAAGCGATTTCGGTGGAGGGTGTGCGACTACTTCGTGCGAAAGAGATTTGAAAGCAAATGCAAAAATAACGAGTGGATGGGGGAGGCTTCGCGTGAGGGAGAAGCCAAGGAGGGGCCCAAAATTTTGAAATCTTAGCCTTTGCCTTAATTGCTTGTCCCCACTTTTTGCCTTCAAGCTTATCTTTTAGTCTCCATCACTTTCTACCAAATTAAATCCCACAACTAATCCAAAATGAAGCCAAAAATTGCTGTCCAAGCATAATTCCGAATTTCATTTAATTTAGCTTCAATTCCTCACTCAATTCCCCAAATTGAGGCCCGATTTCGTCGAAGCAAAATCCCGTATCATTTTCTGCCAGTCCCCAACACTCAAAGGCTCAGCTTGGAAGTTGAAAAATCTCCTCAATTCGACCGATTTGAATTTCCGTTGATTTTCCGCAACGTCCGAACCGATTTTCCGTAAGAATCTCGAAATCTCAAAAAAATTTACTGAGACTGAGTCGACACTCCTAGAATTTATTGTGACATGGCCGAAACTTCTATTCAAGCTTATCTTTTAATTGTGCCGCAATGGCCTCTAAAGATGAGCACGGTCGAGAAGTCGATTCCTGATCGAATTCTCAAGTTTATTGCTCTAAAATTTCTTAATTACTGTTGACACCTAATTTAAAAAATAGAAATAGAAAATAATCTTTGATTAGAGGGAAATTTAAAAAAAATTGAAAAATTGAATTCAAAAACTCAACGGCCAAATGTTTTGGAGCCACTTTGTTGTTGAGAAGTTGAGTGAGGATGTGCAAATATATCGGAAGATCTTCATCTGCGAAAAAAACAAACTCAAGTCTTTTTCTATAAATAAAGAGTACGAAGCCTTAAGAAAGAGGGGGCTTTTCTTCGTCGAAAAAGAGAAAAGGAGAAAAAGTGAAAAACAAAAAAGGAAATCGAAAGAGAGGGAAGAGAGCTTCGGTCTAGGGCTTCTCTCAGTTCGGAAAAGTCAGAAAAAAATAAAAGTCAAAAAGCAGAAAAGGAGAACTGCAGAGGAGCAGAAAGTGCTGCAGAGAGGGCGGAAGTGTGAGCAGGGAGGGGGTCTGCGAAAGAGGTGACCGATCAGCAGAGAAAAGAAAAAAAAAAAAAAAAGCAGAAGAAAAAGTTTAATCGGCAGGGGGGATTGGACATTTACTGTTCATCTTCTTCCCCTTGCACTCGCCGGTCATTTGCTGCCCGCAGATCGACGGTTCCTCCTCACCGGCGCACCACCGCACCCCTGTGTCGACGCCTCCGCCTGCTGCCTCAAACGACCGAAGCTCTACACCGCCGGCCCTGCCCTCTGCACCGGCAACGGCTCTGTTGTTCGCCGGTCCAAACGCCGCACTGACACTGTTCGGAGCCGAAGACCAGCGACCCTCACCGGCATCTGCTGAAGCTGCACCCCTGCTGCCCACTGTCACCTTGCCATGCCGCCACGCACCGAAGCTGCATCCCCACTGCCCAACGCCGCCGTCGCTGCTTGAGACCTCACTCCTGACGCCTACTGCAACGACCACCGCAGCCGCAACTGCTTAGTCTCCTCCCGTGACGCCAGCCTGTAGCGCCCGACGTCCTCCTTTGCCATCATCATCCTGCCGGCTCTGCCCCTCGACGTGTAGCACCGCGCCTTTGCAACGGGATCCCGATGCCGGCCTGAAGCTCCGCCGAGCCGCAACCCGCTCCACTCGCGCCCGAGCCCGAGCACCTTTGCTACTGTGACCGACGACCTGCAGCTGTCCTCGCTGCACCTTCATTCTGCCCAAGGTCCTCCCCTGTTTTCGTTGCAGGTCTACCTCGCCGGACATCTGACGAACAGCTCGACCCCTTGGTGAACCACCATTGCAGGCTACCACTTGTGCCGGCGCCACCCCTCGAGAAAGCCGTATTAGGAATAGGTAAAATTCTTGGGCTAAATTTAGTTCGAATATTCGAACTTATAGTTTTTTTTTTTTATATATATATATCTAACTTGATTTGTTTTGATTTATTTTTATCATTAGGAAATTTGTCATATTAAGTTATGATAATAAAAAATATTAACCCGCGAGACGTCGGGTTAGATTTTTGATTATTTCGACTTGTTATGGCAAAATTCATGAATTACTCTGCATCATTGATTCATATTAAAATAATATGCCATTGATTTACATGGATGTATTTTTATTTTGGCGTGTTATTATTATTTGCTCATCACATATCATGCATCATATTAGGTATTTAGGTCCATACACATTTCACATTTGAAGCAACGCATTTTAGTTTTTTAAGATTCATGTAGAATTAGGATGATTTTCCTTTAATAAAACAAAAAAAAAGTATAAAAAATGTTATTTAGGTCATATAAATCACACCACATGTTGCACTCTAGTTAGTGGGTCATAGATTAATGTTTTAATATTCCCATCATGTAGTTTTTTTAATAAAAGGCCTAAGATTAACATTGCATCATTATGTCGCTTTCTTTAATAAGAATTATTGTCATTAAAAAAAAAACAGAGAAAGAAAGAAAACACAAAAGCCGTTTAGTTAGCTAATAAATTAGTTCATAATTAATCTCATTTTATGTCATCATTGTTTAGTGTAGGTTGCATATATGTATAAAAAAAAAATCATAACAAGAACATGTATATAGATTTACCATGTCATTCATCCCATATCACGTAGCACATGCATATTTAGCATTATATAAATTAGATTGCATACATATAGTGATAAGTTTAAGTCATACCATATGAATTGCATATCATATGTCATTAAAATAAATCCATGCATATTAAACTTAGATTAAGATTGCATATAATTAACATTTTTTAAAAAAAGAAAAAAAGAAAAATTAGGTGTCTTGTTATTTAGAAATCATGTTTAGGGCATGCATTTTTATTAGCATTTTTCATTGAATGTTATTTTATTGATTGTGCACCCGTATGACCGTCATTTGCATGTTAGTAGTTTAGGTTAAAATTAATTAACATTGTCTACTAAATATTTTTGAAATTAAAATAAAATGTACCGAAAGGGCGTTAGACTAATCTAGCGTAATCATGTCCCCGGACTTATTGAATATCTGGTTCGTAAAAATAAAGTATTCTCTCATACTTTATTTGGGTTTCTAATCAACCCTAATTGATTAGTGGTGGCTCCAAATTGAATAGAATTGCGTGTTTAAATAGATTAATTTCTATCAAGTCGCGATTGGTAGGACTTGGGAGGGTCTATGCCAAGTGTTCAGACTTAGTAATCCATTAACCTAAACTTTAGGATTGCTCTGAAAAATTAGGTTGCGACAGCTTGGCGACTCCGCTGGGGACAGAGTTAAAACTCATAGTGGACATAGGCCTGTTTTATTTTATTTTTTAAGAAAAATATTTTGTTTGGCAACATGGAAACAAGGTACACTCCTAACATGAAATGTTAAATGTTTTTGCAGATGAGAGGTATAAGGGAAGTAGTCTTTGCTAACCCTTATTTTGCAGGTTGGAGTTAAGGATGAATGGTTGAATTTAAACTATAGAAGTGTTGTTTGCAATTAAACTGTTGTGTATGTTTTATTGTTTTTAGCACTACACTACTGCACACACAACCTGCTCAATAGCTCAAGACAATTCCTCTTAATTATCACACAACAATTCATACTTAGCCCAAGGCACTTGGCATTTCACTCAAGGCTTCCATTAAAATATTAATCCATATTTTTCACAATCAACATTCAATTTGCAATATACAATCATCATATTCAAAATTTGAGCACGCAGTAGTGATCAGCATGAAATTCAGAGAAAATGAGGCCTCGAAATAATTTTCGAAATTTATTAAATAATTATTTTATTCCAAATTTAATTAAATAATAATAATTTAATAATTTCGAACAGTAATATTATTAAATTAATAAAAAAATTTGAAATATTTAATTAAATCAAAAATAAAACATTTATCTCTAATCACGGGTTATTATAATATAAACAACCATTTAACCCTAATTAAACATACTTTAATTAAATCACACCCCTAATCTAATCCACATTTAATTAAATCTATCTACCAACCTAATCTCAATCAACCTAAGCCAAACACACTTAAGGCATCATTAATCTCCGGCAAAGAGCATGACGAGGCCGTCGACAAATCTACACGGAGCAACACCAAATGATGACTGAAAGGCATCTAAAATAAGCCTTAAAGAACCGAATCTTGCTGGAACTTCTAGCTACTGACCTCGGCTGGAAGGGGGCCGCAAGGCAGCTAGTGGCACATGAAACGGGCGGAAGGAAGCGGTGGTAGCTTAGGCGGTGACTGGTGGTGGCTCCGGCGACAAGGTGGGACCTCTGGCGACGGCGAGTAATTGCGGGACGATTATCGACGGTCTGAATGCGCGACTACAGAGGACAACGGCCAGGAGTTCGGACGGAGGCAGAGTAGTGAGCTTGTCGGGCGCGCAGGTGAAGAAGAAGCAGCACAGGGGTCGAGCTAGCTTCGGCGGTGGTTTCGGTAGCCTTAGTCGACGACGAGCTGCTGTTGCCGACCTAGAGTAGCGACGAACGACGGTGCTAGCGCGCGGACGAAGATGGAGTGGAGTGGCGAGTTGGCTGATGAGCAAGCGTGCGGGTGATGTGCGCGAATGGCGGCGACGACGATGACACCAGCGACAAACAGCGAGTGGCGAAGGAGGCGGACGAAGGGCGGTGTCGAGCTAGCTGCAACCGATGGGTTTCTCTCTCTCCCTCCTCCAATTTCAAATTCCAAGGGCCAAGCTTGAAGATGATAGAGATTGGTTGATGGGAAGTCCCACCTTTTTAAGAGCCAACATCCACCCTCCACTTGTCAAGATCTTAGGCAATCTAGCCCAACCATGACATCACTTAATGATGTCATACTCCACTATCTTCAATCTTCCACAACTTATTCCAATGGTTGCAAATTTCATTTTCCGTCGTGGCATGAAATCTTGTATCAATTTCATTCAATTCTCTTTTAATTGAACCAAATTGAAGTCCATAAAATTAATCCAATGTCACCACACTTCAGTTCACATCTTCACTTGTTCATAGAACCAACTTAAGTCTCAAAAGCACGACCAAATGCGGGTCTACTAATTTCTTGAGTCAAATTAGCCATTCTTTAATTAATCTGCTGAAAAACTCTGTTTGCATGAAAAATCTTATGAAGATAAGTTAATGATCCTAAAATGATTTGTGACACACTAGGGCTCGCAATTTCTGAATTCGCTTTCAATTTCACGGTTAATTTCATTCTGGCACGATATTATCGCGTTCTGATGTACTGAGTAGCTTTTAGAAACTTTTATGCATTCGACCAGTGGTTGATCAATTCAAGCCATAATGTGCATCTTTGATACGTTGACGACTCTCGGTTGTCGAGGTAATATGAAGGTTTCAATTACAGACACAGGGCATCCAAATCGACAGAAAAGTTGGTCCAGTGCCGATTGACAAGAATTGTGCGATCTAGTGGAATCACCCACACCTGATCACATGCCTCTGTCGAGTCGACCTATTTCCGGTCTCTATTCAATTTTTAATTGTGCTGTAATGACCATTGTAGATTAGCTTAGTCGATAGGTTGCTTCCTAGTCAAATTCTTGAGTCTAATACATTAGAATCTCTTAACGGCTTTACTTGATAGACTAGTTTTCACATGAGTGGCCGACTCAAGGAAAAGAACTATATGCGTGCCAACAAAATGCCCGTCTCAATTTATTGAAAATAGAATTGGAAAATCGGGATGTCACAATTACCAATTCTATTATAAACCTATTGTATGGATGTCATTTTAATCCTAAATTTTTCAATTTTGCTTTTATAGTCCTAAACTTTTGTGCGAAATTCTAGTGTCATCCTTCCAACCAATTGTTGCCGAAAATTACTAATGTGGAGAAATTAAATGTTCCATGTCAGCGTGGCATGCTAAATAGTTTGCGATAACTAGATGTCATGTTAGCAATTTTCAGCACCAATAGGTCATAAGGACTATATTAAATTTTATGTACAAGTTTAAAACTATATTGGTAAAATTTAAAAGTTTATGACTGAATTAATATTTGTATAGTAGATTTAGAGTTGATTGGGTAAGTGTTGCCTTCCTCTAGAACAATAGTTCAGCCAATTGTTCTACGGGCCTCAAAACTCAACTAGTGCATATTGGCACCCGACAATTTGGGATTTCTAAACTTAAAAATTTTTCTAATTAATTACTACACTTGGTAATTAAAAAAATCAAGATTCAGTAATTTGAACATGAAATCAATTAAAACCCAGTGATTGTTAATCAAATTTACCAATCCAAAAATATGTTACTATGTCTATCGTATATAAATTTCCTTTCCTTCTTTTTTGAATTATCACATTTTACTTTTTTTTATAGCAATATTAACCTGCCTAAAAAGTTGGTTAATTTCTTATGAAATTTTCTTTTCTTGAATGATACCGCCCGGCCCTTTTGGCTTTTGTGATTATATCATTTTATTAGTTTTACTATAAATATTATTATTGTTGTTGTTACTGTTGTTGCTGTTAATGGTGACTGTTGAGCTTTTAGGTTGAACAACAACAACAACAACAAGATTGGCGAAACATATGTAGGTATCACGATATGAGTATGAGATAAACGTGCATGCATTCAATTTCTAAAAGAAGCCTCTCGAATAAATATGTGATCTCGATCAAGCATTTTCATGAACACTTGGTGATCACTTCAAACACAAAGCATAGAAGCATCATCGAAGTACTAATTCCGATCCAGACGATTTCAGTGACATTAAAGTGTGCTCAGACTACTATTTTATTCCTACTATGTACTCAATTTTCACTCAAGCTTAAATTACAACGTTTGGATTCAGCTTACTAAAATAGAGCAATGATGTATATACCTTGGAGATGCAGCCTCTGGCCACGAATGGCGATCGAACAGGTAATGGAGCTCTTTGAGGCGTCGACTTAGGTGGTTGGCACCAGCGAAGAAGCTTCGTAGGAGGACTTAAACTCTTGGGATTTCTCGACCTTAAAACGGACTTGAATAGAGTCGAACGATTTGGGAATGGCAAAGAGTATCGACCAGCGGTCTGAAATTAATGAAGGGAACCTATAAGTGAGAGAAAATCGACGATAGGAGTTCGTATGCATTCAACCTCGGTGGTTTTTGGCCATCTTTGTTCCCTGGTGTGTGCTCCATTTCTACTGCGAACGAGCTCGAGCACCTGGGATGGCCGACAGCGACTGGGGGTGGTGGACGATGAATGGTGATAGAGAGAAAATCTAGAGGAAAAATGGCCATTATATATTATTTTCCTTCGCGCGTGTGCTCATTTAAATAAAGAAAGCAAATGGAAAGCTATCAAAAGCAGCATACATATTCGGTAATACAACCATGAAGAATGTAGGGAATGAAGTAGTCCCACATCGGTCATGGGGAACTAGGTGAAGAAACTGAGCAGCACATGAATAAACATCGTTATAAGCCTAAGCGCAGGAAAATAAAACATCCATCAACATGTCAAACCACGAGATGCTACATTGATTCAAACATAATAAAGTCAGACATGAGAGCATTCCCACTCAACTAAAGAACAAAAAGATAGAAACTCCTTGTCACAAGCCAAATTCTGAGCTAGAAGCTTCGGCTTGACCATCTTTTGACAGTCCAAAGTAGCAACAGATTTCTCGAATTCCTCAAATTGTTTTGCTGCTTTGTCAATTCAACTACTTAACAAGCGCCAAGTGTCAGTCATATCTAGTTGATGGGATAGAAGCTTGTGACACTCCTCAGTGAGCTAAGCTTCAAGATTCAGAATGTTTCTTTTAAGTTGAAGCTCGGTCTTCATCATAACTAGAAATGACTACATGAGACGATCTACCTCGACCCACTTTTTTTTAGCCTTCTCAGTAAATGACTGGACTTGATATTTTGAAAGAGCCAAGGATTAAAGCTAATCGCTACTCTTCTTGATAGTGTCCCAGCTCTCAATAAAGACAGGAAGGTATTTGTCGCAACTGATTCAGAAAGCACGACGCTTGGCAAAAGTGAGATCATAATAGAATGATTGGAGAAGTGCTTTAGCTTGTACCATTAGTTGAGGGTCACCAAAAAGCCCGATAAGGCGTTCTCCAAATATCTTCAGGAAGGATTGAATTCATTCTTCTGGGGTAAGCTTGGCAACTTCCTCTGGGCTGAATTCGAAAAGGGTAATGGAAGGTGTCTGTGTAATTTTGCGAAGAGTTTGCTTGGCATTCTCGATGGCGTCAGAAGCAAGAAGAGATACTTTCCTCGGGTCAAGTTGGGTTGTTGATCCGATGATCGTAGGAGCAAGTTCACGATTAGATAATCTAACAAAATAGAAGTCAGAAGCGATATAGTGAACATAATAAAGGCTGAATTAGAGCTGAAATTATATCAATGGGGGCACTATACTCCAATTCATTGGATAGCAACATGGTAATAGAGGAGGGAAAAACTGCAGTCAAAGTAACGACTAGGGAAAAAATAGCTTCCAAAGTCACTGGAGCTGATGATGAAAAAACATAGTCTTGAACTGAAGATAAAGTAGAGTCTCTTTCTTCCCCAGCATAGGAAGTGAAAGCAATTGGTAGCTCTTGGAAAGAACGCGAGGCAGCAACAGATGTGATAGGAGCAGTAGTGGAACTACTTCCTCTTTCTAGGGAGGGATCCGAAGCAAGAGGGGTATTTACTTCCAAGTTTTCCTGGACTGGTGAAGAGGCTGGTTCTCCTTGAGGTACATCGGAATCATACTCACAAGTAGTAGATGAGATAGGCTCTTGAGGAAGGGTCGGCTCTAGCGGAATTTCTCTAGGTGTTGAAGGAGATCCATTTGCTTTATCGGAAGATGAAGAAGCATGCTCCGACATAGGAAGATTTGTGGGACTTGGGAAGTTGTCGATATCAACCGGGGCCGATGCCAAAGTTTCGCCAACAAAGGGAATTGCAGATCAAGATAGACCTTGATAAGAGTCTCCTGGTTCGAGGAATGAATATTTGCGTGAAAGCAAGTATATTTGAATTACCGGAACATCAGACTAAGGCCAAATTAAAAAATATCACAAAGTCAAGAGAAGAAGATACTTAAATCTCGTGATCTTTTTGGCACCCAATGAGTCGATGAGGTAGGAAGACTAGATGAAGGTTTGACAATATTGGTAGAGTGAATTTTAGAGACGACCTTGCTAAAGATGGTGTCGAAATCTTCGGTGAAAAGGGAATCTCAGTAGATCTTCCACCAAGTAGTGAAACTTTTGAGAACACTAGGGGCTGGGACAAATGATTTGATCGTAAGTGGCGAAGTGTTTTGCTGGTGATTGTGCGGCTACAAATGAAGGGATCAAATGTTTTGGTCACCCAAAATAAATAAATAAATAAATAAATAAATGCTTCTCTTTGAAAGGAAAATCCATAGAGTAAGGAGCCGCAAGAGGAATGCCCCGGGTTAGGCCGAGTTGCCAAGTGCAATATTGAGGGGAGTAAATTTCCACGCCTGACTTCAATTTCCCTTTTAGTGACAGCCTCAATGTCAAGTCGAACTCAACTAAATCATAATGCCAAAATTTTTTGGTTGTCCTTGGCCTGGCCAAAATCAAAGATAGAGATAAAATATGGACTCGAAAGTGGGCAGAAATCATCAGTGTTCAGAGAGTGATGGTAGACCCAATGAAGGAAATGCTAGAAAGACGGATACCTTTTAGGAGAAGGACGAAGACAGAAGCTCAATAGCTGCGCTTCTTTACTCTCGTGATAGAACGGTTTAGATTTGGACCCTTATGGAAGAGGGACTTTGGCATTTGAAAAAATGGACAGAAAATACAACTTGACCCATGCTTGGAGGATCCAGAAAGGATCGTGAAAAATCCCAGAGGTAGGAACACATATAGCAATCAACAAGAAACCAAGGCTATGATAAAGGGCAGTGAGAGCAAGACGGCCCATGGCTATAAGCTTACCTCGGGAAAGGTAAAAAGCTTAACCTTTGAGATCCCCAGCTACTTGAATGGAGGGGTGACAAAAAACGAACTTAGACAGCTAGTATAACAAAAAGGCAATGTGCTCCTCATCCTCAACATCTCCTATCTAACTAGCATAGGCTTTTTGGAAGCCAATATTGGAAAGGTCTGTACCTATTTCCAAGAAGTCACAAGCTGAAGGATTAATAGATCTGGTATCATCACTATCTAGACTCAATCCAGTAATGGAGAACACGTCGAGCAAAGTTATTACATAAGGACTAACCTGAAGAAGAAACGATTAAAAGATGGCGACCAAAAGCAAGCAAGGCTACCTAAAAGCTTGTGATTGATTTTCCAATAAAAGCTACAGAACTCCAAAGTCTTGTCAGTTTGAGCCTTGCATCACATCTCCTGCTTGATGGCCTTCAACTTATAATACCAATTGAAGAAAGTGTGGTTGAAGGGATAAAAGCCCTGAGTTCTTAGGTAGGAGGCAATAAGACATGCTCCGAAGATGGTCCCTTTGAAATGGGAGTGGTTCTTCCACATTCCGAGGGAAACACTCAGCAATAGAGGGAGAAGGAATCGGTGCCTGCAAATAGAGGCTGAGGAAGATCTCATCAGCTGCTTCCTCTATAAAGCTTTAAGATGACAAGAGAAAAGATTATAAAAATTTGATCTTGAAAGTGGACTTCAATGGCGTGAAAAGTGACAAGGGAAAGTCAAGAGTTGTGTAGTTACACAAGAAAATGGGGTGAAATATTGAAAAAGGATGCAGGTTTGAAAACCCTAAAAAGCACAAGGTTGCGTACAAAAGAAGGGAAGCTAAAGTGACAATGCACGAGGCACAAGTTGATAACACTAGTCAATGTAATCATTAACATGGTTAAAAGAATCAAAATATCATTCAATTCTTTTAAAGAGAGCGTTTGTTGGCACTTAAATTAGCTTACTCAGCTTTAGAAGCCAGAGAGAGTAAAATAGGCCTAGTACATGGGAATTCATAGAGAGTGGGCCAAAATGCCAAAAGTTGACAAATAGCGGTCTTGAGCCATGCGACAAGGGCCTTGCCAAAATTGACGAGATAAGAATAAAAGCAGTTACGAGAATTAATACAAGTGGAAATATCGGCAAGGTAGGACAATTATTGATAGGGAGCTTAAGCTTCTAGAACATTGTAGATATCAAAATGTTAACTACTAAAAGGCAGTTACCTGTGGGTTACCACTATAAATAGCCGAAGAGGCATCAACGTAGGGATCTTTAGCCAAATCGACAATCGATCATTTAGTTTTCAATTGTTAACTTTCCTTTTTTGCACTTTTTCATTCAATCGTATCTTTGCTTTTCTCCTATTTTCCTGCACTTTACTTTTATCGATAGTTTAGATTGGTTGCTTCCTTTCTAGAGTGACACAAGACCCGTTGTAAACAATAAAACCAAAGCTCTGCCTCTTCGATGAAAGATTTTGTCGAGAGAACTTTCCTCGGTGACCAAGTACATATGAAACCTTCGAGTATTCCACATCCATACCTTCATTCATCAATTTCATTCCATAATAGATATATTCGGCAAATCTAGACAAAGATGTAGGGATCTCTTCATTAGTATACATATATTCCAACTGATTTTGAAAACAATTAGTTCCATGACATGGAAACTCTGCAACAACTTAGAAGGAAGTTTACTATTGAAACTATTATTGAAAAGGTCCATAATATGCAAATTGTTGAAGTAAAATTGGCTTTGACACGTTTCAATTAGACCATGGAACTTATTAGATTTCAAGACAATAGCTTTCAGCTTGGTCAATTCGAATAACTATAAAGGGAACCCATCGAGAATTTAATTGTAACCAGGGTTCAAATACTCTAATTCACCAAAGATCTTGGGTAGGCCCTTTCAATCGATTCTTTATGAGGTCAATCATCTTCAATGCACAACTTTTTGGGTAAATTTGAGTTTTCATGCCCTCAAGTTTATTTATTCCAAGATTCAAAATTGTCAAAGAATCAATATTTCCAAGGCATGAAGGAATTGTGCCATTTAGACTATTGTTGGCCAAATCAAGAATGACAAGAGATCTTAGTATACAAATTGAATGAGTTTCTCCGAAGAGGATGTTGTTGGGGATATTGTAATAAGTTGTTGATGGGGGTGGAGTAAGGAGTTATGTTTTGAGCCAATTAGAACTAATGTCAAGATAGGTCAACTTGGGTAGTGACAGATTGATTAGATTGTTCCCTAAGCCAATTAGAAAATTGTAAGAAAGATCCGCATGCCACAAGGATTCTTTGCTACCATTGCCCATCCAATTAGGAATGCTCCCTTTGATTTTATTGTTGGATAGATCTACCCACTTTAATCCGCATAGGTAGCCTATAACCTTGGGGAACTCATTAAATTGCATGATTCTAAAGTTAACTAGAAAAGTTTTGGAAGAGTGGCATTCATCTCGGTTTTGCTAACAAAAAATATGTTCTTGTAATCCAAAAATAATGTCTGCAAGTTCTTGAGTTTGTGTAAATCCACGGTTTTACTCAAATTATTCCCACAACGATCCAGATGTTTGAGATTCTTGAGTTCTCATAATGACTTTGGGATTTCACCTTGCAAATTATGAAATAAAGGTTGAGCTCAACCAACTGCATAAGTATTCTAAATTAACTCCTCTCGTTTTGTCGAGTTCCTCTCTATCGCAAGGGTAGAGTTTCTTCGTAATTCCTTTCCCCTCTGCTTTCTTTGACCGCTTTTCTGGATATGCGGATGGCAATCCTTCCAACCTAAGTCCTCTTTCCTTCTTGCAAAGATCTGGATCAGTAACCCTCATCGCATCTCCTTCCTTTTCCCTCCTCTCATTTCCGCTTTTCTGCATCTGCATGTCGATAATTCTGATGTTCCCTCCCTTGCTCTGTTAAGTCGAACATTTCTTTCGTCCATGGCTACTAACGATGACCCTGACGCATCACGGATTGCCGCAATATGTCAAAAACTGGGTCGATTATCAACAGCAAAAGAAATTGAAGAATTGCGAGTTGAACCTTCACCTGGTGCAGTTGAGGAATGCAAGCTTCTGTTAGTTGGTAAAGTCCACTCCAACCCTTCCTTTAATTTCCAAGCTTTTCGTCGGTCTTGAAGCGTGCATGGCGGTTGGACCAAGCTGAAATCATTCAAAGAGAAGCTGGAATTTATCTAGCCAAATTTAAGACCCGTGACAAACGAGAGAATTCTTGATACCGGACCTTGGCAATTTTCGGGACATCTCATCAATTTTAAACCATGGGTAGCCAATACCCCTCTACCTTTGCTATAACTTTACTACTGTGCTTTTTGGGTCCAGTGATTGGGTTACCTTTGGAATCTTTGTCTTGCTGAAATGATACGTAAAGGCATTAGCACGGTAGGCCTTGTTTTGCAAGTAAAATCTGAGTTTGCCACTTTGGTTCCACTCGAAAGCATGTCAAGCTCGTGTCGAGTTGGATTTATCTGAACCTTTACAAGTAGGTCGACTCATTAAACTCTCTAATCGAACTCTGTGGCTGGACTTTAGGTATGAAAGGTTACCTCATTACTGCTATTCTTGCGGACGAATTGGCCATTTTACAGATTCTTGTCCATCCATCCCCTTTGAGGAGAAAATGCTCACTGATCCTGACTCCACTCCTTACGGTCCCTGGTTAAAAGCCGAAGTTCAGAAGTATAGCCCTTATTGGCAGTGTTATTATGGCCAATCTAATTTGGAGGAGGACAGAGAAGAAACCATACCCGAAACCCCTCCATCTGGAATCTGCACTCTTCCTCTTCTTCTACCACCAACTCCTGTTACAACCTCCCAGCCACAGATTATTGCTCCCATCTCTACACAGACACGAACTGATACATCTACAATCCCTCTCTCAGAGCCACATACCTTAACAACAGCTCTAATCCCAGCAACAGCGAAGATGAAAGGAGTGCAATGGCCAACATCACCTAACCAGGCAAAAAAGGGCCTCGGTATTCGACCAGTAAGTAAGATAAATCCTGCAAAGAAACCAAGGCGCTATAACCCCTACGACTTACCAGGAGAGTATCAAAGAGCCTATGATGATTCTCTCTTGTTGGATGTGCCAATCTTGGAGGCGTCAGAAGCAACTCTACGGGCGACGGTGGCTGGCCCTAAACAGTCACCAAATCAGAGATGAAACTTATAGGTTGGAACTGTCAGGGTTTGGGCAATCCCCTGACAGTCCTATCCTTAAAAGCCCTCTTGGCTAAGGAAAAGCCTGACCTCTGTTTTTTGATGGAGACGAAGAATGTGGATGAAGTCCTCCTTCGGTTGAAGCGCTCTTCTGGTTTTTTGCATCACAGGCTAGTCACCCCTGTGGGTTCTGCTGGTGGCCTAGCTATTTTTTGGAATGCAGGGATATCTCTGTCAGACTTCTCCTCCTCTCCGCATTATATGGATTTCACCTGTCTTGATGTCTCAGAGTCGAGATCCATGCGGATTTCCTGCATTCATGCTCCTGCAGTATTTCAAGACCGTCAGTATTTTTGGCAGACCTTGCGTCATATTAGTAACCTTAATACCTTACCTTGGATATGCTTCGGCGACTCTAATGAAATCTTGCACCGATGGGAGAAAGTAGGCTCTCGACCAGCGGATTCTTACCACCTCTCTTCTTTCAGAGAAGTTCTAAATGACTGTAGTTTGTTGGATCTTCCCTCCCATGGCTGCGCCTATACTTGGTCCAACAACAGAGATGCTGAAGCTCTGGTGAAGGAGCGTTTGGATCGAGCTGTCTGCACTGCTGAATGGCATATCTCTTACCCCAAAGCTCAAGTGATAGCACTACCTGCAGTTGGTTCAGATCATAGTCCTCTGGTTATTCATACAAATCACAGCTTGGCTCGACGAAAGAGATGCTTTACCTTTGAAGCTTACTTGGAACCGGGATCACGGCTGTCAATCCGTGATAGAGTCCTCTTGGAACTCAACCTCCCGAAGAAACTCTCCTCTTTCGGTCAAGCTTCATGCGGTGGCCATAGCTTTATCGCGCTGGAGTCGTCAGGTTTTCTCGCATAATAAGCAAAAGGCAAGGGAATTAGAGGATCAGTTAGAAAATTTAACGAACCACCATTCTACTTCTCTGGACCTATCTCAGCTACAGAGGATCAAATCAGAACTTCATCAAGCATGGCAGAGGGAAGAGCAATATTGGGCAATGCGCTCAAGAATCAACTGGCTACAGTGGGGAGACCGCAATACTAAATTTTTCCATGCTACTACACTTCAACGACGTCAACGTAATCAGATCACTATCTTGAAAGACGAAAATCAGCAATGGGTTAGGGATCAGGATCAAATAAAACAAATGATTTTCAACTTCTACTCTCAGCTTTACTCTACTTCAGGACCTAGACATTATATGCAGATTTTAGAACAGTGTCCACAGCTAGTGGATGCAGACATGAACGCAGACCTCCTGGCTCAACCCACTCTTGAAGAAGTTCGCGTTGCCACTTTCCAACTAGGTGCGTCCAAGGCACCAGGACCCGACGGTCTGAATGGTTTGTTTTATTGATCGCATTGGGAAATCATTAAGTTGGACATTCACAGAGCAGTTCAGCATTTTTTTCAGCATGGTTTATTACCCCCATCTCTCAATAACACTGCCATCACCCTCATTCCCAAATCTCCTAACCCGGAAAGCTTGGATCAGTATCGCCCAATAAGCTTATCCAACTATGGCTATAAAATTTTCGCTAAAGTTCTTGCTAATCGATTGAAACCCTTACACGCCTATTCGATTCGAGGAGCGAGTGCTTTTGTTCTTGGAAGACAAATTCAGGATAATGTTCTTGTTGTTCGGAGATCATCCATCAACTCAAAACAAGGAAACGAAAAAGTCATTTTCATGCCATTCTCAAGGTGGATATGCAGAAAGCCTATGACCGTGTCGAGTGGGACTTTCTTCGAGACTACTTACTCCGCTTGGGATTTCACTCTCATTGGGTCCATCTAATCATGCAGTGTGTATCAACGCCATCTTTCTCTATTAAAATGAATGGGGAGTCTCTACCGACTTTCCAACCAACTCGTGGGCTAAGGCAGGGAGATCTATTATCCCCCTACTTGTTTATTATCATTGCAAATCTATTATCCCTTCAACTGAGAAATGCTATGCATATGGGCTCTATCAAAGGTATCAAGCTGAACCCAAGGTGTCCTACCCTATCGCATCTGTTTTTCGTCGAAGATGCTGTATTTTTTCTGAACAGTACCTTATTGGAGTGTCAGAATCTGTCTAACATTTTAAACCAATATTGCTTAGCATTAGGACAACAAATCAATCGTAACAAATCAGGAGTTTTCTTTAGTCCCTCTTGTCCTATTGAACTTCAGGAAAATCTAGCTGCTGAACTACGGGTACCAGTTTTACAGCGTTGTGGGAAGTATCTCGGGATACCTGCGGACGGGAAGATCAAAAAGATATGTTCTCTTGGCTGCTGAGTAGAGTTCAATCGAAACTAGAAGGTTGGAAGGAGAAACTGATCTCTAAGGGAGGGAAAGAAGTTCTATTAAAAGCAGTTATTCAATCTATCCCTCAGTATGCCATGTCTATGTTTAAAATCCCTATCTCTTTATGTAAAGTTATTGAAAAAAGCATGGCCAAATTCTGGTGGAACAACGATACAAGCAGATCTGGTGTACATTGGCAAAGTTGGAGACACCTACAGAACCGAAAAGATAATGGTGGATTGGGATTCAGGAATCTAGTGAGTTTTAATCATGCCATGCTCGGTAAGCAAGCATGGCGCCTAATGCATTAGCCTTCATCCTTTTGGTGTAAACTTTTTAAGGGCCTTTATTTCCCTTCTTCTTCATTTTTACAAGCCAACAAAGGCTCTCGCCCATCATGGGGCTGGCATAGCTTACTTTGTGGAAGAAACTCAATTGATTCACACGTTAGTTGGTCAGTAGGAGATGGGAAAAGCATCAAGATAAGAGAAGATAGATGGCTTCCCATGGGTGTTCTAGCTGGACCTACAGCCCCTGAAGAACCTACACTAGTAGCTGATCTTATTGACCCTGCTACCAGTTCATGGAGAGTTGATTTATTATCTAGGTTTTTCGATATGCAAATCATTCAACAGATCACAAGCATCCAACTTAGACCAAATTTCACCACAGATGCACTTATCTGGACAGCAACCAAGAACGGCACATTTACAGTCAAGTCTGCATACCATGCACTTACTCAATCACAATCAGATATTTCAACCTTAAATGCGTCATCTTCACACCAAATTCCTACCTGGTTATGGCGTTCTATATGGAAAATGCCTGCTGCTCCCAAGATCCGCGCTTTCCTTTGGTCCGTCTGCAACAATGCATTGGCGACGAGAGAGAACTCTGCACCGCGTATGACACATATTAGACAGTCCTTGCTGTACTGTGTGTAAAAAAAAGACACCAGAAACTTTAGAGCATTTGCTCTTACTCTGCTCATGGACTCAACAAGTTTGGACGCATCCCCGCATTCGGATTTTCGTCGATCCAATCAACATCCATCGTATGGATTCCTGGATCACCTCTACGATCGAATCGGGGAATCGATTACCTCGGCTGGCCATAATCTCTCATATTCTGTGGCAGATCTGGCGGGCTCGGAATGCTTTCGTCTTCCGCGGTACTAAACCTAATCCCGATCAGGTTGTCGACATAGCTCTGACTGGCGCCCAAGCGAATCGGCTTTCTTCCCCCTCGAACCTGCATCAGAATGGATCGGTCACAAATAGCTCTCACCTATGGCGTCCTCCAGACCTCGGGGTTTTGAAAGCTAACGTTGATGGATCTTATCATCAAGGTAGTAACAACGGAACGATAGCCTGCATCTGCAGGGACCATCAAGGCCGACTTACCGATGGGTTTTCCTTAGGAGTTGTCGCAGCCTCTGCTCTTCAGGTTGAGATCCAAGCTCTATCTTTCTCGCTTCGGCATCTTCTGCATCAAGGCTTTCAGAATGCAAAAATCGTGGTTGAATCTGACAATCTCTCTCTGGTCGACACCTTGAATAATCACTCACAGCCGCCATGGTCGGATCGTTCCCTTTTCGCTGAAGCCGCTTTCCTCCTAACCCTATTCCCAAATCTCAATCTAGGGTTACGCCGAAGAGAAGCGAATTCTCGCGCCGACCGGGCTTGCAAGGCCCATAATCGTAAATCTTTGTCTTGTAATTGGGCCCTCAATCCACCCCCTGCTCTCTTGAATTTGCTTTGCGCGGACGCTCTAGCCGCGGGTTGTACGTGCTATTCATCTTAATGCTATGAGGGCTTCTGTTCAAAAAAAAAAAAAAAGTATTCTAAATTGAAGATGGTATTGGACCACTTAGCCGAACATTTGCCAAATGTAAAGAAACAAGGATGGTTAGTTTGGCTACTAATTTAATCTAAACCTTTTTTTTTTGGGTTAAAGAACCGTGCATAGTGGAACTATTACTAAAGGGGTACAGATTGGTGAGTTTTGACAAGTTGACAAGCCTATGCCAAATATCCCTCGTGAAATTATTGGAAGAGAGATCTAGATATGACAATTGGGTAAGATTAGCAAAGGAAAGCAAGGCAACATTGCATGCTGCTTTTCACACGCGAGAACAGAGATCAAAACGTTGAAGCGGGGATTTGAACATGAACTTTATTAAATGATATATCTAGATAAGCAAGCTAAGAAAGATTATTCAGTGAGTGGGAGGTGAACTCAAAAAATAGCAATCCTAAATTGATAATTCATTCAAGAAAATGCTAGTCCAAATAGGTATTTCTCCTGAAAAATTCGTGCCCTAAAAAAACGATGATTTCATGCAATTACCCCAATGTTGTTCTAGAATAAAAACAGGAAGGTTATCATTGCCACTGATATCGAGGACTTCTAGGTTTGGTAATTGAAAAATCCTTACTGGAAATTCACCATACAAAAGAGAATATGCAAGTTTAAGCGACTTCAAAGAGTAGGAGAAGTTTGCAAGCACGTGAGAGAATGATGGTGGCATGCTTACAGAAGAGAGATCAAGTTCTTTAAGCAAAGTTAAGTTTTAAACAAGTTGTCCGCATTGGGCATCACAAGATCCCACCCACTAGACAAATCAAGAGAAATCAATCTTGTGAGCCATGAGATATCTGATGGGACTTTCCCTGAAAAATATGAGCCAAAGAGATTAAGGTAGTGTAACCTGAAAAAATTGCCAAAGCCATATAGGATTGAGGAAAAGTCGAAGTCATTGAAAGCAAGATCGAGCAATTTCAATGTGGAGTAGGCAGAAAAGGCTAGTGTTAAAAGATAAAGTACCAACGAGACAATTATGGCTAAGGTTGAGGCCTATCATGTGACCGGTGGCCTCATCACACTTCACACCATTCCATGAGCAATAATCACCATGTCCATCTAGTGACCATGATCCAACCTTCACATAAATACAATGATAAATGGCTCTATTGGTTCTAAAACTTTGCTTGAATTTCACTGAGGTTGAGCTTTAATGCTGATGGCATAATGGCTCAGCAAGCAAAGTATGAATCATCACGAGAAGGACAATCCATGTACAAAACATTTAGAATATCTAGGGTGCCATATTTTCTCTTTTGTTTTTCTGCTTTTTGATAGAGTTTGTTTTAGTGGAAAAGCTTTCACAGGCAGTAATAAACAATTCGATCATTGCACTTTCATGCTGCTTTGGCCATTGATGTGGCACCTCGAAACACCTAAGGTTCCACAGGTACCTATCGCTATACCTAATGAACACTAGTTACATCTCTTAGTAGAAGCATCGTAGTTCATAGGTATTTTTTTTTTAAAATGGTCCCGGCGCAACTTATTAGTGGAAGCATAATTGAATCTCACCATCTCTCCCTCCAATAACCATAATGCAATGCACACCAACTACGCACCATATGAAAAGATAAAGCCGAGCCACTTTTATTTACATATTTTCATGATGGATTTTCGGGTCGGTACAACCAAAAAGAAAAGCCAAGATTTTTAACTACACTTGGCCACAACCCAAAAGATATCTCAACCCCTATATTCGATCACATGTCATCCTCCATCTACTAGCGTCGACTACCCTAAAAAAGAAACGTTAGCTCTCTACTCCTCACGCGGCCATCACACCCATCCTGGCGCGTCGGGCGGTGGTGGCGGCTACATCCCCCTAAACACTCCATCTCGGCGGACGTGGACCGACAAAAACTCCTGAATGACTGGGCCCCCAGCTAGGCCCACATCGTACATGACCAGCATGTGGACTCGCACAAACGTCAGACCAGGGATGGTAATGCAGTCAATCTCCGAACATTCTACCTCCACATCAAATGAGAGGCCATAAAAGGTACCCCGCGTGACTGGAGGGAGCGGCATCTTCCTAATCTAAAATGTTGGTCCCCGAAGGGGTGAGTACAGCCACTCAGCAGGTAAATGATCCAATAAACTACTCATTGCATCACACAATGCAATCATAACAATCATAGCATAGTACATATCATTCATGCATCCAAGCATAACTTACCTTGAAGCCATGCATATGTCATCATACCATATGTACATACATCCTCATGTACTCATCACCATCATGTCATACATGTACCATCATGACATAGGTGCACATATAACCATGCACTCATCATCATCATATCATACATGTACCATCATGCCATAGGTGCACATACAACCATGCACTCATCATCATCATGTCATACATGTACCATCATGCCATAGGTGCACATACAACCATGCACTCATCATCATCATGTCATACATGTACCATCATGCCATAGGTACACACACAACCATGCACTCATCATCATCATATCATACAGCCATGCATATGTAATCATACCATATGTGCATGATTCAATTTCTACTTTTTATCTTTCGATTTAATCACCACATCTTTCTTTCCCGGGATCATAAATTGCATCCCACATTCTATCACTCACACCCCAACCTGGCATCGCGAGAAACCTCTGGCACACACCACCGAGCATCCGGCAACCCCACATTTCGGGCATCTCGCATCCCAACTGGCATCACGAGGCATTTCCCGGGCACAAACCTCTAAGGCTTCCGGCACCCAACCATTTCGGGCATCTCGAAACTCCCAAGGACATCCGGGCATATATCTCAATACAACCGGGCATTCGGCACCCCTCATCCCGGGCATCCTGACACTCCCAGGGCATTATCGGCCCTCCTCCAACAGTTTCCTCATTCATCATAATTAATATTCACCAATTTATGTCTCACAATCAACATGGCACATGATGTAATGGCAACAAAATCAAATTCAGCATTTGATTCTATATGCAATGCCAAATATCATCACATGCTCAGCAAGATTCAATCACCTCAATCAATATAACTAATAGGGCTCATCCAAAACAGAATAATCATAAATTTCAGCATTTGAAATTCGCACAATCTAGCTTGCACAGTTTTACAAAATATTTCCATTAAATACACAAATGGCCTTTAAAAATTATGAAATTCGAACATGTGATAGTCAAGACATAATGGCATATATTTTATACTGGACACTGCACCAAAAGACCCTCATACAATTTGATATAGATCATGCATCACAGCATTTCTATTCTATCAATACAGCTTGCACAGTTTTTGAAACATTTTTGGTTAAATAGGCAAATGAACTTCAAAAGTTATGAAATTTGAAGAGGTTTCAGGGAAGACATAAAGAAAGATACTTCGTGCAGAACACTTTGCCGAAAGAGCTTCATACAAAATGATATGACCCATGCATTGAAACTGGCTAAACCCGAACGCGTCAGATTACACGGCTTTTGAAATATTTCCGATTTAATACCCTAAAGACCTTCAAAATTCATGAAATTCGACTATGTTGTATTCAAGCTCCTAAGGTAGGTTTTTCATGAAGAAATCATAGTCAAATTCGTTCTAGATGATTTAATATAGACGGTTAAAGCTTCTGTTTCAATACCAAAGTTTCCAGATCTGACTACTTCCGAAAAACTACGGTTTCACCTATCTATTATTGTTAGTTTTCTCTAAATTTTTGATATGTTAATCCTCAGGATGTAATTTACATTTTTTGTTAAGAAATCGAAGTGAAATTTTGACAAAAAGGCAGGCTTACAGACCATGCATTCATCAAAGGTAGTTACCGAAATCTCCAGATTCAGTCTCTCCGAAAAATAAGAATTTCACTCACTTATACTTGTTCGTTTTGTCCCAAATTCGAGTATGTTATATTTTAAGAAGTCCTTAACAACTTTAATTTAGAAGTCACGGCGAAAATTCAACTCAATCAACACTTGCAAGCCAATAGAACATCCAAGGTTGAACTGTTTTCTCAAGAACAGTTTACTAGTCTTAAACATCCCTCTTAAAACTTCAACTTTTAACACCCTAAACATCCGAATTCTATCAACATTCAAGCACACATACTAGACACAACATGCAAGAGCAGATTTAAGGATCCCAACTTGACTCCAAACTGAGCAAACACGAGCACACGACGACTGGACACGGCGACGACGAGCGACGGACGAGCGGCTTCCTTCTTCTTCGCACTCTCACTTTCTTTCTCGATTTCTCTCTTTCTCTCGGTAACTCTCTCTCTCTCTCTCTCTCTCTCTCTCTCCCTCTCTCCCTTCGGACGAAACCCTCTCTCTCCCTCTCTTTCTCGCTTAAGCTAGCTTCATCATCCCCTAATTTCTTCCCCTCAATCATTAGCTATGATTAGGCATGCATGAAGGACACTTGGCACACTTCAAAGGACAAGTGGGGGAGGGCATGCAAAACCGGTCTCTTCCCCTCCCCTCTTCGTGCGATCGACAGCCCTTTATGGGCTCTATGGGCCGGCCAACTTGGCCCATCTTAGGCCCATCCCTCTTGGGCCTAAGACCCAAGTTTAATTAACCTAAGATTAACCATTTTAAAAACTAATTAAATCCCTATTTAATTAAAGCGCTAAATTGCAAATTATGATAACTATATACTTGAAATTATAAATCTATAAGTTCCCATTTATCATATATATAGCCAAAGATAAAACTTCCTTTCCAAAATTCATCTATTAAAGACTTGGCCATACATCTCATCGCAAATCATGAATTAGAAGGCTACAAAGTACAATATCGGTATTTCCATCGCCTATCCATGGTTCATGGCATATTCAGGGATTTTTATGAAATTCTAGGATGTCACAATTGATGCGATAGACACATCTGAAATGACACTTGGGTTCGATTGAAGAAAGAGTCGATCTAAGAAATGGAAAAAAAAACCTATAGATTGGTGTATACATAGCCAAAGTCTTATGATGTGGATTGTTGGAAATTATGATTCTAGAAGTATGTTGATGACTGAGTAGAATTTTTATTTTTATTTTGTGCAAATGACTCATTTAGAACATTAGTTAAATATAAAGGTGAATTTTCCATCCCTTCTATGGTTTGAAGATGTCGAACATATGTACCTTCTTGATAGCGTGTTAATTAACACATTTTCGATCCAAATTCTGCCTTGCTCTTTTGTATTTCTTTATATTTAATTTTCTGTGGCTAGGGTGCCACCAAACGTAACATTTCATTCTCCTAAATCCAAATGAGAAACTTCTTCATGAGATAAATTGATGATTAAGGATAACAAGCTATCCCCTTGATATTGTCTTTTGTTTGATCATTAAAATTCCTTATTGACTTTCATATTTATCTTCTTGGTCTTTACTAGCTTCCCCAAACTAGATTTTGGAATAAGCATATGTCCAAAATTAGATTCTCTACGACAGTCAAGACTACTCGGCGCATAAGCACTAGTATTTGTATCTTGCCCGTATATATGTTGCCTTATATGACTCTATGACATGATTTTCTAGGGGAGAAAAAGCAGTTACAAGGATAGAATATCGAACAGGAAGATGGCGTCTCCTCAATAGCCCATAGAAACATGAGTTGACATGAAGCAAATATAGATAAGAATCTTAATTCATTTGTATCCATTTTCAATTCAAACTAGACATACAGCATTACATAACTAATCAGTGTCACATATTCTTGATCAATCGGTGGTTTCCTGATCTTTTCCATGTTGTTACTTTTCTCTCGGTAGCACAAGAATTCCTATCCAGAAACAACTGAAATATCCAGATAGTTGGGCATAAATAAAGGCACCTTCAATTGGTCTAGCCGCTTGACTCCCTAACAGCTCTATATTCCCATAACTTATTGTAAATGAATCAACAATCAATACGAGAAACCATACTGCTAAAGTGATAATTAAGATCGATCATACTATTTGTGTTTGTCTTGCCATAGATATTTTGCAATTTCAATATATTTCCTAAGTATCCCTTTTTTTTTCTAAAGTAATGTTAAAAATCATAAGCAAATAGGCATTAATTTTTCAAAAGAGAAAAAAATGGTCACACATCCACTAGGGGCAAATGAGGTCTCGTTTTTATGCATGTCGTGAATAATCGTTCATGTTCTGCCAAAATTGCGTAGTCGATGCTCTTCAATAGCTTCTCATGTTTTTCAAAGTAAAGACCAAACTTGAGAGGCCAGCCAACGGTCGCACTTTCACGTTGGCGTGCAAGAGTCATTCTCCATTCCTCACCCTTGAATCACCAAAAAAATAGATCTTAATCATCGATTAAAAATATTTTCAAATTTTATATAAAAAATATGATCAATTATCTTCTCATTTCCCATATATTTATTCCACCGTCTAAAACACTTCTCCAAAGTCATTTCAAACTTAGCTTCCCTAGTCTAAAATACTTTTCCAACGTCATTTCAGACTTGGCTTCCCCGGCATTCTATATATATACCTCCTATACTAGAGAAACCATAAACCGAAAAAAAAAGATCCGAATCTCTCGATCATGGACGCAAGAGCATCTATTTACCTCCTCCTGCCTTTCCTAGTCCTCCTCGCAAGTAAGCGCATTGTCATCATGATCTATCTATTTTCAACTATTACAAATTTCTACATTAATATTACCTTCTTCCGAAACTAGAAAATAAGATCCTAAGTTTAATTTTTTGTTTTTCGGGATTCGGAAGTTAAAGCCGTGTGTTCAAATTTCCATCTTTGTTATGGAGATTCCCGTGCTGATAAACCCCAGGAGGAAAAATAATTAATCCGCGTACATCAATTTTATGGCTTGCATGCATGCTTGCAGGAGGAGCTGGCGCAGCCACACTCAGCTTCACCAGCAAGTGCCCCTACACAGTCTGGCCCGGGACGCTCACCGGCGGGGGTGGCGGGCAGCTATCCTCAACCGGGTTCGAGCTCGCCACGGGTGCAACCTTCTCAATCAATGATGTCCCGGACACGTGGACAGCCGGCCGGGTGTGGGGCCGAACGGGCTGCGCCACTGATGCCTCCGGCAAATTCGTATGCACCACCGCCGACTGTGGGTCTGGCCAGGTGAGCTGCAATGGTGCAGGGGCGATCCCGCCGGCCACCTTGGCGGAGTTCACTCTCAAGGCACCGGGCTCTGGCGAGAACAGCATCTACGACGTCAGCCTCGTGGACGGCTTCAACCTACCCCTCTCTATAACTCCACAGGGCAGCGGCAGTGGGTGCACCACGACCAGCTGCGCAGCCAACGTCAACTCCGTGTGCCCGTCAGAGCTGGCGGTGAAGGGGTCGGACGGGAGCATCGTGGCGTGCAAGAGCGCGTGCCTGGCGTTAAACCAGCCGCAGTACTGCTGCACAGGGGCGTACAACACGCCGGCAACATGCCCGCCGACGAACTACTCGCAGATTTTCAAGGACCAGTGCCCTCAAGCTTACAGCTACGCTTACGACGACACGAGCAGCACTTTTAATTGCACGGGTGGGGCTAGTTACCTCATCACATTCTGTCCGTGATATATTCTCTCTTCTTCTGAGCTTGGATGGACCATTTTCCTCTCCGAGGCGAAAATAAGAGGTCCATGGGTTGTCTCGGTTGGCCTCAAGCTATTTGTACCCTCGTCACTGGATTGAGGGATCATGCCGGTAGTTTCATTTTCCACTAGGAAAATTAAATGTAATCTGCCGAGAGAATAATGGATTATACAAAATAAACAATGTATTCGATAGAATATTTAAATATGAAATCACATTTTCATTTAAGAGCTTAAACTTTTAGAACAGTTAATAGTGATCTCATTAAATCTCACATGGAATCAGAGCCGGATCTCTTAAATTCAATTGTTTTTTTAGGTCTCATTTGCCTTCTCATTTAAATATGTCATCCGCATAATATTATGGCAAAAAAATACCAAACTAAGCATGAGGGGAGATGATAGAATATTTAAATATTATTCAATGTATTTATTTAATAGTTTAAGGTTTTAGAACAATTGGCAACGATTCCACCTCTATAATGTTATAATAATTATTGTAAGAGGACGAAGCATATTCTTTGACTTAACTTTAATGCTTAATCATCGATTCAAATTGATTAGTAAGTGATTGATACGAGGACGAAGCATGCATTGAAAGTGAATCCAATTGTGTCTTGGGAATCACCATCATTCTTTGACTCCACTTTCATGTCTGCTTGTCAATTCGAAATGATTCGGGTGGGTCCATAGAGGAAAGAGATTCGAAAAATCATACTAAAGTTTAACCAAATTTCGGGATTTCCTTTTCCCTTTTTTCCCTTTGCTCCTAAGATAATCTTCTTCCCTAAGAGACAACTTTAGTTCTCATACCTAATATTTACTGAAGTACCACGATAGCTGTCAACATATAATTTTTTCTGTGTTTATCAAGAATACCATATAAATTTGAAGAACCCAACAAAAAGATTTAGTTGCCCATAATTGATTCGGCTGGAACCAGAAAAAGGGCATACCATATATAATTCAACTCAAGCACTCTATATATATTCCATCATCTAAGATACATTCGCAAGTCTTTTCAACTTAGCTTCCCCAGCGTCCTTCATATATCACCTCGAATATAAGAGACAACGACGAGCTAGACAAATCTCAAGCTTTTTATCATGGACGCAAGATAATCTTATATTAGCAAAGCATGTATAGAACACCGAGATAAAAGATTACCCAAAGTATGAAGCATGTACACTAACGACGGTGACATGATATTGTCCTTTTTTTTTTGTCTGTAGTAGAGCACGTATGTCTAGAAGAGCCAGAGGAGATTGTAATGCCATAGTTTTTATGGATTGCAATTTCTGAGGATAGAAATTTGGGGCTTCTTATTAGCCACTCCATGGTCGACCAAAGGCAAAATGTCAAAGTCCTTTGAGCTGACTATTTTTCATTGGATGACCTATCATTTTCACATAAGTAGAGCGTCATCACCATTCTGCCAAAATTTAGTTTTTTTTTTTATTTTTTTCACAACTTCTAAGACCTAGTCTGGGAAAGCAATTCTTTATGAACTCATCAATTTCAATATTAATGACCTTATGTCAATCAAATCAAAGGGAAAATTTTAATTTGTTTGCAATTTGACTCGAGATATCATCTAATACGTGTCAATGAAAATTTTAGATATTTTGAGCATAAATAATAAGCGCATTCTATTGGTCTAGCCACTAGACTCCCTGATGGATTCTTATAAGCGAATTTAAAATTAACATGAAATATACTAACAAAAGTCACAATTAAGATGAAACATTCTATGTATGCATATATGTCTTACCGTAGATGTTGTGCAATTTTAATATGCCTAAGCCAACCTGTATTTTTTAATTAATGTTAAGAGTTATAAGGGAATAGTCACTTTTTTTTTTCAAAAGGGGGAAAAATCACTCATCAACAAGTTACAAATTAGGTCGCAATTCGACCAACAAAAAAAAAAATTGATCACATTGATACGCATGTTGTAATTGATGGTTCATGTTTAGTCATAATTGTACAATCGGTCCTCATAAAAGACATCTTATATATCACACACACACACACACACACACACACACACACACACACACACACATATATATATATATATATATATTTACATAAGGACCAAACTTGAGAGACCCGTGAGAAGACTTTCTTTATCTTTTAGATTGATGAATGAGAAGTTTACAGCCGTATACATAGTCTTCGAATCACAAAATTAAAGGATAATAGTTATTGATTGAAAATATTTTTAGATTTATATTTCATCTCCAAATTTATAATGACAAATATATGTGATTATGACAAATTATGAGTGGGCATAAATCTCTTAAGAACTATATAAGTTCCAACAAATGGTGAGCACATCACGGCGGAAACATGGCGCCTATGGCATTGCTATCTCCTTTGACTCTTCTTTGATCTAAGTGCTCTAATAACGAACACAAAAATAAAAATAATAAGACAAATAAAGGACAATATCACATCATTGTCATTAGCGTATATGCTTTATACTTGGGTCATTTTGATCTCGGTGTTTCATACCTACATTGTTGGCCTCGACCTTAGTAGCATAACTTCTTCCGGTTTTTAATCTAATCTCGTAGGAAGAGAAATCAATTAAGGTGGGGAAGACGAAAAATGTGAGGATAAAATTCCAAAAGCTAGTTTTTTTTTTTTTTTTTTTTTTTTGTTTCAATCACAGCTTCTATTGCCTAAGAAAGTACTTATGAATTCTTGAGTTTTAGTGTCAATGATCTACCTCCAATCAGATCAAAGAGGCAAATGTATAATGTGCAGGACTCGAGATATACAAACAACCAAAAAATCTAAATATCTTGGGTAAAAATAACAGACACCTTCTATTGGTCTGGCCACTTGAGTCCTAAATAGATTAACAATCCCGTAACTTCTTATGAATGAATCAACAATTAACATGGGAAACCTTACTGATAAAGTGATGATTAAGATCAATCATACTATTTGTGTATGTCTTGCCATAGATGTTTTACAATTTCAACATATTGCTTAATTATCCCGGCTTTTGTTTTTTTATACCTAAAGTAATGTTAAAATTTACAAGCATTAGTTTTCAAAAGGGAAAAAAAGGGTCACACATCAAGGGACAAATTAGGTCGTAGTCTCATACATGCCGTGATTAATGGTTGTGCAATTGCGTAGTCGGCCTTCTTAAATAACGTCTCATATCTTTTCCATAAAAAGTCCAAATTTGAGAGGCCACCAAAAAATCTTTTGCCCGTCTTTCACGTGGACGAACTAGTCATTCTCCATTCCTAGGAGTATTCCTACCTCTTGAATCACAAAAACAAAAGATGGTAATCATCCACTGAAAACATTTTCACATTTCCATGGGAACTATAGAAGTTTGGACAGAAGGTGAACACGACAAAGTAGATTAAAATGACAAGTGGTACTAGAGAGATAACTGCTACTGAGGTCTAGGCCGACGACACGACCGCGGAATTTGTCACCTCCATACCATCCCAGGACCAGGAGCACTAATCTTCATTTCCACCGGGCGACCAGCATGATAGGAGTTTAGGGTAAACGCAAGGAAATATGCTCGGTTTGATTCCGAGAGAATCCTCTTAAATCATTTCAAGGCCAAGCTCTCATCAGCGCGTGGATTAGCGAAGCATGTATGAAACGCCGAGATAAAAAAAATAAAAATGATCCAAGTATAAAGCATGTACTTTAAGGACGGTGACATAATATTGTCCTGTTGTTTCTAAATAAAATTCTTGTGTTTGTTTTTAGAGCACGTATGTCGTAGAAGAGCCAGAGGAGCTTGTAAAGCCATAGCTTTAATGGATAGCAATTTTTGTGGATAGGAAAGCATGTATGCTTTTACCTTGTTTTTTTTTTTTAATTACATAAATGATAAGACTCAATTGCACTTTGTGACATGTTTTAAGACGTCTAATGCATTTATCCCTAAAGTTCTAAAACATGTCACGAAAAGTGCAATTGAATCTTAAAACTTTTTAAAAATATAATCAAGTTCTAAAACTTATCAAGAAAGAATTCCAATTTTAAAACTTTTAAAAAGTGTAATGAAGTCTTAAAACTTATAATGAAAATGCATTCGAGTCCTAAAAATTTCAAAAAGTATAATCAATAGAAGAATTTGATTTGATTAACTTGATAAGTTTTAGGACTTGATTATATATTTGAAAATTTTTAAGACTTGATTACTCTTTAGTGACAAGTTTTAGGACTTAATTGTACTTTTTCAAAGTTTTAGAACTCATTTACACTTTCGTAAGAAGTTTTAGGATTTTCGATACATTTATCTTGTAATTTTATGTGAAATGACATGCTAGGGTTGACTAAAGGCAAGATGACTGTGTATTGAGCTCAGGACTTTTCTTTAAATGACTTATCATCTTCACGTAATTAGGTTCATCACCGTTTATGGCCTAGTCTAAGAAGTAATCGTCTATGAACTCTTCAATTCCAATTCCAACTCTCACAACCAAAAAAAAAAAAAAAAAAAAAAAAAACTACTTCCAATCAGATCAAAGAAGCAAATTCAATTTTGATGTGAAATCTAACTCTAGTTATCGCCTCATACAAACAAGCAACAAAGTTAGATATTTTGGGTGCAAATATTAGGCTAATTCTATTGGTCTAGCCTCTTGACTTCCTAATGGATCACTGTTTCCATAGGTTCTTATAACTAAATGTACAATGAACATGCAAATTGAGATACTGACAAAGTGATAATTATATAAGGAACATACTATGTATGTATGTTTTACTATAGATGTTGCGCAATTTCAGCATATTGCTTAAGCCTCATGCTTTTATTTATTTATTTAAGTAATATTAAGATTTACAAGGATATAGGAATTTTTTTCAAAAAGGAAAGAAACAGGCATATATTGACAAGGTATAAATTTGGTCGCATTCTCATTCATTCCGCGATTGACAATTCATATGCAGTCATAATTTCATTCTTGGTCCTTGTAAACAACGTCTCTTATTTTTTTCCACATGAGAACCAAACTTGAGAGACCCACAAGAAGAATTTTGCCCATCTTATAAATTGATGGCTAAGAAGTAAATAGGTATCCATCATTCTTTTATTCCTTTCTAAACATTCGTTGCCCATTATCACATCAAAAGTTATTATCAATGTGAGAAAATTACATTCTCATTCTTCAGTCACATTGTATAATGACACTAGCATTGTAACACATTCAATTGCAGGTTACTTGGAATAGCATCTATCATTGATTAATCCGGGGATGCCGAATTACAACTTAACTGAAAATCCAAACATAAAATAAAATAAAGTTCCAGCGGGGGATGGGAGACCCAGTTACTTGGTAAAGAGTCGGTATTGTGAGACTTAGCAAGCCAGTCTGCCGCGCGATTGGATTCCCGAGCTTCATACCGCAATGTAACATTTGGCATTTGGGCCAACAATTCTCTGCAATCCAGGACAGTTGGACGAGAGGCCCATGCCACTTCTGTTTGGCCCAAGATGGCTTCCACGGCGTAAGTGCAATAGCTGGAGATACACACGGGGGAAGAGAAGATGAGATGAGTTCGTGGGGCAGATGGGAGACTTGTCAGAGCTGTTCATTGTCTTCTCAACCAAAGTAAAGCTTGTTGGACAGCTAGGGTTTCTCCCTCTTGAGCCGATTGAGCTCGAAATTTCTGCGCAAAACCTCCGATACACACACCCGCTTCTCCTCTGCATATACCAGCAATGAATCCCTCTAATTTCTCAGCCAGCCAAGAGCAATCGACGTTGATCTTCAAGGAGCCCGTAGCTGGAGGCTGCCAGGTGCGCAGATCTGATCTCTTTATTTTTGTCCGTGGGTTCCATTTCTCGTAGAGCTGGTGAGAGAGTAGGGCTTCATTAACGATCTGTTCTTGTGTTTTTCGCTTCCCGTTGAAGATCAATGCGTTGCGGGCTTTCCAGATTAGCCAAAGGGTGGTCGCGAAAATCGCTTTTTGACTTGCTGTGATGCCAGGTCTAAGGTATTCACTCACCCATCAGTCTGTTCTTGTTATAGAGGTTGGAGAAACATTCATGTTAGTATAATGATGCTGCCAAATCTTTCTTGTCCACAGGCAAAGTCCAAAAAGGTGTTCGGAGGACTCCGGAAATCGGGAACATAGTGGGCATGTCGGCTTAGGTATAATCTTTCTCCGGTATAGATTGGCTCTAGTAGGAAGGCCTTCATTGCATAAACTCCACATGAAGTGTCTGATTCTGGGTGTCGTCTGTAGATGCCAGATTTCTGTCCATAGTTGTTGCGGCACCTGATATGAAGAGGATGCATGGCATTCTGATTTGCTTGTGTTGGCTGTTTGTAATTTATGATACCTGCTTTTCGTTTTGTTCTCCCCTGAATTATGCCCTGTTCAAATTAGACGGTCAGGTCTGGCAAATATGCTGAGTGTGGTTGCTTGAATTTCCTCTAAGATTTGGCTGTCAAAAAGCTCTGTGATCATCTGATGTTTCCATGTGCACGTAGTTGGGTCAATGATCTCTGCCACTAACTTAGGATCATCACGGTTCGCCGGTCCCCCAATACTTCCTGATATTAACCAACGGTCATCTCTCAAGTTGATGGATTTTCCATCTCTGACCTCTCATTTCAGATCAGGTTTTAGGGCATCGCGACCTATTAAAAGGCTTTGGCAACCCCAAGATGGTCCGGCTCCTCTTGTAGCAGTCCATAGATTACCATTAGGGAAATAGAGGCCTTTAAATATTCTGCTCCACAAGGCTTCAGGGGCTTTCTCTAATCTCCAGGCTTGTTTTCCCAACATGGCTTTGTTGAATTCCACTAAATCTTTAAACCCCATTCCTCCTTGTGCCTTCCTCTTCTTCAACAATTCCCAACTCTTCCAGTGAATACCTTTTTGCTGTGCATTCTGTCTCCACCAGAAGGCTGAGATTTTCCTTTCGATTGCTCGACAAATAGATAGAGGAATTTTAAAGATATTCATGGCATATTGGGGTAATGCCTGAACAACCATTTTAATTAACACCTCTTTCCCTGCCTTCAATATTAATTGTTCTTTCCATCCCTCCAATTTTCTGTCCACCCGTGCAATGATCCAATCTAGCATCTGTTTTTTAGTTTGGCCCCAATTAGATGGTATCCCTAAATATTTCCCAGTTTTTTCTAGGATAGGAACCCTCAGTTCAGCTGCAATATTGTGTTTTAAATCCCGTGGACAGCTAGCCCCAAGAAAAACACCAGATTTGTTCAGGTTGATCGACTGACCAGATGCAAAACAGTAACAATTTAGAATATTAGGCAGATTCTGAGCTTCCCTAAGAGTACCATCCAAGAAGAAAATAGCGTCGTCTGCAAAGAATAGATGGGATAAGATAGGGCAGTGTGGGTTTAATTTGATACCCTTTAAGGTCCCATCCATAATAGCCTTAGTCACCATATGGGAGAGAGCATTTGCCATAATAATGAATAAATAAGGTGAGAGAGGGTCCCCTTGTCGAATACCTCGAGTTTGAGTGAAAGAATCCCCTGGTTGGCCATTAATTAACACCCGGAAGTGAGCTGAAGATATACAAAATTTGACCATATTCACCCAGTGCACATTAAATCCCATCTTCTTCATACAGTCACATAAAAAGTCCCACTCAACTCTATCGTAAGCCTTCTGCATGTCTAGCTTCAGCACGGCTTGGAATTTTCGACGTCGCTTTCTAACCCGTAGTTGATGTAGGACTTCTTGAACAATAAAGATGTTGTCCTGTATTTGCCTACCCCCTACAAATGCGCTTTGTTCCGAGGATATAATAGATGGGAGCCAAGGTTTAAGTCTATTTGCCATGACCTTTGTAATAACTTTGTAACTAAAGTTGCACAAGCTTATAGGTCTGAATTCTGTTATGCTTTTAGGATTAGCAACCTTGGGGATAAGCGTGATAAAGGTCTCATTAAGGGCTTTATCGAATCTGCCTTCTTTGAAAAAGGAATCCACTAGATGAAATATATCTTCTTGAATAGTAGCCCACTGACTCTGATAGAATAGACCACTTAATCCGTCTGGTCCAGGGGCTTTGGCTGCCCCCATTTGGAAAACCACTTGCTCCACCTCCTCCATAGTAACCTGAGCTGTTAACTGCTCATTCATTTCCTCAGAAACCGCAATTGGACAATGCTCTAGAACTGGTTGATAATGCCGAGGACCCATAGTTCTATACAACTCTTGGTAATAGGTTGTTATGTGGTGTTTAATGACATGAGGCTCTCGACTCCACCTATTCTCTTCAATCTTCAACATCTTGATTTGATTTCTGTCTCCTTTGAATTGTGGTAGCATGAAAAAATTTTGAGTTCCGATCGCCCCACTTTAACTAGTTAATTCTAGATCGAATGCCCCAATACATTTCTTCTTGGCGCCACAAAGAGCTGATTTTCTTTGTGATATTATTATATTCCTCTACCCTGGCTGTCCGGTTTGCCCTGTTTGTGATCTGAATGAGCTGATGGCTTAGCTAGTCAATTTGTTTAGAAGCATTTTTGAAAGATGCCTTGCTCCATTTTCGCAAATCTTCGATTACCCTTTTTGTTTTTTGTACCAGATCTCCTTGCTGCCAATTCTCTGACTTCCAAGCATTGTCTACTATAGTTACACATTCTGGATGATCTAACCAGAAAGCCTCAAACCTGAATAATCTATGTCTTTTCTGTTCCCCTGCATTTAAACATAATAAGAGGGGACTATGGTCAGACCCGATTGCTGGAAATGCAAAGGCTTCGGCACTAGGAAATAGGAGCCTCCATTCGAGGTTGCAAAATACTCGATCAAGCCTTTTTGACTAAATCATCCCCATCTCTCTTGTTAGTCCACGTGAATGCGCACCCCTTGCTTTCAATATTTATCAGAGAACATGAGTCAACAAAGTGCCTAAATGCCGTCATTCGAAATCTTTCTGTTAATCGTTGGCCTATCTTCTCCCAATGATATAGCACCTCATTAAAGTCACCAATACAAAGCCAAGGTGTTGTTGTCGCTCCATGTCTAGTATAAAGTAGGTTCCAAAGAGATACTCTCTCATGGAAGTCAGTAGATGCATGTAAGAAGGAGATCTGCATTTTATATCCATTTCGAGTCACTTTACATGAAAGATCAATGAACTCTTGGCTGGTATGCTCAATAGTAAGTTGTACCAAGTCATCCCAAAGTAACACCAAGCCTCCCGCTGTGCCGACAGGATTAACAACAAACATAGAAGAGAATTTTAGACTTCTTTTGATATGTTCCACCCTCTGGTACTGATTTTTGGTTTCCATAAGGAAAACCAGGTTAGGTCTCTCGCGAGCCACAAGGGCTCGTAGGTGCTGGACTGTAAAGGGAGAACCTAAACCTTGACAGTTCCAGCTTAGCACCTTCATGGCTTTCTTGGTGGCTTATTAGGGCTAGCCACTAAAGCCTGTGCTGTTTCGCCTTCCCATAGTTGAATTGGTGTTTCCAGAAATTTGTCCATGTCCACAAGGGTTGTCATGCTTCCCTTTCTCTCATATGGGGTGAATCGTTTTAACTTTTTTGATATCTGTTTTTTTTTCCCCCGATTTGGTTGCTCCTGTAATCCCCATCTCTGCATCGTGCATTAGATGCTCCATCGGTTGTTCCACATTCTGCTGGATGCGTTTGCCTTTCTTCTGTGCTGCAAGTTCTGTAGAGAGTGCTAATTCTAGTGTTGTTTGTATTGTAGGATGATAAAGAACAATGGCTTGGCTGCCATCTGTTGATGATTTGCTGTTCAAGTCATTAGTGGAGGGAATAACGGTGTCTCAGGAATCACTTCCTCTTTAGATAAGGTAGGATCTATCTCCCCATAAAAGGTAGTCCAACAAGGGCTGCATGTCTTCACCTCTGCTTTCAACCAAGATCCATAACGTCCCGGTTTGTCTTGAGGAAGACCAGATTCTTCATAGGGAAATGTTGGGCAATAGTTTGCATAATGGCCAATGTAACCACATGAGTAACAATAGTGTGGTAGTCTTTCATATTTAAAGTCAATCCACCACTTTCTATCACCCACATGAATTATTGTTCCAGTTTTCAGGGGATTAAATAGATTCAGCCTTACTCTTGCTTTTCCAATTCTTCTAGAGCTGTTATTCCGAGCATCAATTCTAACTTCCTCTACTTCTCCCATTTTTCTAGCAATCATCCGTATACAATCCTCCGTCATAGCAGCTCTTGGAAGCCCAATCAGATGCACCCAAAAGGAACAATGTTTAAACTCATAGCAGTGCTCGGGAATAGTTGGGTCACCTTCCTGTAGGACTAACATATTGCTTGAGAAAGACCAAGGGCTTGTCTGCAGAATTCTTTTCTGTTCTTCCTCCGAGTTAAAGATAAAGACAAAGAAACCTGGTTCAATCACCTCACACCTAACCTCTTCTACTTTCCAAGCCCTTTTCGTTGTCTCCATGGGAAATTGACATTGGGTTTCGAGAACAATTTTCCATATAAAAGATACTCACCATTCTATTTATGAACCTCAGGGATGCATCCATTCAGTTCCGTGATATCATTAGCAGCCCATAAATCACCCATCCGTTTGCAAAGAGCCAGCATTCAGAGATGATTTTCCTGGTTACCCTCCATGGCTAAATGAAGTGTAACCCTAAAGTTACAAGGATGCAGTGTAGGGGATATGGGCGAGAAAGGTAGGTTCGGATGGGTTTTGTGACTGATTTGGAAATGAATGGAGCTCTGCAGGTTATTGATTTACTAGCAAAAAACTGGGAAGACAGGTTAGGGTTTCGGCTGATGTGCGACTTTTGGGATCAGAACAAGGGAAAGGAGGAACTAATCGGGAGGGGATGCTTTGGGCACAACCATTTCTCACGAGGAGAGATGCAGGAGAGAGGAGAAATCACCAGAATGGGATTGAAGGAAGCTCACCTTCAGCGAGAGGGGAGACTGCCGTCGGGCAGAGAGGTGCTCGCCTTCAGCAAGAGAGAGCTAGCGGTGGTCGTGATGACCGAGCCCAAGCTGATGAATTATTAAGTAAGCACAAATAGTTACTATTGAAAAAGATGGTGCATCATTTAGCACGGGCTTTCCCAAGTCTTTACTAATTGCAACTTGGAATTCTTCTTTAATGCCACCATTCATGGGATTCTTTTTGGAGTAAACATAATTAGTTGGATGAAACCAATTGTTTAGATTGAAGTCAGCTTTCAGACCAAGATAATGAAATTGAACATTGTAGGTAATCAAATCTAAATTATTGTATGATTTCTAACTTACCAAATCAAGATAATGAAATTAACACATCAAAGAAAAATAGTACTAAAGTAAAGATGATTAAAGTAAAATAGGAGAAAATAAACCTTATAAGATATCGGATAAAGAATATACATGACCTTATTATTAAGCCTTAGAACATGAGCCACCATAAGCTAAAGATGCCACAATTGTAAAGAGACTAAAAGAGACCTATCTACTGAAAGGATTCTTGTTTTATTACCATCATAAAACTCAGTAAACTAATGCAGACCTAAGTATTTATGCAAAGGAAATTACACTAAACAATATTAAAATGACATGAAATGGATCCTTTGCCTATGCACCAACATGAACTACCAACTTATCCACTAAATCACCGCAACCTCTTCCAAGATCAAAGCCTACTCCGAAACCACCAGCAACGATCAATACATGTAAACCCCAATTCACCCATTCAATTAAAATTCAATCCAACTGACAGCCTTAGGAAATGAATCGCACGCCAATATATTTCCATAAATCATGAAACTCAACCCCGAAATATCTCCATCAATGCCCTTCAATTTCCTGTCTAAACCGAGACCCTCAATAAATTCCAGCATGCATTGCCTGCAATTATCGTGACAAATGACCTTTAAACACGTTCAAAAGGCTGTGAGGTGAATAGTACCTTAACCTGCAGCTAAAAGTATGAACAAACCAAGCCAAACGCACTCAAATTGCATTTTCCAGAAATGTCCAACATTCAAAATTAACAAATTACACACGCCGATAAATTACGAACGTGCGGTAACTTGATAGAGATAATCAAATCTCCAATTGGCACTGCGTTATGGACAATTTATAGAACAACCGAACTGATGCACAATCGTTCCAATTCCCGCCTAATTAATAACATCCAGCAAAATTTAAAATTGATTCAGGGGCAATCGAGACTGAAATTCGTGATTATTCGGTGATAAATTGACATTAAAAATTGATGCCGTATCTTCCTGCAAGTGTATATGAGTTCACATAATCGTATCAACAAAAAATTGACTGGCACCCGGATTTCGTTAATGATTACAAATTATATTTTTGAAAGAAGATTATCATACATATTAGAGACATTATAATGTCGATATCTCGGGCCCAGCAATTAAAATTTTGAAAAACGAAGCATCGAGAGTCGGTCAACTTTAGCAGTCCAATTCCCACCCAATTAATAACATCCAGCAACATTCAGAATTGATTCAGGGGAAATAAAGACCGAAATTCGTGATTATTCGGTGATAAATTGACATTAAAAATTGACGCCGTATAGGAGACGCGGAGAGCAGAGAGCCAGTCGATCTCGATGCTGAAACTGGTCAGAGTCCTGGACTTCGTAGCACGGGCCGTGGCCATCGTCTTCTGCTATCCGTGGATCCTCAACCTTGCGATCACCCCGACGTTCCTTCTGGTTCACTCCCATCCACCGTGATTGGCGCCGTCCATTCAGCACTTTTACTTTGACCGGCCCGAAACTCATGCTTTGAATTGTAAGCCTCGTTCGTATTGTATGGCTGCGGATGTTTGCTGGTCCTGGCGGCGTTGCCCATTTTGGGGCATGCATTGTTTATTAACGTTTCTTGATGCTACACTCGTGTCACATACATGCTCGTTTACGTTCAATTTTGTCGTCTGTTCTTGGATTATCCCGTCGATGTGGTCGTCTTTTGTGTCCCTTAAATGAATTGAATGTTCGACTTTAAAAGAAAAGAAAAAATCGACACCGTATCTTCCTGCAATTGTATATGAGTTCACATAATCGCATCAACAAAAAATTGACTGGCACCCGGATTTCGCCAATGATTTCAAATTATATTTTTCAAAGAAGATCATCATACATATTAGAGACATTGTAATGTCGATATCTCGGGCCCAGCAATTAGAATTTTGAAAAACGAAGCATCAAGAGCCGGTCAACTTTAGCAGTCCAGTTCGACGTTTGCAGTAAGGCTCAATTGAATTTTTCGGCCCGAACAGAGCCCGGTGAGCATAATTTCACGACATGCCAGCTACCTGGGCATGGTATAGAATCTCAGAAATATTCAGGCGAGTTCCAGCCCGAAGGCCCTGTTCGGCCCGGCCCACGAAGTCAACACCCTCCTCATCTCACTTGGACACATTTAGGGTGAACATCGGTCTAGGGTCAACCCTAGACCTGTTAGAGTCTCAAGATCGAAAAGCCAAGTCTGCAATATTGAGAAATCAACCACAGGAGGTGAGGTCCTCGACTATGGTAGATGTGGATCACCAGAAGGCAATCAAGAAGTAAAAGAGCTGAAGAAATTGATAACTCATGGATAACAAGTTTCATCAACGGTGGAGATCATACAAATGTCAAAGACACGGATTGCCAAGTCTCAAGATTACAGTTCTGTTATATTCAGCTGTAAAGTTTGTTAGCTGAAGTTAGTTAGTTCGTTTTTTTTCTAGTAGTTAGTCTTCCGCTTTCTGTCCATATATAGAGAGGTATTGTAATCGATTCAAGGCGATGAAGAACATAATGATTCAGAGAGTTTCTGCTGTATTTTTCTATCTCTTCAAATAAATAGAAATACAGTATCGAAAACTTCTTCACAGATCATCTGCTATCGTTCTTCATCCTCATCTTCTGTATTCTTGATTTCATAAGTTCTCATGGTATCAGAGCAGGAAGATCAGAGCAGGAAGATCGACGTGCATCAGAATAGAATCTATCGAGTAATCAGTTCGTGCATCAAGTCAGAAGAAGTAAACGAACACTGAAGCTCTCTGGATCAAGGTAAACTCATACAGGCCTAGAGCTCATAAGCACTACTGTTATCATCTTCTTCAAAGAATCATAATAATGGCGATTAGAACTCCAAAATATCCTTTTCCGATACATGTGAATATCACAAACTTCGTCACAATCAAACTTGCTGAAGACAATTTCCTATTGTGGCAAGCTCAGATCCAAAGGTTTTTGAAAAGCCAAGATCTGTTTGGTTTTGTTAATGGAGATATTACTTCACCCTCTCGAATGTTGCAAACAGAGGATGAAGGTTGTGAAACCGATCTTATTAATCCAGATCACACTGACTGGACTAGAACAGATCAGTTGATTTCATCATGGATCTCTGGAGCTGTTACTGAAAATATTCTGAGCCTAATAATTGGATTAGAAACATCATCCGAAGTATGGCAAACTCTTCTGAAAAGATTTACACAAAAATCAATTGCTAGAGAGTTCGAATTAAGGGGGAAACTGCAAACATGTCACAAGCATGAACAAACCCTTGCTGATTATCTCGGGAATATAAATCCATATGTGATCAGTTGAATGCAATAGGCAAACCTGTGGATGATATAACCAAGATGTTTGGTGTATTGGAAGGTTTAGGTCCTGAGTATGAGAACTTTCGGACTACCATATATTGTTTGAAGCCTCAGCCAGTATGATGAGGTTATTGCTCAATTACAAAGGTTTGAATCAAGACTCAAAAACTTTTCCAGAGTCGGTTCAACCCGAATTTGGCGTATTTTGGACAAAGACAGTTTCAAGTTCAGTCTAAAGATATCACAAATGAAAACTACTTTTCTCAAGATTCTGGATTTGTATCTGAAAGAGGAGGATACAGAGGTGGTCGAAGTTATGGTCGTGGCAGAACTGGTAACAATAGGGGTCGTGGTTTTGAAAGATATCAGAATTACAGAACAGATATCTCCAGTCCAGGGCAAGGAAATCAACACCCTAGACAGAGAAATGTTATCCCTACAACAAACCAAGGGTTTAGACCCTATACCACTTACTCACAAAGGTACCAAAATGTTAAGACTTATCCTTCTGCAAACTCGAGTAAAAAATTTGCAGAATGAAAAAGAAACAAGTAGCATTCGATTAGAGTGTCAAATATGTAAAAAGTCTGGACATGATGCTCTTCGCTGCTGGTATCGGTTTGACAATTCTTATCAAGCAGAAGATATTCCAGCGGCCTTGACAGCAATGCATATTGAAGATTCAACAGGCAGTGAGTGGTATCCTGACTCTGGAGCTACAGCTCACATTAGTGCTGATCCTGGTATGCTCCATACTCTTTCTAAATATCAAGGACATGATACTGTTATGATAGGCAATGGATCATGTTTACCTGTAACTCACATTGGCAACACCTGGCTCAAAACAAAGAACAATACATTACCTTTGAACGATGTTCTAATTGTCCCAGAGATAAAGAAGAATCTCCTTTCAGTATCTAAACTCACAGATGACTTCCCTTGTTCCTTTATCTTTGATAAAACTGGTGTTTATGTAAAGGACAACAATACCAACACAATGGTGAAGCTCGGAAGGAAAATTAGAGGTCTTTATCAAGCTAATCCACAGACCACAGAAGCCTTCTTTACTCAGCGGCAAAAGACAGTTGGTGAAGACATATGGCATCAGCGTTTGGCTCATACAAATGCTCAAGTAGTTAAGCATCTACAAAAACAGAAGCTTATACAATTTGTTTCATCATCTCAAGTTGTTTGCAGCAGCTGTCAAATAGCCAAAAGTTCAGCTCTATCATTTCCTTTTTCAGATTCTACATCAAGTTCTCCATTAGAAAGAATTCATTGTGACATATGGGGACCATCACCACTGTTCCTTTCAAAAGTTTAGATATTATGTGATTTTTGTTGACAATTTCTCTCGATATTGCTGGCTATATCCCATGAAGTTGAAATCTGAGTTTTATGATATATTTGTTCAATTTCAGAAGTTAGTTGAACGACAGTATAATCATCAAATTAAAATCTTCCAGAGTGATGGAGGAGGAGAGTTCGTAAGCATTAGATTTCAAAAATTTCTGAGTCACCATGGAATAAGACAGTTCATATCATGTCCTCACACTCCATAACAGAATGGGGTCTCCGAAAGAAAGCATCGACATATTGTTGAACTTGGATTAGCTATGCTCTATCACTCCAAAGTTCCACTGAAATTTTGGGTGGATGCATTTGTGACAGCTAATTACATCATCAACATTCTTCCCACACCAAAGTTGCAGATGGACACACCTTATAACAAACTTCATAATAAACAGCCAAGGTATGATCATTTAAGAGTATTTGGCTGTACATGCTATCCTTGCTTAAGACCGTATGCAAGTCATAAACTTGATCCTCGATCTCTCCCCTGTATCTTCTTGGGTTATAGCAATCAGCACAAAGGGTATCGATGTTTGGTCCCAACTAATAATCGTGTATACATCGGAGGCATGTTGTCTTTGATGAGTATTCCTATCCTTTTACAAAGAAGCTGATCAATGAATATGGACATTATACAAACTTATACAAACAATGGAGTGAAGGAATACATTTTCTCGAGTCATCAAGCACCGAGTCACCAGCTATTGGATCCACTCATCAATCAGTCACAAACCAGATCCATCCCGATTTCCATGATTGCTATACTTATCATCCATGTCACAGACAACAATCTCAGATCATTTCCTCGAGGAATATGCAAGATGAGACAATGACAGAAGAACAATCTATAGATGCTGTGTCTCAAGATTATTCTATTTCTCAAGGACAACATACTACCGGTTCTTTATCTTCACACAATGATCTACTAGCTGAAGGTAGTTCTAATGAAAGGCACTCCAATTCCAATTCCATTCTTTCTTCCTCTCAAGGTACAAGTAATAATCATCATATGCGGACTCGACTAAAGTCTGGAATTCGAAAACCAAATCCAAAGTATGCTTATTTAGCTGATTATCCAGTTCCTATGGAACCAAAGTCTGTCAAGTCAGCTTTAGCTAATCAAGCCTGGTATAGGGCTATGAAAGAAGAGATGGATGCGCTTGCTGAAAATCAAACATGGACATTGATTCCTAGAACTAACCAGATGAATGTAATAGGCTACAGGTGGGTCTATAAGACCAAACTCACACAAGATGGTGGTCTTGACAGACTCAAAGCTCGTCTAGTCGCCAAAGGCTTTCACCAGGAAGAAGGACTGGACTTCACTGAGACTTTCAGTCCAGTTGTGAAACACACAACAATTCGAATAGTGTTATCTCTTGCTATGATAAGGCACTGGCCAATACACCAGCTTGATGTTAAGAATGCCTTTCTTCATGGAGATTTGAACGAGACCGTGTACATGGAACAGCCACTGGCTTTATCAATCCTTATCGCCCAAGCCATGTCTGTTTGCTTCACAAGTCTCTATATGGCCTTCGACAAGCACCAAGAGCTTGGTTTGATAAATTCAGCAAATTTTTAATCGAAAATGGTTTCTTCTCGCAAAGACACGGATCCATCATTATTTGTTTTGCATACAAACTCACATACAGTTCTATTGCTCCTATATGTTGATGATATCATCTTGACTCGGGAGTTCACCACATCTCTTAACCGCCCTTATTCGAAACTTAGTCTTCGCTTCATATGAAGGACCTTGGGTATATTCACTATTTTTGGGCATTGAGGCCAAACGAACTTCACAGAATCTCTTTCTGTGTCAAACTAAATATGCTACTGACTTGTTGAAACGAGCTTATATGGCCGACTGTAAACCAGTCTCAACACCTCTGCCTCTTCGATCAATCTCCATGGCTGACACTGCAAATCTACTTACAGATCCTATGGAATACAGAAGCTTAGTTGGTGCTCTTCAATACTTAACCATCACTCGACCAGACCTGGCATTTGCTACTAATCTTCTCTGTCAAAAAATGCAACAGCCTACTGTAGGAGATTTTCATCAATTAAAAAGAGTACTTCGATATGTCAAAGGTACTGTACATCTTGGAATCTACATCCATTCTCAAAGTTCAGTACATCTCTATGGTTTCTCTGATGCGGATTGGGCTGGTTGTCCAACAACACGACGTTCCACAACAGGATTTTGCATGTTTCTTGGATCCAATCTACTATCCTGGTCTGCCAAGAAACAACCTACTGTCTCTAGATCCTCAACTGAAGCAGAGTATCGTGCACTTGCTTCAACCACTGCTGAACTCACCTGGATCACGTTTGTGCTACGAGATATAGGGATTTCTCTTCAGCCACCTACCACTATATATTGTGACAACAAATCAGCAATTTCTCTCACCGCCAATCCAATATTACATGCTCGAACCAAGCACATTGAAGTTGATTTTCACTTTGTCCGTGAGAAAGTCTCTTCGGATCTATTCGTATTCGTATATCTCTACTCATCTACAATTAGCTGATATATTTACTAAGTCACTATCCCGCTTATCTCATTTTACTCTCCGAACCAAATTGGGAATCAAATCCTTTACTCTTCCCAATTTGAGAGGGAATGTTAGAGTCTCAAGATCGAAAAGCCAAGTCTGCAATATTGAGAAATCAACCACAGGAGGTGAGGTCCTCGACTATGGTAGATGTGGATCACCAGAAGGCAATCAAGAAGTAAAAGAGCTGAAGAAATTGATAACTCATGGATAACAAGTTTCATCAACGGTGGAGATCATACAAATGTCAAAGACACGGATTGCCAAGTCTCAAGATTACAGGTTCTGTTATATTCAGCTGTAAAGTTTGTTAGCTGAAGTTAGTTAGTTCGTTTTTTTTTCCAGTAGTTAGTCTTCCGCTTTCGTCCATATATAGAGAGGTATTGTAATCGATTCAAGGCGATGAAGAACATAATGATTCAGAGAGTTTCTGCTGTATTTTTCTATCTCTTCAAATAAATAGAAATATAGTATCGAAAACTTCTTCACAGATCATCTGCAACCCTGGACCAGTGCAACCCTGCCGGTCCTGGTCCAGTTCCTAGGGAGATTGGGTTAGTCCTTGATCTTAGAATTCCTTGACTAGCACTGTGCGGGTTGGTCCTCAAACCTGAGACTTCCGGGTCAATTCAACCCGAATCAACCCTAACTATATATATAATTTTTTTATATAGAGAAAACCTTAAAATAAACGGCGTCAACAATATTAAGCATCTATTTAGTGATGAGTTCAAGTAATTTTATATTATTCTTTAATAACTTAGGGCGCGCATGACAACCATTCTATTCCAGAAATAGTTTCTGGAATAGAAATAGATTTTTCTATTTCTATTTCTATAAGAGTTTCTAAGCAAAAATAACTGTTTGATAACGACACAAAATTTCTTCCTTTCGGACGGTGGTGACGGCGGGCAACCGGCGACCGGCGACCGGCACCAACGGCCGGCGGCCGGCGGCCGGCGGCAGGCGGTGAGTGACCGACGGACGGTGGTCGGCGGCAATGAATGAATGACCGATTGACGAACAATGAGAATAATTTTTATTTTTAGTTTCTGATTTCTATTTCAAATCTATTTCTTAAATACGAATCTATTAAGTATAGCAATATTAACCTGCTAAAAAAGTCGGTCAATTTCTTATTAAATTTTGTTTTCTTGAATGATACCGCATGGCCCTTTTGGCTTTTGTGATTCTCCATTCCTAACCCTTGAATCATGAGAAAAAAGAAATTGTAATCATCGATTAAAAATATTTTCAAATTTGATATAAAAATACAATACATTAGCTTCTCATTTCCCATATATTTATTCCACTGTCTAAAAGACTTTTTCAAAGTCATTTCAAACTTAGCTTCCCCGGTCTAAAATACTTTTCCACGTTCATTTCAAAATTGGTTTCCCTGGCATTCTATATATATACCTCCTATACTAGAGAAACGATAAACCGAAACAAAAAAAATCTGAATCTCTCGATCATGGACGCAAGAGCATCTTTTTACCTCCTCCTGCCTTTCCTAGTCCTCCTCGCAAGTAAGCACATTGTCATCATAATCTATCTATTTTCAACTATTACAAATTTCTACATTAACATTACCTTCTTCCCAAACTAGAAAATAAGATCCTAAGTTTAATTTTTTGTTTTTGGGATTCGGAAGTTAAAGTCCTGTGTTCAAATTTCCATCTTTGTTATGGAGATTCCCGCGCTGATAAACCCCAGGAGGAAAAATAATTAATCCGCGTACATCAATTTTATGGCTTGCATGCATGCTTGCAGGAGGAGCCGGCGCAGCCACACTCAGCTTCACCAGCAAGTGCCCCTACACAGTCTGGCCCGGGACGCTCACCGGCGGGGGTGGCGGGCAGCTATCCTCAACCGGGTTCGAGCTCGCCACGGGTGCAACCTTCTCAATCAATGACGTCCCGGACACGTGGACAGCTGGCCGGGTGTGGGGTCGAACGGGCTGCGCCACTGATGCCTCTGGCAAATTCGTATGCGCCACCGCCGACTGTGGGTCTGGCCAGGTGAGCTGCAATGGTGCAGGGGCGATCCCGCCGGCCACTTTGGCGGAGTTCACTCTCAAGGCACCGGGCTCTGGCGAGAACAGCATCTACGACGTCAGCCTCGTGGACGGCTTCAACCTGCCCCTCTCTATAATCCCACAGGGCAGCGGCAGTGGGTGCACCACGACCAACTGCGCAGCCAACGTCAACTCCGTGTGCCCGTCAGAGCTGGCGGTGAAGGGGTCGGACGGGAGCATTGTGGCGTGCAAGAGCGCGTGCCTGGCGTTAAACCAGCCGCAGTACTGCTGCACGGGGGCGTACAACACGCCGGCGACATGCCCGCCGACGAACTACTCGAAGATTTTGAAGGACCAGTGCCCTCAAGCTTACAGCTACGCTTACGACGACACGAGCAGCACTTTTAATTGCACGGGTGGGGCTAGTTACCTCATCACATTCTGTCCGTGATATATTCTCTCTTCTTCTGAACTTGGATGGACCATTTTCCTCTCCGAGGTGAAAATAAGAGGTCCATGGGTTGTCTCGGTTGGCCTAAAGCTATTTGTACCCTCATCACTGGATTGAGGGATCATGCGAGTAGTTTCATTTTCCACTAGGAAAATTAAATGTAATCTGCCGAGAGAATAATGGATTATACAAAATAAACAATGTATTTGATAGAATATTTAAATATGAAATCACATTTTCATTTAAGAGCATACACTTTTAGAATAATTGGCAGTGATTCCATTAAATCTCACATTGAATCAGAGCTTGAACTCTTAAATTCAAATTTTCTTTTTTTACGTCTCATTTGCCTTCCCATTTAAATATGTCATCCGCTTAATACTATGGCAAAAAAAAAAAAATACCAAACTAAGCATGAGGAGGATGATAGAATATTTAAATATTAAAAAATGCATTTATTTAATAATTTAATGTTTTAGAACAGTTGATAGTGATTTCGCCATTATAATGTTATAGTAATTATTGTAAGACGACGAAGCATATTCTTTGACTTAACTTTAATGGTTAATCGTTGACTCGAATTGATTAGTAAGTTATTGATACGAGGACAGACCATATAATGAAAGTGAATCCAATTGTGTCTTTGGAATCAACATCATTCTTTGACTTCACTTTCATGCCCTTGTCAATTCGAATTGATTCGGGTGGGTCCATAGAGAAAGAGATTCGAAAAATCATACTAAAATTTAATCAAATTTCGGGATTTCTTTCTCCCTTTTCCCTTTGCTCCTAAGAGAATCTTCTTCCCTAAGAGACAACTTTAGTTCTCATACCTAATATTTACTTAAGTACCATGATAGCTGTCAACTTATAATTTTTTCTGTGTTTATCGAGAATACCATATAAATTTGAAGAACCCGGCAAAAAGATTTAGTTGCCCGTAATTGATTCAGCTGGAACCAAAAAAAGGGCATACCATATATAATTCAACTCAAGCACTCTATATATATTCCATCACCTCGAATATAAGAGACAGCGACAAGCAAGACAAATCTCAAGCTTTTGATCATGAACGCAAGATAATCTTATGTTTTCAAGAGGCAAAATTCTAGTTTGACTTTGATATGTTTTTTTAGTAACAAGACAAATACTCACTACAACTTAGAATTTGAAGTCTTTTCATTTCCTAATTAGCAAAGCATGTGTAGAACATTGAGATAAAAGATTATCCAAGTATGAAGCATGTACACTAAGTGACATGATATTGTCCTCTTTTTTTTCTGTAGTAGAGCACGTATGTCTAGAAGAGCCAGAGGAGATTGTAATGCCATAGTTTTTATGGATTGCAATTTCTGGGGATATAAATTTGGGGCTTCTTATTAGCCACTCCGTGGTCGACCAAAGGCAAAATGTCAAAGTCCTTTAAGCTCACTATTTTTCATTGGATGACCTATCATTTTCACATGGCGCTATGGCATTGCTATCTCCTTTGACTCTTCTATGATCTACGTGCTCTAATAACAAACACAAAAATAAAAATAATAAGACAAATAAAGGACAGTATCACGTCATTGTCATTAGCGTATATGCTTTATACTTGGGTCATTTTGATCTCGGTGTTTCATACCTACATTGTTGGCCTCGACCTTAGTAGCATAACTTCTTCCGGTTTTTAATCTAATCTCGTAGGAAGAGAAATCAATTAAGGTGGGGAAGACGAAAAATGTGAGGATAAAATCCCAAAGTCTAACTTTTTTTTTTCCCAATCACAGCTTCTACTGCCTAAGGGTACTTATGAGATCTTGAGTTTTAGTGTCAATGATCTACCTCCAATCAAATCAAAGAGGCAAATGTATAATGTGCACGACTCGAGATATCACCCAATACAAACAACCAAAAAATCTAAATATCTTTGATAAAAATAACAGGCACCTTCTATTGGTCTAGCCCCTTGACGCCTAAATAGATCAACGTTCCCGTAACTCTTATAAATGAATCAACAATCAACCCGGAAACCTTACTGATAAAGTGATGATTAAGATCAATCATACTATTTGTGTATGTCTTGCCATAGATATTTTACAATTTCAACATATTGCTTAATTATCCCGGCTTTTGTTTTTTTATTCCTAAAGTAATGTTAAAATTTATAAGCAAATAGGCATTAGTTTTCAAAAGGGAAAAAAAGGGCCACACATCAAGGGACAAATTAAGTCGTAGTCCCCCATACATGCCGTGATTGATGGTTGTGCAGTCACAATTGCGTAGACGGCCTTCTTAAATGGCGTCTCATATCTTTTCCATAAAAAGTCCAAATTTGAGAGGCCACCAATAAATCTTTTGCCCGTCTTTCACTAGGAGTATTCCTACCTGTTGAATCACAAAAACAAAAGATGGTAATCGTCCACTGAAAACATTTTCACATTTTATATATCATTACCTCGCTTTATACAAAAATAATGATACAATATACGTGATTATGATAAATTATGTATATGTATAAATCCCATGGGAACTATAGAAGTTTTGACAGAAGGTGACCAAGACAAATTATGTATATGTATAAATCCCATGGGCATTTCATCGATGCGCCAATAGTGCAATTCTCTGAGATGATCACTCACGGGATATCTAGACTATTTGGGGAAGCGATTAAGGAATCTAAATGCAATAAACTTAAGAATTCGATCAGGAATCGACTGTTCGATCGTGTTAGTCTGCAAGGGTCATTACGACATTGTCAGAGTCGATCGTAGATCAGAGATAGGTCGATTCGACTGAGATGTGTGATCAAAATGTGAGTGATTCCACCTAATTGCAAAATTCTCATCGATCGGCACTAAATTGATTTTCTATCCTTTTGGATACCCTGTGTCTTTCTGGGCGAGGGCCGCGACTCTTGCCCCAGAGATTTTCATGACAAATGAGAGTCGCCAATGTACCCTGTGTCTGTAATTGAAATCTTGAGATTTTCACGATAACTGAGAGTCGCTAATGTGTCAGAGATGTACATAGTTACTCGAGATAAATCAATCACGGGTCAATTGCACCAAAAATTTCTAAACGTTACCCAGTAGACTAGGTCATGTTAAAAGCGCGCCGAAGTGAAATTAACCGTGAATTTGAACCCGATTTCAAAAATTGAAAGTTCTGTAGTGTCACGAGCTATTTTAAAAACGTCGACTCATCCTCCGAAGATTTTTTAGAGATTCCGAGATTTTTACGGAAAACCGTTTCGGACATTGCAGAAAATTAGCAGAAATTCAGATGGGCTAAATTGATTGAAATTTGGACTTCTAAACCAAGCCTTTGAGTGTCAAGGACTTATAGAAAATTGTTCGGGATATTTCTTCGGCAAAATTTGACTTCGATTTGGAGATTTGAGTGAGGAGTTGAAGTTAATTTGGTGAAAGTCGGAATAAGGCATGGGGCAGCAACTTTGACTTCAAAAATTGGATAATTGGTGGTTTAATTTTGTGGTATTATGGTTCAAGAAAGTATTAGAGATTAGAGGCATGCATTTAATTAAATAGATAGGATTGCTTGACTTTGGGGCCTTCATCTTCAGCTTCTTCAGCACGCCAACGCCAGCTGCCCACCATTTGCTTCGAACGATTTCGGCTTCAGCAAAGGACCAGCTGCCTCTTCTTTTCTTCCGGACGAACCGCGCGCTCAGTTCCCTACCGCATCTGCCGCTTCATCCCCATCATCATCCCCCATCTCCAAGCCGCCACACGTCTTCAATTATTGCTTGTTCGGTCAACTCCAGATGAGTTTTTGACCGTGAAATTTCCTTGCCCTGCCACGTTTCCTCCCCATCTTTCACCCACCTCCAGCAGTGGTTGAGCCCAGCATCCCGCCATCTTCGACTTCTGCTCCATTTCTTCCTTGGTCGGTCACAAACGCGCGCCTCATCTCTCTCTCCGCGTCCACGTCCCACGCATGGTCAACGACGCCACTCACGGAAGCCCTTGGTTGACCGAAGCCCAGCCGCCTGCTGCCACTCGTCCGCGTGAGTTCCCCAGCCGAAGCTGCTTCTTGCCCGCGTCTCTCTTCGTGCGAGACTCCTCCAGCGAAGCCTGGCCCAGCTTTCAGCAGCAACAGCGCCGGCCCATTCCAGCATCTTCGGCCCATTCTAGCTGCAGCCCAGTCCAGTTGAGGTTTCACCAAGCAGCAGCCCAGCAAGTTGTTGTTTTTTGCAAGCCAGCCCATCTTCAGAAGCCCGCAAAGACAGCCCATTCAAGGCCTGTTCAGTCCAGCGAAGCCGAGCCCTATTCAAAAGCAAATCTCATATTGGACTGAGATTTGTTGGGCCTGTTTTAGGCCCAGTTCAAGTCCGCCGACGCCACCGAAAATTCGGATTTCGGCCGCCGTCGCACCGTCATCGCAGTAAACCGGTTTCCACAATTAACCGGTGAGTTTATGCACTAAACTCTTCTTAGTAGGCTAATGATGTCTAAGGGGTGTTTAGTTTAATTTAATAAGGAATTAGGTGGTTAGTTAGATTAAATTAGAAATTTAATTATTTAATTGAGCATGTTAGGTGGTTAGCATGGTTTAATTAAGGCCTAAATAAATCGAATTATTTGTCTAGAAGGGTTCGGGAATTTTCCGGGTCCTTATTGGTATTTAATTTAATAATTTTGGCCTAGGTTAGTATTTTAGAAATTAAAGTGATTTATTTAATTAAATTTCGAAATTAATTAATTATTAATTATTTTCCGGAAATTAGGCCGGGATAGCCGATGATTGGAATTTCGTACTGATTGCAATGGTGTGGTTAATTTTTGCAATTGAGTGTTAATTTCTGCAAATTGAGTGCTGATTGAATTTTTGGCATTTAATTTCAAAAATTGTGAATTTTCAATATTTATCTAGAAAGTCCTAGGTGTCGAGTTCTAAAACTGAAAATGGTTTTATATACTATGTAAACCGGTGGGAATTTGAAAAGAGAGGATATCAGTCTTCTGGAGTCAATTGACCATGTACCCACACATGACGATTTTCTTGAGTATTTCTAATACGAAGAAAATATGTTAGGTTTACTATTTTAATGGAGATATTTGAGTGCAATGCACGGTGCCCTAAGCATTGTTTGAGTGATTGTGTGTTGGTTAAGAAAACCCGTCCTGAGCTATTAAGATGGACGTTACCTCTATATAGGATGCCCTACCAATAGATGTTGGTCGCAATAGATTCTAGACCGATGCTCCTTTATGGAATGCTGTCAACGTAGTGACAATGCTGTGCACAATGGTGTGAGATGATGCTTGACAATGCTAGAGGACAGTTGAACAGAAAGTATGCCGTACCATATGCCGTGAGTAAAACTAGGAATGCATGATTGATTGAGTGTGGCGTTCCTATTGTTGTAGCTTAATTGTTACTCATATATGTATGGCTGTCTGTGATATAAATTGTACTGACTTGCAGGGTGGGACTGAGGTGAGGTAAGTCCTCTATACTAAATGCGTGATTGAGTGGTTAGGATGCCTGAGCATATTACCCTCCTAATCGGGGTTTAGAGCGTGGACTTTCTGAAACATTGTCTCACTGGTTATTGAACAACCATTTGCAGGTCCTTAGAACGTGGTTGTGGAGGACCAAGGCCCCGAAGTCTGAGGAGGAGGAGTATGGAGAATCGGCGGATGTGTCCTATTAGTATGTTGTAGGACAGCCTCTTTTAAGAGTTGACCTTTTTGTAGGCTGTCGACTAGACTCGTTTTGTACTTGAATCTCGTTGTTTATAAAAGCACGCTTTTGTGAATTGATGTCCTACTTTTCTATCCTAAGATGATTACTGTCAGGGGATTTATTATTTGCTTCCGCATGTGAAATAAAAAAAAAGAGTCAATGACTCGTCCTGGGAAGTCGTAAACTTTTATCAACAAGATAGAGATGGACATGCGCTAGAGATGGGTACGCGCTCGGGGTTCGGGGCATGACAGGAAAGCGCGTATGCCATAGCCTTTACAATTTATTTTTTTAATTACAAAAAAAATGATAACACTTGATTGCACTTTTTCGTGACATGTTTTAGGACTTCCAATGCATTTATCCCTAAAGTCCTAAAACATGTCACGAAAAGTGCAATTGAGTCTTGAAACTTTTTAAAAATGTAATCAAATCTTAAAATTTATCGAGAAGATACATTCGGGTCTTAAAACTTTTAAAAAATGCGATGAAGTCCTAAAATTTATAATAAAGATGCATTCGAATCCTAAAACTTTCAAAAAGCGCAATCAATAGAACAACTTGATTTGATTAATTTAACAAGTTTTAGGACTTGATTACACTTTTTAAAAGGTTTAGAACTTGATTGCCTTTTGGTGAGAAGTTTTAAGGGTTAATCACACTTTTTCAAAGTTCTAGGACTTATTTACATTTTTGTGACAAGTTTTAGTATTTTCGATAAATTTATTCCATAATTTTATGTGAAAGGACATGCTGGGGGTGACTAAAGGCAAGATGATTGTGTATTGAGCTCAAGACTTTTCTTTAAATGACTTATCATCTTCACATAATTGGGTTCATTGTCATTTATGGCCTAGTTGAAGAAAGTAATCGTTTATGAACTCTTCAATTCCAATTCCGACCGCCACACACAGGGAAAAAGAAAAGAAAAAGAACCTACTTCCAACCAGGTCAAAGATGTGAAATCTAACTTGAGATATCGCCTAATACAAACAAGCAACAAAGTTAAATATTGTGGGTATAAATAGTAGGAATATTCTATCGGTCTAGCCTCTTGACTTCCTAATGGATGATTGTTTCCATAGGTTCTTATAACTAAATATACAATGAACAAGAAAATTGAGGCGCTGACAAAGTGATAACTATATGAGGAACATATTATTTATGTATGTTTTACCGTAGATGTTGCGCAATTTCAGCATATTGCTTAAGCTTCATGCTTTTATTTATTTAAGCAATTTCAAGAGTTAACAAAGATATAGGCATTTTTTTTTCAAAAGGGAAAAAATAGTCATATATCGACAAGGTATACATTTGGTCGCATTCTCATGCATGCCATGATTGACCGTTCACATGCAATCATGATTTCACAGTTGGTCCTTGTAATCGGCATCTCTTATTTTTTTCCACATAAGAACCAAACTTGAGAGACCCACAAGAAGACTTTTGCCCATCTTGTAAATTGATGACTAAGAAGTTTCTAACGGTATACGTCGTATTTATCAATTAAAGTATTTTTTTAGATTTTATATATCATCTCCAAGTTTATAATGACAAATTATTTGTGCTTATGACAAATTACGAGCGAATATAAATCTCTTAGGAACTATAGAAGCTCCAACAAACGGTGAATGCATTGTGGTAAATATATGGCAATAAGAAATTGCCTTAGATTAAAGTTAGCCAATAAAGTTACCCATTTTCACGCATTTTTTTGCCCTACTTCCAAAGGAACAACATCTGCATTCGTCATTTATTTCTCAGTTCCAGATGTTATTAAGACTTTTGTATTAGACTCTGCTAGGAGTCCATATACTTCGCATGATAAGACTTGACTTATTTTGTTTATGTAGTTATGTTATTTACCAAAAAAGGGGGGAGAAAATTATTTTATCTTCAGTAAATAGGTATTCATCATTCTTTTATTCCTTTCTAAACATTAGTTGCCCATTATCACATCAAAGTTATTATCAATGTGAGAAAATTCCATTCCCATTCTTCAGTCACATTGTATAATGACACTAACATTGTAGCACGTGCAATTGCAGGTTACTTGGAATACCATCTATCATGACCTTCCTCGAGAAAAAGCTGATAAATTATTTAGTAAGCTCAAACGGTTACTATTGAAAAAGATGGTGCATTGCTTAGGGCAGGCTCTTCCAAGCCCGTACTAATTGCAACTTGGAATTCTTCTTTAATGCCACCATTCATGGGATTCTTTTTGGAGTAGACAAAATTAGTTGGATGAAACTAATTGCTTACATTGAAGGAAGATAATGAAATTGAACATTGTAGGTGATCAAATCTAAATTACTGTATGATTTCTAACTCACCAAATCAAGATAATGAAATCAATACTTCAAAGCAAAATAGTACTAAAGTAAAGACAATTAAAGTAAAGTATGAGAAAATAAATCTTATAAGATGTCAAGTAAAGAATATACATGACCTTATTATTAAGCCTCGGAACATGAGCCACCATAAGCTAAAGATGCCACAATCGTAAAGAGACTGAAAGAGACCTATTTACTGAAAGGATTCTTGTTTTATTACCATCCTAAAACTCAGTAAACTAAAGACGCCCACTATCATTTGCAGACCTAAGTATTTATGAAAAGAAAATTACACTAAACAATATTAAAATGACATGAAATGGATCCTTTGCCTATGCACCAACATGAACTACCAACTTATACACTAAATCACCGCAACCTCTTCCAAGATCAAAGCCTAAACTGAAACCACCAGCAACGGTCAAAATATGTAACCCCTAATTCACCTATTCAATTAAAATTCAATCCAATTGAAAGCCTTAGGAATGAATCACATTTCAATGTATTTCCATAAATCATGAAACTCAACCTCGAAATATCTCCATCAATGTCCTTAAATTTCTTGTCTAAACGGACACCCTCAATAAATTCCAGCATGCATTGACTGTGATTATCATGACAAATGACCTCTAAACATGCTCTCAAGGCTTTTGAGGTGAATAATACATTAAGCCCTGATCACTAGTAGATGAAAGTATAAACAAACCAATCCAAACGCACTCAAAGTCACAGTCAAATTGCATTTTCCAGCAATGTCCAAAATTCTAATATAAACAACCATTTAACCCTAATTAAACATACTTTAATTAAATCACACCCCCTAATCTAATCCACATTTAATTAAATCTATCTACCAACCTAATCTCAATCAATCTAAGCCAAACACACTTAATGTATCATTAACCCTCTAATCAAGATTTAGTGAGCTAAACTCACCAGAATCGCTTTCTGATGAGTCTCCGGCGAAGAGCATGACGAGGCCGTCGACAAATCTACATGGAGCAACACCAATGAGAACCGAAAGGCATCCAAAATAAGCCTTGAAGAACCGGATCTTGCTGGAACTTCTAGCTATTGACCTCGGCTGGAAAGGGGTTGCACGGCGGTTGGTGGCACATGAAATGGGCGGTAGGAGGCGGCGGTAGCTCAGGCGGTGACTGGTGGTGGCTCCAGCGACAAGGTGGGACCTCTCGCGACGGCGAGCAGCTGCGGGACGACGATTGACGGTTTGAATGCGCGGCTACAGAGGACAACGACCAGGAGTTCGGACAGAGGCAAAGTAGTGAGCTTGTCAGGCGTGCGGGCAAAGAAGAAGCAGCACCGGCGTCGAGCTTGCTTCAACGGTGGCTCTGATAGCCTTGGTCGATGACGAGCTGTTGTTGGCGACCTAGAGCAGTGACGAATGGCGGTGTTGGCACGCGGACGAAGATGGAGTGGAGTGGCGAGTTGGCTGACGAGCAGGCGCGCGGGTGACGTGCGGGAATGGCGGCGACGACGACGACACCGGCGATGAACAGTGAGCAGCGAAGGAGGCGAACGAAGGGCTGCGTCAAGCTGGCTGCAATCGATCGGTTTCTCTCTCTCCCTCCTGCAATTTCGAATTCCAAGGGCCAAGCTTGAAGATGATGGAGATTGGTTGATGGGAAGTCCCACCTTTTTGAGAGCCAACATCCACCTTCCACTTGTCAAAATCTTAGGTACTCTAGCCCCACCATGACATCACTTAATGATGTCGCACTTCACTATCTCCAATCTCCCACAACTTATTCCAATGATTGCAAATTTCATTTTCCGCCGTGGCATGAAATCTTGTATCAATTAATTTCATTTAATTCTCTTCTAATTGAACCAAATTGAAATCCATAAAATTAATCCAATGTCACCACACTTCAATTCACATCTTCACTTGTCCATAGAACCAACTTAAGTCCCAAAAGCACGACCAAATGTGGGCCTACTAATTTCTCGAGCCAAATTAACCATTCTTTAATTAATCTACTGAAAAACTCTGATTGCATGAAAAATCTTCTGAAGATAAGTTAATGATCCTAAAATGATTTGTGACACGCTAGGGCTCCCAATTTCCGAATTCGCTTTTAATTTCACGGTTAATTTCACTCTGGCATGATATTAGCGCGTTCTAATCTACCATGTAGCTTTTAGAAATTTTTGTGCATTTGACCTGTGGTTGATCAATTCAAGCCACAATGTACATCTTCGATACATTAACGACTCTCGGTTGTCGAGGTAATTCGAAGGTTTCAAATATTGGCACAGGGTATCCAAATCGATAGAAAAGTTGGTCTAGTGCCGATCAACAAGAATTGTGTGATATGGTGGAATCACCCACACATGATCACATGCCTTTGTCGAGTCGACCTATCTCCGATCTCTAATCGATTTTTAATTGTGTCGTAATGACCCTTGCAGATTAGCTTGGTTGAAAGGTCGCTTCCTAGTCAAATTCTTGAGTCTGATACATTAGAATCTCTTAACGACTTCACTTGATAGACTAGTTTTCATATGAGTGGCCGAATCAAGGAAAAAAACTATATACGTGCCAACGAAATGCCCGTCTCAATTTATTAAAAATAGAATTGGAAAATCGGGATGTCACAATTACCAATTCTATTATAAACTTATTGTATGGATGTCATTTTAATCCTAAATTCTTCAATTTTGCTACTGTAGTCCTAAACTTTTGCATGAAATTCTAGTGTCATCCTTCCAACCAACTGTTGCCGAAAATTACTGATGTGGAGCAATTAAATGGTCCATGTCAGCGTGGCATGCTAAACAGTTAGGGATAACTAGATGTCATGTTAGCAATTTTCAGCACCAATAGGCCATAAGGACTATATTAAAATTTTATGTACAAATTTAAAAGTTTATGACTGAATTAATAGTTGTATAGTAGATTTAGAGTTGATTGGGTAAGTATTGCCTTCCTCTAGAACAATAGTTCAGCCAATTGTTCTAGAGGCCTCAAAATTCAACTAGTGCATATGGGCACCCGACAATTTGGGATTTCTAAACTTGAAAATTTTTCTAATTAATTACTACACTTGGTAATTAAAAAAAAATCAATATTCGGTAATTTGAACGTGAAATCAATTAAAACTCAGTGATTGTTAATCTAATTTACCAATCCAAAAATATGTTACTATGTCTATCGTATATAAATTTCCTTTCCTTCTTTTTTCGAATTATCATGTTTTACTTTTATAGCAATATTAACCTGCCTAAAAAGTTGGTCAATTTCTTATGAAATTTTCTTTTCTTGAATGATACCGCCTGGCCCTTTTGGCTTTTGTGATTCTATCATTTTATTAGTTTTACTATAAATATTATTATTGTTGTTACTGTTGTTGCTGTTAATGGTGACTGTTGAGCTTTTAGGTTGAACAACAACAATAACAACAACAACAACAACAACAACAAGACTAGCAAAACATATGCAGGTATCACGATCTGAGTATGAGATAAACATGCATGCATTCAATTTCTAAAAGAAGCCTCTCGAGTAAATATGTGATCTCGATCAAGCATTTTCATGAACACTTGGTGATCACTTCAAACACAGTGTATAGAAGCATCATCGAAGTACTAATTCTGATCCAGGCGATTTCAGTGACATTAAAGTATGCTCAGACTACTATTTTATTCCCAATCTGTACTCGATTTTCACTCAAGCTGAAATTACAATGTTCGGACTCAGCTTACTCAAATAGAGCAATGATGTACAAACCTTGGAGATGCAGCCTTTGGCCACAAATGGCGATCGAACAGATAATGGAGCTCTTAGAGGCGTCGATTCGGGTGGTTGGCACCAGCGAAGAAGCTTTGTAGGAGGACTTGAACTCTTGGGATTTCTTGGCCTCAAAACGGACTAGAACAGAGCTAGACGATTTGGGAATGTCAAAGAGCGTTGACCGGCGGCCTGAAATCAATGAAGGAAACCTATAAGTGAGAGAAAATCGATGATAGGAGTTCATATGCATTCAACCTCGGTGGTTTTTGGCCATCTTTGTTCCCTGGTGTGTGCTCCATTTCTACTGCGAATGAGCTCGAGCACTTGGGATGGCCGACAGTGACTGGGGGTGGTGGACGGTGAATGGTGATAGAGAGAAAATCTAGAGGAAAAATGGCCATTATATATTGCTTTCCTTCGCGCGTGTGCTCCTTTAAATAAAGAAAGTAAATGGAAAGCTACCAAAAGTAGCAGACATTTTCGGTAATACAACCATGAAGAATGTAGGAAATGAAGCAGTCCCACATCGGTCATGAGGAACTAGGTGAAGAAACTGAGCAGCACGTGAATAAACATCGTAATAAGCCTAAGCGCAGGAAAATAAAACATCCATCAACATGTCAAACCATGGGGAAATACATGTCCAAGAGCAAAAGAGAACTGCGAAGCCACGAGATGCTACATTGATTCAAACATAATAAAGTCAGAGATGAGAGCATTCCCACTCAACTAAAGAACAAATGATCTGTGACCCACTCGAATACTAGATGCCTAGTAAAGCAATCCACTGCATCTTCAACTACAGGAGAACTCACTTTACTTCTCCATTTCGACTATGTAACAACTTTAGGAGTTTGAACAGGTTTCTTTAGAGATGCAGTGGTGCTTGCAGGTTTTTTGCTGTTATATACTGCAGCTTTCCTTCGCATATCGAAATCCATTGAAAAATAGAGAAGGGCAATGATTAATGTTGCAGCAGCGGATAAGTTAACCCACACAGAGGAGCTTGTCACTGGAAATAGAGATAAGATCAGTGAATGTCCCATCATAAGTAAGGAGATTAGCAAATAATAAATAATAGCATAAAGAATCACAGGACATAAATTTTCAACAATACCTTCAGTCTAACAAATTTTCAAATTATGAGAACACATCAAAGTTTTGCACAAAATCGCAAGACCTAATTATTCCAAAACTCCACAAAGCTCCATTAGGTTTCAAATTTTGATGCACCAACAGCAGCAAGGACGAAAATGATATCTTTGTTGAAATGGTCGGAAATGAAAATATGAAGCAAAAGATAATTCTAGCAAGATATTTGCTAACTGTAAAAGTTACTTGAACTTATCTTTCTTTCTAATGTTATTGGTTGAGGCCCAAGATATTGACAATTCTTTGCTCTCTTAATTACTATGCTAATTGGGTAGCTACACAAGTTAGGCAGTGTTTATGTCCTCGGAGGAGAATTACTCGCATCTCTTTCACTGACAACTTTGTTAGACAAGGATATTAGTTCTGATATCCGTTGAGAGGTCGTACTCTGAACTCTAAAGCAATAAAGATTAAGTCTGATGCATTTCTGGCCAAAAAAGGAAAAGAATCCTTGCTCTCTTTGTGCCCATTGCCACAGAGAAAATGAGCGTCAATCTCACTCTTTCGTATGATTGACAATGCTAGCGAGTCATCCACCAATATAAAGAAAATTAATAGCTGTGATTTTATTTCAAAGATCATTACAAATAATCAAGATGGAACTACAAAAGAGTAGAATAGCATAAGTTAGCATCAACAAAACCAATGACAAGAAGAAGACCAAATGTTGAAGAAGCACAAGATCTTTAACTCAGAATTCATATTTCTACACTAAACAAGCAAATATTGACATCTCGCCAGAAATCAACTGTAGCAAGACCGATGAACAAATCACTCGACTTAATTCAATCATCAAAACACAAAATCCTGGATGCCCCCAAGCCTCGCTAATCAAAGTCAAAACTCCAAAGTTAGATTAAGCCCATAACAAAATAAAAACATCGAAAGACTGACAACAAATTAAAGTTCGCTAGAAAATGAAAACAGATTGGTCCACAGACAACAACCAACAAACGTGGAGTCACGACCAACACAACCGGATGAATCAACACCAATCAAATAAGCATTGAACATCAGTAGCAGCAGAGATTATAGTGAAAGTGAAGACCTTGTAGATGGCATTACGGAGAGAGAGGAAGCCGTCGCGATAGACCTCGCACTTCAGCTTCAACGTCAAATGCTTCGTGAAGGTGACATTCCATTTCTTCAGAGCTTCCATGGTCGTTGAATATGCGATGATAATTTCTTGGATTACTTCGAAGCCCAGGCAAGGGCTTTGAGGTCACCAGACCCTAGGCGCAGTGCGCCAGCGTCCTGCGACCTTGGCAAGCCTCACAACAACAGATCTAGGCGACAATGCGACCGTCGACCAAGCGATCGGCGGCAACCATCTATTAGGGGACCGCAGGCGACCGGGCGAGCAATGTTGGCGAGGCTACATTTCGTTAGGCAAGCGCGCAAGCGAAGAGAGGCAAAGGAAGAAGCATGACAGATCTAAAAGGTTTCTACGTTAGAAAAGGGGGTAATGTGGAATTATGATTAGTGAGTGAGGGTAAGATTGGAAATTCAAAAATTCATTAACTCGGGTACTGTTGTATGCCGAGAATGCCAGAAAGCCAAGGCAGGGGAGAGGCGGCCTTGAGCTCAATGCCCATACAAGGCCTTGGAAATACTAGCATTTGGAAAATGTACCCCAAAAATAAGTGCCAAACACACTTGCAATTGCCCAAAGGCTTTTGGAGGTCCAAAGGACTTTGTAAAGTTATTCCCAAACGCAGCCTTAAACTTGATTGAGTAATTATTCCCTCCCTCTAGAACAATAGTTCAGCCAATAGTTCTAGTGGCTTGAAAATTCAACTAGTGCATATTGGCACCCAACAATTTGGGTTTCTGAACTTGAAAATTATGCTGATTAATTTCTGCACTTGGTAATTAAAAAAATGTCAAAATTCAGTACTTTGAACGTGAAATCAGCTAAAACCCAGTAATCATTAATCAAATTTACCAATCCAAAGATGGCGAGAAACGAGAGAGGTTGCTTCTATGCTTCATGTTTCGACCACCAATGCTTCGTCCTCTTTTCTTTGTCTTTGTTGGGTCCCCTTTTGATGGACAACTGCACGAAAAGTTGTAACGAAAGAACGAAGCACAGGAGCTGAAGAAATTATGAGAAGGAATCTGAGGAGGTGCCTAATTGTTATTGCTCGTCCCCTTGATTAATATGTATTGAAAAAACCAATTGGTGTCTTCTTAACCACGGTTTTTTCTTTTCCTTCTTTCTCGAATTATTAAGTATTGCTTTTATAGCAATATTAACCTGCTAAAAAAGTTGCTCAATTTCTTATGAAATTTTCTTTTCTTGAATGATACCGCATGGCCCTTTTGGCTTTTGTGATTCTATCATTTTATTATTTTTACTATAAATATCATCATCGTCGTCGTCATCATTATTATTCCTCCTCGGTCCTTCGTTTCCAGAACATCCATTTCTGCAGATTTCCCTAGCTTCCTCTTTCCTTACCTTTACTCTCTTCCTCCATTATTTCCTGAACACACAAGCTTTGGTCTGGTCTTCTTCCGTTACTATTCATGACCAAGCTGTTCAACCTAAAAGCTCAACAGTCAACATTGATGTCCATCCTTCGCCTTAAGCAACAAAAGTCCGTGAGCATTTTGCCCAAGAATGACATTTACAAGCTTCATATAGAGGGTTAAACATGTCTTGCTCCACCAATGATCAACTCCAGTCACCACGACCGCCACCACATATGCACCCAACCAGAGTACTCGAGCCCTAGGGGCCGGGGGGCGGGGTGGGGGGGATGCCTTCAATTTCTAGGAGAAGCCTCTCGAATATAAATATGCTATCTCAATCAAGCATTTTCAGGAACAATTGGTGATCGCTTCAAACACAGAGTACATAAACATCATAGAAGTACTAATTCCGATCCAGACAATTTCAGTGACATCAAAGCGTGCTCAGACTACTATCTTATTCCTAATTTGTATTCGATTTTCAGTCAAGCTTAAATGACAACGTTCAGACTCAGCTTACTAAAATAGAGCGATGATGTACATACCTTGGAGATGCAGCCTCCGGACTAGGGGTGGCAAATGGGTGGGTCGGGTCGAAAATGGGTCGACCCATATTTGACTCATTTAACCCGTTTTGACCCATATTTTTGTAGTGTAAATATAGTGACTCATACCCGACCTAACCCATACTCGACCCATACCCGATCCATATTGCTAAAACCTACTTATTGTTAAAATATTTTTATGTAATACAAATTTTTTAACAAGTTTTATGCAATACAAATTTAATGGAAATTTTTTATAATTCTTTTAAAAATATTTTTAAAAAATCATATTTTTAATTTTTTAAATATATTTTTTAAAAACATAATTTTTGTAATATTTATTTTTTAAAATATCATTTTTAATTTTAATAATTATTTTCTCTTTTTCTCTTTTTTTCTTCTTCTTTAGCCGGCCGTCGGCCACGACGACGGCCGACGATTAGCCACAAGCGAGATCGAGCTTGCCGGCGTTGGGCAAGGCTCAATCTTGCCGATCCGGCAAGGCCAAGGCCCCACCCGATGCCAGTGAGCTCGAGCCTCGCCAAATCCGGGGAGTCTCGAGCCTCGCCAGATCCGGTGAGTCTCGAGCCTCGCCAGTTGTCGGTGAGGTCGAGCATCGTTGGATTTGGCAAGACTCGAGCTCGCTAGCATCGGGCGAGGCTCGATCTCGTTGATTTGGTGAGGCCGAGGCCTCGTTCGACGCCAGTGAGCTTGAGCCTCCCTAGTCGTCTGGCGAGGTTGAGCCTCGCAGGATCTGGCGAGACTCGAGCTCATTGGTGTCGGGCGAGGCTCGATCTCTCTGATCTGGCGAGACCGAGGCATTGCCTGACGCTTGTGAGCTCGAGCCTCACCAGTCATCGGCGAGGCTCGTCAGGTGAGGTTCAATCTCGCTGATCTGGTGAGGTCGAGGCCCCGCCCGAGACCGGCGAGCTCGAGCCTTGCTAGTCGTCGGCGAGGCTGAGCCTTGTCGGATCTGGCGAGACTTGAGCTCGCTAGCATCGAGCAAGGCTCGATCTTGCCAATTTGACGAGGCTGAGGCCCCATCCAACGCCAACGAGCTCGAGCCTCGGCAGTCGTTGGCGAGGCCGAGATATTCGGCGAGGCTCAGTCGTCGACAAGGCCAAGAGATTCGGCGAGGCTCAGTCGTCGGTGACCTTCGAGGGAGAGGTGGAGGCGAGCCTTAGAGGCAGGCGGCAGAGGCGACTCGGAGGTGAGCTGCGGAGGTGGCTCAAAGGCGAGTGGTGGAGGTGGGTCGAAAATGGGTCACTAAGTCACTGACGAAGGTGAAGGTCGAAGGGCTATCGCTAAGGAAGTTCATGTTTTTTAGATTTTAAAAATGGGTCCAAAATGGGTCAGAACGTGTGACCCATTTTCGACCCATATAAAACTGAACTTAAAATGGGTCGAATGTGAGTTATGGCCCATTACAACTTCATAACCCACATTCGACCCAAAATGGGTCCATGACGCCAGCCTCTACTCTGGACACGAATGGCGATCGAACAAATAGCCGAGCTCTTAGAGGCGTCCAGTCGGATGGTTGGCGCCAGCGAAGAAACTTCATGGGACGACTCGAACTCTTGGGATTTCCCAGCCTTAAAACAGACTAGGATAGAGCCAGACGATATCAGGAATGGCAAAGAGCGTCGACCGGCGGGCTGAAACCAATGAAGGAAACCGATAAGAGAGAGATAATCGATGGGAGGAGCTCGTATTAATTCAGCCTTGGTGGTTTTGGGCGATCTCTGTTCACTGGTGCGTGTGCTCTGTTTAGCGGCTGGGATGGCCGACGGCGATTGGTGGTTGTGGACGGTGGATTGGTGGTGATCTGGAGGAAATCCAGAGGAAAAATGGCCATCGTATATTGCTTTGCTTCGTGCGTGTGCTCCTTTCTTTACTCCAACTGCTTCGCTCCCCTCCTCCGTCTCACGCGCGTCTCAGCTTCCTGATCTTTTCTATGTTGACATGAAGCAAACATAGATAAGAATCTTAATTAATTTGTATCCACTTTCAATTCAAACTAGACATACAGCATTACATAACTAATCAGCGTTACGTATATGACTACATGCACAATTCTTGATCAATCGGTGGTTTCTTAATCTTTTCCATGTTGTTACTTTTCTCTTGGAGTAGCGCAAGAATTCCTATCCAGAAACAACTGAAAAATCCAGATATCTGGGCATAAATAAAGCCACCTTCAATTGGTCTAGCTGCTTGATTCCCTAACGGCTCTATATTCCTATAACTTCTTGTAAAAGAATCAACAATCAACATGAGAAACCACACTGCTAAAGTGATAATTAAGATCGATCATACTATTTGTGTTTGTCTTGCCATAGATATTTTGCAATTTCAATATATTTCCTAAGTATCCCTATTTTTTTTTCCTAAAGTAATGTTAAAAGTCATAAGCAAATAGGCAGTAATTTTTCAAAAGAGAAAAAAATGGTCACACATCCACTAGGGGCAAATGAGGTCTCGTTTTTATGCATGTCGTGAGTAATCGTTCATGTTCTACCAAAATTGCGTAGTCGATGCTCTTCAATAGCTTCTCATGCTTTTCAAAGTAAAGACCAAACTTGAGAGGCCAGCCAACGGTCGCACTTTCACGTTGGCGTGCAAGAGTCATTCTCCATTCCTCACCCTTGAATCACCAAAAACATAGATCTTAATCATCGATTAAAAATATTTTCAAATTTTATATAAAAATATGATAAATTATCTTCTCATTTCCCATATATTTATTCCACCGTCTAAAATACTTTTCCAAAGTCATTTCAAACTTAGCTTCCCCGGTCTAAAATACTTTTCCAACGTCATTTCAGACTTGGCTTCCCCGGCATTCTATATATATACCTCCTATACTAGAGAAACGATAAACCGAAAAAAAAGAGATCCGAATCTCTCGATCATGGACGCAAGAGCATCTTTTTACCTCCTCCTGCCTTTCCTAGTCCTCCTCGCAAGTAAGCACGTTGTTATCATAATCTATCTATTTTCAACTATCAAGTACATTGTCATCATAATCTATCTATTTTCAACTATTACAAATTTCTACATTAACGTTACCTTCTTCCGAAACTAGAAAAAAAGATCCTAAGTTTAATTTTTTGTTTTTTGGGATTCGGAAGTTAAAGCCTTGTGTTCAAATTTCCATCTTTGTTATGGAGATTCCCGTGCTGATAAACCCCAGGAGGAAAAATAATTAATCCGCGTACATGAATTTTATGGCTTGCATGCATGCTTGCAGGAGGAGCCGGCGCAGCCACACTCAGCTTCACCAGCAAGTGCCCCTACACAGTCTGGCCCGGGACGCTCACCGGCGGGGGTGGCGGGCAGCTATCCTCAACCGGGTTCGAGCTCGCCACGGGTGCAACCTTCTCAATCAATGATGTCCCGGACACGTGGACAGCTGGCCGGGTGTGGGGCCGAACGGGCTGCGCCACTGATGCCTCCGGCAAATTCGTATGCGCCACCGCCGACTGTGGATCTGGCCAGGTGAGCTGCAATGGTGCAGGGGCGATCCCGCCAGCCACCTTGGCGGAGTTCACTCTCAAGGCACCGGGCTCTGTCGAGAACAGCATCTACGACGTCAGCCTCGTGGACGGCTTCAACCTGCCCCTCTCTATAACCCCACAGGGCAGCGGCAGTGGGTGCACCACGACCAGCTGCGCAGCCAACATCAACTCCGTGTGCCCGTCAGAGCTGGCGGTGAAGGGGTCGGACGGGAGCATCGTGGCGTGCAAGAGCGCGTGCCTGGCGTTAAACCAGCCGCAGTACTGCTGCACAGGGGCGTACAACACGCCGGCGACATGCCCGCCGACGAACTACTCGCAGATTTTCAAGGACCAGTGCCCTCAAGCTTACAGCTACGCTTACGACGACACGAGCAGCACTTTTAGTTGCGCGGGTGGGGCTAGTTACCTCATCACATTCTGTCCGTGATATATTCTCTCTTCTTCTGAACTTGGATGGACCATTTTCCTCTCCGAGGCGAAAATAAGAGGTCCATGGGTTGTCTCGGTTGGCCTAAAGCTAGTTGTACCCTCGTCACTGGATTGAGGGATCATGCGAGTAGTTTCATTTTCCACTAGGAAAATTACATGTAATCTGCCGAGAGAATAATGGATTATACAAATTAAACAATGCATTCAATAGAATATTTAAATATGAAATCACATTTTTATTTAAGAGCTTAAACTTCTAGAACAATTCGTAGTGATCCCATTAAATCTCATATGGAATCAGAACTAAAACTCTTAAACTCAAATTTTTTTAAGGTCTCATTTGCCTTCCCATTTAAATATGTCATCCCCTTAATACTATGGCAAAAAAATACCAAACTAAGCACGATGGGGGATGATAAAATATTTGAATATTAAACAACACCTTTATTTAATAGTTTAAGGTTTTAGAAAAGTTGGTAACGATTCCACCTCTATAATTTTATGGTAATTATTGTAAGAAGACGAAGCATATTCTTTGACTTAACTTTAATGCTTAATCGTCGATTCGAGTTGATTAGTAAGTGATTGATACGAGGACGAAACATATATTGAAAGTGAATCCAATCGTGTCTTTGGAATTACTATCATTCTTTGACTCCACTTTCATGCTTGCTTGTCAATTCGAATTGATTTGGGAGGGTCCATAGAGGAAAGAGATTTCGGGATTTCCTTTTCCCTTTTTTCCCTTTGCTCCTAAGAGAATCTTCTTCCCTAAGAGACAACTTTAGTTCTCATACCTAATATTTACTTAAGTACCATGATGGCCGTCGACATATAATTTTTTCTGTGTTTATCAAGAATACCATATAAATTGGAAGAACCCGGCAAAAAGATTTAGTTGCTCGTAATTGATTCGGCTGGAACCAAAAAAAGGGCATACCATATATAATTCAACTCAAGCACTCTATATATATTCCATCACCTCGAATATAAGAGACAACGACGAGCAAGACAAATCTCAAGCTTTTGATCATGGATGCAAGATAATCTTATATTTTCAAGAGGCAAAATTCTATTTTGACTTTGATATGTTTTTTTAGTAACAAGACAAATACTCACTACAACTTAGAATTTGAAGTCTTTTCATTTCCTAATTACAAAGCATGTGTAGAACACTGAGATAAAAGATTATCCAAGTATGAAGCGTGTACACTAAGTGACATGATATTGTCCTTTTTTTTTTCCTGTAGTAGAGCACGTATGTCTAGAAGAGCCAGAGGAGATTGTAACGCCATAGTTTTTATGGATTGCAATTTCTGGGGATAGAAATTTGGGGCTTCTTATTAGCACTCCATGGTCGACCAAAGGCAAAATGTCAAAGTCCTTTAAGCTCACTATTTTTCATTGGATGACCTATCATTTTCACATGGCGCTATGGCATTGCTATCTCCTTTGACTCTTCTATGATCTACGTGCTCTAATAACAAACACAAAAATAAAAATAATAAGACAAATAAAGGACAGCATCATGTCTTTGTCATTAGCGTATATGCTTTATACTTGGGTCATTTTGATCTCAGTGTTTCATACCTACATTGTTGGCCTCGACCTTAGTAGCATAACTTCTTCTGGTTTTTTATCTAATCTCGTAGGAAGAGAAATCAAGTAAGATGGGGAAGACGAGAAGTTTGAGGATAAACTTCCAAAGTCTAGCTTTTTTCTTCTTTTTTTCAATCACAGCTTCTACTGCCTAAGAGAGTACTTATGAGATCTTGAGTTTTAGTGTCAATGATCTACCTCCAATCAAATCAAAGAGGCAAATGTATAATGTGCACGACTCGAGATATCACCCAATACAAGCAACCAAAAAATCTAAATATCTTTGATAAAAATAACAGGCACCTTCTATTGGTCTAGCCCCTTGACGCCTAAATAGATCAACGTTCCCGTAACTTCTTATAAATGAATCAACAATCAACATGGGAAACCTTACTGATAAAGTGATGATTAAGATCAATCATACTATTTGTGTATGTCTTGCCATAGATGTTTTACAATTTCAACATATTGCTTAATTATCCCGGCTTTTGTTTTTTTATTCCTAAAGTAATGTTAAAATTTATAAGCAAATAGGCATTAGTTTTCAAAAAGGAAAAAAAGGGCCACACGTCAAGGGACAAATTAGATCGTAGTCCCCCATACATGCCGTGATTGATGGTTGTGCAGTCACAATTGCGTAGACGGCCTTCTTAAATGGCGCCTCATATCTTTTCCATAAAAAATCTTTTGCCCGTCTTTCACGTGGACGAACTAGTTATTCTCCATTCTTAGGAGTATTCCTACCTGTTGAATCACAAAAACAAAATATGGTAATCATCCACTGAAAACATTTTCACATTTTATATATCATTACCTCGCTTTATACAAAAATAATGATATAATATACGTGATTATGATAAATTATGTATATGTATAAATCCCATGGGAGCTATAGAAGTTTCGACAGAAGTTGAGCACAACAAAGTAGATTAAAAAGACTAGTGGTACCAGAGAGATAACTGCTACTGAGGTCTAGGCCAACGACACGACCGCTGAATTTGTCACACTCCATACCCTCCCAGGACCAGGAGCACTAATCTCCATTTCCACCGGGCGACCAGCATGATATGAGTTTAGGATAAACGCAAGGAGAATATGCTCGGTTGATTCCGAGAGACTCCTCTTAAATCATTTCAAGGCCAAGTTCTCATCAGCGCGTGGATTATCGAAGCATGTATGAAACGCCGAGATAAAAAAAAAAAAAATGATCCAAGTATAAAGCATGTACTCTAAGGACCGTGACATTATATTGTCCTTTTATTTCTAAATAAAGTTCTCGTGTTTGTTTTTAGAGCACGTATGTCACAGAAGAGCCAGAGGAGCTCCATAGCTTTTATGGATGGCAATTTTTGTGGATAGGAAATGTAACAACCTGAATTTTTAGAATTTATTTTTTATTAAATAAATCGGGCATTTCATCAACGTGCCAATAGTGCAATTCTCTGAGCTGATCACTTACGGGATAGCTGAACTATCTGGGGAAGCAATTAAGGAATCTAAATGCAATAGACTGGAGAATTTGACCAGGAATCGACTATTCGACCGTGTTAGTCTGCAAGGGTCATTTTGACACTGTCAGAATCGATCAGAGATCAGAGATAGGTTGATTCAACTGAGATGTGGGATGAAAATGTAGGTGATTCCACCTGATTGCAAAGTTCTCATCGATCGGCACTAAATTGATTTTCTGTCATTTTGGATACCCTGTGTCTTTCTAGGTGAGGGCCGCGACCCTTGCCTCAGAGATTTTCACGACAACTGAGAGTTGCCAATGTACCCTATGTCTGTAATTGAAATCTTAAGATTTTCACGACAACTGAGAATCGTCAATGTGTTGCAGATGTACATAGTTACTCGAGATAAATCAATCATGGGTCAATTGCACCAAAAATTCCTAAAAGTTACCCAATAGAATAGGTCATGCTAAAAGTGCGCCGAAGTGAAATTAACCGTGAATTTGAACTCGATTGCAAAAATTGAAAGTTATGTGGTGTCACGAGCTATTTTAGAAACGTCAACTCATCCTCCGAAGATTTTTTAGAGATTCCGAGATTTTTACCGAAAACCGTTTCGGACGTTGCAAAAATTCAGCGGAAATTCAGATGGGCTAAATTGATGGAAATTGGGACTTCTAAACCGAGGCTTTGAGTGTCAGGGACTTGTAGAAAATTGTTTGGGATTTTTCTTCAGCAAAATTGGACCTCGATTTGGAGATTTGAGTGAGGAGTTGAAGTTAATTTGGTGAAAGTCGGAATAAGGCATGGGGCAGCAACTTTGACTTCAAAAATTGGATTATTGGTGGTTTAATTTTGTGGTATTATGGTTCAAGAAAGTATTAGAGATTAGAGGCATGCATTTAATTAAATAGATAGGATTGCTTGACTTTGGGGCCTTCATCTTCAGCTTCTTCAGCACGCCAACGCCAGCTGCCCACCATTTGCTTCGAACGATTTCGGCTTCAGCAAAGGACCAGCTGCCTCTTCTTTTCTTCTGGACGAACCGCGCGCTCAGTTCCCCACCGCATCTGCCGCTTCATCCCCATCATCATCCCCCATCTCCAAGCCGCCACACGTCTTCATTTGCTGCTTGTTCGGTCAACTCCAGATGAGTTTTTGACCGTGAAATTTCCTTGCCCTGCCACGTTTCCTCCCCATCTTTCACCCACCTCCAGCAGCGGTTGAGCCCAGCATCCCGCCATCTTCGATTTCTGCTCCATTTCTTCCTTGGTCGGCCACGAACGCGCGCCTCATCTCTCTCTCCGCGTCCACGTCCCACGCATGGTCAACGACGCCACTCACGGAAGCCCTTGGTTGACCGAAGCCCAGCCGCCTGCTGCCACTCGTCCGCGTGAGTTCCCCGGCCGAAGCTGCTTCTTGCCCGCGTCTCCCTTCGTGCGAGACTCCTCCAGCGAAGCTTGGCCCAGCTTTCAGCAGCAACAGCGCCGGCCCATTCCAGCATCTTCGGCCCATTCAAGCTGCAGCCCAGTCCAGTTGAGGTTTCACCAAGCAGCAGCCCAGCAAGTTGTTGTTTTTTGCAAGCCAGCCCATCTTCAGAAGCCCGCAAAGACAGCCCATTCAAGGCCTGTTCAATCCAGCGAAGCCGAGCCCTATTCAAAAGCAAATGTCATATTGGACTGAGATTTGTTGGGCCTGTTTTAGGCCCAGTCCAAGTCCACCAACGCCACTGAAAATTCGGATTTCGGCCGCCGTCTGTCGCGACTTACCCTCGGGGGGGAGGGAACAGGTTTAGGGGTATTGCCTAAAGGACGGGCCTAAGGCTCATGATTAGGCGCGAGCTCTCCCAAGCCCATACCCCGTGTGACGTTGGGATATTCTTAAGAAATTTTGCACAAAAGGAGTCGCCACTAGCCTATTGGGGTCGGCTAGAAACCAAGTGAGGCATGGGAGCGTGCCTCACTTCCTACGCAACCAGAGAGTCTAGGATCGGGGACTTGATTACACTAATTAACTAATTAGTGCCCTTTCGGTACCTAATCTTGTTCATTTTAAAAGAAAATGATTTTTGTCAAGCAGTCTCGATTGATTTTATACATATCCACTAACATGTGAGGTGATCATACGGGTGCACAATCATTAAAATAACAATTAGCAACTAAGGAAAGCGATTAAATAAATTGCATGAAAGAGCAAAAATTCAACACCAAGGAAAAGATATATACCAATCCTAACTAAATTAAAGAAAAGCCAAAATCAGCATATCAATATTATGCATTCAAAGGCATTTGTCCCTAAGGACAATTGAAACCTTAAGATAAAGCCCTAAAGGCTTAATCAAACTTAGATATAATTCAGAATTGAAAGGTTTCCTATTTTTAGGAGAAAATTACTCCAAAGATTAATTTCCACCTTTTCAAGGAAATTTTTTTTTAAGATTTTTCTTTTTCTTTTTAAAAAAAAAAGGAATTTTCGAATTCTCCAAAAAAACTGGATTTTTGCAATTTTTTTAATTTTAATTTTAATTTTTAAGAAAAAGTCGAATTTTTTAAATATTTTCTGGTTTTTTATTTTTCGGAATCTTTTTGAATTTTTATAATTTTTAGAAATTTTCGGTTTTTTCTTTTTTGAAATTTTTTTGATATATTTTTAATATTTAATATTATTATATTCGGGAAAACAAGTTTAGACAGGATAAACCCGATCCGACCTACTAGCCTGATCCGACGACCTGAACTTACTATAAAAAAGACTAAACCTATTTAAAAAAACTTTTTTTTGCCTTTTAAAAAAAATTAATAATATTTTTTAATTAATTTTTTTAATTATTTTTTTTTGTCTTTTCTACTGCCCTCCCCTTTCGAAGACTCCTCTGCACAAGCCAACATTTGTTTTCCTTTTCTTCTTTTTTTTTTTTGATTTTTTGCTGCACTTTTACTTCTCTTGCTTTTTCTTTTGTTTTTTTTTTTTTTTTTTTTTTTTTTTTTCTCCTTTGGTCTTCTCCTCCGCGTGCTTTCTTCTTCGTGCATCTTCTTATTCCCCAACGTCTTCATGAACCCTTTCCATCCGACAATTTCCCCACCAAACCAGTGCCAACGAACGTCATCTCTTGCGAAGGTTCACCGGTGTTTGGACCATTATGGCCCGTTGGTCATACCACTCGACCGGCGGCGACTGCTGCCGACCACCTTTTCCGACGACCGATAACCGGTTCACCGGAACAAAGAAAACCCTCACTCTCCCGACTACGCATGATTATTTCACGAAGGCCACGCCAAAACACAATAACCATACGAACAAGAAACATGATTCAGCAGCTACATATGTAAGCAAGGATCGATTCTAAGCTAAAACAAGAACTGACTTTTCGGATATCTTTGAGGCATTTTGTCGAACAGTTGGAGTGCAGTACCAAATTTCAAGGTTTTTTGGCTCAATCGAGCCTTGAACGTGCCTTAGGGGTCTCGAACACAACATACAAGGAACATAGGAACGAAACGCAAGGGCAACGAGGGCCAGAGCTTGCGCGAGCCGGGCGGCCACGAGCTCCAGCCCTAGTGCGCCTAAAATGGAACAAGGAGGAGCCGAACCTATCCGGTCAGCTCGAGGATGTCGCCGGGAAGGTCTTCGGACAAGCCCGTGCATGACCGAACTGCTCATGGTTGCTCGTACCACTCTCTCGCCCGCCGGCTCTCTCCGCTCGATTCAAGCTTCTCACCCTCGGCCTTTCTCTCTTTCCCTCTTTCGGTTTTTCTTTTTCGGTTTCTCTCTGTCTCTCCGTGCTCCCCTTGGCTCCTCCTCAGCTCTCTCGGTTTCTCACAGTTCCAGAAGAAGGGGGTCAAGAAGCGGGATCTCGAGCACTTCTCTTGCTCCAGCTCTCACTCTCCAGGACTTCTCTCGCCCAAGCTCTCTCTCCGTTCTATTCCTTCCTCCCTTTGTGGAGTTCTTCTTTTTTATTTTCTCTCGCTCCAACCCCTGTTTTCTATCTTGCCCTCCTTTTTTTTTTTACCGAGCTCTTCAAGATCAACAGTCGGTGTGTCTGGTTCCTCGCCAGCCTGTCGACTGGCTTGCTCCCCGACCCGTGGATCACGCCGGACCTCGATCTTCTTGCTCTCGCTGTGCTGCTGCAACTTTTGCTACTCTGTTTTTTTGTTCTTGCAGGTCTTTTTCAGCGAAGACCATCAGGAGGGGGGAAGAAAGCTGGGCACGAGTCGAGCCGAGGAGAAAGAAGAGGAAGATGGGCCGCGCGTGGGCCACGCGAGGGAGAAAAGAAGATGGGCCGCACATGGGCTTGCGTGTGGGGGAAAAAAGAAAGAGAGAATGGCTTCTCTCGTTTTCGTTTTTTTTAATTAATTAATTTTTTTGTATTTTCTTTTGTTTTGTTGTTGTTTTTTTTTAGTGGCTAATTCATAATCTTGTACACGATTAAGTCTTAAATAAAATTATAAAATTTAGGTGTCAACAGCTGCCCCTCTTTGAATGGGAGCTCGAAAGGGTTCCATTCAAAGACAAAAGACACCTAAATTATTTTGGCGACAGAGAGACCCTAGGTGCACAAGCACGTGTCAGGTCGACAAAAAAGACTCATAATTATGGAAGCACATCTTGTCAATAAGATGAAGAATAACTCTGAGCTACAAAAGCCCACTAGTCATAAGAAGAGGAGAACAATGAAAATACATGGTTTAAGGAAGACCCATGAACCTTTGTAGATGACGTGGTTTAAGGTTAACCATGAACCTTTTGAAAAATCATAGTTTAAAAATAGACTCATGAACATTTGTAAATAGACTCACGAACCTTGTGGTTTAGGAAAGACTCACAAACCTCGTGGTTTAAGGATAGACCCACCAACCGTGTGGTTTAAGGATAGACCCACAAACCGTGTGGTTTAGGAAAGCCACCAACCCTGTGGTTTAAGGATAAACCCACCAACCGTGTGGTTTGAGGATAGACCCACGAACCATGTGGTTTGAGGATAGACCCACGAACAGTGTGGTTTGAGGATAGACCCACGAACCGTGTGATTTAGACTGGAAAAAAGAGGTCTCATAGTGTAAAAACGGGTTTTGACTGGATGTGATGATCTCACCGTGTAAAAAAAAGGGTTTTGACTTGATGTGATGGTCTCACCATGTAAAAACAGGTTTTGACTTGATGTGATGGTCTCACAATGTAAAAACGGGTTTCGACTGGGAGGATTGTCTCACCGTGTAAAAACGGGTTTCGATTGAATGATAGTCTCACCGTGTACAAACGGGTTTCGACCGGATGATAGTCTCACCGTGTAAAAACAGGTTTCGACTGGGAGGAATGTCTCACCATGTACAAACGGGTTTCGACCGGATGATAGTCTCACTGTGTAAAAACGGGTTTCGACTAGGAGGAATGTCTCACCGTGTAAAAACGGGTTTCGACTAGGAGGAAGGTCTCACCATGTACAAATGGGTTTCGATTGGATGATAGTCTCACCGTGTAAAAACGGGTTTCAACTAGGAGGAATGTCTCACCGTGTAAAAACGGGTTTCGACTGGGAGGAAGGTCTCACCATGTACAAATGGGTTTCGACCAGATGATAGTCTCACCGTGTAAAAACGGGTTTTGACTGGGAGGAAGGTCTCACCGTGTACAAACGGGTTTCGACCGGATGATAGTCTCACCGTGTAAAAACGGGTTTCGACTAGGAGGAATGTCTCACCGTGTAAAAACGGGTTTCGACTGAATGATAGTCTCATCGTGTACAAACGGGTTTCGACCGGGAGGAAGGTCTCACCGTGTACAAATGGGTTTTGACCAGATGATAGTCTCACCGTGTAAAAACGGGTTTTGACCGGATGATAGTCTCACCGTGTAAAAACGGGTTTCGACTGGGAGGGAGGTCTCACTGTGTACAAACGGGTTTCGACCGAATGATAGTCTCACCATGTAAAAACGGGTTTCGACCAGATGATAGTCTCACCGTGTACAAACGGGTTTCGACCATGTGGTTTAGGAAAACCCACCAACCTTGTAAATGACATGGTTTAAGGCTGACCATGAACCTTTGGAAAATGGCATGGTTTAAGGCTAACCATGAACCTTTGGAGACGGCATGGTTTAAGGTTAACCATGAACCCTTTGAGATTGCATAATTTAAGGCTAGCTATGAACCTTTGATTTTTAGGGAAGCACCTGTTAATCCCATGAAAGCTACATGGCTTCACTAAGGAATCCTGTGAAACTCAACTTGGGCAAATGTCATTAGAGATGTCATTAAGAGGCGTATTGGCAATATTACAGCATTAATTGAACAAGCTAATCAAATTAAGTCCAACTGCTTTAGAAAAACATACGATGTCAATCAGCATTATGTGGCGCAAAACTATCATCTTGCTCGGGGATATATCATTAATCATCAAATTTTCTAGGAGTCAAGTTCTTATTAGAACGGTTACGACTCATGAAAAAGGCTCATTAAGCATTCGCGTGGGAAATAACTTATTGCTGAGGGTATCTCACATAACCCGTGTCAAAGGCTTTTGGAAACATTCGCGATGAGCACAATCTGATCAATCAAAAAGGTCTTTTGAAAGGACCGCAATACAGGCTCGGGTAAGGCTTACACAAAGGAATTATTGCTTTGAGGCCAATAAATGAACATTTGTCACTATCTTCAATGGGTTTACAAGTCGAGAACTTGGAAGATAAGACAAGATAAAATTACTTCAAACTCCTTCAAGCAGTAACTTCTTGGCGATATTCCCATTTTCACTCAAATCAGAAGAGATTTCGGAAGAAGGTTGTAATGTTGGCTCGGGAGAGGCTCGAAAGGCTTAAAATTTTCAAGAGGGTTTTTAAGAGTCGGTGATCATCATGGCATCGTGACCGGGTCACTTGACCTTTTGAAAGCATTTGGCTTTTGAAACACGGCACATCTCGAGAGTTCATTCACTGATCATTTCTGCATGAGAGCTTTGCTCTTTTCTCTAATTTCCTTTGTCCTTTGCGATGGATTTTTTTTCGCAGGCACTTGGATTTTGATAATTTTTCTTTCACAGAAGATGTGGCCTTTTGGCTCTTTTTCTTGACGGGCATTGGCCTTGCTTTTACCAGGCACACTGCTTTTTCATGCCCCCTAGTTTGTCGAGCTTTTTGCTCTTTGAACTTTGGTAGCTTATGACTTTCGAGATGCTTTTCACATTTTCCTGTGATTGTCAATTGTATTTGGTCAATTCTTATGCCTTGCCCCAGTGAAGGGAGATGATCACCACTCAGGGTTCAAAAATGAATAATCAGGCCCAAATTGGTTAAAGCAATGGATATCAATGTTTGGGTAGAGAAGGAAATACTCTTCTTCACATTAGGATGAGTCAAGCTCTAATGAAAATTCCTCTAAAGCTACGACCAAAAGATTGATGCAAGTGAAAGTAATAGAATCTTTCTTGATCCTTCGCTCTACAACACGATCATAACCTCCTATGTTGCCCCAATGTAGGGTCATTTTCAACAGGGGTATTTTCTAGAATCATCTTTATTCAGCCGAAAGGGCTAGCAAGAGATTAGCACGATGCTTGGGATTGATGAAGGAAACACCTTTATCATTTCAATCTTTGCGCTCAACGCGAATGAATCATTCATCCTAAGAGAATGTCGCTTTTCACTCAACTCTCAAAAGTGTTTGAAGGACGTGTTTAGAAATGGCTCACCTTTCTTCGTCCTAAGTACTTCTTGTTTGGCATGGTCAATGTTTCACTTTTCACTCTGCCGAGATCATCTGAGTAGATCAATCTCCATAGAGAAATTTAATTCAAAATGAATAACCCACAAAACGAGAAGACAATTTTGAGATAAAATGGATGCTCAAACGTTTGTAGAATTTTTTCAATTATTCATTTCATTTTATTTTTTTTTGGCTTGTCTCTAAGAAAGCGCCAAAAGTTCTCTTTTGTAAGGGAAATTCTCCTTCTTTTTTTAACCTTAAAAAAAGATTGAGAAGAAGGGTACTTACTTGTGGCATGGCGACCCGGTAACCCTGTAAAGAATGTAAAAGAATATGTTAGCGCAAAGATCTTTAGGGATTGAAATGTTGGAAACAATACATTATTACCCTTCACTCGCTTTTATCCTTTGAGGGATAACATCTCTTGGATTCACCCTTGTGGATATTTGGTAACTTGGCATTACCATTCACTAACATTTGCCCTTAAGCGTTTGATGTCTTCCTATCAAAGGAAAGAAAGAATCATGTCAGAGACACTATCCAAAATGAGCAATTGGAATCGACACCATTTACCCTTCATGTGTTTTCGTTCTTCAGGTATGAACTTTGCTTGAAGTTGCTAGAATTGATTGAAAAATGGCTATGTGGCCCTGATTTTATCCATAAAAAGCACTTATTTATTGTATACAACAATTCACAAAGTTTTATTCTTGTTTTGGTTTTTTTTTTTTAGATGCTCTTTTTGAAGAGACGTTTAGCTGACAAGAAGCTTGAAAATTTTATATATGGATCATGAGATGTGTTTTTCAAGATTTTGCTTTGAAAGGAGAGTGGGTGCTCCTTGTTTCCACATCTGAGGATATTGTTCTTTAGATGCTTTGCCTGCTTATTGCCTTGATGGGAGGCCCTACTTCTACGGTCAAGGTGCAACATTTTTCCCATTCATCACCCTGTAAGAAGAGGAGATGAAACGGGTTATCTCTATACTCAATTAGGTTCAATTTAGGAACGATACATCCTTCTTGATGAATCTGACAATGTTGTTCCAGCACATTTCATTGGTGGGGAGATGAGAGCTTTTTTTCTAAATCAAACGTTGCTCTCCCGCTCTTTATTTGACAAATCTTTGTTCCGTTCGAATCCGTCCTATATCAAAGAAAAGGACATGTCATTTTTTATGCTAAAGAGAATCAATTTTAGGAACGAGATACATCCTTTTCAAAGTCGGGCGATCAACATCCCAAGATATCTCTAATGGAGGAATGGATAATATTGCCCTCCTGTTTCATTTGAATCTTTCCTTGTTCAAGATGAACAAGACTTAAAAATGCTCCACCGCGTTTGTTAGGAACATTACAAAAGTTGACACTCTTGATGTCTCCTTGATAATGGAAAAAAAAAACCATGTCAGAAACGGTATCAGAAATTGATGATTGAAATCGATACAGTCTACTCTTCCTTCGATTTCGCCTTTTTGGATGCTTGGCAACTCCCTTCATTTGTCTCATCATGCAGAGTGAATGAAATTGATGGGCTATTTTGGTTCCTAAGGCATTTGCAAATAACAAAACTTCCCAGAATGGAATTCAACTTCGCTCCGCCTCTATGGAAAATTGGCATCGACGATGCCTCAACGCATGCTTGCTTCTCAAGTTTGATGAGCCTAAGAAAACGACTACATGAAGAGAGGGCTTTAAGCAAAGTTTTCTTGAAATTCGTTTTGGAAGGTAGACATAAAGGTTCGCTTGAAACATTTCTAAATTTGTTTTTTCTTTTCTTTCTTTCTTTTTTTTTTTTTTTTTTTTTTTGGGATGATTTCCACGAAATTGAATTCCATCATAAAAAAATGAGTCGCATGATTTACCAAAGCATCAATTGGATTCGCGGTCAAAACCCAAAATGGAAAACAAGATTCTTAACAAGAATAAAAACAATGATAAAATGCAAGAAACTCTTGTATAGATAAGAGTAAAAATCAACTCTCGTTCTAGCTCTAGAATTCACTTCTCTATGTAGTCAAACATGAGAATGTCATGGAGCATCACGCGTAGCCTGCAAAAAGGCAACAATGTCATATAACTTGTGAATGAGAAAATGATCTTTTAATGAGGTCGCTTCTTACAACAAAATCAAGGTGACGGTACATGCCCCATAGTCTTTATTACGGGGATTTAGCATCTAACCAAGATTAGTCATAAGAGAAGGGGCATCATTAAAACATCGATCAATGGTTATCAATCAAATATCCACTCTATTCCAAAAGTTTCATATGCAAAAGGACATTGATTTTTGAAAGATTGATTTGTGATTTTACTCTTAAAAAAAATGAAGTGACTTCTATTTTGAGAAATTTGTACATAAAATGATTTGCATTTTAGTCCCAAAATGTGAGGATGAGAGAATTTGATAAAAAAATGCAATTTCAATTTTTGTACCCCAACATAAAATCACAACTTGAAAGTTTTTTTTAAAAAAAAAAAATGATTTCGAGCCCATAACTAGAAATTTAAACAAAAACACGTGTTCAACAGGGCCAAATCAAAGTGTTTAGAACTTGCCTTTAATGTTCACTTATCAAAAGTGACTGCCAATTTTTTTTAATCATAAGCCTACATCGCTGAGGGCATTCGATTGGTTTCCGCGAATTTCAAGATGAAAATACAATACAAAGTGGGCAAATAAAAAGGAAAATGATACTTACAATGGATGCCAACCTTCGTCTCTGTTTCTTTTCTTTTTTTTAATTACATAGACATGCATATGGAATGTGGTTCGATTTCTACTCTATACAGCTCAAAATGAAGCCATAGGATCACCGGACTGAACCAACAAGGTCGTGGCTGGCTCAGGTTACCCATGACTCCGGCTTCGTCAAAGGACCGACCCGTGTCGCATGCTCGCAGACCAGGGTGGGTACCTTTGACGTGAAGAAAGAAATTTCGGGGTAGAGGTGGGTGACTCGTACTACGCGGTTGTAGTCGGAGTGGTATCCACCTCAACACCATCCTAAGTGATCCTATGCGGCCCGGGTCCGGCGGCAGGTTGTGTGTGCTATGGTGTAGTGTAATGCAGGAAATGCAGGCATGACAATTTATAAGCAATCAACACTTCATACATAAAAAAATAAACCATACATTCCTACGCCTCACTGCAAGACAAAGGTGAGCAAACACTTCCCCTTATACCTCCCATTCTGCAAAAACATTTAACACCTTTAATGTTAGGGACGTGCCTGGAATCCTCGCTGCCAAAAAATATTTTTGAACAAGATTAATTTTGGCCTAAGTCCTCTAAGGTTTAAAACCAAGTCCCCTGCGGAGTCGCCAAGCTGTCGCGACCTTCACTCGGGGGGAGGGAACAGGTTTAGGGGTATTGCCTAAAGGACGGACCTAAGGCTCATGATTAGGCACGAGATCTCCCAAGCCCATACCCTGCGTGATGTTGGGATATTCTTAAGAAATTTTGCACAAAAGGAGTCGCCACTAGCCTATTGGGGTCGGCTAGAAACCAAGTGAGGCATGGGAGCGTGCCTCACTTCCTATGCAACCAAAGAGTCTAGGATCGGGGACTTGATTACACTAATTAACTAATTAGTGCCCTTTCGGTACCTAATCTTGTTCATTTTAAAAGAAAATGATTTTTGTCAAGCAGTCTGGATTGATTTTATACATATCCACTAACATGTGAGGTGATCATACGGGTGCACAATCATTAAAATAACAATTAGCAACTAAGGAAAGCGATTAAATAAATTGCATGAAAGAGCAAAAATTCAACACCAAGGAAAAGATATATACCAATCCTAACTAAATTAAAGAGAAGCCAAAATCAGCATATCAATATTATGCATTCAAAGGCATTTGTCCCTAAGGACAATTCAAACCTTAAGGTAAAGCCCTAAAGGCTTAATCAAACTTAGATATAATTCCGAATTGAAAGGTTTCCTATTTTTAGGAGAAAATTACTCCAAAGATTAATTTCAACCTTTTCAAGGAAATTTTTTTTTTAGATTTTTCTTTTTCTTTTTTAAACAAAAGGAATTTTCGAATTCTCCAAAAAAACTGGATTTTTGCAATTTTTTTAATTTTTTTAAGAAAAAGTCGATTTTTTTAAATATTTTCTGGGTTTTTTAATTTTCGGAATCTTTTTGAATTTTTATAATTTTTATAAATTTTCGGTTTTTTCTTTTTTGAAAATTTTTTGATATATTTTTAATATTTAATATCATTATATTCGGGAAAACAAGTTTAGACAGGATAAACCCGATCCGACCTACTAGCCCGATCTGACGACCTGAACTTACTCTAAAAAAGACAAAACCTATTTAAAAAAACTTTTTTTGCCTTTTAAAAAAATTTAATAATATTTTTTAATTATTTTTTTTTGTCTTTTCTACTGCCCTCCCCTTTCGACGACTCCTCTGCACAAGCCAACATTTGCTTTCCTTTTCTCTTTTTTTTTTTTACTTTTTACTGCACTTTTACTTCTCTTGCTTTTTCTTTTGTTTTATTTTGTTTTATTTTTTTTCTCCTTTGGTCTTCTCCTCCGCGTGCTTTCTTCTTCTTCCCCGACGTCTTCATGAACCCCTTTCCATCCGACAATTTCCCCCACCAAACCAATGCCAACGAACGTCATCTCTTGCGAAGGTTCACTGGTGTTTGGACCATTATGGCCCGTTGGTCATACTGCTTGACCGGCGGCGACCGCTGCCGACCACCTTTTCCGACGACCGATAACCCGTTCACCGGAACAAAGAAAACCCTCACTCTCCTGACTACGCATGATTATTTCACGAAGGCCACGCCAAAACACAATAACCATACGAACAAGAAACATGATTCAGCAGCTACATATGTAAGCAAGGATCGATTCTAAGCTAAAACAAGAACTGACTTTTCGGATATCTCTGAGGCATTTTGTCGAACAGTTGGAGTGCAGTACTAAATTTCAAGGTTTTTTGGCTCAATCGAGCCTTGAACGTGCCTTGGGGGTCTCGAACACAACATACAAGGAACATGGGAACGAAACGCGAGGACGACGAGGGCCAGAGCTTGCGCGAGTCGGACGGCCACGAGCTCCAGCCCGGTGCGCCTAAAATGGAACAAGGAGGAGCCGAACCTACCTGGTCAGCTCGAGGATGTCGCCGGGAAGGTCTTCGGACAAGCCCGTGCATGACTGAACCGCTCACGGTTGCTCGTACCGCTCTCTCAGTTCGCCGGCTCTCTTCGCTCGATTGAAGCTTCTCACCCTCGGCTTTTCTCTCTTTCCCTCTTTCAGTTTTTCTTTTTCGATTTCTCTCTGTCTCTCAGTGCTCCCCTTGGCTCCTCCTCAGCTCTCTCGGTTTCTCACAGTTCCAGAAGAAGGGGGTCAAGAAGCGTGATCTCGAGCACTTCTTTTGCTCCAGCTCTCACTCTCCAGGACTTCTCTTGCCCAAGCTCTCTCTCCGTTCTATTCCTTCCTCCCTTTGTGGAGTTCTTCTTTTTTATTTTCTCTCGCTCCAACCCCTATTTTCTGGCTTGCCCTCCTGTTTTTTTTTTTTTTTATCGAGCTCTTCAAGATCAACGGTTGGTGTGTCTGGTTCCTCGCCAACCTGTCGACCGGCTTGCTCCCCGACCCACGGATCTCGCCGGACCTCGATCTTCGTGCTCTCGCTGTGCTGCTGCAACTTCTGCTACTATGTTTTTTTTGTTCTTGCGGGTCCTTTTCAGCGAAGACTAGCATGAGGGGGGAAGAAAGCTGGGCATGAGTCAAGTCCAGAAGAAAGAAGAGGAAGATGGGCCGCGCGTGGGCCACGCGAGCGAGAAAAGAAGATGGGCCGCACAAGGGCCTGCGTGTGGGGGAAAAAAGAAAGAGAGAATGGCCTCTCTCGTTTTCGTTTTTTTTAATTAATTATTTTTTTTGTATTTTCTTTTGTTTTGTTGTTCTTTTTTTAGTGGCTAATTCATAATCTTGTACACGATTAAGCCTTAAATAAATTTATAAAATTTAGGTGTCAACACCGTCGCGCCGTCATCGCGGTAAACCGGTTTCGACAATTAACCGGTGAGTTTATGCACTAAACTCTTCTGAGTAGGCTAATGATGTCTAAGGCGTGTTTAGTTTAATTTAATTAGGAATTAGGTGGTTAGTTATATTAAATTAGAAATTTAATTATTTAATTGAGCTTGTTAGGTGGTTAGCATGGTTTAAATTAAAGGCCTAAATAAATCGTATTATTTGTCTAGAAGGGTTCGGGAATTTTCCGGATCCTTATTGGTATTTAATTTAATAATTTTGGCCTAGATTAGTATTTTAGAAATTAAAGTGATTTATTTAATTAAATTTCGAAATTAATTAATTATTAATTATTTTTCCAGAATTTAGGCCAGGATAGCAAGTGATTGGAATTTCGTATTGATTGCAATGGTGTGGTTAATTTCTGCAATTGAGTGTTAATTTCTGCAAATTGAGTGCTGATTGAATTTTTGGCATTTAATTTCAAAAATTGTGAATTTTCAATATTTATCTAGAAAGTCCTGGTGTCGAGTTCTAAAACCGAAAATGGTTTTATATACTATGTAAACCGGTGGGATTTTGAAAAGAAAGGATATCAGTCTTCTAGGGTGAATTGACCATGTACCCACACATGACGATTTTCATGAGTATTTCTAATACGAAGAAAATATGTTAGGTTCACTATTTTAATGGAGATATTTGAGTGCAATGCACGGTGCCCTAGGCCATGTTTGAGTGATTGTGTGTTGGTTAAGAAAACCCGTCCTGAGCTATTAAGCTGGACGTTACCTCTATATAGGATTCCCTACCAATAGATGTCGATCGCAATAGATTCTAGACCAATGCTCCTTTATGGAATGCCGTCGACGTAGTGACAATGCTGTGCACAATGGTGTGAGATGATGCCTGACAATGCTAGAGGACAGTTGAATAGAAAGTAGGTTGTACCATATGCCGAGAGTAAAACTAAGAATGCATGATTGATTGAGTGTGGCGTTCCTATTGTTGGAGCTTAATTGTTGCTCATATCTGTATGGCTGTCTGTGATATAAATTGTACTAACTTGCAGGGTGGGACTAAGGTGAGGTAAGTCCTCTATACTAAATGTGTGATTGAGTGGTTAGGATGCCTCTGGGCATATTACTCTCCTAATTGGGGTTTAGAGCGTGGACTTTCTGAAACATTGTCTCACTGGTTATTGAATAACCATTTGCAGGTCCTTAGAAGGTGGTCGTGGAGGACCAAGGCCCCGAAGTCTAAGGAGCAGGAGTATGGAGAATCGGCGGATGTGTCCTATTAGTATGTTGTAGGACAACCTCTTTTAAGAGCTGACCTTTTTGTAGGCTGTCGACTAGACTCGTTTTGTACTTGAATCTCGTTGTTTATAAAAGCATGCTTTTGTGAATTGATGTCCTACTTTTCTATCCTAAGATGATTACTGTTAGGGGATTTATTATATGCTTCCGTATGTGCAATAAAAAGAAAGAGTTGGTGACTCGTCCTGGGAAGTCGTAAAATTTTATCAACAAGATAGAGATGGACACGCGCTAGAGATGGGTACGCTCTCGGGGTTCGGGGCATGACAGGAAAGCGCGTATGCCATAGCTTTTACAATTTATTTTTTTAATTACAAAAAAAATGATAACACTCGATTGCACTTTTCGTGACATGTTTTAGGACTTCCAATGCATTTATCCCTAAAGTCCTAAAACATGTCACGAAAAGAGCAATTGAGTCTTGAAACTTTTTAAAAATGTAATCAAATCTTAAAATTTATCGAGAATATACATTCGGGTCTTAAAACTTTTAAAAAATGCGATGAAGTCCTAAAATTTATAATAAAGATGCATTCGAATCCTAAAACTTTCAAAAAGCGCAATCAATAGAACAACTTGATTTGATTAATTTAACAAGTTTTAGGACTTGATTACACTTTTTGAAAGGTTTAGAACTTGATTGCCTTTTGGTGAGAAGTTTTAAGAGTTAATCACACTTTTTCAAAGTTTTAGGACTTATTTACATTTTTGTGACAAGTTTTAGTATTTTTGATACATTTATTCCATACTTTTATGTGAAAGGACATACTGGGGTGACTAAAGGCAAGATGATTGTGTATTGAGCTACAGAGTTTTCTTTAAATGACTTATCATCTTCACATAATTGGGTTCGTTGTCATTTATGGCCTAGTTGAAGAAAGTAATCGTTTATGAACTCTTCAATTCCAATTCCGACCCCGACACAAAAGGAAAAAAAAAAAGAACCTACTTCCAATCAGGTCAAAGAGGCAAATTCAATTTTGATGTGAAATCTAACTTGAGATATTGCCTAATACAAACAAGCAACAAAGTTAAATATTTTGGGTGTAAATAGTAGGAATATTCTATCGGTCTAGCCTCTTGACTTCCTAATGGATGATTGTTTCCATAGGTTCTTATAACTAAATATATAATGAACAAGAAAATTGAGGTGCTGACAAAGTGATAACTATATGAGGAACATATTATTTATGTATGTTTTACCGTAGATGTTGCGCAATTTCAGCATATTGCTTAAGCTTCATGCTTTTATTTATTTAAGCAATGTTAAGAGTTAACAAAGATATAGGCATTTTTTTTTTCAAAAGGGAAAAATAGTCATATATCGACAAGGTATACATTTGGTCGCATTCTCATGCATGCCATGATTGACTGTTCACATGCAATCATGATTTCACAGTTGGTCCTCGTAATTGGCATCTCTTATTTTTTTCCACATAAGAACCAAACTTGAGAGACCCACAAGAAGACTTTTGCCCATCTTGTAAATTGATGACTAAGAAGTTTCTAACGGTATACGTCGTATTTATCAATTAAAGTATTTTTTTTAGATTTTATATATCATCTCCAATTTTATAATGACAAATTATTTGTGCTTATGACAAATTACGAGCGAATATAAATCTCTTAGGAACTATAGAAGCTCCAACAAACGGTGAATGCATTGTGGTAAATATATGGCAATAAGAAATTGCCTTAGATTAAAGTTAGCCAATAAAGTTACCCATTTTCACGCATTTTTTTGCCCTACTTCCAAAGGAACAACATCTGTATTTGTCATTTATTTCTCAGTTCCAGATGTTATTAAGACTTTTGTATTAGACTGTGCTGGGAGTCCATAAACTTCGCACGATAAGACTTGACTTGTTTTGTTTATGTAGTTATGTTATTTACCAAAAAAGGGGGGGAGAAAATTATTTTATCTTCAGTAAATAGGTATTCATCATTCTTTTATTCCTTTCTAAACATTCGTCGCCCATTATCACGTCAAAGTTATTATCAATGTGAGAAAATTCCATTCCCATTCTTCAGTCACATTGTATAATGACACTAGCATTGTAGCACGTGCAATTGCAGGTTACTTGGAATACCATCTATCGTGACCTTCCTCGAGAAAAGCTAATAAATTATTTAGTAAGCACAAACGGTTACTATTGAAAAAGATGGTGCGTTGCTTAGAGTAGGCTCTGCCAAGCCTGTACTAATTGCAACTTGGAATTCTTCTTTAATGCCACCATTCATGGGATTCTTTTTGGAGTAGACATAATTAGTTGGATGAAACTAATTGCTTACATTGAAGGAAGATAATGAAATTGAATATTGTAGGTGATCAAATCTAAATTACTGTATGATTTCTAACTCACCAAATCAAGATAATGAAATCAATACTTCAAAGCAAAATAGTACTAAAGTAAAGACAATTAAAGTAAAGTATGAGAAAATAAATCTTGTAAGATGTCAAGTAAAGAATATACATGACCTTATTATTAAGACATGAGCCACCATAAGCTAAAGATGCCACAATCGTAAAGAGACTGAAAGAGACCTATTTACTGAAAGGATTCTTGTTTTATTACCATCCTAAAACTCAGTAAACTAAAGACGCCCACTATCATCTGCAGACCTAAGTATTTATGCAAAGGAAATTACACAACAATATTAAAATGACATGAAATGGATCCTTTGCCTATGCACCAACATGAACTACCAACTTATACACTAAATCACCGCAACCTCTTCCAAGATCAAAGCCTAAACTGAAACCACCAACAACGGTCAAAACATGTAACCCCTAATTCACCTATTCAATTAAAATTCAATCCAACTGAAAGCCTTAGGAATGAATCACATTTCAATGTATTTCCATAAATCATGAAACTCAACCTCGAAATAGCTCCATCAATGCCCTTAAATTTCTTGTCTAAACGGACACCCTCAATAAATTCCAGCATGCATTGACTGCGATTATCATGACAAATGACCTCTAAACACACTCGCAAGGCTTTTGAGGTGAATAATACATTAAGCCCCTATCACTGGTAGATGAAAGTATAAACAAACCAAGCCAAACGCACTCAAAGTCACAGTCAAATTGCATTTTCCAGCAATGTCCAACATTAAAAATTCACAAATTATCCATGCCAATGAACTGTGAACAGGCGGTAACTTGATAGAGATAATCAATCTCACATGGGCACTACGTTATGGACAATTTATAGAACAACCGAACTGAGGCACAACCGTTCCAATTCCCACCTAATTAATAACATCCAGCAACATTCAGAATTGATTCAGGGGCAATTGTCAACTTTAGTAGTCTAGTTTGACGTCTGCAGTAAGGCCCAATTGAATTTTTGGCCTGAACCGAGCCCGGTAAGCATAATTTCATGACATGCCAACTACCTGGTCCTGGTATAGAATCTCATAAATATTCAGGCGAGTTCGGACCCGGAGGTCCGGTTCGGCCCGGCCCACGAAGCAACACCCTCCTCATCTCACTTGGACATCTTGCCTTAGAATCTCTCTCCTCTCTCTCCTCTCTGACATATTCATCTCCGGCTCGTCCCCTCGCCAGCCACCACTTCCCTCACCTTGAACCTCCGGCCACTGCATCACCGTCCAACCTCCCTCCACTCTCCGTCTACTGTAAGCTCCACCACCTTTGGTTTCCATCTCATTTTTTTCTCCTCCATTCTGTCTGCCGATTGTCGCTATAACTGGTCATGGTACATCAAGCCTCACCTCAACAAACATACTCCGTTCGTCTCTCTTCTCAATCGCTCCTGTCACCACCTTCGATTCTCACTCACTCTCTCTCTCTTCAACAATTCCAATTCTCGACGTTGCCGCTTCATAGGCCTCCTCCTTCCAATCCATTCGTCAATCACGTCCAGTCACTGCTCTTACCCAAGGTAAACTCTCGTACTCTGTTTTCGCGGGGTGGAGACCTAGAGGATTCCCTCCGCCGGAGTGAAAAACCAGTTGCCTCCGTCTCGATGACCTCAAAGGTGATGCGTTGCCTACTTTGATTTGGCCGTTCCTCTTTCCATATCTTTTTTCCATCTAGCCTCTCAATCGAATGCCTTCTATGTGTCTGACTGATTATTTTCCTCAACTATTCTAGTTATGGTATTTTCGAATTTTGAAGTATTGTATTCCCCTCCATGTTGGAACCGAGAGCCTTCAAGAGTGTTAATCTGATTACATTTGATAATACAGGTCTGGTATCCTCGGGTTTGATCTCTGCACGCTTCCTTTCTATCTATGGTGCACACTTCGACTATTGACTTCGTTGCTAATTTTAAGTTTGGTCTCTAAAGCGATTCATGTTATGCACTCTCTGCTCATACCAGTTGCATACATTTGTGTCGATTTTAGGGAGTCCGTTGAGCATGTGATATCGATGGGGAATGAATATGTGATTTGACGTGTTCGCTACTTCTCAATTTAACATGAAGGTCAGGACCAGTTCTACTTTGAATGAGGATTGCTTGGCCTCACTCGTGTCTTCATGTCTAATGGTTTACCTCATGTGATGGTTCTTCCCGTTAGATTAGTACAATTAGAGTTCGGTAGACTCAGAACTCCTTTTAAAATTTAAGAAAAAAAGACGTTATATGCAATTATCTCATTCTCAATCAAGATCGGTATAACTCCAAACATGCATATCATTTATCCAATACTATGTATGTATAAACATTTTTAAACAGATGATTGAAATGTCAATATTTGATTAGAGGTAGAAACATTTATAGTGGACTATGATCTTTCCTTACTGAGTGACTCTAGATTCTTAGACCTAGTCTTCATTCGATTAACTTTAATCAACATTGGTGATTAAGTATAGAACCAACCCATATAACTCATTATTAGAGAGACTTAGTCCATTCCCAATGAATTAAAAATTCCACTCCCCACTGTCCTTTGAATTGGCCCATTATGGGCGCTAAATCTTAATTACTAAATCATTAGCAACCAAAATATCGTTTAATACTTCTCTATCCTTTGAAATGGAAGTACTTTGCCACGTCCAAAACTCTCACTGCCCACTAGATTACACAGAACTTTGATCTTCCAATAAGCACGATTTTATATACTATTTTATGCAAGGACATAGGTTAAACGTTCTTAAGTATTTTAGTTGATTACATCAGCCACCAAATCCTATTCTTGTCAAAGCTAATACTAGGGAAAAAAAAAGAGCAAGTGTAAGATTGAGAATAAACCTCGCTAAAGTTGGAATTTATTATGAATATAATTAAAGCAAATTGAAAATTAACAATGCATTGGGAAAATTACTGTCACGCCTCAAACCCTGAGACACGTGAACAACCCGCCATGGTCATGCCAATGCGACATTCCTAGGTAGTGTCGCCGACCCTTTTATTTTATTGTTGCGCATACGGAACGTATTATAAAACCCCTGACAAAAACTCACGGGATAAGACAGCAGAAAAAAAAATCAATTCAAAAACAAACCAACATACTTTCATATATACTCGCACCAGAGTTTACATACACCAACAGGATCAGAGATTATATGCACCAAAAATAGGTAAGAGTTTATGTGCATCAAAAAGGGTCAGCATGCACAAAAGATCGGTCTACCAAAAGAAGGAACGGTCCTAAGACTACTAGTCGGACTCACTCATCGATCCCACATCTGACTTCACAGTCTCCGGAGACGATGGGTCCTCCTCCATGGCCATCGGGGGCTCCGGATCTATCACAACACCATTAAGGGTGTCCAGGTCCATAAGGTGTGCAACCTCCCACTCTCCAGTCCCAATAGGAGGTCCGTCAAAACCTCGCAATGGACCTTCCTGACCCCCTTGACGGAAGCCGATGAACCATGCCTTGTATCGATGAGGAACCAACTCAGGTAGTCCCTCATCGACCCCAACCACGGACTCAACCAACTCCCGCGTCAGGGTAGTCTATCGTCCGCGGGACCCCATACCCCATGTGCCGCTCCACCATCTAAGGACCTGTAATATTTTTCCCACAACGGGGTGAGACATTGTCTCAACAAGTTCACCCCTCCTAAACCCCTATTAGAAAGAAAATACACCCAAGAGTAGCCTAGCTACACAGCATAGAATACTTACCTCGTTTTATTTCCTTCCTGCAGGTTAGTATAGTTCGTATCACTCAATCATAAGTAGTAAAAAGAACTTAAACCATTGGAACACAATCAATTTCACATAATTTACAATCACAGCAAGCATTCCAATTATTATTCACTGCCACATAAAGGCATAGCCTACTCGCAGTTCGGCTATCTACTGACATTAATGCCAGGCATCGCCTCCCCACCTTGGAGTGTGGCCTCGTCAGTACATTGACGGCATTCCCGAAGGAGCATAGGCCCACAATCAACTGCAACCCACATCCGTTGTATGGGGCATCCCATATAGGGGCAAATCCAGCTCAATAACTCAAGACAATTCCTCTTAATTATCACACAACAATTCATACTCAGCCCAAGGCATTTTGCATTTCACTCAAGGCTTCCATTAAAATAATAATCCATATTTTTCACAATCAACATTCAATTTGCAATATCCAATCATCATATTCAAAATCTGAGCACACAGTAGCGATCGGCACGGAATTTTGAGAAAATGAGGCCTCAAAATAATTTTTGAAATGTATTAAATAATTATTTTTATTCCGAATTTAATTAAATAATAATTTAATAATTTCGAACAGTAATATTATTAAATTAATAAACAATTTTGAAATATTTAATTAAATAAAAAATAAAACATTTATGTCTAATCACGGGTTATTCTAATATAAACAACAATTTAAACAAGCTTGAAGATGATGGAGTTTGGTTGATGGGAAGTCCCACCTTTTTGAGAGCCAACATCCACCCTCCACTTGTCAAAATCTTAGGCACTCTAGCCCCACCATGACATCACTTAATGATGTCACACTCCACTATCTCCAATCTCCCACAACTTATTCCATTGGTTGCAAATTTCATTTTCCGCTGTGGCATGAAATCTTGTATCAATTAATTTCATTTAATTCTTTTCTAATTGAACCAAATTGAATTCCATAAAATTAATTCAATGTCACCACACTTCAATTCACATCTTCACTTGTCCATAGAACCAACTTAAGTCCTAAAAGCACGACCAAAGGCAGGCCTACTAATTTCTCGAGCCAAATTAACCATTCTTTAATTAATCTATTGAAAAACTCTGATTGCATGAAAAATCTTCTGAAGATAAGTTAATGATCCTAAAATGATTTGTGACACGCTAGGGCTCCCAATTTCCGAATTCGCTTTCAATTTCACGGTTAATTTCACTCTGGCACGATATTAGCGCGTTCTGATCTACCGGGTAGCTTTTAGAAATTTTTGTGCATTTGACCTGTGGTTGATCAATTCAAGCCACAATATATGTCACGCCCCGAACCCCGAACGCATGCCCATCCCTCTCCGGTCGATAAAATTTTGCGACTTCCCAGTATGAGTCGCCGACCCATTGATTTTTTTTAAGCACATGCGGAAGCGAAAATAAATCCCCTGACAATAATCATCTCGAGATAAAAAAGTAGGATATGAATTCACAAAACAGACAGACTTTTATATTCACATAATGTCAGGCACAAGGTCTATGACCAAAAGACTAGCCTCCCAAAAAGAGACGGCCCTAGCTAACCTACACTTCTCATCACTTCATCTTGGCTCCCAGTCCTCCACTCGACGACCCTGAAAATATTGTCCCACAACGGGGTGAGATAAAATCTCAGCGAGTCTAACCTCTAAACCCCAATTAAGAGGGATATATGCCCAAAAGACTCCTAACCACGCAATCATACAATTATTATAGAGGACTTACCTCACCTCAGTTCCACCCTGCAGGTCAGCACAGTTCATATACATTATGTATAGAATCGATACATCCAGCAATTGAAACGCATCACTCAACTCAATAAATTACGGGGGTCCAGATTATAGGGCCAAATCGTTATGACACGTCCCATACCATGTCACACAATTTTGTCCCATAATCCGACACATCAGACTTAACCATCATGCGTTCCAATTGTTAATTACACCCCTCAAGGGTACAGCCAACTCTATTGGCGGTCTTCTGGCACTGCTAGGCGTCGTCTTACCCCATTGAGCATGGTTACGTCTCTCTCAGAGATGACTTCCCCGAAGGGACGTAGGTCCAGAATCTACTGCAACCCGAATACAACCTACTCACAAGTTCGGTGTCTTCTGGCATAGCCAGGCTTCGTCTCCCACCATGAGCACGGCGATGTCTCTTAATTAGACGGCTTCCCCGAAGGGGCATAGGTCCAGAATCTACTGCGACCCGAGTCCTAATGAATGGGTAACATCTGGCTTAATAGCCCAGAATGGTTTCTCTTAACCAACACACAACCACTCAATCTCGGCCCATGACACTGTGCATTGCACTCAAATGCCTCCATTAAAATAGTGGTCCTGGCCTATTTTCTTCGTATTAAAAACATCCTGAAAATAGTCATGTGCAGGTACACGGTCAATTTGAACCAGAAGACTGATACATATCCTTTTCAAATCCCACTATTTGATATAGTACTTAAAATCCATTTTTGGTGTTAAAACCCGACACCCGGGGTTTTCTAAATAAATATTGGAATTTCACAATTTTTGGAATTAAATAACAAAAATCCAATCAGCACTCAATTTGCATAATTTGACACTCAATTGCAGAATTTAACCACATCATTGCAATCAGCACAAAATTCCGGTCACCGGCCATCTCGGCCTAAATTCCGGAAAAATAATAAATAATTATTTCGAAAATTAATTAATTAATTCAATTTAATTTCTAAAAATACTAACCTTGGCCAAAATTATTAAATTAAATACCAATACGGACCCGGAAAATTCCCTAACCCTTCTAGATAAATAGTACAATTTATTTAGGCCTTAGCTAAACCATGCTAACCACCTAACATGCTCAATTAAATAATTAAATTTCTAATTTAATCTAACTAACCACCTAATTCCTAATAAAATAAATCTAAACACCCCTTAAACGTCATTAGCCTACTAAGCAGAGTTTAGAGTATAAACTCATCGGCTAATTGCGGAAACCGGTCCACCGTGACGACGACGCGACGGCGACTGAAATCGAAATTTTCGGCGGCGTCAACAAACTTGGGCCGGACCTAAACTTGGCCCAACACAACTCAGCAAGCCTGAGTTTCGGTCTTGGGCTTCTGCAGGGCTGCTGGTCGCGGGCTTGGGCTTTCTTCGTGGGCCCAAAATGGCTGAACTTCAAATGGGCTAAAACCAACTGAACTTGGGCCTAAGCTTGGGCTTCAAAATCTGCCAGAGATGGGCTTAAAATCACTGTGCTGAAGATGGGCTTGTGGATGAATTCGCATGGGCTTGGACTTGAAGACACGATGGGCTGATACGGGCTGAAGAAATGAAGCTGGGCTTCGTGCATTGCTGCTGATCCACGTGCGGGCTTCGCTGGCAGCTTCAGTTGGCGAGATGGAGATGATGAGTTGGTGGTAGAAGACAAACGACCATGGAGCGGCAGGGTTTAGTCGCTGGCTTCGCGAGGACAAGACGAAGACGCTGTGAAGATGGGCTGCGGCTTACACGAAGATGGGCTCACGAAATTCGCTGGAGACGTGGCTGATATAGCTAGTATATAAGTACCTAGAGGGGGTGAATAGGTATATAAAGAATTTTTCTCGATAATTGCACAATACTAGACAGTTGATAGATTTGAGACAAAAAATAATCAAAGTAAGACTGAGAGAAGAGAAAATTGAACACGCGGTTTATAGTGGTTCGGCTTATTTCAAGCCTACGTCCACTCTTCTGCACTGAGAGCCTATTGGCTGGATTCCACTATGAACAAAGAGATGTTACAGCGATGTTCTTCCTTGATTTCTTGGTGTAGATGATCTACCACACTCGCTCAAGGTATCACTAAGTATAGACACTCTTTGTGTATACAATTTCGCTCAAAATGTATCGACTAATAATCAAGGTGCTTCGAGACTCTAGAATTTCTCTATCGATCATGCACTAAAGCAACTAGAATGTCTTCCTTTTATACTCCTTTATGCCATCATACCCGTTGGCACTTACCAAAGGAATTCCTCCAATCTACCCGTTGGACGGAATCAATCAAGAAGATCATTCGAGCTATTAAAGGAACTTGACGATAGCCCACCAATCATGTTTGCCCATACAATCGGGATCTTGGTTTCCAAGAATAGAACCTTCCAAGAATATTTCGTCGACCATCGGATCTTCAAACGATCTTGATTTCGAATAAAAGAATCCGTTATTTTTATCTAGCCAAGAGATCTTATCCAGAGGATAGGACTAAATCCTCAACCAAATACTTCAGCTCTGGATTGCCTTCGTCACTGGATTAGAATGAACTGTCAATGAGAATAGTCTTGAGTCTTGAGTCTTGAGTGCTGAGTCTGGTGATCTGAAAGTCTTCAGACTCTAAATAGAAGATCTGTATTTATCCAGACTAGACTGATAGAAACGTTTTGTCAGCTTCAAAATATTCTGGACAGATTTCTCCAACAGTGGCCGCTTCAGTTCGGTGAGATGAAGTGAGCTTGAGGAGCTTCGCTGATCTTCAGTGGCAGCGAAAGGGGCAGGGAACTTTAGACTGCTGGACAGCTCACCAAAACCGAAAGAAGAAGAAGGCAGCTGGCTTCTTCGGAGGACGCTGCTTCAATCAACAAAACTGAAGGTCTTCGCAGGAGATGAAAGCAAGCAGATTCGGTGGGCTTGGCAGTCAACACTTGCTGAGGTAATCGCCGAGTTGACCGAGAGCTGGCGTCAAAGAACTTGGACGAAGCAGGAATTGCTCGGTGGAACTGGGCTGGCGTGAGGATGGGTCAACAAAATGGAAAGTGGAGAAGTATGGTTGACTGAGGGAGACAAGAAGAACTGGAGCAGGGACGTTGATGAGGCTGAGTGATTTTGGGTGGGGCTTCGTTCGCAGAGAATGAATGAAGATGAAGATGCAGGGAAAACATGAAAATGAAATTGAGGTAGGAGCAGAAGCGTCGCACGAACGGGGAGAGAGACACAGGCGGTGAAGTTTGTCCGAGAAGGCTTGAAGAGAGAGAGAGACCAAAAGTCTAAAATCTTAGCCAATGTCTTAAATGCTTGGTCCCCTTGTCTCCTCATACTTATCCCCTTTATCCAATAATACTTTCCAACAAATATAAGTCCAAAATAAATCCATTTTGATGCAAATAATGCACCCTTTATCCTAGGTTCCGAATTTTCAATTTTTGGACTTCGATATATTTGACAAATTCCCCATATTTGATGTCCAATTTCCTCGTAGAAAAAGCCCATAGAATTTCTATAAGTGCCCCTCGACAAATAGCTCGGCTTGAAAGCCCAAATTTCCTTCAAATGAGTCCATCCGAATTTCCGTTAATTTTCCGCAACGTTCAATTCGATTTTCTACAAAAATCCTGGAATCTCTGAAAATTCTTCGGAGAATGAGTCGATGTTCCTCAAATAGCTCGTGACACCACAGAACTTTCAATTTTTGAAATCGGGTTCAAATTCACGGTTATTTTCAATCCGGCGCGCTTTTAGCGTGACCTAGTCTATCGGGTAGCTTTTAGGAATTTTTAGTGCAATTGACCCGTGATCGATTTATCTCGAGTCACAATGTACATCTTCGACACATTGACAACTCTCGATTATCGTGAAAATCTCGAGGTATCAATTATGGGCACTGGGTACCAAAACGATAGAAAAATCGGTCTAGTGCCGATCGACGAGTATTTTGCAATCAGGTGGAATCACCCATACTCTGATCACACATCTCAGTCAAGTCGACCTATCTCCGATCTCTGATCGATTTCGAAAATGCCGTAATGACCCTTGCAAATCAACACGGTCGAGCAATCAATTCCAGGTCGAATTCTCAAGTCTATTGCATTTAGATTCCTTAATTGCTTTCACAGATAATCCAGTTATCTCATGAGTGATCAGCTCAGAGAATATCACTATCGGCGCGTCGACGAAATGCCCGATTTATTTAATCGAAAACGAATTCTAAAAATTTAGGATGTCACAATGTACATCTTTGATACATTAACGACTCTCGGTTGTCGAGGTAATTTGAAGGTTTCAAATATTGACACAGGGTATCCAAATTGACAGAAAAGTTGGTCCAGTGCCAATCAACAAGAATTGTGTGATCTGGTGGAATCACCCACACATGATCACATGCCTTTGTCGAGTCGACCTATCTCCGATCTCTAATCGATTTTTAATTGTGTCGTGATGACCCTTGCAGATTAGCTCGGTCAAAAGGTCGCTTCCTGGTCAAATTCTTGAGTCTGATACATTAGAGTCTCTTAACGGCTTCACTTGATAGACTAGTTTTCATATGAGTGACCAACTTAAGAAAAAGAATTGTATGCGTGTCAACGAAATGCCCATCTCAATTTATTAAAAATAGAATTGGAAAATCGGGATGTCACAATTACCAATTCTATTATAAACTTATTGTATGGATGTCATTTTAATCCTAAATTCTTCAATTTTTCTACTGTAGTCCTAAACTTTTGCGCGAAATTCTAGTGTCATCCTTCCAACCAACTGTTGCCGAAAATTACTGATGTGGAGCAATTAAATGGTCCATGTCAACGTGGCATGCTAAATAGTTAGCGATAACTATATGTCATGTTAGCAATTTTCAGCACCAATAGGCCATAAGGACTATATTAAAATTTTATGTACAAATTTAAAACTATATTGGTAAAATTTAAAAGTTTGGAACTTGTTGAGACGTGATCTCATTGGTTGTTGAATAACCATTTCAGGACCTTAAGGAGAAGTTGAGGAGGAGGAACCTGAAGGGGAGAAAGACTTTTGAAGAAGTAGATGATCCAGAGAGGGATCTTGAGTATAACCCGGATGTGGTTTGAGATCCCATCCATTTTGTAAACCTTGTCTTGATGTAGATAGGTGTGAGACAAGTATGTTGTGAATAGTATTGTAAATATACTATGAGTTGTGCTGTTAATGAAAGTGTGGTTGTGAATTTCAATATGAAAAATATGGCATGATTTTCTATCCCATTGTTTTATTGTCTGGGGATTTATAACTGCTTCCGCCTGCGTAATAAAATGAAAGGGTCGGCGATACTTAGTCCTGGGATATCGCACTTTAAAATTGACCAAAAAGAAGGATGGGCGCATCCCCGAGGATTGGGGCGTGACAGTCAGCCTGCACAAAAGATCGGTCTACCAAAAGAAGGAACGGTCCTAAGACTACTAGTCGAACTCACTCATCGATCCCACATCTGACTTCACAGTCTCTGGAGATGATGGGTCCTCCTCCATGGCCATCAGGGGCTCTGGATCTATCACAACACCATCAGGGGTGTCCAGGTCCATAAGGTGTGCAGCCTCCCACTCTCCAGTCCCAATAGGAGGTCTGTCAAAACCTCGCAATGGACCTTCCTGACCCCCTTGACGGAAGCCGATGAACCATGCCTTGTATCGATGAGGAACCAACTCAGGTAGTCCCTCATCGACCCCAACCACGGACTCAACCAACTCCCACGTCAGGGTAGTCTATCGTCCGCGGGACCCCATACCCCATGTGCCGCTCCACCATCTAAGGACCTGTAATATTTTTCCCACAACGGGGTTAGACATTGTCTCAACAAGTTCACCCCTCCTAAACCCCTATTAGAAAGAAAATACACCCAAGAGTAGCCTAGCTACACAACATAGAATACTTACCTCATTTTATTTCCTTCCTGCAGGTTAGTATAGTTCGTATCACTCAATCATAAGTAGTAAAAAGAACTTAAACCATTGGAACACAATCAATTTCACATAATTCACAATCACAACAAGCGTTCCAATTATTATTCACTGCCACACAAGGGCATAGCCTACTCGCAATTCGGCTATCTACTAACATTAATGCCAGGCATCGCCTCCCCACCTTGGAGTGTGGCTTCGTCAGTGCATTGACGGCATTCCGGAAGGAGCATAGGCCCATAATCAACTGCAACCCACATCCGTTGTATGGGGCATCCCATATAGGGGCAAATCCAGCTCAATAGCTCAAGACAATTCCTCTTAATTATCACACAACAATTCATACTTAGCCCAAGGCACTTTGCATTTCCCTCAAGGCTTCCATTAAAATAATAATCCATATTTTTCACAATCAACATTCAATTTGCAATATCCAATCATCATATTCATAATTTGAGCACATAGTAACGATCGGCACGAAATTATGAGAAAATGAGGCCTCGAAATAATTTTTGAAATGTATTAAATAATTATTTTTTTCCGAATTTAATTAAATAATAATTTAATAATTTCGAACAGTAATATTATTAAATTAATAAAAAAATAATTGAAATATTTAATTAAATCAAAAATAAAACATTTATGTCTAATCACGGGTTATTCTAATATAAACAACCATTTAACCCTAATTAAACATACTTTAATTAAATCACACCCCCTAATATAATCCACATTTAATTAAATCTATCTACCAACCTAATCTCAATCAACCTAAGCCAAACACACTTAATGTATCATTAACCCTCTAATCAAGATTTAGTGAGCTAAACTCACCGGAATCGCTTTATGATGAGTCTTCAGCGAAGAGCATGACAAGGCCGTCGACAAATCTACATGGAGCAACACCAATGAGGACCGAAAGGCATCCAAAATAAGCCTTGAAGAACCGGATCTTGCTGGAACTACTAGCTATTGACCTCGGCTGGAAGGGGGCTGCACGGCGGCTGGTGGCACATGAAAAAGGCGGTAGGAGACGGGGGTAACTCAGGCGGTGACTGGTGGTGGCGCCGGCGACAAGGTGGGACCTCTAGCGACGGCGAGCAGCTGCGGGACAACGATTGACGGTCTGAATGCGCGGCTACAAAGGACAACGGCCAGGAGTTTGGATGAAGGCAGAGTAGTGAGCTTGTCAGGTGTGTGGGCGAAGAAGAAACAGCACTGGCGTTAATGATCTGCTGAAAAACTCTGATTGCATGAAAAATCTTCTGAAGATAAGTTAATGATCCTAAAATGATTTGTGACACGCTAGGGCTCCCAATTTCCGAATTCGCTTTTAATTTCACGGTTAATTTCACTCTGGCATGATATTAGCGCGTTCTAATCTACCATGTATCTTTTAGAAATTTTTGTGCATTTGACCTGTGGTTGATCAATTCAAGCCACAATGTACATCTTTCATACATTAACGACTCTCGGTTGTCGAGGTAATTCGAAGGTTTCAAATATTGACACAGGGTATCCAAATCGATAGAAAAGTTGGTCTAGTGCCGATCAACAAGAATTGTGTGATATGGTGGAATCACCCACACATGATCACATGCCTTTGTCGAGTCAACCTATCTCCGATCTCTAATCGATTTTTAATTGTGTCGTAATGACCCTTGCAGATTAGCTCGGTTGAAAGGTCCCTTCCTAGTCAAATTCTTGAGTCTGATACATTAGAATCTCTTAACGGCTTCACTTGATAGACTAGTTTTCATATGAGTGACCGAATCAAGGAAAAGAACTATATGCGTGCCAACGAAATGCCCGTCTCAATTTATTAAAAATAGAATTGAAAAATCGGGATGTCACAATTACCAATTCTATTATAAACTTATTGTATGGATGTCATTTTAATCCTAAATTCTTCAATTTTGCTACTATAGTCCTAAACTTTTGCATGAAATTCTAGTGTCATCCTCCCAACCAACTGTTGCCGAAAATTACTGACGTGGAGCAATTAAATGGTCCATGTCAGCGTGGCATGCTAAACAGTTAGGGATAACTAGATGTCATGTTAGCAATTTTCAGCACCAATAGGCCATAAGGACTATATTAAAATTTTATGTACAAATTTAAAAGTTTATGACTGAATTAATAGTTGTATAGTAGATTTAGAGTTGATTGGGTAAGTATTGCCTTCCTCTAGAACAATAGTTCAGCCAATTGTTCTAGAGGCCTCAAAATTCAACTAGTGCATATGGGCACCCGACAATTTGGGATTTCTAAACTTGAAAATTTTTCTAATTAATTACTACACTTGGTAATTAAAAAAAAAAAATCAATATTCGGTAATTTGAACGTGAAATCAATTAAAACTCAGTGATTGTTAATCTAATTTACCAATCCAAAAATATGTTACTATGTCTATCGTATATAAATTTCCTTTCCTTCTTTTTTCGAATTATCATGTTTTACTTTTATAGCAATATTAACCTGCCTAAAAAGTTGGTCAATTTCTTATGAAATTTTCTTTTCTTGAATGATACCGCCTGGCCCTTTTGGCTTTTGTGATTCTATCATTTTATTAGTTTTACTATAAATATTATTATTGTTGTTACTGTTGTTGCTGTTAATGGTGACTGTTGAGCTTTTAGGTTGAACAACAACAATAACAACAACAACAACAACAACAAGACTAGCAAAACATATGCAGGTATCACGATCTGAGTATGAGATAAACATGCATGCATTCAATTTCTAAAAGAAGCCTCTCGAGTAAATATGTGATCTCGATCAAGCATTTTCATGAACACTTGGTGATCACTTCAAACACAGTGTATAGAAGCATCATCGAAGTACTAATTCTGATCCAGGCGATTTCAGTGACATTAAAGTATGCTCAGACTACTATTTTATTCCCAATCTGTACTCGATTTTCACTCAAGCTGAAATTACAATGTTCGGACTCAGCTTACTCAAATAGAGCAATGATGTACAAACCTTGGAGATGCAGCCTTTGGCCACAGATGGCGATCGAACAGATAATGGAGCTCTTAGAGGCATCGATTCGGGTGGTTGGCACCAGCGAAGAAGCTTTGTAGGAGGACTTGAACTCTTGGGATTTCTTGGCCTCAAAACGGACTAGAACAGAGCTAGACGATTTGGGAATGGCAAAGAGCGTTGAACCTCGGTGGTTTTTGGCCATCTTTGTTCCCTGGTGTGTGCTCCATTTCTACTGCGAATGAGCTCGAGCACTTGGGATGGCCGACAGTGACTGGGGGTGGTGGACGGTGAATGGTGATAGAGAGAAAATCTAGAGGAAAAATGGCCATTATATATTGCTTTCCTTCGCGCGTGTGCTCCTTTAAATAAAGAAAGTAAATGGAAAGCTATCAAAAGTAGCAGACATTTTCGGTAATACAACCATGAATAATGTAGGGAATGAAGCAGTCCCACATCGGTCATGGGGAACTAGGTGAAGAAACTGAGCAGCACGTGAATAAACATCGTAATAAGCCTAAGCGCAGGAAAATAAAACATCCATCAACATGTCAAACCATGGGGAAATACATGTCCAAGAGCAAAAGAGAACTGCGAAGCCACGAGATGCTACATTGATTCAAACATAATAAAGTCAGAGATGAGAGCATTCCCACTCAACTAAAGAACAAATGATCTGTGACCCACTCGAATACTAGATGCCTAGTAAAGCAATCCACTGCATCTTCAACCACAGGAGAACTCACTTTACTTCTCCATTTCTACTATGTAACAACTTTAGGAGTTTGAACAGGTTTCTTTAGAGATGCAGTGGTGCTTGCAGGTTTTTTGCTGTTATATACTGCAGCTTTCCTTCGCATATCGAAATCCATTGAAAAATAGAGAAGGGCAATGATTAATGTTGCAGCAGCGGATAAGTTAACCCACACAGAGGAGCTTGTCACTGGAAATAGAGATAAGATCAGTGAATGTCCCATCATAAGTAAGGAGATTAGCAAATAATAAATAATAGCATAAAGAATCACAGGACATAAATTTTCAACAATACCTTCAGTCTAACAAATTTTCAAATTATGAGAACACATCAAAGTTTTGCACAAAATCGCAAGACCTAATTATTCCAAAACTCCACAAAGCTCCATTAGGTTTCAAATTTTGATGCACCAACAGCAGCAAGGACGAAAATGCTATCTTTGTTGAAATGGTCGGAAATGAAAATATGAAGCAAAAGATAATTCTAGCAAGATATTTGCTAACTGTAAAAGTTACTTGAACTTATCTTTCTTTCTAATGTTATTGGTTGAGGCCCAAGATATTGACAAGTCTTTGCTCTCTTACTATGCTAATTGGGTAGCTACACAAGTTAGGCAGTGTTTATGTCCTCGGAGGAGAATTACTCGCATCTCTTTCACTGACAACTTTGTTAGACAAGGATATTAGTTCTGATATCCGTTGAGAGGTCGTACTCTGAACTCTAAAGCAATAAAGATTAAGTCTGATGCATTTCTGGCCAAAAAAGGAAAAGAATCCTTGCTCTCTTTGTGCCCATTGCCACAGAGAAAATGAGCGTCAATCTCACTCTTTCGTATGATTGACAATGCTAGCGAGTCATCCACCAATATAAAGAAAATTAATAGCTGTGATTTTATTTCAAAGATCATTACAAATAATCAAGATGGAACTACAAAAGAGTAGAATAGCATAAGTTAGCATCAACAAAACCAAGGACAAGAAGAAGACCAAATGTTGAAGAAGCACAAAATCTTCAACTCAGAATTCATATTTCTACACTAAACAAGCAAATATTGACATCTCGCCAGAAACCAACTGTAGCAAGACTATTGAACAAATCACTCGACTTAATTCAATCATCAAAACACAAAATCCTGGATGCCCCCAAGCCTTGCTAATCAAAGTCAAAACTCCAAAGTTAGATTAAGCCCATAACAAAATAAAAACATCGAAAGACTGACAACAAATTAAAGTTCGCTAGAAAATGAAAACAGATTGGTCCACAGACAACAACCAACAAACGTGGAGTCACGACCAACACAACCGGATGAATCAACACCAATCAAATAAGCATTGAACATCAGTAGCAGCAGAGATTATAGTGAAAGTGAAGACCTTGTAGATGGCATTACGGAGAGAGAGAAGCCGTCGCGATAGACCTCGCACTTCAGCTTCAACGTCAAATGCTTCGTGAAGGTGACATTCCATTTCTTCAGAGCTTCCATGGTCGTTGAATATGCGATGATAATTTCTTGGATTACTTCGAAGCCCAGGCAAGGGCTTTGAGGTCACCAGACCCTAGGCGCAGTGCGCCAGCATCCTGCTACCTTGGCAAGCCTCACAACAACAGATCTAGGCGACAATGCGACCGTCAACCAAGCGATCGGCGGCAACCATCTATTAGGGGACCGCAGGCGACCGGGCGAGCAATGTTCGCGAGGCTACATTTCGTTAGGCAAGCGCGCGAGCGAAGAGAGGCAAAGGAAGAAGCATGACAGATCTAAAAGGTTTCTACGTTAGAAAAGGGGGTAATGTGGAATTATGATTAGTGAGTGAGGGTAAGATTGGAAATTCAAAATATTCATTAACTCGGGTACTGTTGTATGCCGAGAATGCCAGAAAGCCAAGGCAGGGGAGAGGCGGCCTTGAGCTCAATGCCCATACAAGGCCTTGGAAATACTAGCATTTGGAAAATGTACCCCAAAAATAAGTGCCAAACACACTTGCAATTGCCCAAAGGCTTTTGGAGGTCCAAAGGACTTTGTAAAGTTATTCCCAAATGCAGCCTTAAACTTGATTGAGTAATTATTCCCTCCTCTAGAACAATAGTTCAGCCAATAGTTCTAGTGGCTTGAAAATTCAACTAGTGCATATTGGCACCCAACAATTTGGGTTTCTGAACTTGAAAATTATGCTGATTAATTTCTGCACTTGGTAATTAAAAAAATGTCAAAATTCAGTACTTTGAACGTGAAATCAGCTAAAACCCAGTAATCATTAATCAAATTTACCAATCCAAAGATGGCGAGAAACGAGAGAGGTTGCTTCTATTCTTCATGTTTCGACCACCAATGCTTCGTCCTCTTTTCTTTGTCTTTGTTGGGTCCCCTTTTGATGGACAACTGCACGAAAAGTTGTAACGAAAGAACGAAGCACAGGAGCTGAAGAAATTATGAGAAGGAATTTGAGGAGGTGCCTAATTGTTATTGCTCGTCCCCTTGATTAATATGTATTGAAAAAACCAATTGGTGTCTTCTTAACCACGGTTTTTTCTTTTCCTTCTTTCTCGAATTATTAAGTATTGCTTTTATAGCAATATTAACCTGCTAAAAAAGTTGCTCAATTTCTTATGAAAGTTTCTTTTCTTGAATGATAACGCATGGCCCTTTTGGCTTTTGTGATTCTATCATTTTATTATTTTTACTATAAATATCATCATCATCATCATCATCATCATCATCATTATTCTATTGGACGCAAATTGCACAACCCCAAGATCTCCATAACCAGAACAAGAACATGCATAATTGAGTAGAAAGATTAACGCACCTGTTTTGGGATCCATCGAACATAAAGCGGAAGCAGAAAAGGATTACCCACATATATCAAGGGGATCCACGCATCAAGTCCTTCTCCTCTATTGCCCTCTGTATCACCGGCTCAATGAGGCGCCCCCACGTTTAGCGTTAGGTAAATGCCCCTTAGGTGAGGATACATGTGAGAATTAGGGTTATAGGAGATACTTGAGCACTATTTATAGAGTTTCCAGCCAGTCCCCTTCATTACGGACCAAGCTCAACTCGGCCCACACTAGCTAACCCATATTAGACTAATTAAGGAACCTTATATCTCTCTTTAGACCAACCCTATTTTACGGTAACTGTAAAAACAGTAAATTACAATATCAATTAATTTAGTCCACATTATGAAAACTCTTACATTCTCCCACTTGAACTATATTAATTGAAATCGTACCATATGTGCGCACATTTGGTCTAGAGATAATTCTTAATAGTCAATCCTATCCCATAAAGTCTTAAACACCGAATCATGGCGGTAACTGCATGTATACACACAGAGCCTTCCATGGTCACGAATGTTCTCAACTTTATTGATATTGATTCAATATGGTAGTGTGTCAAATGGATAACATCTCTTATAGAGAGATCCCATTTGTCAGTCACTATTCTCTTACCTTATGTGTCACAAAAACTTGTGCCACTAGAGAATGCTTTATGGTTCCAATGAACCCACATATGTCTTGTCCTTATGGTTAACCTTTCTTTATGTATCACAAGACATATGCACAAGGCTAATAACCGGATGCCCGGATGCCCCTAGCCTTCACTCAAGGTTTATACAATCTCTTGAGACTTTATCAATATGTATTCAACATAATAACAATACATTTAAAATATTTTATTGAATGCAAAAATTGATACATATCAAACCATTACAAAGTGTAACGAACACAGATGAAACATTTATCAGAGTAAAGCCAAAATAGCTCCCACTAAACAACAGTATCCGAAGATACTTCTAGGCCCATGCTAATGACATGTCACTCAAATACACATGGGCATAGGCCTTTAGTTAGTGGATCTGTAACCACATCATCTGTGAAAATATGTTATATTATAAGTCACCTTTTCTGTACCGTTTCTTTATGGTAAAAAATATTTGACCACCATATATTTAGATCCCTTGAGACCTCTGTAGTAAATAAATAATACTGCAAATTTGTTATCTTAATACAACCGTATGGGTCTATCCATAAAGTTAAAACAATCAACTCCTTTCATGAGGTTCTGAAGCCTAAAAGCCTAAGTAACAGCCTAAAAGAATGTGTATTATGTACTTACTGCTAACATAAATATGTATTCTGTTATTGATTGCATATCATCAGAACAGCCAGCAAAGTTTACATCTAAATACCCTACTAACTGCAAGAATTGAACATGCCTATAAATTAGCATATAATCTCTTGTCTTCTTTAAGTACCTTTAAATCTTCTTGGCAGCAACCCAGTGATCGGGTCTTGGATTTGATCGATATCTGCCTAGAAGTCCCGTCACAAAGACAACTTTTAGTCTAGTGCAAATTCGAGCATACATTATACTTTTAAGTGCACTGACACAAGGTACACCATTTAATTAGATTTTCTCAATATCTAAATAAGGACAATGTAATAGATTTAGTCCATCACCCTTAACAACAGGAGCAATTCCTAGCTTGCAATGATGTATATTGAATATTTCCAATATACAATCAGCAAATGTTGTCACGCCCCGATCCTCGGGCACGCACACATCATTCTCTTAGTCGATTTTATAATGCGATATCCCAGGACAATGTATCGCTGACCCTTTCATTTATTAAGCACATGCGGAAACAGTTAAAATCCCCAGACAATAAAACGATGGGATAGAAAAGCAGGGCCATATTTTCATATTGAAATTTATAACCAAACCTTTATACAAAACACAAACCAAAGCATTCTACAAATTTTTACTCTAAACTTTAATCACATCAAAAATGAGATCTCAAAAGAAAATAAACTCTCAGCCATCCGAGCCGTACTCAAGGCCCTTCTCGGGATTATCTTCTTCTCCCAAAAATCTTTCTGCTTAAGTTTCATCGCAGAGTACTCCTTCTCAGATTCCTCCTCAGCTCCTCAACGGGGTCCTGAAATGATTTTCCCCAAACTGGGATGAGACTACGTCTCAGCGAGTTCTACCCCACTAAGCCCGATTAGTAAACCATTATACTATAGGCTGCCTAAACACGCACAGGACAGAGGACTTACCTTGGCCTCAGATCCCACCTACAAGTCAGTACAATTCACAATAGGCACCCATTTACTCAAAACAAATCGAACTAGTCGATTACATGTCATACAAATCAATCCCCACTGTGGGATATTTAAAAGCTAGGCCACATGCATTCTCCAGGACGACATTCCAAGTCTCCGAGCCACGTGCCTCAAACCTTGGGCCCACGTGCATACTCTAAGGCGACCTCTTCATCAAGGTGGTACATCAAGTCACCGAGCCACGTGCCCTTTTAGATGCTATTCTCAAATACTGGACCCACGTGCATTCTCTAAGGCACTCAATTGCCAAGGTGACGCATCAGATCACTGAGCCATGTGTCCTTTTTACGATGCCCGGGCCCACGTGCCTTCTCTTAGGTGCTATCTCACCAAAGTGATGCATCAATTCACCGAGCCCACGTGCCCTTTTAGATGCCAAACACTGTCACCAAGCCATGTGCATTCTCCAGGATGACATACCGAGTCTCCGAGCCACGTGCATTCTCTCAAGCGACCTTTTCGCCAAGATGACATATTCAACCACTGAATTCACGTGCATTCTCCCGGTGATATTCCAATTCACCGAGCCCACGTGTCCTCTTTCAAGTGATTACCAATCTACTTTCAATACCGACAACCACTGCCCACTATTTCTCAATCAAATAATTAAATCAACTCAACAAAGCATTATAAATGCTTAATAACATACTTGGCCATTTACCAATCAACAATTCAATCTCAATCAATTCCAATCAATTTAGGGTAAATCCCTAAAATATCACAATTTATTCAATTACATACAACGTGGAGCTCAAATAAATAAACGGACTGCGCCACGACGATCAACACGAGATTTCGGTCGTCGGCCATCAATTTCTTAATTTCAAAAAATAAATAATTACTTAATTAATTTCGAAAATTAATTAATAATTATTAAAAATTCAATTTAGCACAAAATATAGCCCAATTAAATCAATGGACTTCATCACAGTCACTAGCATAAAATTCCGGTCCCGGGCCATCTCAGATGAATTTTCGGAAAATAAATAATTATTTAATTTAATTTCGAAAATTAATATTTAAATACTAAAAAAATTCCACTTAGGCCCGAAAAGCCTAATTGGAGCCCACTAAGGGTCGGGAAAAATCCCGAGGCACTTCCAATAATTAGTAGACCACGTCTACTTGCTAATTGCGCAATCAATTTATCTAAATCGCATCACAATTGACTAATAATTGCTAATTTATTTTAATCTAACAACCTAAACATAATTAATTAAAACTAAACCAACCTTAAGCATAATTAGCCAACAAATCCGGGATTAGTGAGATTACTCACCAAATTGCGCACAAATCGGATCAATCGAACGGGGGCAACGCGAGGAACAACAAACTCCAAAGCACGGCTCGGGTTCGGGGCCCGGAAACGGCTCAAAAGCGGGCCTAAAGCCGTTGTAAACCCATTTCGTGGGTTGTTGGTCGGGGCTGGCCGGGGCTGCTCCGGCGGCCAAAACGGAGAGGGAAGGCCGGCGGAGGGTGATGGGGACGCCGGGAAGGTCCGGCGGGGTCGAACGGCGGCCGGAGGTGGCCGGACGGGGGCTGGTCGGGGCGAAACCGAGCTGAGCAGGGGCCGATTCGCGCAGGGGAGGAGCGGCAGCGGCGACGGACGCGGGGCGTTGGCGGGCGTCGCGGGTGCGGGCGGCGGGACGGGCGGCGCGGCGGCTTCAACGAACGGCGGCTTCTGCTCGAGCTTCCTCTTACGGTTCGCTTCTTCGGATGCACGAGGAGGAAGAAGAAGAAAAAGAAAGAGAGAGAGAGAGAGAGGAGAGAGAGAGGATAGGTATTGACTGGTCAAAGAGGGAAAAGAAAGAGAGAGAGAGGGCAGGCGGTGGGGGGAATCGCACGAGGGGGAAAGGGAGAGGGGAGAGAAAAGAAAAGAGAAGGGAGAGAGTGAGAAAAAGAAAAATAAACAACAATACTTTTCTTATTTGATTTTCTTTTCTCTTTCCCTTTCTAATTTCTTTCGGATTTCAATTTTTCTTCCGATAATTTCTTTATTGAAATTTTGGACTCGTCAACAATTTGACGGACAATGAGACAGGATCCTAAAAATAAGAATTATGACGCGCTTAAAATTCGATTCCCGAAATCAAGTTTAATTTCGTGGTTAAAAATTGATCAGACGTGATTTTAGCTCAATCCAACCAATTAGGTAGCTTTTAGGGATTTTACAGCTGATACATCCCTTAACGGCTTTACCTAATAGGTTAGTTAACTCGTGAGTGATCAGCTCAGAGAAAAATGGACATAGGCACGTCGACGAAATGCCCATTTCACTTTATCGAAACGGGGTCGAATTTCAGGATGTCACAAATGTCCTCCGAGAAAATCTAATATAATATGGAAAAAACAATCCTTACAGACCTCAGTACAAAAGATATAAGATGTCTCAAGGTCACAACTTGTAAGCAAAACATCATGTACATAAAGTATGAGAAAAAATAAATTTCCTCCCACTAACCTTGCAATATATTGAATTACATTGTTCTCAATTGAACAAAATAATAACACTATGAAACTTTAATAATATTGTCTAGAAACTTGCTTAAGACCATGAATTAGAACTTTTCAGTCTACATACAAGTTTACTTAAATCTGCTGCAAAATCATCCAGTTGCACTATATAGATTTTGTATCTATTTGGCGTAACTCCATATCAAAATAAATTATTAATGCCACGTTCACTCTGAAAGAATCTTTAAAAATACTAGAAAGAAATATTTATTTCTTCACTTTTTACCAAAAAAAAATATTTATTTCTTCACTATAAACAATCCACCCCTCTTTCAGAGTGAAAACTTTAGTTACCAATTTGGCTTTAAATTCCACAATCTTTCTTTGAAATTCTTTTAATTTTGTACGCCAATTTGCAACTAATGAACTTGTAATTTTTAGGCAAGTAAGTTAGTTTCCAAACACTATGATGTTTCATAGATTGTATATCGCCTTTTATGGCATCTAATCACATACTTGATTGAGAATAAAAAACGACATTTATAAATATGTCATTACATCAACCATATAGTGGATATTGTAATCATGCTCTCACAAATAGACTATATAGTCTAATGGTATAACTGATCGTCTTTCCTTAACAAATCTCCTTAATAAAGCTGCAACCACTTCATTATACACTTGAGAGGTTTAAGAAATTTCATTATAAATTATATCAAGAATAGTACCTTGAACCTCAACAAGTTTAGTCTATGGTACAGGAGATTCCATAATTATTGTACCTTCTTTAGGGTCATAAAATCAATACCCTTTTGAACAATCTAGGTAAGATACAAAATAATTTTGAGTGAATCTTTTATCAAGATTTTCAAGCATAGTAATTAAGTTACCACCCCAGAATCTACCAAGTATTTGACAAATGACCCTTTAAGTTATTTCGCATTGTCATACTTATCAAACTACTCATAGCCACTGTTAAACCTGACAACCTTTTAATCATATACGAGATGTATATGTCATTAAGACTTAAACACAATCTTTGTAGATGTGTCCTAATTTCAATATCAGACAAGACATAATTTTAAGCAACTAAGGTTTCCATCATCTTATAACAGTGCAATTCGCAAGCAAACCTCTTTTCAAGTGTTCTCATGGACAGTAAACAAATTCTATTGCTCTTTTCTCAAGCAGTAAATCATATGTCCATAACTTAAAATTTGAAGCAGTAAAAACCTCAATAATAATGAAGTTATTAATTACAGAAAATGTGACTGAAAATCAAGCAATGTATATAATTAGCATCATGTGAGCACTGTGTAACTTGACATACAAGTACACATCCAGAGAGTTACATGCATAATCATATAATCACCTTTGGGCAGAATACATGACATGCAGTTGTACACTCCCCACATAATAGCGATTATGAGAATATATTCCAATTCTTCGTGAATTCATCACCTTTGGGCATATGAATCACTAGAATCAGTCACTCCTCCACTACACTATCATGTATCCCTCCATGAACTAATACACAATCACCTCCTTTGGGAGTATGATTACGCATTAGACTAGGAGACATCCCAATTATCATACGGGACCGAAATTTCTCAAACTCAATCAAGCGTGCCACTTTGGCGGTCACTACTCAATTGAATCATTGAAATTCTCTCATACCAGGGATATAAACTTTACTCTTCACATATACCATATACATGTGATTTTAACTTTAGTGATAGGGGCAGCATATCACCAAAATCACATATCATGCTAATTATATTGCTTTATTCATTAATAAAAAATTAATCATACATATATATATATATATATATATATATATATATAACGAACCTGAAAGACAGATTCCAATGAGATAATTGATCACAGTAACACAAGAAACTTCTCATAATAGAGAATAAAACATCTCTTATGCACCCCAATTACATATTACCAGAACAACATAAAAAGAATGCTGATCTATAATATCTCTCACAAATTAACATCAATAGTAATACAGGGTACACCAAATCGACAAGCTTGACAACTGATCCATTATCACTCATGAGTTCATAAGGCAAAAATGACTCCAAGGCCAACAACTGATTTATTAATCATTTTTAGGTAACAAATATCATTACTTCAACTAGTGGCCTATTAATTAAGTCAAACCAGAGAACCAAATATCTAAAATTTAACAGTAGATACTATTGCTCTGCATAAATGTTGTTATACTCCTTAACCATAAAAAAAATTCAACTTGATAGACATTAACAAGTGACCAGATGAGTTCATGTATAATATGCAGTAACTTAATTGACATGCATTACCCACATTCAGTAGATGTGTTAATCAGTACATCAGTTTGGTCACGAGTCCTTAAATTGTTTATCATTCAAAGATTACCAGTGTGTAAAGGAGTATACTTGAGTAACAAAAGTTTCATAATCTTTACTGTTTCTCATCAGCTTAATACATAGCTCAAATACAATCTCATACGAATTGTATCTCATTAAGCCAGCTTCAGTTCACAATAAAGTTTGATTTTCATTGATGAATCACACCTTTTTATTATGTGATAACATACTAATAACCCATCACCTGTATTTCCAAAATCACAGAAAATATAAGAAAAATACGCAAAAATACACTAAAAATACATGTATTTGGGATTCCATATGCAATTTCACATCAATAAAACCACCAAACATATAAAATAAATATACCACAAGATAGGAAATCACCATACGAGTCAAACGCCGCCAACCACGCGCCAAAATAATCCCCCACGCGCCCGTATGCGCCGCCTGAGTGTGCGGCGCGTGCGGCTCACGCGCGGCGCGCGTTCGACGCCCAAGCGGCGCGTGGCCGCGCGTGGGGGCGCGTGCAGCATCCCCTGGCGACACGCCGCCGACCCTCTTGCTCGTCTCATCTCCCCTAATCCAAATTTGTGATTTAATTTAATTTTTATTGAACAAAAAGTCTCGAAAATCACAAATTAGGACAAGATCAGTACCAATTAGGGCTAATCCATACAAATTAGGGTAGATCCATACAAATTAGGGCAAAACCAATTGCGTTCGAGTTCTAGGGTTATGGTTGCTCTGATACCACATGTCGGACGCAAATTGCACAACCCCAAGATCTCCATAACCAGAACAAGAACATGCATAATTGAGTAGAAATATTAACGCACCTGTTTTGGGATCCATCAAACATAAAGCGGAAGCAGAAAAGGATTACCCACATATATCAAGGGGATCCACGCATCAAGTCCTTCTCCTCTATTGCCCTCTGTATCACTAGCTCAATGAGGCAGCCCCCCTCACGTTTAGAGTTAGGTAAACGCCCCTTAGGTGAGGATACATGTGAGAATTAGGGTTAGAGGAGAGACTTGAGCACTATTTATATAGTTTCCAGCCAGTCCCCTTCATTACGGGCCAGGCTCAACTCGGCCCACACTAGCCAACCCATATTAGACTAATTAAGAAACCTTCTATCTCTCTTTAGACCAACCCTATTTTACGGTAATCGTAAAAACAGTAAATTACAATATCAATTAATGTAGTCCATATTAGGAAAACTCTTACATATTCCTCCTCGGTCCTTCGTTTCCAGAACATCCATTTCTGCAGATTTCCCTAGCTTCCTCTTTCCTTACCTTTACTCTCTTCCTCCATTATTTCCTGAACACACAAGCTTTGGTCTGGTCTTCTTCCGTTACTATTCATGACCAAGCTGTTCAACCTAAAAGCTCAACATTCAACATTGATGTCCATCCTTCGCCTTAAGCAACAAAAGTCCATGAGCATTTTGCCCAAGAATGACATTTACAAGCTTCATATAGAGGGTTAAACATGTCTTGCTCCACCAATGATCAACTACAAACCACCACGACCGCCACCACATATGCACCCAACCAAAGTACTCGAGCCCTAGGGGCCGGGGGGCGGGGTGGGGGATGCATTCAATTTCTAGGAGAAGCCTCTCGAATAAATATGCTATCTCAATCAAGCATTTTCAGGAACAATTGGTGATCGCTTCAAACACAGAGTACAGAAACATCATAGAAGTACTAATTCTGATCTAGACAATTTCAGTGACATCAAAGCGTGCTCAGACTACTATCTTAGTCCTAATTTGTATTCGATTTTCAATCAAGCTTAAATGACAACGTTCAGACTCAGCTTACTAAAATAGAGCGATGATGTACATACCTTGGAGGTGCAGCCTCCCGGACTAGGGTGGCAAATGGGTGGGTCGGGTCGAAAATGGGTCGACCCATATTTGACTCATTTAACCCGTTTTGACCCATATTTTTGTAGTGTAAATATAGTGACTCATACCCGACCTAACTCATACTCGACCCATACCCGATCCATATTGCTAAAACCTACTTATTGTATTACATAAAAATATTTTAACAAGTTTTATGCAATACAAATTTAATGGAAATTTTTTATAATTCTTTTTAAAATATTTTTAAAAAATCGTATTTTTAATTTTTTAAATATATTTTTAAATTATTTTTATTTTTAAAAACATAATTTTTGTAATTTTTATTTTTTAAAATATCATTTTTAATTTTAATAATTATTTTCTCTTTTCTCTCTTTTTTTTTCCTTCTTCTTTAGCCGGCCGCCGGCGATCAGCCACAAGCGAGATCGAGCTTGCCGGCGTTGGGCAAGGCTCGATCTTGCCGATCCGGCGAGGCCAAGGCCCCACCCGATGCCAGTGAGCTTGAGCCTCGCCAGATCCGGTGAGTCTCGAGCCTTGCCGGTGTCGGTGAGGTCGAGCCTCGTTGGATCCGGCAAGACTCGAGCTCGCCAGCGTCGGGCGAGGCTCGATCTCGTTGATCTGGTGAGGCCGAGGCCTCGCTCGACGCCAGCAAGCTTGAGCCTCCCTAGTCGTCTGGCGAGGTTGAGCCTCGCTGGATCTGGCGAGACTCGAGCTCATTGGTGTTGGGCGAGGCTCAATCTCTCTGATCTGGCGAGGCCGAGGCCTTGCCCGACACCTGTGAGCTCGAGCCTCACCAGTCGTCGGTGAGGCTCGTCAAGTGAGGTTCAATCTCGCCGATCTGGTGAGGCCGAGGCCTCGCTCGACACCGGCGAGCTCGAGCCTTGCTAGTCATCGACGAGGCTGAGCCTGGTCGAATCTGGCGAGACTTGAGCTCGCTGGCATCGGGCAAGGCTCGATCTTGCCAATCTGACGAGGTCGAGGCCCCATCCAACGCCAACGAGCTCGAGCCTCGCCAGTCGTTGGTGAGGCCGAGAGATTCGGCGAGGCTCAGTCGTTGGTGACCTTCGAGGGAGAGGCGGAGGCGAGCCTTAGAGGCGGGCGGCAGAGGCGACTCGGAGGCGAGCTGCAGAGGCGGCTCAGAGGCGAGCGGTGGAGGTGGGTCGAAAATGGGTCACTAAGTCACTGACGAAGGTGAAGGTCGAAGGGCTATCACTAAGGAAGTTCATGTTTTTTAGGTTTTAAAAATGGGTCAAAAATGGGTCAGAACATGTGACCCATTTTCGACCCATATAAAACTGAACTTAAAATGGGTCGAATGTGGGTTATGGCCCATTACAACTTCATAACCCACATTCGACCCATTTTTTAAAAATATGGGTGCAAAATGGGTCCATGACCCATTTTGCCACCTCTACTCTGGACATGAATGGTGATTGAACAGATAGCCGAGCTCTTAGAGGCGTCCAGTCGGATGGTTGGCGCCAGCGAAGAAACTTCATGGGACGACTCGAACTCTTGGGATTTCCCAGCCTTAAAACAGACTAGAATAGAGCCAGACGATATCAGGAATGGCAAAGAGCGTCGACCGGCGGCCTGAAACCAATGAAGGAAACCGATAAGAGAGAGATAATCGATGAGAGGAGCTCGTATCAATTCAGCCTTGGTGGTTTTGGGCGATCTCTGTTCACTGGTGCGTGTGCTCTGTTTAGCGGCTGGGATGGCCGACGGCGATTGGTGGTTGTGGACGGTGGATTGGTGGTGATCTGGAGGAAATCCAGAGGAAAAATGGCCATCGTATATTGCTTTGCTTCGTGCGTGTGCTCCTTTCTTTACTCCAACTGCTTCGCTCCCCTCCTTCGTCTCACGCGCGTCTCAGCTTCCTGATCTTTTCCATGTTGACATGAAGCAAACATAGATAAGAATCTTAATTAATTTGTATCCACTTTCAATTCAAACTAGACATACAGCATTACATAACTAATCAGTGTTACGTATATGACTACATGCACAATTCTTGATCAATCGGTGGTTTCTTAATCTTTTCCATGTTGTTACTTTTCTCTTGGAGTAGCGCGAGAATTCCTATCCAGAAACAACTGAAAAATCCAGATATCTGGGCATAAATAAAGGCATCTTCAATTGGTCTAGCCGCTTGACTCCCTAACGGCTCTATATTCCCATAACTTCTTGTAAAAGAATCAACAATCAACATGAGAAACCATACTGCTAAAGTGATAATTAAGATCGATCTTACTATTTGTGTTTGTCTTGCCATAGATATTTTGCAATTTCAATATATTTCCTAAGTATCCCTATTTTTTTTTCCTAAAGTAATGTTAAAAGTCATAAGCAAATAGGCAGTAATTTTTCAAAAGAGAAAAAAATGGTCACACATCCACTAGGGGCAAATGAGGTCTCGTTTTTATGCATGTCGTGAATAATCGTTCATGTTCTACCAAAATTGCGTAGTCGATGCTCTTCAATAGCTTCTCATGCTTTTCAAAGTAAAGACCAAACTTTAGAGGCCAGCCAACGGTCGCACTTTCACGTTGGCGTGCAAGAGTCATTCTCCATTCCTCACCCTTGAATCACCAAAAACATAGATCTTAATCATCGATTAAAAATATTTTCAAATTTTATATAAAAATATGATAAATTATCTTCTCATTTCCCATATATTTATTCCACCGTCTAAAATACTTTTCCAAAGTCATTTCAAACTTAGCTTCCCCGGTCTAAAATACTTTTCCAACGTCATTTCAGACTTGGCTTCCCGGGCATTCTATATATATACCTCCTACACTAGAGAAATGATAAACCGAAAAAAAAGATCCGAATCTCTCGATCATGGACGCAAGAGCATCTTTTTTACCTCCTCCTGCCTTTCCTAGTCCTCCTCGCAAGTAAGCACGTTGTTATCATAATCTATCTATTTTCAACTATTAAGTACATTGTCATCATAATCTATCTATTTTCAACTATTACAAATTTCTACATTAACATTACCTTCTTCCGAAACTAGAAAATAAGATCCTAAGTTTAATGTTTTGTTTTTTGGGATTTGGAAGTTAAAGCCTTGTGTTCAAATTTCCATCTTTGTTATGGAGATTCCCGTGCTGATAAACCCCAGGAGGAAAAATAATTAATCCGCGTACATGAATTTTATGGCTTGCATGCATGCTTGCAGGAGGAGCCGGCGCAGCCACACTCAGCTTCACCAGCAAGTGCCCCTACACAGTCTGGCCCGGGACGCTCACCGGCGGGGGTGGCGGGCAGCTATCCTCAACCGGGTTCGAGCTCGCCACGGGTGCAACCTTCTCAATCAATGACGTCCCGGACACGTGGACAGCTGGCCGGGTGTGGGGCCGAACGGGCTGCGCCACTGATGCCTCCGGCAAATTCGTATGCGCCACCGCCGACTGTGGATCTGGCCAGGTGAGCTGCAATGGTGCAGGGGCGATCCCGCCGGCCACCTTGGCGGAGTTCACTCTCAAGGCACCGGGCTCTGTCGAGAACAGCATCTACGACGTCAGCCTCGTGGACGGCTTCAACCTGCCCCTCTCTATAACCCCACAGGGCAGCGGCAGTGGGTGCACCACGACCAGCTGCGCAGCCAACATCAACTCCGTGTGCCCGTCAGAGCTGGCGGTGAAGGGGTCGGACGGGAGCATCGTGGCGTGCAAGAGCGCGTGCCTGGCGTTAAACCAGCCGCAGTACTGCTGCACAGGGGCGTACAACACGCCGGCGACATGCCCGCCTACAAACTACTCGCAGATTTTCAAGGACCAGTGCCCTCAAGCTTACAGCTACGCTTACGACGACACGAGCAGCACTTTTAGTTGCGCGGGTGGGGCTAGTTACCTCATCACATTCTGTCCGTGATATATTCTCTCTTCTTCTGAACTTGGATGGACCATTTTCCTCTCGAGGCGAAAATAAGAGGTCCATGGGTCGTCTCGGTTGGCCTAAAGCTAGTTGTACCCTCGTCACTGGATTGAGGGATCATGCGAGTAGTTTCATTTTCCACTAGGAAAATTACATGTAATCTGCCGAGAGAATAATGGATTATACAAAATAAACAATGCATTCAATAAAATATTTAAATATGAAATCACATTTTTATTTAAGAGCTTAAACTTCTAGAACAATTGGTAGTGATCCCATTAAATCTCATATGGAATCAGAACTGAAACTCTTAAATTCAAATTTTTTTAAGGTCTCATTTGCCTTCCCATTTAAATATGTCATCCGCTTAATGCTATGGCAACAAAATACCAAACTAAGCACGATGGGGAATGATAGAATATTTAAATATTAAACAACGCCTTTATTTAATAGTTTAAGGTTTTAGAATAGTTGGTAGCGATTCCACCTCTATAATATTATGGTAATTATTGTAAGAAGACGAAGCATATTCTTTGACTTAACTTTAATGCTTAATCGTCGATTCGAGTTGATTAGTAAGTGATTGATACAAGGACGAAACATATATTGAAAGTGAATCCAATTGTGTCTTTGGAATTACCATCATTCTTTGACTCCACTTTCATGCTTGCTTGTCAATTCGAATTGATTCGGGAGGGTCCATAGAGGAAAGAGATTCGAAAAATCATACTAAAGTTTAATCAGATTTCAGGATTTCCTTTTCCCTTTTTTCCCCTTGCTCCTAAGAGAATCTTCTTCCCTAAGAGACAACTTTAGTTCTCATACCTAATATTTACTTAAGTACCATGATGGCCGTCGACATATAATTTTTTCTGTGTTTATCAAGAATACCATATAAATTGGAAGAACCCAACAAAAAGATTTAGTTGCCCATAGTTGATTCGGCTGGAACCAGAAAAAGGGCACACCATATATAATTAAACTCAAGCACTCTTTATATATTCCATCATCTAAGATACATTCACAAGTCTTTTCAACTTAGCTTCCCCAGCGTCCTTCGTATATCACCTTGAATATAAGAGACAACGACGAGCCAGACAAATCTCAAGCTTTTGATCATGGACGCAAGATAATCTTATATTTTCTAGAGGCAAAATTCTATTTTGACTTTGATACGTTCTTTTTGTAACAAGACAAATACTCACTACAACTTAAAATTTGAAGTCCTTTTATTTCCTAATTAGCAAAGCATGTATAGAACACCGAGATAAAAGATTATCCAAGTATGAAGCATGTACACTAACGACAGTGACATGATATTGTCTTCTTCTTCTTCTTCTTCTTCTTCTTTGTGTGTGTGTGTGTGTCTGAAGTAGAGCACGTATGTCTAGAAGAGCCAGAGGAGATTGTAATGCCATAGTTTTTATGGATTGCAATTTCTGGGGATAGAAATTTGGGGCTTCTTATTAGCCACTCCATGGTCGACCAAAGGCAAAATGTCATAGTCCTTTAAGCTCACTATTCTTCATTGGATGACCTATCATTTTCACATAAGTAGAGCGTCATCGCCATTTTGCCAAAATTTAGTTTTTTTGTTTATTCACAACTTCTAAGACCTAGTCTAAGAAAGCAATTCTTTATGAACTCGTCAGTTTCAATATTAAAGACCTATTGTCAATCAGATCAAGGGGAACTTTTTTTTTTTTTTGTAATTTGACTCGAGATACCACCTAATACAAGCCAGCTAAAATTTTAGACATTTTGAGCATAAATAATAGGCGCATTCTATTGGTCTAGCCACTAGACTTCCTGATGGATTCTTATAAGCAAATTTAAAATTAACATGAAATATACTAACAAAGTCACAATTAAGATGAAACATTCTATGTATGTATAGATGTTGTGCAATTTTAATATGCCTAAGCCACCCTGCATTTTTTAATTAATGTTAGGAGTTATAAGGGAATAGTCACTTTTTTTTTTCCAAAAGGGGGAAAAAATTTCACACATCAACAAGTTACAAATTAGGTCGCAATTTGACCAATAAAAAAAAATTTGATCACATTGACACGCATGTTGTGATTGATGGTTCATGTATAGTCATAATTGCTTAATCTGTCCTCATAAAAGACATCTCATATATATATGTGTGTGTATATTATTTTTTACGTATGGACCAAACTTGAGAGACCCATGAGAAGACTTTCTTTATCTTTTAGATTGATGAATGAGAAGTTTACGGCAGTATGCAGTCTTGGAATCACAAAATTAAAAGATAATAGTTATCGATTGAAAATATTTTTAGATTTGTATGTCATCTCCAAATTTATAATGACAAATATATGTGATTATGACAAATTATGAGTGAGCATAAATCTCTTAAGAACTATGTAAGTTCCAACAAATGGTGAGCACATCATGGCGGAAACATGGCGCTATGGCATTGCTATCTCCTTTGACTCTTCTATGATCTACGTGCTCTAATAACGAACACAAAAATAAAAATAATAAGACAAATAAAGGACAGTATCACGTCATTGTCATTAGTGTATGTGCTTTATACTTGGGTCATTTTGATCTCGGTGTTTCATACCTACATTGTTGGCCTCGACCTTAGTAGCATAACTTCTTCCGGTTTTTAATCTAATCTCGTAGGAAGAGAAACCAATTAAGGTGGGGAAGACGAGAAATGTGAGGATAAAATTCCAAAGTCTAGCTTTTTTTTTCTTCAATCACAGCTTCTACTGCCTAAGAAAGTACTTATGAATTCTTGAGTCTTAGTGTCAAAGATCTACCTCCAATCAGATCAAAGAGGCAAATGTATAATGTGCATGACTCGAGATATCACCCAATACAAACAACCAAAAAATCTAAATATCTTGGGTAAAAATAACAGGCACCTTCTATTGGTCTAGCCCCTTGACTCCTAAATAGATCAACATTCCCGTAACTTCTTATAAATGAATCAACAATCAACACGGGAAACCTCACTGGTAAAGTGATGATTAAGATCAATCATACTATTTGTGTATATCTTGCCATAGATGTTTTACAATTTCAACATATTGCTTAATTATCCCGGCTTTTGTCTTTTTATACCTAAAATAATGTTAAAATTTATGAGCAAATAGGCATTAGTTTTCAAAAGGGAAAAAAGGGGTCACACATCAAGGGACAAATTAGGTCGTAGTCCCACACATTTCGTGATTGATGGTTGTGCAGTCACAATTGCGTAGATGGCCTTCTCAAATGGCGCCTCATATTTTTTCCATAAAAAGTCCAAATTTGAGAGGCCACCAATAAATCTTTTGCCCGTCTTTCACGTGGACGAACTAGTCATTCTCTATTCCTAGGAGTATTCCTACCTGTTGAATCACAAAAACAAAAGATGGTAATCATCCACTGAAAACATTTTCACATTTTATATATCATTACCTCGCTTTATACAAAAATAATGATACAATACACGTGATTATGATAAATTATGTATATGTATAAATCCCATGGGAACTATAGAAGTTTCGACAGAAGGTGAGCACGACAAAGTAGATTAAAAAGACTAGTGGTACTAGAGAGATAACTGCTACTGAGGTGTAGGCCAACGGCACGACCGCTGAATTGTCACACTCCATACCCTCCCAGGACCAGGAGCACTAATCTCCATTTCCACCGGGCGACCAGCATGATATGAGTTTAGGGTAAACGCAAGGAGAATATGCTCGGTTGATTCCGAGAGAATCCTCTTAAATCATTTCAAGGCCAAGCTCTCATCAGCGCGTGGATTGGCGAAGCATGTATGAAACGCCGAGATAAAAAAATGATCCAAGTATAAAGCATGTACTCTAAGGACGGTGACATAATATTGTCCTTTTGTTTCTAAATAAAATTCTTGTGATTGTTTTTAGAGCACGTATGTCACAAAAGAGCCATAGGAGCTTGTGAAGCCATAGCTTTTATGGATAGCAATTTTTGTTGATAGGAAAGCACGTACGCCATAGCTTTTACCTTGTTTTGTTTTGTTTTTTATTTTATTACATAAATGATAAGACTCAATTGCACTTTGTAACATCTTTTAGGACTTCAGATGCATTTATCCCTAAAGTCCTAAAACATGTCACGAAAAGTGCAATTGAGTCTTAAATTTTTTTTAAAATATAATCAAATCCTAAAATTTATCAAAAAAGTACGTTCCAATTTTAAAACTTTTAAAAAGTGCAATGAAATCTTAAAACTTATGATGAAAATGCATTCAAGTCATAAAATTTCCAAAAAGTACAATCAATAGAAGAACTTAATTTGATTAATTTGACAAGTTTTAGGACTTGATTATATTTTTGAAAATTTTTAAGACTTGATTACCCTTTGGTGACAAGTTTTAGGACTTAATTACACATTTTCAAAGTTTTAGAACTCATTTACACGTTTGTGACAAGTTTTAGGAATTTCGATACATTTATCCCATCATTTTATGTGAAATGACATGCTAGGAGTGACTAAAGGCAAGATGAGTGTGTATTGAGGTCAAGACTTTTCTTTAAATGACTTATCATCTTCACGTAATTAGGTTCATCGTCGTTTATGGCTTAGTCTAAGAAAGTAATCGTCTATGAACTCTTCAATTCCAATTCCGACTCCCACAAAAAAAGAAAAAAAAAACCTACTTCAAATCAGGTCAAAGAGGCAAATTCAATTTGATACGAAATCTAACTCAAGATATCGCCTAATACAAACAAGCAACAAAGTTAGATATTTTGGGTGTAAATAGTAGGCAAATTCTATTGGTCTAGCCTCTTGACTTCCTAATGGATCACTGTTTCCATAGGTTCTTATAACTAAGTGTACAATGAACATGAAAATTGAGGTATTGGCAAAGTGATAATTATATAAGGAACATATTATGTATGTATGTTTTACTGTAGATGTTGCACAATTTCAGCATATTGCTTAAGCCTCATGCTTTTATTTATTTATTTATTTATGTAATATTAAGAGTTACAAGGATATATAGGCATTTTCTTTTTCAAAAAGGAAAGAAATAGGTATATATCGATAAGGTATAAATTTGGTCGCATTCTCATATATTCCGTGATTGACCATCCATATGCAGTCATAATTTCATAGTTGGTCCTTGTAAACAACATCTCTTATTTTTCTTCCACATGAGAACCAAACTTGAGAGACCCACAAGAGGACTTTTCCCATCTTATAAATTGATGGCTAAGAAGTTTCTAGCAGAGTATACGTCACAATTATTGATTAAAGTATTTTTAGATTTTATATATCATCTCCAAATTTATAATGACAAACTATCCGTGCTTATGACAAATTACAAGCGAACATAAATCTCTCAAGAACTATAGGAGCTCCAACAAACGGTGAACGCATTGTGGTAAATACATGGCAATAAGAAATTGTGTTAGATTAAAATTAGCCAATAATGTTACCCATTTTCACGCATTTTTTGGCCCTACTTGCAAAGGAAAGCCATCTATGTTTGTCATTTATTTCTCCGTTCCATATGTTATTAAGACCTTTGTATTAGACTCCGCTAGGAGTCCATATACTTCGCACGATGAGGCTGGACTTGTTTTGTTTATGTAGTTATATTATTTACCAAAAAGAAGGGGGAGAAAATCTTTTTATCTTTAGTAAATAGGTATCCATCATTCTTTCATTCCTTTCTAAACATCCATTGCCCATTATAACATCAAAAGTTCTAATCAATGTGAGAAAATTCCATTATCATTCTTCAGTCACATTGTATAATGACACTAGCATTGTAACACATGCAATTGCGGGTTACTTGGAATAGCATCTATCATGACCTTCCTCGGGAAAAGCTAATGAATTATTAAGTAAGCACAAACAGTTACTATTGATATTGAAAAAGATGGTGCATCACTTAGCACAGGCTCTCTTAAGTTTGTACCAATTGCAATTTGGAATTCTTCTTTAATGCCACCATTCATGGGATTCTTTTTGGAGTAAACTTAATTAGTTGGATGAAACCAATTGTTTAGATTGAAGTAAGCTTTCAGACCAAGATAATGAAATTGAACATTGTAGGTAATCAAATCTAAATTATTGTATGATTTCTAACTCACCAAATCAAGATAATGAAATCAACACTTGAAAGCAAAATAGTACTAAAGTACAGATGATTAAAGTAAAATACGAGAAAATAAACCTTATAAGATGTCGGATAAATAATATACATGACCTTATTATTAAGCCTTAGAACATGAGCCACCATAAGCTAAAGATGCCACAATTTTAAAGAGACTGAAAGAGGCCTATTTACTGAAAGGATTCTTGTTTTATTACCATCACAAAACTCAGTAAACTAAGGACACCTACTATCATTTGCAGACCTAAGTATTTATGCAAAGGAAATTACACTAAATAATATTAAAATGACATGAAATGGATCTTTGCCTATGCATCAACATGAACTACCAACTTATCCACTAAATTACCGCAACCTCTTCCAAGATCAAAGCCTACTCCGAAACCACCAGCAACGATCAATACATGTAAACCCCAATTCACCCATTCAATTAAAATTCAATCTAACTGACAGCCTTAGGAAATGAATCACACGCCAATATATTTCCATAAATCATGAAACTCAACCTCGAAATATCTCCATCGATGCCCTTCAATTTCCTGTCTAAACCGAGACCCTCAATAAATTCCAGCATGCATTGCCTGCAATTATCATGACAAATGACCTTTAAACACGCTCGAAAGGCTCTGAGGTGAATAGTACCTTAACCTGCAGCTGAACGTATAAACAAACCAAGCCAAACGCACTCAAAGTCAAAGTCAAATTGCATTTTCCAGCAATGTCCAACATTCAAAATTAACAAATTACACACGCCGATAAATTATGAACGTGCGGTAACTTGTTAGAGATAATCGTTCTCCCATTGGCACTGCGTTATGGACAATTTATAGAACAACCGAACTGATGCACAACCGTTCCAATTCCCGCCTAATTAATAACATCTAGCAAAATTTAAAATTGATTCAGGGGCAATCAAGACTGAAATTCGTGATTATTCGGTGATAAATTGACATTAAAAATTGATGCCGTATCTTCCTGCCAGTGTATATGAGTTCGCATAATCGTATCAACAAAAAATTGACTGGCACCCGGATTTCGTTAATGATTACAAATTATATTTTTCAAAGAAGATTATCATACATATTAGAGACATTATAATGTCGATATCTCGGGCCCAGCAATTAAAATTTTGAAAAACGAAGCATCGAGAGCCGGTCAACTTTAGCAGTCCAATTCCCACCCAATTAATAACATCCAGCAACATTCAGAATTGATTCAGGGGAAATAAAGTCCGAAATTCGTGATTATTCGGTGATAAATTGACATTAAAAATTGACGCCGTATAGGAGACGCGGAGAGCAGAGAGCCAGTCGATCTCGATGCTGAACCTGGTCAGAGTCCTGGACTTCGTAGCACGGGCCGTGGCCATCGTCTTCTGCTCTCCGTGGATCCTCAACCTTGCGATCACCCCGACGTTCCTTCTGGTTCACTCCCATCCACCGTGATTGGCGCCGTCCATTCAGCACTTTTACTTTGACCGGCCCAAAACTCATGCTTTGAATTGTAAGCCTCGTTCGCATTGTATGGCTGCGGATGTTTGCTGGTCTTGGCGGCGTTGCCCATTTTGGGGCATGCATTGTTCATTAACGTTTCTTGATGCTACACTCGTGTCACATACATGCTCGTTTACGTTCAATTTTTTCGTCTGTTCTTGGATTATCCCGTCGATGTGGTCGTCTTTTGTGTCCCTTAAATGAATTGAATGTTCGACTTAAAAAAAAAAAAAAAAAATTAACGCCGTATCTTCTTGCAAGTGTATATGAGTTCACATAATCGTATCAACAAAAAATTGACTGGCACCCGGATTTCGCCAATGATTTCAAATTATATTTTTCAAAGAAGATCATCATACATATTAGAGACATTATAATGTCGATATCTCGGGCCCAGCAATTAGAATTTTGAAAAACGAAGCATCGAGAGCCGGTCAACTTTAGCAGTCTAGTTCGACGTCTGTAGTAAGGCTCAATTGAATTTTTCGGCCCGAGCAGAGCCCGGTGATCATAATTTCACGACATGCCAGCTACCTGGGCATGGAATAGAATCTTAGTTCGGCCCGGCCCACAAAGTCAACACCCTCCTCATCTCACTTGGACATGTTTAGGGGTGAGCATCGGTCTAGGGTCAACCCTAGACCAACCCTGGGACCAGTCCAACCTTGCCGATCCTGGTCCAATTCCTAGGGAGATTGGGTCAGTCCTTGGTCTTAGAATTCCTGGACCAGCACTGTGCGGGTTGGTCCTCAAACCTAAGACTTCCAGGTCAGTTCAACCCGAATCAATCATAACTATATATATAATTTTTATATAGAGAAAACCTTAAAATAAACAGTATCAACAACATTAAGCATCTTTTTAGTGATAAGTTCAAGTAATTTTATATTATTCTTTAATAACTTAGAGCGTGCATGACAACCATTCTGTTCCAGAAATAGTTTTTGGAACATAAATAGATTTTTGTATTTCTATTTCTATAAGAGTTTCTAAGCAAAAATAATTGTTTGATAACAACACAAAATTTCTTTCTTTCGGAAGGCGGTGGCGGCAGGCAACCGGCGCCGGCGATCGGCGGCCAGTGGCAATAGTGGCAAGCGATCGACGGACAATGGTCGGCGGCAACGAATGAAGGACCGATTGACGAACAATGAGAATAATTTTTATTTTTGATTTCTATTCCAGAAATAGAGAAGTAGAAAATTTTAGCTTCGATTTCTATTCCAAACCTATTTCTTAAATAAGAATCTATTTCAGAAATAGAAAAATTAAATAATGTTACCAAACGGATTTCTATTCCAAAAACAGGTCTAGAATAGAAAAATTGTTTCTGGAATAGAAATTATGGTTTGTCATTTACCCCCTTAGGTTTTTAATGTTTTTTAGGGCATCGATAGTCATAATTTACAAAGGAGGAAAATGTTTTTGTGAAGAGTCCTCATGGCGTCCAAGCAGGCACCTTATGGCATCCTCCTCTAGTATTTGTTATCTTCTATCTTATTTGTCATCTTAGTCTTCAATTTGCTAAAATCGAAAAAAAAAAAACAACTTCTTCGCTCGCCACTCAATACTCGTCTCGCTTGCTTTGGGTCAATCGTGCCGCTCGCTGCTCAATGGTCGCTTGGCTTGTTGCTCCCCGCTTGATAGTCGATGCTCATTCTATTCAATGTTCACCGTAGTTGACCCTCACCACTTGCCTTTCTTGGCTAACCTTACTCATCATCGAACCTATTGGGCCGGTACGGTTCTCGGTTGCTTTTTCAAGCAGTACAAAAAATGAAATAAAAAATTATTAGTTAGTCTTAGGTTGACCTTGAAATCGGATTGAACCCATTGGGTGAGTCCTATTTTCAATCGCTTTTTTAAGGAGTACAAAAAATGAAATAAGAAAATTATCAATTGGTCCCGGGTTGACCCTGGAACCGGATTGAACCTATTAGGTTGGTCCGGTCCCGAGTCCCAAGCTCAATAGGGTCAATTCTCGATCTTAAAAATTGAGGACCAACACTGTGCGGGTTGGTCCTAGGGTTAAGGGGTGGATCGGCCCAACCCGGACTATGCTCACCTCTAGGAACATCACCTTACAATTCCTCTCTCCTCTCTCTCCTTTTTGACATATTCATCTCCAGCTCGTGCCCTCGCCAACCACCACTTCCCTCACCTTCAACCCTCGGCCACTGCATCACCGTCCAACCTCCCTCCTCTCTCCGGCTACTGTAACCTCCAGCATCTCTGGTTTCCATCTTCATTTTTCCCTCCTCCATTCTATCTGCCGATTGTCGCTGTAACCATTCACGGTACATAGAGCCTCACCTCCACAGTCATACTCTATCTCTGCCCTCCGTCGCTACTGTTGGCGCCTTCTATTCTCACTCACTCTCTCTTCACTGGTTCCAATTCTTGGTGTCGGCGCTTCAGAGGCCTCCTGATAATGCTAGTACGAGTACCTAGAGGGGGGTGAATAGGTTTATGAAAATTTTCTTGAAGATTGCACAATACTTAGACAGATGAAGTATTAAAAAATCAATCGTAAGACTGAGTAAAGGAAAGAGAGAATTAAACACGAGGTTTATAGTGGTTCGGCTTGATTCAAGCCTACGTCCACTCTTTCTCGCACCGACAGCCGATTGGCTGGATTCCACTATGAACAAAGAGATGTTACAGTGTTGATCTTCCTTGATTTCTCAATGTAGATGATCTACTACACTCGCTCAAGGGATCTTTTCTAGAGGATTGGATCGAATCCCCAACCATATACTTCGGCTTCGGATATCCTTCGCCACTGGATTAGAAAGACTGTCAGTGAGAATAATCTTGAGTCTTGAGTCTTGAGTTTTGAGTCTTGAGTCTTGAGACTTGAGATTACAAAGTCTTGAGACTTTAAACTATCGATATTCAGACTAGACTGATAGAAATGTTTTGTCAGCTTCAAAATATTCTGGAAAGATTTCTCCAACAATCTCCCCCTTTTTGATGGTGACAAAACTTTATTGTAGATTTGAACAACTTTGACCTGCAAAAACATTTCTCAAGCAATATGGCTAACTCATAAAGATTAATAAACAACTAGACTTTGCATCCACAACAAATTGGTTAGTCTTTCATGAGTAATACCATATAACAATACTTGATATAAATGCAACCAGTCAAGCATCAAAATCCACAGCCAATTTAGTCTCACACCCAAGTTCAAGTTCTCAAGTCATACTCAAAAATAAACATAACCACAAAAGTCAAAGTTTTAAAATGATGTTTGTTCAAATTGGTTCTCCCCCTTTTTGTCATCATTAAAAAAGAGGGTGAGAAAGGAGTCATGTCTGCTTGGGAATGCGCACGATCTGGAATTCTCCCATTGACTGGACTACGCCTTCTAGCCTCTTGAAGTCCTCCCTTAGATGAGCTACCTCATCTCCTTTGGCATTGGCTTGAAGTTGCAGAGCGAGGTCTTTCATCTTGTCCTCCGGGGTGACTCAAGATGCTTTTCCAGCATTCTTCATGGCTTGAATTTCACAAAAAGCATATATCCGGCCACGCATTTCCGAAGAATATCCATGATGTGATGAAAATCTGCAGAATTGTCTGTCTGTGTACTGGCATGAGCTTTTTCAGATGAAGTAAATGAATACGATGGCGCTTCTATATAGTCTTGCAGATTTGGTGTCGACGTATCACCTTCTTCAGGCAATTGAGAAGCCTGAAATTCTTCTGGGTCTCGCTGGAGATTGTCTTGGACCTTCACTATCTGCAAAGCATGAGGTGTAGTCCTTTCTTGCTCGCCAACTCCCCCTGTCTCTAGGACATCCAAAAGGGAAGAGTGATGATCATGCTCTAGATTTCCCTTCTCTCCAGATTCAGCAGACTTTTCTTTCTCTTCTTTAGCTTCTTTCTCCTTCTCTCTCTGTTCTTCTTCTTCTCTTTGGTTCTTCCAAGTTACGTTACCGAGAAACGAACGTCTGGTTCTTGTCGGTGCATGGATAGTAGGATCTTCATCCTCTTCATCTTCATCCTCCAGGATGAGAGATCTTTTCTTCTTTTCGATGGGGCTCCAATGGCCTCCTTTCCTTTTCTCTTTGAAACAGTCGAACAGAGATTTTACTCTGAATTTCTCCATTGCCTTGGAAAGTTCTTGTAGACGCATCTTCGTTAACATTTTCAAACCTACCACCATCTTATCACACGGTTGAACACAAAGAGTTTGAGGCGGTTCAATATTCATGTGTCTGAAGATCTTGGTCACTGACAGGATAAGGCAATTGTCCTTTGTCTTTCGACATTGCTCTGTACATATGGAAGAGAATAGTGTGCGGGAGAGAGAACTTTCGTCCTGTGTTGATCGCGTACATCAACTTTGCTTCAGAAAGAGACACAGAAGTCTTTGACGTAGACTTTGGTCTAAGACAGTTGATCACAATCTTATGAAGCACAATGTTGATGGCATTCATCCTGGAATAGGTAACTTTCTTCTCTGCGTCCCTATCTTTGACCAGTTCTAGAGTAGTGCGAGCAGGTGAGACTTTGATTGGTAGATAGCGTCCTCGTTCAACTCCAACTATATCAGCCAACATATTCACATCTACCACGTAGACTTTGTCTCGTACACTAAATGATATTCTATTCGCATCCGAAAGCTAAGATTTGAATAGAAATAAGCGGTCAGATGAGCATACCCGTCCGTAGAGTCAGAGCAAAAATTCTCAAGTTGAAACAAATTCAACTGTTCTCTTAAGTTTATGTTGATGGCGTCCAGGAAGTCAAAATCGACACTTCTAGGGTTTATCACCCCTCTTTTCAACAGCCTGGAATACACTTTTTCTTGATCCTTGGATCTGAACAAATCCATCCAATTTCCTTTCACCTTTGCTGCCACTCCCATTTTCGGTTGAAATTCAAGGAACATTCAGTCATCATCGTTCCCTTCAATTAAATTTTGTCCTGGCATACGAGGATCACTTGGAATGTTCGCAAGTGCTTCCTCTGCTTTTCCTTTCGGGGCAATTCCCAATTCCTCCATTTTCTTCAGAAAACAATACTCATTCCCATAATTTTTGTCCTTAAGGAAGTCATCTATATATTTCAATGGAGTACCTGTGCTTTTCAACGCACGATAAAGTTTATACATAAAGGAGGGCTTTTGGACTCTTACTAGGTCGGCATCCTCGATTATCTCTTCTTCCAGATTATGACTTGCACCTTGTGGGGCAGGAGGCGTTGAATGACGTGGATGAGAGCGAATCGGACTTTGTCGCTGACTTGTTAAGTCTTCTTCCTCAGTGAGATCGAAGTGAGTCGGTCCCTTCTCCATTCTTTGTGGTCCCCTGCTTGCGATTCTTGATGATTTCCTCGAAGAAGACATCTTTCTTTGTCGATTGGAAGATTCCTTCACTTGCTTTCCCAAGAAAAATGACCACTTTCTCGACAACGAACAAGCGGAAACAAAAAGATCGGGAGAACAAAGTGCCTTTTAGGGTTTTGAAGATTGGGGAAAAGAAAAAGCTGTATATATATAACTCAGTTTTGAAAAGGGAAGTTCAATCGGTGCAAGGAAAGTGAACGATCACTTCTTTTCAAAATCAATAACTGCCAAAATTATTCCTTTTTTTTTTAAAAAAAATCTTCAAATTTCATGCGAATTATAGAATAACTAAACAAAAGATCGTACCTTTTCGAGTTAAAATAACTAAATGAAAATTCGTACCTCTTAAATAAAATACAACTTACAGTCTATAGCCACGAATGTCCGAGTCCGAGGATTTAAAGTCTGAAAGATTAGAGTCTTAGAGTTGGTGAGTCTCTAGACTTTAACTTCTTCGGGCTTCAAAATGTTGAGTCTTGAACGGATAAAGTCGAATTGATTTTTCTCCAAAGGCTTTGTGAATATATCCGCTAGTTGACTCTTTGAATCAATAAATTGAATCGAGATTTCTCCATTTTGAATATGATCTCTAATGAAGTGATGTCGAATCTCAATATGCTTTGCTCTTGAATGAAGGATTGGATTTTTGGTGAGATTGATCACACTGGTGTTGTCACATCTGATTTCTGTGCATGAGTCTTCAATCCTAAAGTCTTATAGCTGTTGTTTTATCCATAGAATTTGCGAACAGCAGCTTCCAAGAGCTACATACTCGCTTCGTCGTTGAAAGAGCTACGAGTGCTTTGCTTCCTCGAAAACCAAGACACCGTCCCGTTTCCAAGTAGTTGACAAGTTCCGAGGTGCTTTTTCTATCGACTCGCAACCGGCCAGATCTGCATCTGAGTATCCTAGAAGATTAAAGTCTCCCTTCTTGGGATACCAGAGACCGATGCTTGAAGATGAGGCAACGTATTTGATAACACGTTTTACAGCACTGAAATGGGATTCTCTAGGATCTGATTGAAACCTAGCACAAATGCAAACACTCAACAAAATATCAGGTCTAGAAGCAGTAAGATAAAGAAGTGAGCCGATCATGCTTCTGTACAGCTTTTGATCTACTTTCTTCCCTTCTTCATCCTTGTCTATCTTCTCGAGAACATGACATTGGTATGTCGGTCTTTTTGCACTTTTCCAATCCAAACCTTTTGACAAGGTCATTCGCATATTTTCTTGATGAATAAAAGTTCCTTCCTTCATTTGTTTCACTTGGAGTCCAAGAAAGAATGTTAACTCTCCCATCATACTCATTTCAAACTCATCCCGCATAAACTTAGAAAATTTCTTGCATAGACTTTCATTAGGTGATCCAAAAATAATATCGTCCACATATATTTGAACAAGTAAAAAGCTTTTGCTTTCCTTTTTGATAAACAAAGTAGTATCTACTTTACCTTTGACAAAACCATTCTGTAATAAGAACTTACTTAGTCTGTCGTACCAAGCTCGAGGTGCTTGCTTTAAACCATACAAGGCCTTTTTCAGTCCGAAGACTGAGTCTGGCTTCTTTGGGTCTTCAAACCCAGGTGGTTGATCCACATAAACTTCCTCATGGATGAATCCATTTAGGAATGCACTTTTGACGTCCATTTGGAATAACCTGAAATTTTTATAACAAGCAAACGCAAGTAATAGACGAATAGCTTCTAACCTTGCTACTTTTTGGAGCGTAAGTCTCATCATAGTCTATTCCTTCTTCTTGCGTATATCCTTTGGCCACGAGTCTTGCTTTGTTTCGTACGACTTTTCCTTCTTCATTCATCTTGTTCCCGAATACCCATTTGGTTCCAATAACAGTTTTACCTTTTGGTTTAGATGTCAATTCCCGGACATCATTGATGTTGAATTGTCTCGAGTTCTTCTTGCATAGCTTCGATCCAACTTTCATCGATAAAGCTTCTTCTATGCTTTTTGGTTCGATTTCAGAAATGAGAGCCACAAAGACTAGATTCTTCACGCCTTTTTGATCTCGGTGCGGATTCCTTCATTGATTTCGCCAATAATGAGATCTTTAGGATGACTGGATTTATGCTTCCGATTCTTGGTTGTTCTGCCCGGTTGATGATCTCTTTCTTTGTTTGAATCTTCATGTGCTTCTTGATGTTGGTCTTCCGAGACCGAGATGCTTCTTGAGTTGTAAGCATTGGAAGGTGCGGAGTAGGTTCGACTCTTCATACCGAGTCCGGCTGGATTCATCTTGCATTGAGTCTTGGAATTTAACATTCGTTGATTCCACCACCGACCGGCTTTTCTTGTTATAGACTCGTAGGCTTTGCTTGATGTAGAATATCCAAGGAAGATGCCTTCATCTGATCTTTCGCTTTCCTGCAATGCATGGAGTGCATGAATCGACTTTTGGTATGGCAATTTAGGTAGACCTCGAACAAGCTTCTTTGATGAAATTTTGGCTAATTGTTTCATGTTGACATGGCCAAGCTTTCGTGCCATAAGACTGCTTCATCTTGAATTGAGATTAGGCATTGTGCTTCATTTGGTTTTACATCAAGAAGGTAGATATTTCCATGCCTTCGACCCATGAAAGACTGAGTTGAGTCTTTGCTAATTCCGAACATATGCCTTCTTGAAAGGAGATCTTGAAACCAAGTATCACACAATTGGCTAATACTTAGAAGATTGTAGTTGAGTCCTTCCACTAGAGAGACATTGCTTATTGTGAGATTTCCAATTTTCACAGTTCCAAATCCCACAATGCTTCATTTGTTTGTTTCCTCCAAATGAAACTTTTCCACCATTCACTTGAACAAGCTTTATGAAGCAATTTGAGTCTCCCGTCATGTGTCTTGAACATCCGTTGTCAAGATACCACTTAACTTTCTTTTTGACAGAGACCTGCATTCAAAAGTGAGTCTCAAGCTTTCTTTGGTACCCAAATTTTCTTGGGTCCTTTGGCGTTAGTAGAATAAGCATTACTAGGCCATACTTTCTTAACAGGCTTCCAAACCATAGGACACTCTTTTTCAAAATGATCCTGATTGTTACACTTTGAACACCTTAAAGCACTTCGACCTACGTACTTTACAAAGACTTTCTTGAAATGATTTTTGTAAGCCTCTTTTGACGGTCTTTTCTGAATTCTTTCTTTTACTTTTGGAAAATCAATCAAAGGAATTGTTTCTGCTGTCATACCCAAACCCGGACTTGTTAAAGTAAGGTCTTTGACCGAAAGAACTTTTTCAAGTTTTTCGACCCTATTGAAAATTTCTTTGAAATATTTGATAAGTCAGTTTTTAAGAAAGCATTTTCTTTTGAAAGTTTATCTTCATTCTCCTTAAGAGTAGAAAAATTCAAGTCTAAACTTTTCACTTTTTCTTCTAAAATATTTTCCTTTTGTTTTAAAACTGAGTTTTCCTTTTTAAGTTCGGAAATCCTTTTTAGAGAAGTCTTAAGACTAAAACATAGTTCATCAATGTATTTAGAGACTTTGACAGGGATTTTATAATCACTTACCTCAAATTCACTGTCTGAGTCTGATCCAGAATCTGAGTCTGATTGTGCCATTAGACACAGGTTGGCATATTCCTCATCACTTTCTTCACACTCTGTATCGCTCCAAGTTTCGGCTTTGAGAGCTTTTCGAGACTTTTCAGCTTTTCCTCTTTTCTTCTTCGGAGAGGACAATTTGGTCCGATGTGTCCCTTTTTCTTACATTCGAAGCAAACTACATCTTTGTTTGGTTCCTCATTATCAACAAACTTGGTTTGCTGTTTCGAAGACCTTGTTTCCTTGAGTTGAACCTTCTTCCTTTTCTATTCAGCTTTCGAACCTTCTAATCATAAGAGCAAGCTCCTCATCGTCCGATCTTCTTCAGTCCGTATCATCGAATCATCGTTAGATTTTAATGCAATGGATTTCTTACCTCTTGGATCTTCGTCTTCATTAATTCGTTCCACTTCATAAGATCAAGAGTTCCAATCAGCTCGTCTACGATAATGGCATAATTCTTTGCGTCTCTCTTATTGAAGTCTTTATATGATTCCAATCCTTGGAGAGTCCACGCAGTAGCTTATTCACCTTCATAGGATCAGAAATTTTCTGTCCTTGATTCTCAAGGCCATTGACAATATCTCGTAAAACGGCTAAACATGTCGGTTATAGATTCTCCTTGTTTCATTTTGAAGGCTTCATATTGACCAAGGAGAATGTTAATTCTGGTCTCCTTCACTCGGTCTGTCCCTTCATAAGTGATATGTAATCTGTCCCAGACTTCTTTTGCTGTATCACAAGAAGATATTATGTTATATTCAGTTGGTGATAAAGCACAATATAAAGAGTAAATTGCTTTTGCATCGAGTGCTTGTCTCTTGTTTATCTCTTCTTGAGACATTCCGCTGGTTTCAACAGTTTCTTTCCCTCTTTCGGATGCCGATGCAGCAGTAGGAGTAATTCCTCTTTCCACCACATCCCATTCCGGAGGATCCTTTGATCGTAGAAAAGCTTTCATCTTGTTTTTCCAGATGTTGTAATCCTTTCCATCAAAGTAGGGTGGTCTGGTATTGCTTTGCCCTTCCACCAGCCCCGGTGCTAGCATACTAGCCATGGATCTTTTACTCAAGTAAAACACTTCAAAAAAAGTAAGAACACGTGGCTCGATACCAATTGATAATGCTAGTACGAGTACCTAGAGGGGGGTGAATAGGTTTATGAAAATTTTCTTGAAGATTGCACAATACTTAGACAGATGAAGTATTAAAAAATCAATCGTAAGACTGAGTAAAGGAAAGAGAGAATTAAACACGAGGTTTATAGTGGTTCGGCTTGATTCAAGCCTACGTCCACTCTTTTCGCACCGACAGCCGATTGGCTGGATTCCACTATGAACAAAGAGATGTTACGTGTTGATCTTCCTTGATTTCTCGATGTAGATGATCTACTACACTCGCTCAAGGTATCACCAAGTATAAACACTCTCTGTGTATACAATTTCGCTCGAACCGTATCGACTAACAATCAAGGTTCTTCGAGACTGGAATTTTTCTATCGATCACACACTTAAAACAACTAGAACGTCTTCCTTTTATACTCCTTTATGCCATCATAGCCGTTGACACTTACCAAAGGAATTCCTCCAATCTACCCGTTGGACGGAATCAATTAAGAAGATCATCCGAGCTATTTAAGGAATCGATGATAGCCCATCAATCCTGTTCGCCCATACAATCAGGATTTTGGTTTCCAAGAATAGAACATTCCAAGAATGTTTCGTCGACCATCGGATCTTTAATTGTTCTTAGATAAGAATCAAAAAATCCGAAGTGATTCTCCAACCAAGGGATCTTTTCCAGAGGATTGGATCGAATCCCCAACCATATACTTTGGCTTCGGATATCCTTCGCCACTGGATTAGAAAGACTGTCAGTGAGAATAATCTTGAGTCTTGAGTCTTGAGTTTTGAGTCTTGAGTCTTGAGACTTGAGATTACAAAGTCTTGAGACTTTAAACTATCGATATTCAGACTAGACTGATAGAAATGTTTTGTCAGCTTCAAAATATTCTGGAAAGATTTCTCCAACACCTCCTCCGTTTGATCCACTCGTCAATCATGTCCAGTCACTGCCCTTACTCGAGGTTGAACTCTCGTACTCTGTTTTCATGAGGTAGAGACCAAGAGCCTTCGCCTCTGCCGGAGTGAAAACCGGTTGTGTCTGAGGCTTATCTCGATGACCTCAAGCGTGCTGCATTGCCTTTACATTGATATGGCCGTGACTCGTTCCCTGTTTCTTTTGCATCTAGTCTCTCATACGAATGTTTTTTGCGTGTCTGATTGTTTTCCTCAAACTGTTTTAGGATGATGTTTCTTGCGGTAAATAAACTTCGTAGTCATTTTTCAGTATACTGAGGCTCGTGTAGAAGTATTTTCAAATTTGGATGTCTTGTATTCCCCTCCATGTTGAAACCGAGAACCTTCAAGAGTGCTCCTTTGATTACCTTCATCAATGCAGGTCTGCTGTTGTGGCATCCCAGAAATTCAAAGCCAAGCCATAAGGTGTGTTAAAGTCTTTAATTAGGTGGTAGAATTTCCATGGCTTATGTTTTAGCCATTAGTCTTTTAATTTGATGATTTGTACTTGTGATTGTGGAAATTTAAATTTAATAGATTAATAATCTATGCTTGGCCATATGATTTAAATTTCAATGAACAAAAATATCCCAAGACTTTGGCCGAGATGAAAATTGGAATTCAAAAATATTTATAGAAGAATTTCAAAAAAAAAAAAGGGGGAAAGAGGATTGGGCCTTAAGCCCAAGAGTGGAACCCTAATGGGCCAAGTTGGCCGGCCCATTAGAGCCCACAAGGAGGCTGTCGACCAGCCCAAGGAGGAGTGGCCGGATAGGCCCAAGCCCAAGCCCAACTCCAAAGCTCAAATCAAATTTAAAAAGAAAAAAACCAATGTGACAAGTGGCATGAAGGAAGGCCATGCATTGGTGGGTTTGTAGGCAATCTCATGATTGCTAATCATGAGGATTAGGGAGTATAAGAGGGGAGGAGAGAGAGAAGGTGGCCGGTTTTCTTCATTCGGCCGAGAGAGAGGGTGAGAGAGAGAGAGAAGTCGCGACAGAGAGGGAGAGACCGAGAGGGAGAGGAGGCGGAGCCGAGGAGGAGCCGCCGTGTCCCGCCGTCCGTTCGCCGTGTATACCGCCGTACGCCGTTGTTTGTTCATCCTAGAGGCAAGTGGAGTCCTCTAACTTCTCTTGCATGTGTGTATATGGTTTGCATGTTCGATTTTGGGTGATATTTGTGAGAAAAACCGAGGTAAGGGTTGGTTGTTTTCAACCCGTGTGACTGTTCTTGCTCGGATTGTAGGAGTCAGTAACTTGTTTGAGCTTGCATGTGTGTTTGGAGTCCGATTTTGGCTTCGATGTCTTCATGGAAGTTGTATTCAACATCTTGTAGTATAACATACTGAAATTTCGTGAAAAATGATGGAGATTTGAGGGGTTAAAGTCTTGTTATACGGAGACCTCAGATCTGGAGAGTTTTTACTGACCTCTTGCTAGATTCATGGTTGCATGTTGGTTTTTGTTGAGAATCTCACTTCGGTTTCTTCATAAAAGTTGTAGGAGACATCTTAAACTACAACATACTCAAATTTTGAAGTGAAATGAACAAGTATAGCCTAGTAAATCGGCTAGATCTTGGAGACGATGGTTCTGGTGATGTATTTTGAGATACCCGAGACTTCAAGGACTTACATGGTGACCATACTTGGTTATTTGACCTAGATATCTTCATGAAACTTGTATAGGACACCTTGATACATAACATATCCAAATTTCAGAGGAAACGAAAGAGAATAGATGGGCGAAATCTTAATATTTCGGAGATGTGTATTCTGGACGATGCGGTAGTGGTTCCAGAAGCTTCGTGAGGTTTTATAAAATAATATAAAAAGAATATGGCTTGTAGTTCTTCATGAAAGTTGTGCGAAAATGTCTTGGCTATCACTCTGTAAAATTTAGTAATTTTTGGAGGTCATATGGATATTTTAATTGAATTTATTCGGAAACCGTGCATTCTGGTTTCATCCGAGAAGCATAGGATGTTTTGGGAATATTATGAAATTTTATAAAAATTCAATTTGGCCATGAATTTTGCAAGTAATTATCATCCTATGGGTTTGTTTAATAATTACTTGAATTTTGATAATTTTGGGAGTTTATAGTTATTAAAAATAATAATAATAATAATAATAATAATAATAATAAAATAAATAAATAAATAAATAAAAATAAATAAAATAAATAAATAAAAAGGAATTATTTCATTGGCCATAGATTCCATTCAATTAATTTATGTTGCACATGTGATAAAGTCTTGATATGTCTATGATATTGAATTGAGATGCACATGTGAATAAGGTCTTGGCATATGTATGGCAATTGAATCAATGCATGTGTGAATGTCATGCCTAGTATGATTTGTTTGATATCATGCCATGTGCCATGTTAAAATGTGAATAAAATACTGGTGAATATGGATGATGGTAAATGAGGAGATGGTTGTGATGGCGGATGATGCTCGGAATGTATAGAGATACATTGCCGGAATTCCCTAGGAGATTCAAGATGCCCGGAATGTGGGGGGCCGGAAGCCTTGTCGGAGGTCTTTGCCCGAAAGGAATGCCTCGCGATGCCAGGATTGGGGTGCGAGATGCCTGGCTAGAAGGGTAAAGGCCGGAAGCCCTGTCGGGGTTTCTGCCCGAAGGGAATGCCTCGTGATGCTAGATTAAGACGCGAGATGCCCGGAATGTGGGTGGCCGGAAGCCCGGTGGCCATGGGATGGCTGGAATGCTGGGAACCCTGTCGGAGGTCTTTGCCCGAAGGGATGATGAAATTGATGATATGAGAAATGGGTGATGTGGTGATCAAACTTAAAGATAAAAGATGAAAAATGATCTTCCATGATATGATATGCATGATGATATAAATGATGATGATGATGATGATATGTGATGCGATATGATGATCACCCATGATATTATATGCATGATGATATGCATGGTAATAATGATGATGATGATGATATGTGATGTGATATGATGATCACCCATGATATGATATGCATGATGATATGCATGATGATGATGATGATGATGATGATATGTGATGTGATATGATGATCACCCATGATATTATATGCATGATGATATGCATGGTAATAATGATGATGATGATGATGATATGTGATGTGATATGATGATCACCCATGATATGATGATGATGATGATGATGATGATATATGATATGCATGATGATATGCATGATGATATGCATGATGATATGCATGATGATATGCATGATGATGATGATGATATGTGATGTGATATGATGATCACCCATGATATGATATGCATGATGATATGCAATGGTGATGATAATGATAATGATATATGATATGGCATGTGTATTGTGATGATGTCATGGTGATGATGACATGTATGATGTAATGATGCCATGATGATGATGACATGTATGATACAATGATGATACACATGAATGTGTTATGAGTTGATATGATGATGCATGATAGTATGCGCATGGCTTCAAGGTAAGTAATGCCTGCAATGCATGTATGATTGCATGATGCATTGAGTTGTTATTGGATTTCCCTATCTGCTGAGTGGTTGTACTCATCCCTTTTGGGGATAACATTTCAGATTAGCCAGTATGTCGCTTCCTGCCGTCACGCGTGGTGTGTTTTATGGTTTACCATCCGATGTAGAGGTCAAGTGTGCTGAGATAGACTGTCCCTCTGTTCCCGGACTGACTTTTATTCGAGTACGTTGTCTAGTGATGTACGACATAGGCCTGGCTAGGGGCCCTGTCATTCAGGAGTTCATTTCTGTGCACGTTCGTCAGGATGGAGCTATGCGAGGGATGTTGCCGCCGCCACCGCCTGATGCACCGGGTTGGGTGTGAGACCCGCGTGCGATAAGTAGGAGCTGGATCTCTTTTTGATGTAGATAGTCGACACTTTCGATGGGGGGTTTTGTGCTCGTATGATGTTAGGGGTCGATGTTTCTTTTTGAGATTTTAGGCAAGACATGGCAAAGTCCTAGCCTTTCTTGTTTTGTACCGACCCGAAGGGAATCCCATCTTGCTATATATGTATGTAAGCAAAGTGTCGAAGTTGTTTATAAAATCCTGATGTTTAGCTCGTGTGTATTGGTATCATGGATTGGTAGGGGGATAGATGGTGATGTTTAATTTGCTTCCGCTATGAGTCGCGCTGGGACCGCTTTAAAAAAAAAAAATGCCTGTGATTAACGACGCTTGTTCTAAGTACAAGATAGGAAAAGGTAATAAAGTGTAACATCGGCGCTGGTGACGACCTGCGAAGGGTTCGGGGTGTCACAGCCGTCCCCAGTTTTGATCTCTGGACGCTTCCATCTTATTGCTGGGGTACACTTCAACCGTTGACTTCATTGCTAAATTTATGTTTGGTCTCGAGTGATTCATGTTATCCCCTCTTCGTTTGTGCCGATTGCATACATTCAAGTCGATTTTTGGAAGGCCATTAAGCGTGAGATATTGATGGTAAATTGAGTCCGTGATTTGAGGTGTTTGCTACTTACCACGTTAACATGAAGGTCAGAATCAGTTCTGCTTTGAATGAGGATCGTTTGGCCTTGCTCTTGTTTCTTCACATCTAATGGTTCACCTAGTGTGATCGTTCTTCCAGTTAATTTAAATCAATTCATGTTTGGTAGACTCGGAACTCTTTTCAAGATTTAAGAGAAAAAATAAGTAATAAACGATTATCTCATTCTCAATCTAGATTAGTATAACTCCAAAAATACATATCATTTACCCAATAATAAATATGTATAAACATTTTTACACAGATGATTGAAATGCCAATATTTGATAGAGGTAGAAGAATATATAGCGGACTATGATCTTATTGAGTGACTCTAGATTCTCAAGCCCGGTCTTTGCTTGATTAACTTCAATCAACACTAAAGATTAAGTATAGAACCAACCCATATACCTCATTATTAAATAGACTTAGTCCATTCCCAATGAATTAAAAATTCCACTCCCAACTATCCTTTGAATTGGCCCATTAAGGCCGCTAAATCTCAATTATTAAATTATTAGCAAACAAAATATCATTTAATACTTCTCTATCCTTTGAAATGGAAGTACTTCGTGTGCGTCCAAAACTCTCACTGCCCACTAGATTACACAAAACTTTAAGGACGATTTTATATACTATTTTTTGAAAGAACATAGCTTCAACGTTCTTAAGAATTTTAGTTGTTTATATCACTCACCAATCCTATTCTTGCCATAGCTAATACTAGAGCAAGAGCAAGACTGAGAATAAGCCTCGCTAAAGTTGGAATTTATTATTTGCATAATGAAAGTGAATTCAAAATTAATAATGCATTGGGAAAATTACCAATTCCATCATAAACTTATTGTACGGATGTCAATTAAGTTATAAATTTTTCAATTTTGCCAATGTAATCCTAAATCTTACGCAAAATCTTAGTGTAACCCTTCCAGCCAATTGCCACTGAAAATTATTGATGTGATGCGAGTAAAATTGTTCACATTAGTGTGGCATGCCAAACAGTCGGCAATGATTAGATGTTACATCAACAATTTCTAGTACCAATAGGTCATGAGGACAATATTAAAATTTTGTGCACAAGTTTAGGACTACATTAATAAAATTGAAAAGCTTATGATTTAATTGGCATTTGTATAATAGAATTAGATTTGATTGGGTAATTATTCCCTCCCTCTAGAACAATAGTTTAGCCAATAGTTCTAGTGGCCTCAAAATTCAACTAGTGCATATTGGCACCCAACAATTTGGGATTTCTGAACTTGAAAATTTTGCTGATTAATTACCACGCTTGGTAATTAAAAAAATGTCAAAATTCAGTGCTTTGAACGTGAAATCAGCAAAAACCCAGTAATCGTTAATCAAATTTACCAATCCAAAGATAGCTTACTATGTCTATCACATATATATTTCCTTTCCTTCTTTCTCGAATTCTTAAGTATAGCAATATTAACCTACTAAAAAACTCGGTCAATTTCTTATGAAATTTTCTTTTCTTGAATGATACCGCATGGCCCTTTTGGCTTTTGTGATTCTCCATTCCCAACCCTTGAATCATGAGAAAAAAGAAATTATAATCATCAATTAAAAATATTTTCAAATTTTATATAAAAATACGATACATTAGCTTCTCATTTCCCATATATTTATTCCACTGTCTAAAAGACTTTTTCAAAGTCATTTCAAACTTAGCTTCCCCGGTCTAAAATACTTTTCCACGGTCATTTCAAAATTGGCTTCCTCGGCATTCTATATATATACCTCCTATACTAGAGAAACGATAAACCGAAACAAAAAAAATCTGAATCTCTCGATCATGGACGCAAGAGCATCTTTTTACCGCTTCCTGCCTTTCCTAGTCCTCCTCGCAAGTAAGCACGTTGTCATCATAATCTATCTATTTTAAACTATTACAAATTTCTACATTAACATTACCTTCTTCCCAAACTAGAAAATAAGATCCTAAGTTTTTTTTTTTTTGATCGAAAATGATAGCTACTTTCATTCATTAAGTGCGAAAATTACAAGAATTCGATAGGTAAGATTCCGCACATAAAATTTCCGAAAGAGCTGCAAGAGGGGAGGATTTCCAGCTTTGAGGGAGTGAACTGGTTCGGTGCATCTTCGCAATCAGATCTGCTGCGTTGTTTGCTTCCCGCGGGCAGTGAGTCAAAGTCTTCAATTTGGAGTTGGAGAGCTGGTTTCTGCATTGTTCAACGATGGGCTTGACTGTCCAAGAAGGTTCGGCCCGGCCCGTGATTATTTGTTCAGCGGATAAGCTGTCCGTTTCACACCAAACTAGTTGACTCTGATGTACTTTGTCGACTTCCTTCTCTCCCATGTGCAGTTGTTCTCTGAACTCCAGAAACTGCAACCCGTGCAAAATCGCTAGGATTTCGGTTTGAAGAGGGGAGGAAGCTCGGACCTGTTGTGCGAAGCCATCGATGAGTTGGCCAGCGTGATCCCGCAAGATCCCAGCGACGGATCCGACCTATTCTCCATGGATCCAAGAGCCGTCTACATTAAGTTTTAGCTGTCCTTTCTCCGACGAAATCCATCTTCGCGGTGAGTTCGGTTTGGGGGTTTTGCTGTCTCTTTTTTGTTCTGCCATCTGTTGAAGTTTTGGAGGTGTGCTTGTGCCAGGTCCATGATGGTGTTTGGATCCGGTTGTTTGGCTCTGAAAATCGAGTTGTTGCGGGCTTTCCAGACGAACCATAGCACCGTCGCCACCAACTCCTTTTCGGGTAGGTCTCTGGTACCTGCGAAATTCTCCATCAACCATTTATCTATCCGGGTTATGCAGTTAGGATTACAAGTGAGATTGAGCCGTGGGTCTTTCCATATGTTCTTTGTCCATTTGCAGAGTAGGAACAGATGCTCGGTCATCTCCGAACATGTATTACAAAGCAAGCATATTGGGTTAGGTAACAGCTTTCGCTTGTAGAGATTCTCTCTTGTTGGGATAGCGTTATGGCAGATACTCCACATAAAGATGCGCCGCTTTGGGGGTATAGATAAATGCCATAGCTTTGTCCATAATGTTTGAGGAGGCTGAAATGATATTGATGCTTTGTTTTGTTTTGTTGATTTGGTTTGTGCACATAACGTATTATATCCGCTTTTGACCGTGTATTTTCCAACCTTGTTGCCCTTCCACATTAGTGTATCTTCTTGTTGGTTCGGATTTAGAGGAATAGATAAGATTTCATTTGCTATTCTGTCTTCAAACAGATTCAACACCTCTGTTTCTTTCCATCCCCTGTTTTCCTCACTAATAAGTTCAGCTACAGTTCTGGGATCATTTTGATTAGTCGGGCCACCTATCACACTGAATTCCAGCCATCGATCCTCACGTATGCTAATATTCTTGCCATCACCTACCCTCCATTGAACCTCCTTTTCTATAGTTTCTCTCCCCATTAGGATGCTTTGCCAACCCCAAGATGGACGCTGCCCTTTACCTGCCTTCCACATATCTCCATTTGGGAAGTAAACTCCTTTAAGTATTCTGCTCCATAAGGCTGAAGGAGACTGAGATAACCTCCAAGCTTGTCTTCCCATCATTGCTTTGTTGAAATTTACTAAATCTTTGAATCCTAACCCCCCCTTCATCTTTTCTTGTTTTCAAAACTTCCCACTTCTTCCTATGCAAACCCCTGCTTGTATCATTTTGTTTCCACCAAAAAGAGGTTATTCTTCTTGCAATTGCTTTGCATATTGAGATGGGTACTTTAAAGAGCGACATGGCATATTGGGGGAGAGCTTGTACGACGCTTTTGATGAGCGTTTATTTTCCTGCTTTGGACAGAATTTGCTCTTTTCATCCCTCCATCTTCATGTTTACTCTAGCTAGGATCCAAGCGAATATCTCTTTTTTTGAACGGCCCCAATCCGTCGGGATGCCAAGATATTTTCCTGTCTTGTCTATGATGGGGACTCTGAGTTCTTGCACCAAATTTCTTTTCAAATTCAAATGGCAGCCGCTGCTAAAACTCACTCCTGATTTATTTAGGATAATTGCTTGGCCCGTAGCATAACAATATTGATTTAGGACTGCTGCAAGGTTTTGGCACTCTGAAATGGTCACATCTAAGAAGAAAATAGAGTCGTCGGCAAAGAGGAGATGTGATAAAGTAGGGCAATGTGTATTCAAGGTTATCCCTTTTATGCTCCCGTCTTCCATAGCCTTCTGCATTAGCCATGACAGGACATTGGACACTAATATGAATAGATAAGGTGATAAAGGATCTCCCTATCTTAAACCCCTGGAAGGTTTGAAGTATTCCATAGGCTCCCCATTTACTTTCACACTAAAAGTGGCTGTAAAGACACATTGCATTATCAACCCTACCCACCTTGGATCGAAGCCCAATTTCAGCAAACAAGCACTCAAAAAATCCCACTCCACTCTGTCATATGCTTTTTGCATATCGAGTTTCAGAATAGCTTGAAGCTTCTTTTTTCTCTTCTTGATTCTGAGTTGGTGAATAACTTCTTGAACTATTAAGATATTGTCTTGAATTTGCCTCCCTTGCACAAAGGCGCTCTGTTAAGAAGTAATGATGTCTGGTAGCCATCTCTTCAGTCTATTTGCTAGCACTTTAGCAATAATTTTGTAGCTGAAATTACATAGGCTAATAGGTCTGAACTGGTTTATACTTTCGGGTTTTTGACCTTTGGAATTATGGTGATATATGTTTGATTTAGGAAGGGATCGAGAGTACCTGTCTCAAAGAAAAGCCGTACTAGCTGAAATACTTCATGCTTTAATTCCTCCCAATAGTACTGATAGAATTGCCCATTTAACCCATTAGGACCTGGTGCTTTGAGTGCACCCAACTAGAATACCGCCTCCTCTACTTCTTCTATTTGAACAGTTTCCATCAGATATGAGTTCATTTCTTCATTTATTGGGCTGGGGCACTGATCTAGTACCGGCTGAAAGTTCCTCAGGCCCACGGTTTCATAGAGAGTTTGATAAAAGTCCCTGATATGTTGCATCAGCTGATTCGGTTCCCTGCACCATGTATCTTCATTAACCTTCAACATTGTTATTCTGTTTCGCTGCCTTCTTTGTACTGTTGTGGCATGAAAGTACTTGGTATTTTTGTCTCCCTATTTAAGCCAATTAATTCGCGCCCTTAGCCCCCAATACTTTTCCTCCTGTCTCCATAATTTTTCGAGTTGATCCACTACTTGTTGATATTCCTCCTTGTTGAAATTTCCTGACTGTCTGTTAGTGAGCTTAGTTAATTTCCTCTTTAACTCTCTTATGCAAATAGCAGCGTTTGGAAACTTTTGCTTGCTCCATCTTGCCAGTACTTTAGAGACATCTCTCACTTTATCTGAGAAACTGTTTTCATTGAAGAGATTGCCATCCCATATTTGCTTTATAACCTCCCTACAGTCTTCTTCTTCCAGCCAATAAGCTTCAAACCTGAATTGTTTTTTCCGTTTCTGATTTTCAGGGTGCGTTACTAGAAGAAGTGGACTATGGTCTGAGCCTACAGCTGGGAGAGCCAGAGCTTCAGCATTTGGAAACGCCACCCTCCATTCCATGGTACATAGAGCTCGATCTAACCTTTCTTTCACCATCTCCTCTCCTGCTCTATTATTTGCCCAAGTATAGGCACAACCTTTACTTTCGATATCTATTAGGGAGCAATCATTCAAGAGTTCACGAAACGCTGCCATTCGGTAGTAATCAGCTGCTCTTCTGCCTTCCTTCTCCCAACCATAGAGAATTTCGTTGAAATCCCCCATACAAATCCATGGGATATGATTTTGTGACTGAATTCCCCTTAGTTTGTCCCATAAGATAAGCCTCTCCCCATAGTTGGTAGGAGCATGGAGAAAAGTAATTCGCATGAGACATCCACTTATCCGATCATGACATTCAACATCTATGAGAGTTTGTTGCTGGAATTCACTCTTAAGTCCACCTCTTCACTCCACATAAGTGCTAAACCTCCTGCGATACCTTCCGGATTCTCTATAATTTTGTTCTGGAATTTTAGGCGTTGTATGATGCCCTCAACCTTCGACTCCTTGTTTTTAGTTTCCATTAAAAAGAAGATAGTAGGCCTTTCATAAAAAACTAATGCTCTTAGCTCTTGGAACGTCAGGGGGTTGCCTAGCCCCTGACAGTTCCAGCTTATGATCTTCATGATGTCTTCGGTGGCTTATTAGGGCTAGCCACCAAAGCCCAGTCATTTCCTTCCTTCACTATCTGAACAGGTGTTTCTAGCAGTTCCATGTCTTCAATGTGGAGAGAAGCATGGTCCACTGATCTCTTTTGTTTTTTGGTTTTCTGAGGCTTCAAATGTTTTTTACTATTGCTGTCCTCGGTCTGAAAGATAACTTTAGGATGATTAATACACATGAGTTGCTTGCCTTTGTCTTTTTTTGTTGAGGTCCATGGTAGAGCCTTCGAGTAAATAATGAGAATCATCACAATCTGCCCTTTTCTTGTTGCGATTAGTAGTAGCCCGAATCTCCGAGTCATTTCTCATGCCGCTTTCCACATCATTTTCTGTTACAGGCGTTTCAGGGACGACATCTTCAGCATCATAAGTTGTCTCTAATTTCCCATAGAATGCTTCCCAATGAGGGTTGTGATGTGACATCCCAGATTTTCAACCCTGTTTTCTACTGAACAAATCGGGCATTTCATTGACGCGTCTATAGGGCTATTCTCAGAACTGATCATTCTAGAGATAACTAGATTATCTGGGGAAACCATTAAGGATTTTAAGGCAAATAGACTTAAGAACTCGACCAGGAATCGGCTTCTTGACCGTGCTCATCTGTCGAGATCATTATGGCACAGATATAAATCGATTTGAGATCAGATATAGGTTGGTTCGATTGAGATGTGTGGCTAATCGTGGGTGACACCACTAAATTGGAAAATTCTCGTTGACCAACACTAGACTGATTTTCTTATTGTTTTGATACCCTGTGTTCGTACTTGAATTCTCGAGATTTTCACGACAATCGAAAGTTGGCAATGAGTCGAGTGGGTTCATAGTGGCTCGAAGAAAATCGACCACGGGTCACTTGCACTAAAAATTTATGAACGTTATCCGGTAGTCTAAGTCACGCTAAAAACGCGTCGAATGGAAATTAACCGTGAATTCGAACTCGATTTCAGAAATTGAAAGTTATGTGGTGTCACGAGCTATTTTAGGAACGTCGACTCAGTTTTAGAAGATTTTTCAGAGATTCCAAGATTTTTACGGAAAAATCGGTACGGACGTCGCAGAAAATTAATGAAAATTTGGATGGACTCATTTGAAAGAAATTTGGACTTCCATACTGGGCTATGTGCTGATAGGGATTTGTATAAATTATATGGGCTTTTTCCACGATGAAATTGGACGTCGATTTGAGAAATTTCATGAAGATTTGAAGCTCAAATTGTGAAATTCGTATGATAGGATGAGGGCAGCAATTTTGGACTTTAAATTGGTTATTTGATTGTTTGCTTGGAATGATATGATCTACCAGCTCGATGACTCCACGGAGCATCTGGAGACAGTACGGTATGATAAATTGTGTGTATACCGGCTCGATGACTCTACGGAGCATCTTGAGACAGGACGGTATGATTTACCTACTCGATGACTCTACGGAGCATCTGGAGACAGTACGGTGTGATTTGATAGCTCGATGACTCTATATGTCGTCTGGAGATAAGATAACATACTATCTATATATCACCTAGGGTGAGTAGTCTTGGATGTTGATCAGACTTATAGAACGTATGGAAGGGGTCGATCAAGAGATAATTTGGATGACATGTAATCGACTAAGTCGATTGATCGATGATTCGATCTGATTGGGTGAGGTGAGGTGATGATGTATATTTGATATATATACTAACTTGCAGGAAGGAGCTGAGGCCAAGGTAAGTCCTCTGACTCATGATGTGCTTAGGCAGCCTAAGGTGTATTGGCTTACTAATCGAGTATTAGGGGGTAGAATTCGCTGAGACGTGGTCTCATTGGTTATTGAATAACCATTTCAGGACCCTGATGAGGAGCTGATGAGGAGGAGTCTGAGAAGGAGAACTTGTAGGTGAGACTTAAGCAAAAAGATTTTTGGGAGAAGAAGATAGTCTCGAGAAGAGCCTTGAGTACGGCCCAGATGGCTGAGAGTTTATCTTATTTTGAGATCTCCTTTTTGATGTGATTAAAGTTTAGAGTAAAAAGTTGTAGAGTGCTATGGTTTGTGTTTTGTATAAAAGTTTGGTTATAAGTTTCAATATGAAAAATATGGCCTTGCTTTTCTATCCCATCGTTTTATTGTCTGGGGATTTTAACTGCTTCCGCATGTGCTTAATAAAAGGAAAGGGTCGGCGATACATTGTCCTGGGATATCGCATATTAAAATCGACCAAGGTAGAAGGATGTGTGCGTGCTCGAAGATCGGGGCGTGACATGTGATCCCGCACTTCCGCTTTTAGCCAAGGTCCATACTTCCCTACCTTGTTTTCAGCCCATTTAGTCTGGTCATAGGGAATTTCCTCACAATTTGTGGCGTAATGACCGATTCTCCCACATGAATAGCAATAATATGGAAGTCTTTCGTACTTAAATTCCACCCAGAGCTTCTTATGACCTATGTCCAATATAGCCCCTGATTTCAAGGGTGAAGTCAAATCCAAATCTACTTTCACCTTTCCTGCTTTGTAGAGTCTGTTTGCTCTTGCTTCCAGCTATATATCTATAACTTGTCCCACTCTTTCAGCCAAATCAGCAAACACATCCTCTCTTAACCATCCTGGAGGTATTCCTCCCATTTGAACCCAGAAAGCGCAACAAGAGAAATCATAACAGTGTTCTGGAATCTCCGGTTTGCACTGTTTCAGAACTAGAATATTACTTGCAAACGACCATGGACCGGTTTTAAGGATTCTATCTTTCTCCTCTTTATTTTGAAAAACAAAGGAGAATAAGCCTGGCTCTTTTTGTAAACAAGCAACTAAGTCTACTTTCCATGCTTTCTTCATTGTGCTAGAAAAGGCTGGGAAGTTAACATTAGGTTTAGAGAATAGCTTACCAAATAGAGTGAGATTGCATTCCTGTCTTTTGTTAGGAGGGATTTCTGTTGACACCTCAACAACATCACTTGCTGACCAAAGGTCACCCAGGCTTTTACACAATGCGGCTAGTCGCAACTCATTCTCGTTCTCACCCACCATCTCTTCCTTTTGCAAGTTGTCTCACTACTCTTTATCTGCAACAATTTAGGGCTGAATGCTGCTAGGAAGGGGAGCTTTCTCAAAACCCCAAAATGGGTTCCTCGGTTGGTGCAATGGTTGAAACGTTGAAGTTTGGGGATGAGATTGAAGGGAGCTCTAGATGTGGCAAAATGATTAGCTGAACGACGACAGCTGGACTGAGGCAGAGTTGCGGAATGGGGAGAGGGTTTCCCGATGATAGTTCGTGTTTGGTTAGTTTGTGTTTTGGAAGAAATCTGGAGAAATCAAGGGTTAGGGTTCTTGGATTAAGCAAACCAGATCTGAAGAGTTCTCAAATCCATCTGGGGTGAGCGTCTACTCCAGAATCATGGTGGTTGCAGGAGGTGATTTGCACTATCTGCCATTGAAGCAGAAGGGGAAACTCTACCCAACGGAGAGAGAGGTGCTCTTACGAGAGAAGAGAGGTGCTCTATGACGGATATTAAGATCCTAAGTTTAATTTTTTGTTTTTTGGGATTCGGAAGTTAAAGTCCTGTGTTCAAATTTCCATCTTTGTTATGGAGATTCCCGCGCTGATAAACCACAGGAGGAAAAATAATTAATCCGCGTACATCAATTTTATGGCTTGCATGCATGCTTGCAGGAGGAGCCGGCGCAGCCACACTCAGCTTCACCAGCAAGTGCCCCTACACAGTCTGGCCCGGTACGCTCACCGGCGGGGGTGGTGGGCAGCTATCCTCAACCGGGTTTGAGCTCGCCACGGGTGCAACCTTCTCAATCAATGACGTCCCGAACACGTGGACAGCCGACTGGGTGTGGGGCCGAACGGGCTGCGCCACTGATGCCTCCGGCAAATTCGTATGCACCACCGCCGACTGTGGGTCTGGCCAGGTGAGCTGCAATGGTGCAGGGGCGATCCCGCCGGCCACCTTGGCAGAGTTCACTCTCAAGGCACCGGGCTCCGGCGAGAACAGCATCTACGACGTCAGCCTCGTGGACGGCTTCAACCTGCCCCTCTCTATAACCCCACAGGGCAGCGGCAGTGGGTGCACCACGACCAGCTGCGCAGCCAACGTCAACTCCGTGTGTCCGTCAGAGCTGGCGGTGAAGGGGTCGGACGGGAGCATCGTGGCGTGCAAGAGCGCGTGCCTGGCGTTAAACCAGCCGCAGTACTGCTGCACTGGGGCGTACGGGACGCCAGCGACGTGCCCGCCGACGAACTACTCGAAGATTTTCAAGGACCAGTGCCCTCAAGCTTACAGCTACGCTCACGACGACACGAGCAGCACTTTTAATTGCACGGGTGGGGCTAGTTACCTCATCCCATTCTGTCCGTGATATATTCTCTCTTCTTCTAAACTTGAATGGACCATTTTCCTCTCCGAGGTGAAAATAAGAGGTCCATGGGTTGTCTCGGTTGGCCTCAAGCTATTTGTACCCTCGTCACTGGATTGAGGGATCATGCCAGTAGTTTCATTTTCCACTAGGAAAATTAAATGTAATCTGCCGAGAGAATAATGGATTATACAAAATAAACAATGTATTTGATAGAATATTTAAATATGAAATCACATTTTTATTTAAGAGCTTAAACTTTTAGAACAGTTAACAGTGATCTCATTAAATTTCACATGGAATCAGAGCTGGAGCTCTTAAATTCAATTGTTTTTTTAGGTCTCATTTGCCTTCCCATTTAAATATGTCATCCGCATAATATTATGGCAAAAGAATACCAAACTAAGCATGAGGAGAGATGATAGAATATTTAAATATTAAACAACGAATTTATTTAATAGTTTAAGGTTTTAGAACAGTTGGTAGCGATTCCACCTCTATAATGTTATAGTAATTATTGTAAGAGGACGAAGCATATTCTTTGACTTAACTTTAATGCTTAATCATCGATTCGAATAGATTAGTAAGTGATTGATACGAGGATGAAGCATGTATTGAAAGTGAATTTAATTGTGTCTTTGGAATCACCATCATTCTTTGACTCCACTTTCATGCCTGCTTGTCAATTCGAATTGATTTGGGTGGGTCCGTAAAGGAAAGAGATTCAAAAAATCATACTAAAGTTTAATCGGATTTCGGGATTTCCTTTTCCCTTTTTTCCCTTTGCTCCTAAGATAATCTTCTTCCCTAAGAGATCACTTTAGTTCTCATACCTAATATTTACTTAAGTACCATGATAGCTGTCAACATATAATTTTTTCTGTGTTTATCAAGAATACCATATAAATTTGAAGAACCCAACAAAAAGATTTAGTTGCCCGTAATTGATTCGGCTGGAACCAGAAAAAGGGCATACCATATATAATTCAACTCAAGCACTCTATATATATATTCCATCATCTAAGATACATTCGCAAGTCTTTTCAACTTAGCTTCCCCAGCGTCCTTCGTATATCACCTCGAATATAAGAGACAACGACGAGCCAGACAAATCTCAAACCTTTTATCATGGACGCAAGATAATCTTATATTTTCTAGAGGCAAAATTCTATTTTAACTTTGATATGTTCTTTTAGTAACAAGACAAATACTCACTACAACTTAGAATTTGAAGTCTTTTTATTTCCTAATTAGCAAAGAATGTATAGAACACCGACATAAAAGATTACCCAAGTATGAAGTATGTACACTAACGACGGTGACATGATATTCTCCTTTGTGTGTGTGTGTGTGTGTGTGTGTGTGTGTAGTAGAGCACGTATGTCTAGAAGAGCCAGAGGAGATTGTAATGCCATAGTTTTTATGGATTGCAATTTCTGAGGATAAAAATTTGGGGCTTCTTATTAAGTTATTAGCCACTCCATGGTCGACCAAAGGCAAAATGTCAAAGTCCTTTAAGCTGACTATTTTTCATTGGATGACCTATCATTTTCACATAAGTAGAGCGTCATCACCATTCTGCAAAAATTTAGTTTTTTTTTTTTTTCACAACTTCTAAGACCTAGTTTGAGAAAGCAATTCTTTATGAACTCGTCAGTTTCAATATTAACGACCTATTGTCAATCAGATCAAATGGAAAATTTTAATTTGTTTGCAATTTGACTCGAGATATCATCTAATACAAGTTAGTAAAATTTTTAGATATTTTGAGCATAAATAATAAGCGCGTTCTATTGGTCTAGCCACTAGACTTCCTGATGGATTTTTATAAGCGAATTTAAAATTAACATGAAATATACTAACAAAAGTCACAATTAAGATGAAACATTCTACGTATGCATATATGTCTTGCCGTAGATGTTGTGCAATTTTAATATGCCTAAGCCACCCTGTATTTTTTAATTAATGTTAAGAGTTATAGGGGAATAGTCACTTTTTTCTTTTCCAAAAGGGTGAAAAAATTCACACATCAACAAGTTACAAATTAGGTCGCAATTCGACCAATAAAAAAAAAAAAATTTTGATCGCATTGACACACATGTTGTGATTAACGGTTCATGTATAGTCAAAATTGTACAATCGGTCCTCATAAAAGACATCTCATAAAAAAAATATATATATATATATATATATATTATTTTTTACGTAAGGACCAAACTAGGGAGAATTGTGAGAAGACTTTCTTTATCTTTTAGATTGATGAATGAGAAGGTTACAACAGTATACATAGTCTTGGAATCACAAAATTAAAAGATAATTGTTATCGATTGAAAATATTTTTAGATTTATATATCATCTCCAAATTTATAATGACAAATATATGTGATTATGACAAATTATGAGTGAGCATTAAGAACTATATAAGTGCCGACAAATGGTGAGCACATCAAGGCGGAAACATGGCGCTATGGCATTGCTATCTCCTTTGACTTTTCTAGGATCTACATGCTCTAATAACGAACACAAAAATAAAAATAATAAGACAAATAAAGGATACTATCACGTCATTGGCATTAGCGTATATGCTTTATACTTGGGTCATTTTGATCTCGGTGTTTCATACCTACATTGTTGGCCTCGACCTTAGTAGCAAAACTTCTTCCGGTTTTTAATCTAATCTCGTAGGAAGAGAAATCAATTAAGGTGGGGAAGATGAGAAATGTGAGGATAAAATTCCAAAGTCTAGCTTTTTTTCTTCTTTTTTCTTCAATCACAGCTTCGACTGCCTAAGAAAGTACTTATGAATTCTTGAGTTTTAGTTTCAATGATCTACCTCCAATCAGATCAAAGAGGCAAATGTATAATGTGCACGACTCGAGATATCACCCAATACAAACAACCAAAAAATCTAAATATCTTGGGTAAAAATAACAGGCACCTTCTATCGGTCTAGCCACTTGACTCCTAAATAGATCGACATTCCCGTAACTTCTTATAAATGAATCAACAATCAACATGGGAAACCTTACTAATAAAGTGATGAATAAGATCAATCATACCATTTGTGTATGTCTTGCCATAGATGTTTTACAATTTCAACATATTGCTTAATTATCCTGGCTTTTTTTTTACCTAAAGTAATGTTAAAATTTATAAGCAAATAGGCATTAGTTTTCAAAAGGGAAAAAAAAGGGTCACACATCAAGGGACAAATTAGGTCGTAGTCTCATACATGCCGTGATTGATGGTTGTGCAGTGACAATTGCGTAGACGGCCTTCTTAAATGGCGTCTCATGGCGTCTCATATCTTTTCCATAAAAAGTCCAAATTTGAGAGGCCACCAATAAATCTTTTGCCCGTCTTTCACGTGGACGAACTAGTCGTTCTCCATTCCTAGGAGTATTCCTACCTCTTGAATCACAAAAACAAAAGATGGTATCTATCCACTGAAAACATTTTCACATTTCCCATGGGAACTATAGAAGTTTTGACCGAAGGTGAACACGACAAAGTAGATTAAAAAGACTAGTGGTACTAGAGAGATAACTACCACTGAGGTCTAGGCCAACGACACGACCGCTGAATTTGTCACACTCCATACCCTCTCAGGACCTGTAGCACTAATCTCCATTTCCACCGGGCGACCAGCATGACATGAGTTTAAAATAAACGCAAGGAGAATATGCTCGGTTGATTCCGAGAGTCTCCTCTTAAATCATTTCAAGGCCTAACTCTCATCAGCGCGTAAATTAGCGAAGCATGTATGAAATGCCGAGATAAAAAAAAAAATGATCCAAGTATAAAGCATGTACTCTAAGGACGGTGACATAATATTGTCCTTTTGATTCTAAATAATATTCTTGTGCTTGTTTTTAGAGCACGTATGTCACAGAAGAGCCAGAGGAGCTTGTAAAGCCATAGCTTTTATGGATAGCAATTTTTGTGGATAGGAAAGCACGTATGCCATAGCTTTTACGATTTTTTTTAATTAGAAAAAAATGATAAGACTCGATCGCACTTTCGTGACATGTTTTAGGACTTCCGATGCATTTATCCCTAAAGGCCTAAAACATGTCACGAAAAATACAATTGAGTCTTAAAACTATTTTAAAATGTAATCAAGTCCTAAAATTTATCCAAAAAATGTATATGGATCTTTAAAATTTTAAAAAAGTTCAGTTTTAAATTTGGTATATAAGACTCGATCGCAACTTTTCAAAATTTTATGATTCATTTACACTTTTGCGATTTTAAAAATTTTTATCCTAAATTTTATCCAAAAATGATAAGACTCGATCGCAATTTTTAAAAATTTTATGATTCATTTACACTTTTGCGATAAGTTTTAAGATTTTTGATACATTTATCCCATAATTTTATGTGAAAGGACATGCTAGGGGTGACTAAAGGCAAGATGACTGTGTATTGAGCTCAAGACTTTTCTTTAAATGACTTATCATCTTCACATAATTAGGTTCATCGTCGTTTATGGCCTAGTCTAAGAAAGTAATCATTTATGAACTCTTCAATTCCAATTCCGATCCACGAAAAAAAAAAAAAAAAAAAAAAAAAGCCTATTTCCAATCAGATAAAGAGGCAAATTCAATTTTGATGTGAAATCTAACTCAAGATATCGCTTAATACAAACAAGCAACATAGTTAGATATTTTGGGTGTAAATAGTAGGCATATTCTATTGGTCTAGCCTCTTGACTTCCTAAGAGATATTGCCTAATACGAACAAGCAATAAAGTTAGATATTTTTGGTGTAAATAGTAGGCATATTCTATTGGTCTAGCCTCTTAACTTCCTAATGGATGATTGCTTCCATAGGTTCTTACAAATAAATATACAATGGACATGAAAATTGAGGTACTTACAAGTAATAATTATATGAGGAACATATTATGTATGTATGTTTTACCGTAGATGTTGTGCAATTTCAGCATATTGCTTAAGCCTCATGCTTTTATGTATTTCTTTATGTTAAGAGTAACAAGGATATAGGCATTTTTTTTTTCAAAAGGAAAAAAAATGTCACATATCGACAAGGTATATAAATTTGGTCGCATTCTCATGCATGCCGTGATTGACCGTTCATATGTAATTGTAATTTCATAGTTGGTCCTCGTAAGCAACATCTCTTATTATTTTCCACATAAGAACCAAACTTGAGAGTCCCACAAGAAGACTTTTGGCCGTCTTGTAAATTAATGACTAAGAAATTTCTAGCAAAATACGTCGTAATTATTAATTAAAGTATTTTTAGATTTTATATATCATCTCCGAGTTTATAATGACAATTTCAATGCTTATGACAAATTAAGAGGGAACATAAATCTCTTAGGATCTATAAAAGCTCCAACAAATGGTGAACGCATTGTGTAGATATATGGCAATAAGAAATTGGCTTAGATTAAAATTAGCCAATAATGTTACCCATTTTCACGCATTTTTTGGCCCTGGTTGCAAAGGAACAACATCTGCATTTGTCATTTATTTCTTTGTTCCAGATGTTATTAAGACCTTTGTATTAGACTCCACTGGGAGTCCATATACTTTGCACGATAAGACTTGACTTGTTTTGTTAATCTAGTTATGTTATTTACCAAAAAAAGGTGGAGGAATTTTTATTTTTATTTTATCTTCAGTAAATAGGTATTCATCATTCTTTTATTCCTTTCTAAACATTCGTTGCCCATTATCACATCAAAAGTGATTATCAATGTGAGAAAATTCCATTCCCATTCTTCGGTCACATTGTATAGTAACACTAGTATTGTAACATGTGTAATTGCAAGTTACTTGGAATAGCATCTATTGTGACCTTCCTTGAGAAAAGCTGATGAATTATTTAGTAAGCACAAATGGTTACTATTGACAAAGATGGTGCATTGCTTAGGGCAAACTCTCCCAGGCCTATAGTAATTGCAACTTTGAATTTTTTTAATGCCACCATTCATGGGATTCTTTTTGGAGTAAACATAATTAGTTGGATGAAACCAATTGTTTAAATTGAAGTAAGTTTTCAGACCAAGATAGTGAAATTGAACATTGTAGGTGATCAAATCTAAATTACTGTATAATTTTGAACTCAAAATCAAGATAATGAAATCAATACTTCAAAGAAAAATAGTACTAAAGTAAAGACGATTAAAGTAAAGTACAAGAAAATAAACCTTGTAAGATGTCACATAAAGAATATACAGGAACTTATTATTAAGCCTTGGAACATGAGCCACCATAAGCTAAAGATGCCACGATTGTAAAGAGACTTAAAGAGACCTGTTTACTGAGAGGATTCTTGTTTTATTACCATCCTAAAACTTAGTAAACTAAAGATGCCCACTATCATTTGCAGACCTAAGTATTTATACAAAGGAAATTACACTAAACAATATTAAAATGACATGAAATGGATCCTTTGCCTATGCACCAACATGAACTACCAAATTATACACTAAATCACCGCAACCTCTTCCAACATCAAAGCCTAAACCGAAAGCACCAGCAACGGTCAATACATGTAAGCCCTTCACCTATTCAATTAAAATTCAATCCAACTGAAAGCCTTAGGAATGAATCACATGCCAATGTATTTCCATAAATCATGAAACTCAACCTCGAAATGTCTCCATCAATGCCCTTAAATTTCCTGTCTAAACGGAGACCCTCAATAAATTCCAGCGTGCGTTGCCTGCGATTATCATGACAAATGACCTGTAAACACGCTCCAAAGGCTTTGAGGTGAATAATACGTTAACCCTGATCATTGGTAGATGAAAGTATAAACAAACCAAGCCAAACGCACTCAAAGTCATAGTCAAATTGCATTTTCCAGCAATGTCCAACATTCAAAATTGACAAATTACCCATGCCGATGAACTGTGAACGCGCGCGGTAACTTGATAGAGATAATCAATCTCACATTGGCACTGCGTTATGGACAATTTATAGAACAACCGAACTGAGGCACAACCGTTCGAATTCCCATCTAATTAACAACATCCATTAACATTCAGAATAGAGGCAATCAACAACAAATTGACCAGCACCTGGATTTCGCCAATGATTTCAAATTACATTTTTCAAAGAAGATTATTATACATATTAGAGACATTATAATGTCGATATCTCGGGCACGACAATTAAAAATTTGAAAACGAAGGATCGAGAGCTGGTCAACTTTAGCAGTCCAGTTTGACATCTGCAGTAAGGCCCAATTGAATTTTTGGCCCGAACCGAGCCTGGTAAGCATAATTTCACGACATGCCAACTACCTGGTCCTAGTACAGAATCTCAGAAATATTCAGGCAAGTTCGGGCCCAAAGGCCCGGTTCGGCCCGGCCCACGAAGTCAACACCCTCCTCATCTCACTTGGACAACTCACCTTAGAATCTCTCTCCTCTCTAACATATTCATCTCCGGCTCGTCCCCTCGCCAGCCACCACTTCCCTCACCTTGAACCTCCGGCCACTGCATCACCATCCAACCTCCCTCCACTCTCTGGCTACTATAAGCTCCACCACCTTTGGTTTCCATCTCCATTTTTTTCTCCTCCATTCTGTCTGCCGATTGTCGCTATAACTGGTCATGGTACGTCAAGCCTCACCTCGACAAACATACTCCATTCGTCTCTCTTCTCAGTCGCTCCTGTCACCACCTTCGATTCTCACTCACTCTCTCTCTCTCTTCACCAATTCCAATTCTCAGCGTTGCCGTTTCATAGGCCTCCTCCTTTCGATCCATTCGTCAATCATGTCCAGTCACAGCTCTTACTCAAGGTAAACTCTCGTACTCTGTTTTTGCGGGGTGGAGACCGAGAGGATTCACCTCCGCCGGAATGAAAAACCAGTTGCCTCCGTCTCAATGACCTCAAAGGTGATGCGTTGCCTACTTTGATTTGGCCGTTCCTCTTTCCATATCTTTTTTCCATCTAGCCTTTCAATCGAATGCCTTCTACGTGTCTGACTGATTATTTTCCTCAACTATTCTAATTATGGTATTTTCGAAGTTTGAAGTATTGTATTCCCCTCCATGTTGGAACCGAGAGCCTTCAAGAGTGTTAATCTGATTACATTCGATAATACAGGTCTGGTATCCTCAGTTTTGATCTCTGCACGCTTCCTTTCCATTGAGGTTGAGCTTTAATGCCGATAGCATAATGGCTCAGCAAACAAAGTATGAATCATCACGAGATTTAGTACCAGTGGAAATATCGGCAAGGTAGGACAGTTATCGATAGGGAGCTGAAGCTTCCAGAAGATTGTAGATATTGAAATGTTAACTACTAAAAGGCAGTTACCTGTGGGTTACCACTATAAATAGCCGAAGAGGCATCAACGTAGGGATCTTTGGCCAAATCGACAATCGATCATTCAGTTTTCAATTGTTAACTTTCCTTTATTGCACTTTTTCATTCAATCGTATCTTTACTTTTCTCCTATTTTCCAGCACTTTACTTTTAACGATAGTTTAGATTGGTTGCTTCCTTTCCAGATGGACACAAGACCCTTTGTAAACAATAAAACCAAAGCTCTGACTCTTCGGTGAAATATTTTGTCGAGAGAACTTTCCTTGGCGACCAAGTACATATGAAACCTTCAAGTATTCCACATCCATGCCTTCGTTCATCAATTTCATTCCATAATAGATATATTCAGCAAATCTAGACGAAGACGTAGGGATTTGTTCATTAGTATACATATATTCCAACTGATTTTCAGAACAATTAGTTCCATGACATGGAAACTCTGCAACAACTTAGAAGGAAGTTTACTATTGAAACTATTATTGAAAAGGTCCAGAATATGCAAATTGTTGAAGTAAAACTAGCTTTAACACATTTCAATTAGACCATGAACTTATTAGATTCAAGATAATAGCTTTCAGCTTGGTCAATTCAAATAACTATAAAGGGAACCCATCGAGAATTTGATTGTAACCACGGTTCAAATACTCTAATTCACCAAAGATCTTGGGTAGGCCCTTTCAATCGATTCTTTATGAGGTCAATCATCTTCAATGCACAACTTTTTGGGTAAGCATGAGGAATCATGCCCTCAAGTTTATTTTTTCCAAGATTCAAAATTGTCAAAGAGTCAATATTTCCAAGACGTGAAGGAATTGTGCCATTTAGACTATTGTTGGCCAAATCAAGAATGACGAGAGATCTTAGTATACAAATTGAATGAATTTCTCCGAAGAGGATGTTGTTGGAGATATTGTAATAAGTTGTTGATGAAGGTGGAGTAAGGAGTTATGTTTTGAGCCTATTAGAACTAATGTCAAGATAGGTCAACTTGGGTAGTGATAGATTGATTAGATTGTTCCCTAAGCCAATTAGAAAATTGTAAGAAAGATCCCCATGCCACAAGGACTCTTTGCTACCATTGCCCATCCAATTAGGAATGCTCCCTTTGATTTTATTGTTGGACAGATCTACCCACTTTAATCCGCATAGGTAGCCTATAACCTTGGGGAACTCATGTAAATTGCATGATTCTAAAGTTAACTAGAAAAGTTTTGGAAGAGTGGCATTCATCTCGGTTTTGCTGACAAAAATATGTTGTTGTAATCCAAAATTAATGTCCGCAAGTTCTTGAGTTTGTGTAAATCCACAATTTTACTCAAATTATTCCCAATACGATCCAAATGTTTGAGATTCTTGAGTTCTCATAATGACTTTGGGATTTCACCTTGCAAATTCTGAATAAAGGTTGAGCTCAACCAACTGCATAAGTATTCTGAATTGAAGATGGTATTGGACCACTTAGCCGAACATTTGCCAAATGTAAAGAAACAAGGATGGTTAGTTTGGCTAATAATTTAATCTAAACCTTTTTTTTTTCTGGGTTAAATAACTGTGCATAGTGAAACTATTACTAAAGGGGTACAGATTGGTGAGTTTTGACAAGTTGACAAGCCTATGCCAAATATCCCTCGTGAAACTATTGAAAGAGAGATCTAGATATGACAATTGGGTAAGATTAGCAAAGGAAGCGGGGATTTGAACATGAACTTTATTAAATGATATATCTAGATAAGCAAGCTAAGAAAGATTATTCAGTGAAGTGGGAAGTGAACTTGAAAAATAACAATCCTAAATTGATAATTCATTCAAGAAAATGCTAATCCATATAGGTATTTCTCCTGAAAAATTTGTGCCCTAAAGAAACAATGATTTTAAGCGATTACCCCAATGTTGTTCTAGAATAAAACCAGGAAGGTTATCATTGCCACTGATATCGAGGACTTCTAGGTTTGGCAATTGAAAAATCCTTAATGGAAATTCTCCATACGAAAGAGAATATGCAAGTTTAGGCGACTTCAAATAGTAGGAGAAGTTTGCAAGCACATGAGAGAATGATGGTGGCATGCTTATAGAAGAGAGATCAAGTTCTTTAAGCAAAGTTAAGTTTTAAACAAAGTTTTCCACATTGGGCATCTCAAGATCCCACCCACTAGACAAATCAAGAGAAATCAATCTCGTGAGCCATGAGATAACTGATGGGACTTTCCCTGAAAAATATGAGCCGAAGAGATTAAGGTAGTGTAACCTGAAAAGATTGTCAAAGCCGTATAGGATTGAGGAAAAGTCGAAGTCATTGAAAGCGAGATTGAGCAATTTCAAAGTGGAGTAGGTGAAAGAGGCTAGTGTTAGAAGATGAAGTACCAACGAGACAATTATGCTAAGGTTGAGACCTATCATGTGACCAGTGGCCTCATCACGCTCCCCACCATTCCATGAGCAACAATCTCTATGTCCATCTAGTGACCATGATCCAACCTTCAGATAAACACAATTATAAATTGCTCTATTGGTTCTAAAACATTGCTTGAATTCCACTGAGGTTGAGCTTTAATGCCGATGGCATAATGGCTCAGCAAGCGAAGTATGAATCATCACGAGAAGGACAATCCATATATAAAACATGTAGAAAATCTAGGGTGCCATTTTTTCTCTTTTGTTTTTCTGTTTTTTGATAGAGTTTGTTTTAGTGGAAAAGCTTTCAGAGGCAGCAATAAACAATTTGATCATTGCACTTTCATGTTGCTTCGGCTATTGATGCAATAGACACATCTGAAAAGATACTTAGGTTCGATTGAAAAAAGAGCTATACACGGCCAAAGTCTTATGATGTGGATTGTTGGAAATTATGATTCTAGAAGTATGTTGACCACTATGAGTAGAATTTTTTTTTTTTGGGTGCAAATGACTCATTCAGAACGTTAGTTAAATATAAAGGTGAATTTTCCATCCCTTGTATGGTTTGAAGATGTCGAACAGATGTACCTTCCTGATAGCGTGCTAATTAACACATTTTCGATCCAAATTCCGCCTTGCTCTTTTGTATTTCTTTATTTTTATTTTTCAGTGGCTAGGGTGCCACCAAACGCAACATTTCATTCTCCTAAATCCAAATGAGAAACTTCTTCATGAAATAAATTTATGATTAAGGATAACAAGCTTCCCTTGATATTGTCTTGTTCGATCATTCAGATTCTTCATTGAATTTCATATTTATCTTCTTGGTCTTCACTAGCTTCCCCAAACTAGATTTTGGAATAAGCATATGTCCTAAATTAGATTCTCTACGACAATCAAGACTACTCGGTGCATAATCACAACAAGCACTAGTATGTGTATCTTGCCCGTATATACGTTGCCTTATATGACTCTATGACATGATTTTCTAGGGGAGAAAAAGCAGTTGGAAGGATAGAATATCGAACAGGAAGATGGCGTCTCCTCAATAGCCCACGGAAACATGAGTTGACATGAAGCAAACATAAATAAGAATCTTAATTCATTTGTATCCACTTTTAATTCAAACTAGACATACAGCATTACATAACTAATCAGTGTCACATATATGACTACATGCAAAATTCTTGATCAATCGGTGGTTTCCTGATCTTTTCCATATTGTTACTTTTCTCTTGGTGTAGCACAAGAATTCCTATCCAGAAACAACTGAAAAATCCAGATATTTGGGCATAAATAAAGGCACCTTCAATTGGTCTAGCCACTTGACTCTGTGACAGCTCTATATTCCCATAACTCCTTGTAAAAGAATCAACAATCAATTCGAGAAACCATACTACTAAAGTGATAATTAAGATCGATCATACCATTTGTGTTTGTCTTGCCATAGATATTTTGCAATTTCAATATATTTCCTAAGTATCCATATTTTTTTTCCTAAAGTAATGTTAAAAGTCATAAGCAAATAGGCATTAATTTTTCAAAAGAGAAAAAAATGGTCACACATCCACTAGGGGCAAATGAGGTCTCGTTTTTATGCATGTCGTGAATAATCGTTCATGTTCTGCCAAAATTGTGTAGTCGATGCTCTTCAATAGCTTCTCATGTTTTTCAAAGTAAAGACCAAACTTGAGAGGCCAGCCAACGGTGGCACTTTCACGTTGCCGTGCAAGAGTCATTCTCCATTCCTCACCCTTGAATCACCAAAAAAATAGATCTTAATCATCGATTAAAAGTATTCTCAATTTTTATATAAAAATATGATAAATTATCTTCTCATTTCCCATATATTTATTCCACCATCTAAAAGACTTTTCCAAAGTCATTTCAAACATAACTTCCCCGGTCTAAAATACTTTTCCAACGTCATTCCAGACTTGGCTTCCCCGGCATTCTATATATATACCCCTATACTAGAGAAACGATAAACTTAAAAAAATAAATCTGAATCTCTCGATCATGGACGCAAGAGCATCTTTTTACCTCCTCCTGCCTTTCCTAGTCCTCCTCGCAAGTAAGCACATTGTCATCTTAATCTATCTATTTTCAACTATTACAAATTTCTACATTAACATTACCTTCTTCCCAAACTAGAAAATAAGATCCTACTTTTAATTTTTTGTTTTTTGGGATTCGGAAGTTAAAGTCCTGTGATCAAATTTCCATCTTTTTTATGGAGATTCCCGCGCTGATAAACCCGAGGAGAAAAAATAATTAATCCGCGTACATCAATTTTATGCCTTGCATGCATGCTTGCAGGAGGAGCCGGCGCAGCCACACTCAGCTTCACCAGCAAGTGCCCCTATACAGTCTGGCCCGGGACGCTCACCGGTGGGGGTGGCGGGCAGCTATCCTCAACCGGGTTCGAGCTTGCCACCGGTGCAACCTTCTCAATCAATGACGTCCCGGACACGTGGACAGCCGGCCGGGTGTGGGGCCGAACGGGCTGCACCACTGATGCCTCCGGCAAATTCGTATGCGCCACCGCCGACTGTGGGTCTGGCCAGGTGAGCTGCAATGGTGCAGGGGCGATCCCGCCGGCCACCTTGGCGGAGTTCACTCTCAAGGCACCGGGCTCTGCCGAGAACAGCATCTACGACGTCAGCCTCGTGGACGGCTTCAACCTGCCCCTCTCTATAACTCCACAGGGCAGCGGCAGTGGGTGCACCACGACCAGCTGCGCAGCCAACGTCAACTCCGTGTGCCCGTCAGAGCTAGCGGTGAAGGGATCGGACGGGAGCATCGTGGCGTGCAAGAGCGCGTGCCTGGCGTTAAACCAGCCGCAGTACTGCTGCACAGGGGCGTACAACACGCCGGCGACATGCCCGCCGACGAACTACTCGAAGATTTTCAAGGACCAGTGCCCTCAAGCTTACAGCTACGCTTACGACGACACGAGCAGCACTTTTAGTTGCGCGGGTGGGGCTAGTTACCTCATCACATTCTGTCCGTGATATATTCTCTCTTCTTCTGAACTTGGATGGACCATTTTCCTCTCCGAGGTGAAAATAAGAGGTCCATGGGTCGTCTCGGTTGGCCTAAAGCTATTTGTACCCTCGTCACTGGACTGAGGGATCATGCGAGTAGTTTCATTTTCCACTAGGAAAATTAAATGTAATCTGCCGAGTGAATAATGGATTATACAAAATAAACAATGTATTCGATAGAATATTTAAATATGATGTCACATTTTCAATTAAGAGCTTTAACTTTTAGAATAGTTGGCATTGATCCCATTAAATCTCACATGGAATCAGAGGTAGAACTCTTAAATTCAAATTTTTTTTACATCTCATTTGCCTTCCCATGTAAATATGTCATCCGCTTAATACTATGGCAATAAAATACCAAACTAAGCATGAGGGAATGATAGAATATTTAAATATTAAACAACGCATTTATTTAATAGTTTAAGGTTTTAGAACAGTTCGCAGCAATTCCACCTCTATAATGTTATAGCAATTATTGTAAGAGGACAAAGCATATTTTTTACTTAACTTTAATGCTTAATTGTGGATTCAAATTGATTAGTAAGTGATTGATACGAGGACGAAGCATATATGACAACTTTAGTTCTCATACCTAATATTTACTTAAGTACCATGATAGCTGTCAACATATAATTTTTTCTGTGTTTATCAAGAATACCATATAAATTTGAAGAACCCAACAAAAAGATTCAGTTGCGTGTAATTGGTTCGGCTGGAACCAGAAAAAGGGTATACCATATATAATTCAACTCAAGCACTCTATATATATATTCCATCATCTAAGATACATTCACAAGTCTTTTCAACTTAGCTTCCCCGGCGTCCTTCGTATATCACCTCGAATATAAGAGACAACGACGAGCCGGACAAATCTCAAGCTTTTGATCATGGACACAAGATAATCCTATATTTTCTAGAGGCAAAATTCTATTTTGACTTTGATATATTATTTTAGTAACAAAACAAATACTCACTACAACTTAGAATTTGAAGTCCTTTTATTTCCTAATTAGGAAAGCATGTATAGAACACCGAGATAAAAGATTATCCAAGTATGAAGCATGTACACTAACGACGGTGACATGATATTGTCCTTTTTTTTTTCCTTTTTTGTGTCTGTAGTAGAGCACGTATGTCTAGAAGAGCCAGAGGAGATTGTAATGCCACAGTTTTTATGGATTGCAATTTCTGGGGATAGAAATTTGGGGCTTCTTATTAGCCACTCCATGGTCGACCTAAGGCAAAATGTCAAAGTCCTTTAAGCTCACTATTTTTCAATGGATGACCTATCATTTTCACATAAGTAGAGCGTCATCACCATTCTGCCAAAATTTAGTTTTTTTTCTTTTCACAACTTCTAAGACCTAGTCTAAGAAAGCAAATTCTTTATGAACTCGTCAGTTTCAATATTAATGACCTATTGTCAATCAGATCAAAGGGAAAATTTTAATTTGTTTGCAATTTGACTCAAAAAATCATCTAATACAAGCCAGTGAAAATTTTAGACATTTTGAGCATAAATAATAGGCGCATTCTATTGGTCTAGCCACTAGACTTCATGATGGATTCTTATCAGCGAATTTAAAATTAACATGAAATATACTAACAAAAGTCACAATTAAGATGAAACATTCTATGTATGTATATATGTCTTGCCGTAGATGTTGTGCAATTTTAATATGCCTAAGCCACCCTGCATGTTTTTAATTAATGTTAAGAGTTATAAGGGAATAGTCACTTTTTTTTTTCCAAAAGGGGGAAAAAATTCACACATCAACAAGTTACAAATTAGGTCACAATTTGACCAATAAAAAAAAAAATTGATCGCATTGACACACATGTTGTGATTGATGGTTCATGTATAGTCAAATTTGCACAATCGGTCCTCATAAAAGACATCTCATATATATATATATATATAATTTTTTACGATATATATAATTTTTTACGTAAGGACCAAACTTGAGAGACTCGTGAGAAGACTTTCTTTATCTTTTAGATTGATGAATGAGAAGTTTACAACAGTATACATAGTCTTGGAATCACAAAATTAAAAGATAATAGTTATCGATTGAAAATACTTTTAGATTTATATATCATCTCCAAATTTATAATGACAAATTATGAGTGAGCATAAATCTCTTAAGAACTATAGAAGTGCCGACATATGGTGAGCACATCACGGCAAAAACATGGCGCTATGGCATTGCTATCTCCTTTGACTTTTCTAGGATCTACGTGCTCTAATAACGAACACAAAAATAAAAATAATAAGACAAGTAAAGGACTGCATCACGTCATTGTCATTAGCCTATATGCTTTATACTTGGGTCATTTTGATCTCGGTGTTTCATACCTACATTGTTGGCCTCGACCTTAGTGGCAAAACTTCTTCCGGTTTTTAATCTAATCTCATAGGAAGAGAAATCAATTAAGGTGGGGAAGACGAGAAATGTGAGGATAAAATTCCAAATTCTAGCTTCTTTTTTTTTTTAGTTTCAATCACAGCTTCAACCGCCTAAGAAAGTACTTATGAATTCTTGAGTTTTAGTGTCAATGATCTACCTCCAATCATATCAAAGAGGCAAATGTATAATGTGCACAACTTGAGATATCACCCAATACAAACAACCAAAAAATCTAAATATCTTGGGTAAAAATAACAGGCACCTTTTATTGGACTAGCCACTTGACTCCTAAATAGATCAACGTTCCCATAACTTCTTATAAATGAATCAAGAATCAACATGGAAAATGTTACTGATAAAGTGATGATTAAGATCAATCATATCATTTGTGTATGTCTTGCCATAGAAGTTTTACAATTTCAACATATTGCTCAATTATCCCGGCTTATGTTTTCTTATACCTAAAGTAATGTTAAAATTTATAAGCAAATAGGCATTAGTTTTCAAAAGGGAAAAAAAGGGTCACACATCAAGGGACAAATTAGGTCGCAGTCTCATGCATGCCGTGATTGATGGTTGTGCAGTCACAATTGCGTAGACGGCCTTCTTAAATGCCGTCTCATATCTTTTCCATAAAAAGTCAAAATTTGAGAGGCCACCAATAAATCTTTTGCCCGTCTTTCACGTGGACGAACTATAGAAGTTTTGACCGAAGGTGAAAACGACAAAGTAGATTAAAAAGACTAGTGGTACTAGAGAGATAACTACCACTGAGGTCTAGGCCAACGACACGACCGCTGACTTTGTCACACTCCATAGACTCACAGGACCTGTAGCACTAATCTCCATTTCCACCGGGCGACCAGCATGACATGAGTTTAAAATAAACGCAAGGAGAATATGCTCGGTTGATTCCGAGAGTCTCCTCTTAAATCATTTCAAGGCCTAACTCTCATCAGCGCGTAAATTAGCGAAGCATGTATGAAATGCCGAGATAAAAAAAAAAAATGATCCAAGTATAAAGCATGTACTCTAAGGACGGTGACATAATATTGTCCTTTTGATTCTAAATAATATTCTTGTGCTTGTTTTTAGAGCACGTATGTCACAGAATAGCCAGAGAGCTTGTAAAGCCATAGCTTTTATGGATAGCAATTTTTGTGGATAGGAAAGCACGTATGCCATAGCTTTTACAATTTTTTTTTAATTACAAAAAGATGATAAGACTCAATCGTACTTTCGTGACATGTTTTAGGACTTCCAATGCATTTATCCCTAAAGTCTTAAAACATGTCATGAAAAGTGCAATTGAGTTTTAAAACTTTTTTAAAATATAATTAAGTCCTAAAATTTATTAAAAAAGTGTATATGGGTCTTAAAACTTTTTAAAAAGTTCGATGAAGTCCTAAAACCTATGATAAAGATATATTCGAATCATAAAACTTTCAAAAAGCGCAATGAATAGAACAACTTGATTGGATTAATTTGACAAGTTTTAGGATATGATTGCGCTTTTGGAAATGTTTAGGACTTGATTGTCCTTTGGTGACAAGTTTTAAGAGTTAATCACAATTTTTCAAAATTTTAGGACTCATTTACACTTTTCTGATAAGTTTTAAGATTTTTGATACATTTATCCCATAATTTTATGTGAAAGGACATGCTAGGGGTGACTAAAGGCAAGATGACTGTGTATTGAGCTCGGGACTTTTCTTTAAATGACTTATCATCTTCACATAATTAGGTTCATCGTCGTTTATGGCCTAGTCTAAGAAAGTAATCATTTATGAACTCTTCAATTCCAATTCCAACCAAAAAAAAAAAAAAAAAAAAAAACCTATTCCCAATCAGATAAAGAGGCAAATTCAATTTTTATGTGAAATCTAAGTTCAATTTTGATGTGAAATCTAACTCAAGATATCGCTTAATACAAACAAGCAACAAAGTTAGATATTTTGGGTGTAAATAGTAGGCATATTCTATTGGTCTAGCCTCTTAACTTCCTAATGGATGATTGCTTCCATAGGTTCTTACAAATAAATATACAATGAACATGAAAATTGAGGTACTGACAAGTAATAATTATATGAGGAACATATTATGTATTTATTTAAGCAATGTTAAGAGTAACAAGGATATAGGCATTTTTTTTTTCAAAAGGAAAAAAATGTCATATATCGACGAGGTGTAAATTTGGTTCATATGCAATCATAATTTCATAGTTGGTCCTCGTAAGCAACATCTCTTATTTTTTTCCACATAAGAGCCAAACTTGACAGACCCACAAGAAGACTTTTGGCCGTCTTGTAAATTGATGACTAAGAAATTTCTAGCAAAATACATCGTAATTATTAATTAAAGTATTTTTAGATTTTATATATCATCTCTGAGTTTAAAATGACAAATTATTTGTGCTTATGACAAATTAAGAGCGAACATAAATCTCTTAGGATCTATAGAAGCTCCAACAAATGGTGAACGCATTGTGGTAGATATATGGCAATAAGAAATTGGCTTAGATTAAATTTAGCCAATAATGTTACCCATTTTCACGCATTTTTTTGCCCTACTTGCAAAGGAACAACATCTGCATTTGTCATTTATTTCTTTGTTCCAGATGTTATTAAGACCTTTGTATTAGACTCCGCTGGGAGTCCATATACTTCGCACAATAAGACTTGACTTGTTTTGTTTATCTAGTTATGTTATTTACCAAAAAAAGGGGGAGGAGATTTTTTTTTTCTTCAGTAAATAGGCATTCATCATTCTTTTATTCCTTTCTAAACATCCGTTGCCCATTATCACATCAAAAGTTATTATCAATGTGAGAAAAATCCATTCCCATTCTTTGGTCACATTGTATAGTGACACTAGCATTGTAACACGTGTAATTGCAGGTTACTTGGAATAGCATCTATTGTGACCTTCCTTGAGAAAAGCTGATGAATTATTTAGTAAGCACAAACGGTTACTATTGACAAAGACGGTGCATTGCTTAGGGCATACTCTCCCAAGCCTATACTAATTGCAACTTGGAATTTTTATAATGCCACCATTCATGGGATTCTTTTTGGAGTAAACATAATTAGTTGGATGAAACCAATTGTTTAAATTGAAGTAAGCTTTTAGACCAAGATAGGGAAATTGAACATTGTAGGTGATCAAATCTAAATTATTGTATGATTTTGAACTCAAAATCAAGATAATGAAATCAATAGTTCAAAGCAAAATAGTACTAAAGTAAAGACGATTAAAGTAAAGTACAAGAAAATAAACCTTGTAAGATGTCAAGTAAAGAATATACATGACCTATTATTAAGCCTTGGAACATGAGCCACCATAATCTAAAGATGCCACAATCGTAAAGAGACTTAAAGAGACCTATTTACTGAAAGGATTATTGTTTTATTACCATCCTAAAACTTAGCCAACAAAAGATGACCACTATCATTTGCAGACCTAAGTATTTATGCAAGGGAAATTACACTCAACAATATTAAAATGACATGAAATGGATCCTTTGCCTATTCACCAACATGAACTACCAACTTATACACTAAATCACCGCAACCTCTTACTCAAGGTAAACTCTCGTACTCTGTTTTTGCGGGGTGGAGACGGAGACGATTCACCTCCGCTGGAGTGAAAAACCAGTTGCCTCCGTCTCGATGACCTCAAAGGTGATGCGTTGCCTACTTTGATTTGGCCGTTCCTCTTTCCATATCTTTTTTCCATCTAGCCTCTCAATCGAATGCCTTCTACGTGTCTGACTGATTATTTTCCTCAACTATTCTAATTATGGTAGTTTCGAAGTTTGAAGTATTGTATTCCCCTCCATGTTGGAACCGAGAGCCTTCAAGAGTGTTAATCTGATTACATTCGATAATACAGGTCTGGTATCCTCAGTTTTGATCTCTGCATGCTTCCTTTCTATCAATAGTGCACCCTTCGACTATTGACTTCGTTGCTAAATTTAAGTTTGGTCTCTAAAGCGATTCATGTTATGCACTCTCTGCTCATACCAATTACATACATTCGTGTGGATTTTAGGAAGTCCGTTGAGCGTGTGATATCGATGGTGAGTGAATATGTGATTTGAGGTGTTCGCTACTTATCATTTTAACATGAAGGTCACAACCAGTTCTGCTTTGAATGAGGATTGCTTGGCCTCACTCGTATCTTAATGTCTAATCGAACCCGCGTCTTCTCCTTGGCAAAGAGAAATTTTACCATTCGACTATATCCGCATTTTTTTTTTCGTTCTTGATGCCTAGGTTTACCTCGTGTGATGGTTCTTCCTGTTAGATTATACAATTAGAGTTTGGTAGGCTCGAAACTCTTTTCAAGATTTAAGAAAAAAAGAACTTATATACAATTATCTCATTCTCAATCAAGATCCGTATAACTCCAAATATGCATATCTGTTTACACCTAAATTTTGGCTACCCGTATAGTCATTTATCAGATTAAAAATTAGGGGTTAATTTAATTCCTGGAAAAAATATTAATTGCATAGCATATTGATTTAAGTTGCATTTATTTTGTTATTTGCTTTTTTTTTTGCATTTTATTGGACCGGTGGCGGATATGTTCAAATTAGTTGGACTAAGCCCACAAAGCGAGCAGGTTGGCCCAAGCCCATGTTTTTTATTGATTGAAAATTATCTTATGGAAAATTGAGATTTGATGCGATATTACGATAGTTTTTGACATTTAAAAAAATCATATTGCAATCTTATCTTTAGTCTTTTTGTGGTAAAATCGTTGGGAATATTAAGGAGGATAAGGAATAATCTAAAATATTTTGTTGCGGATAGAGATCTCGAAAGACTTTAGAGTTGGATAATGGAGTTTTATCTTGAGTGAATTATCTGGAAAATCTTCACAAAAATTTCAAATTATCTTCAATCGCCGAAGTCGGATATAAAATCTTCAATGATCGAGTGAGTCAGCTTGGAAGATTTTAACAGATGATTTTAGATTTTGGAACCTCTTTTTGGTTGAGCACATCTCGTTTTTTTCGAAGGGTAATCCTCAGCGATTGGGTTGTTATGCAAATCTTCGTAGGTAGAACAGATTGGGTTTTCACTCTATAAATAGGGGGCTTCTTTGGAGAAAAAAATTCCGAAGGGGAGGTCAAGAGAAGTTTTGCTTCTGTAGTGAAAAACTGCAGAAAAAAAGAGAAAGTGACGTGAGAGAGACAGGAGAGAGGGAAAAGGTAAAAGTAAAAAGGCAGAGGTGAGGGGATGTTTACTGTTCATCGTCTCCCTCACACTCGCCGGCTCCGCTTTGCCCTCCATCTGCCGGACCCGATTCCGCCTTCCGTTTGTTGCCGACGACCCCACGTCTGCCTCCCGCCGAGCACCGGTCCGCGCCTATTCCTCCCCGCCTCCGATCAAGTGACCTGGATCGCAAGCCAGGAGGACCCGCAACTCTGATCCGCCCAACGCCACCCTAGAGCACGCGGAAGCGCAGACGACTGGATCGAATCGAACGCTTCGCCGCTCCACCGGATGACTCGCGAAGTTCCGACGCACATCCGCGCCTCCCTGCAGCCGCACCACCACCCTCACTGACGTCACCGCGCCGACCTCCCTCGCTGAGCCCCTGCTGCATCCCTGCCTGCGCTTCCACCTCGGCGTCCCTGTAGCCGAAGTCCACTGCGCCTACCGCTTGTCGCGACGCTAGCAGCCGCGACGCCTGACACCGTTGCCCTGAGCTCCGTAGTGCCTCGTCTGCAACCCGCTGGTTCGCGATCCAGTCGGTCATCGCCACAACCTGCCCCTTTCGTGTCGACCTGCGATCCACTTGTTGCTCGCGACCTCGCCATCCGAGTCCCTACTTGCCCGACGATCTGTCGTCACGACGACTCTGCCTCGACATCCGCCCCTGCTCCGCGCACCAGCACCCGCGAGCATCGCTGTGCAGCAGCCTGCGACCCGCAACACCCGCGAGCCCTCTCGCTGCTCGACCCGACGCCCGTGCCTGCACCTCCCGCGCCACCTTGCCGTCACTGACCTGCAGTACTCGACGTCGGCCACCGTCCGTCCGGCGCCCATCAACGCTGCAGCGAGCCCCTCTTTCTTTAGGTGGTTTAGCTTTTTCTTTTATTTATTTTGTTCTATTTTATCTCATTTTTACTTTATCTATTTAAGTTGTAAGAGACATTGGATCATTTTTTTAATTATTTTAATTGTTGGGCTTTCTTAGTGAGATTTTAATTGTTAAATCACAATAATTATTTAATTTGGTCCGTAAGACTTCGGATCAGATTTGTAATTATTTTGATCTCTCTGCTGTGATAACTAGAGTTAGAATAACCGTTAATTTGACATGTGAGACAACATGTTATTTTTTTGATTATTTTAATCCTTTCTTGCTTGATTTTGTTGATAGTTTAGATTTAATAATTACTTATCTCTTAAAAAAACTAAAAAAATCATAAGATAAAAAAAAATCAAAATTCTGCATGAGTATATAGGTTTAGTAAATCAAGCATGTAGGTTTAACAAATTAGGATTTTCTTAGGATTGCATTTTTAAGATTGCATTTTTAGGAATAAGTTAGGGTTGAACCTAAATATTTTTTAGGGTTTTAGATAATGTTCGCATATTCTAATTATCTCATTTTCCCAAAAAAATAGCTTTCTAAGATAGGATAGGGTTTAAGTCAAACTAATCCCTAGAATAAAATAGAAAATTATCATTTTTAGATAGATTAATTAAGGTTTTCATGAATTCTGAATTTCAACAAAAAAATGCAAAAACACTAGGTGCATGTTAACTAGTTTGCATAATAGGATTATTTAATCAGAACTTGTTAATTAGTGAAATTAGGTCATGAGGTGCATAATAATTAGTTTGCATAATAGGCCCATTTAATTAAAATTTGCATATTAATAAGATTAAGTCATTTAGTTTTAAAATGCATTTTCATAAAAGAATTCTAATTTTTAAGAAAACCCAAAAAAAAAAAAAATGATTGCTTGCCTTGTGTGATGCAATTTATTTGAATGTTTTAATAATGAATGAGCACCCGTGTGGTCACCATATTTGGCATGATAGTAATTTAGGTTAAAATAAATCAGCTGCTTGCAAAAACATTTTAAAAAATTAAAAAGAAATGGTACCGAAAGGGCATTAGATAAATCTAGTATAATTAAGTCCCCGTACCCTCAGTCTTTGGTTCGTAGGAGTAAAATAAATCTCTCTTTATTTTACTTAGGTGTCTAATCGACCTACCCTAAACTGATTAGTGGCGACTCCTAGAGAATAACCTCTTGCATGTTAAAAATTCAAACCTAAGTTGCGAATTGGTATGGGCTTGGGAGAGTTCGAGCTAAGTTTAAAAAGCTCAATAATCCATTAACCTAGTTTTAGGTGGTGAACCCGAAAAATTGGGTCGCGACAATATCATTTATCCAATACTATGTATGTATAAACATTTTTAAATAGACGATTGAAATGTCAATATTTGATAGGGGTAGAAAAATTTATAGTGGACTATGATCTTTTTTCTTACCGAGTGACTCTAGATTCTTAGACCTAGTCTTCATTCAATTAACTTTAATCAACATTGGTGATTAAGTGTAGAACCAACCCATATACCTCATTATTAAAGAGACTTAGTCCATTCCCAATGAATTAAAAATTCCACTCCCCACTGTCCTTTGAATTGGCCCATTACGGGCGCTAAATCTTAATTATTAAATCATTAGCAACCAAAATATCGTATAATACTTCTCTATCCTTTGAAATGGAAGTACTTCGCCACGTCCAAAATTCTCACTGCCCACTAGATTATTACTTCGCCACGTCCAAAATTCTCACTGCCCACTAGATTACACAGAACTTTGATCTTCCAGTAAGGACGATTTTATATACTATTTTATGCAAGAACATAGGTTAAACGTTCTTAAGTATTTTAGTTGTTTATATCTACCACCAAATCCTATTCTTGTCATAGCTAATACTAGAAAAAAAAAAAAAAAAGCAGGTGTAAGATTGAGAATAAACCTCGCTAAAGTTGGAATTTATTATGAATATAATTAAAGCAAATTGAAAATTAACAATGCATTGGGAAAATTACCAATTCCATTATAAACCTATTGTATGGATGTCATTTTAGGGCTAAAATTTTCAATTCTACTAATGTAGTCCTAAACTTTTGCACGAGATTCTAGTGTCGTCCTTCCAACCAATTGTTGCCAAAAATTACTGATGTGGAGCAATTAAATTGTGCACATCAGTGTGACACACTAGACAGTTGGCAATAACTAGATGTCATGTTAACAATTTTCGGCACCAATAGGCCATAAGGACTATATTAAAATTTTATGTACAAGTTTAGGACTATATTGGTAAAATTTAAAAGTTTATGACTGAATTGAAATTTGTATAGTAGATTTAGAGCTGATTGGGCAAGTATTGCCTTCCTCTAGAACAATAATTCAGTCAATTGTTCTAGAGGCCTCAAAATTCAACTAGTGCATATTGGCACCCGACAATTTGGGATTTCTAAACTTGAAAATTTTTCTAATTAATTACTACACTTGGTAATTAAAGAAAATGCCAAAATTCAGTAATTTGAACGTGAAATTAGTTAAAACTTAGTGATTGTTAATCAAATTTACCAATCCAAAAATATGTTACTAAAATAGAGCAATGATGTACATACCTTGGAGATGCAGCCTCTGGCCACGAATGGTGATTGAACAGATAATGGAGCTCTTAGAGGTGTCGACTCGGGTGGTAGGCACTAGCGAAGAAGCTTCGTAGGAGGACTTGAACTCTTGGGATTTCTCGGCCTTAAAACGGACTAGAACAGAGCCAAACGATCTGGGAATGGCAAAGAGCATCGACCGACGGCCTGAAATCAAGGAAGGAAACCTATAAATGAGAGAAAATCGATGAGAGGAGTTTGTATGCATCCAGCCTCGGTGGTTTTTGGCCATCTCTGTTCCCTGGTGTGTGCTCTGTTTCTACTGCGAATGAGCTCGAGTAGCTGGGATGGCCGACAGCGACTGGGGGTGGTGGGTGGTGGATGGTGATGGAGAGAAAATCTAGAGGAAAAATGGCCATTATATTTATTGCTTTCCTTCGTGCGTGTGCTCCTTTCTTTGCTCCAACTGCTTCGCTCCCCTCCTCCATCACGTGCGCGTCTCAGCTTCAGAGATGAAAGAGACAAGGAGGAGAAGAAGATGAAGCAAAGAAGAAAAGAGTCCGGGCTTGTCTATGAAGTCCTGTGGGCTTCAATTCACTTCAATCAGACCTGGGCTGCGTGGATTGGGCCTCGCATGTGCTGGGCGTATTGGACTGTATAAGGCCGAACCTAAGGCCTTTACTATTTTTTTTTTTTTTTGGTTCTTTTTCACTATAGTTTATTTCTTAGTTCTTTTTTGCAAAACTATATGCTTAATTTTGCCGGCAAAAATTCAGGTTTTAACATTAAGTTCTTTAGGTAAAGAGCATCAGAAAAGACAAGCATGTAATTCTAAAATAGAAAAAGAGACGATTTTTAAATTTAGTCGAATGATAGTACGACAATAGGAATATTGTATGCTCTATCTTTTCATATTTCCAGTACAAACTAAACACACAAAAGGTTGCATTTCTGATAGTGTCACATAAGTATTTGACTGCATGCACAACTCTTTATTTCCAATGCCTTCCTAATCTTTTCCATTCTTTTGTCATTCTCTCGGAATAGTGTAAGAACCACCTGCTCTTCTCATCAATGATCAAATTTCCTAGCACAATGCCGATAAAAAACCTGACTCCAATGCCATTCAACACAAATTTCCACTCTAAGCTGAATAGAGACTCTTTGCCAAATTTTTTTGTGGGGAGATGTTGGTTATGGTAAGTTATCCCCAACTTTTGTGCATTTTTTTTTTTTTTGGCAAAGGACTTCCACATAACCCCTCATCCATGGCGAATGAATTGATCGAAAAGGTGTTGAACTGACTCCCTTGTAGTATTGGTCCCAACAATTGATTATCAGAGACATTGAGAGATGAAAGAAATGTAAGTTGGGCTAACTTTTGAGGGATTTCTCTGGAGAGCTTGTTTCGAGAAAGATCTATAGATTCTAGAAATGTTAAATTTGCTAAGGATGGTGGGATGGAATCAGTTAAAATGTTTCTTGAAAGGTTAAGTAAAATAAGTGACTTCAAATCTCCAATGAGAGTGGGTATGTGTCCTTCAAATTTGTTGTTGGATAAGTCCATTTGCATAAGTGTAAATGGAACCTTCTAGTATTCCCTTTCTATACATTTCTTCATCAATTTCATGCCATAAGCCACAATTTCTATAATTGCATTGTCACGGAGTGCTTGAGTTTCCATATATTCCAATTGTTCATGCCTAGTTATCATTTCCATTGCATGGAAACTCTATAACAACTTGCAAGGAAGTTCACCACTGAAACTATTGTATGAAAGGTCTGTACTATGCATATAGCTGAAGTTAAACTAGCTTCGACATGCATCAATTGAACCATAAAACTTATTGGATTTCAAGATAACAACTTTCAACTCAGTCAAAAATTTGCAAAGGAAGAGCACCTCTTTCTCTCGTACAGGGTAAAATCTGCTGCGCGCTCCTTTCCTGACGGTCTGACCAGTTGTTGGAGCTGATTCTTGGTGGGTAGGGACGCCTTCTTCTCCTCTTCAAAACCCACAAAGAGTCTATATATGGTACGTCCTCCTCTTTGGGCCAAATGGCTGATTTCGGTTAGGGTTTTCGTGCCCTGTTCTGCTGGTCTTCGCGATCTGTGGAAATGATGTCTGAGGCGAGTTTAGCCCATAATGTTGGGGTTGGGCCGAGTTCTCGAAGCCCCTCCCGTCCTGTTTTAGACCGTTCAACTCAGGATGGTTCTTCGGAGTTAGGTGCGAGACGTGAGGATGCGTCCGATGCTACTGCGAGGGATGGCCCTCAACTGAATCGTCCCCCTACTGGTCTGTTTGGTCCAAGAGGGAGGAGGCGTGATAGATTGGCCTCTCAAAGGCCTCAACAGGGTAGAGACTCTGGTAAACCTGCTCCACGCACTTGGGCTGCTATTGCTAAGGTTGTGGAGAAGGGATACGATCTTGAGTATTTCCCTCTGTCGTTTGTTGATGACAAACCTGTAATGGAGATGACTGATGATGAGGTTGAGGCGGCTGACCCTAAGCTACTTGACTGTCTTGTTGGATACTTTATTGGTAGAAGATTATCGTTCAAAACTACTAAAATGGTGCTAAAGAACGCATGGGAGCCTAATCTTGCTAAAGTTATGTCTAATGGAAAGGGATTTTTCTTCCTCCACATTCCGGATGGAGAGTTTCGTCAAAAGGTGTTGGAAGGGGGGCACATTACGATTGCCAGGATACCGTTTGTTCTCCGGCAATGGAAGCCTACCATTGAGCTGAAGAAAGATGCTCATCTTATCGTGCCGGTGTGGGTAAGGTTGAACAACCTCCCGCTCGTGTTCTGGTCTGCCCAGGTGATCAGCAAAGTCGCCAGTGTTTTAGGGAGACCTCTCTTCGTGGATCAGCGAACAAGCCAACTGAAGATGGTTACGTTCACTCGAGTTTGTGTTGAGATTACTGCTAACCAACCTTCTTACGACTCTCTTGAGATTACTCACTTAGGTGAATCATGTATGGTAGGAGTTAAATATGAGTGGAAACTTGTAGCTTGTCTGGTGTGTGGCATTTTTGGCCATAGATGTGGCCCTCCTCCAGCTCGGCCTCCTATTGTGGGAGCTGCTTGTCAGGATCAGGGTCCTCAATCTCAAGCCCCTTCAACCTCAGCTATCTCCCTTAATCTCCCATCTGCAGCTCCTGAGGTGTCTATTCAGCCAGGACAAGTGGTAGCTATTGCTGATAATCCTCTGTTTGTTAGCAGAACTACTGGTGCGACTTCCGGGGGAATCTCTCCTTGTTTGAAAGATGCTGCACCTCCAGTTGATGTCCCTATCCCACCTTCTAAAGGTGGCATTGAATGCTCGGGCTCAAGGGATGCTCTGGCATAGCCTTCGACTGCAATTCCTGCTGTTGTTTTGTCTCAACAGGATGTTGATCCTGGTTGGAAGCAGGTGAAAGGTAAGAAGATCAAGCCATTTTCTGGTAAGGATGCAGCGTCTCTCCGGTTGGCTCCTCTTTCGGAAGAGGGCCAATCTGTGAAGCCGAAAGGTCCTGCACTTGAGAAGGCCATACCTCGCAAGCCTCCTACAAATTCAAAGAAATCCTTGAAGATTGGTGATGGTCCAGCTCCCCAGGTTGAGGCGGGAGCTATCCCGACTTCCTTGGTGCCTCGGGGTGGCTTGGAGGATGAGATTGTAGCACCAAGTGCTTATGATGGATCCGATGATAAGGACCTCCTTTCGGTTGGTGATCAGCCTCAGGCTTCTCCTCCTTCGGCTGCTGCCACACTTGCCCAGAAATCTCAAGCTCCATTGAAGAACACTTCGAACCTTGGTGAAGGGCATCCAACGATGGGGGTGGTGGTTGAACCTCCGTCCTTGGTGCATAAATCTAGCTTGGGTGATGAAATAACTAGCTATTTGAATGATGATGTACTACTCTCTTTCTGTCGTTCTTCTCTGAAAGCTCCGAAGCTCGTTGGAAAGACGGAATCCCTACAAGACAAACTTTTAAAGATGCATCCTGATCCGCCTCCTTCGGTATTGCCTCCCCCGGCCTCGGGTTGGCGCAAGAACACTAAGAAGAGGTAACTCTTCTCCCTTTCTATGTATATAGGTATATGGAATATAAGGGGCCTAATGGGCCCCATTAGACGTGCGGAAGTTTGAAATTTTTTTTCTTTAAATAATCTAAGCTTAGTTGGGTTGCTGGAGACAAAAGTTCCCGATTCCCTTTTCGATTCTATTTCCTCAAGCCTTTTAACGGGTTGGAATTGGGTTGCAAACCACAAGTATTCTCCTACAGGTAGAGGTAGAATTTGGGTAGGATGGAACCTAGAGTTTGTTACATTTGAAGCTTATTCTATCAATGCTCAAGCTATCCGTGGCCACATGCGGTCTTTACTGTCGGGTCTTTCTTGTTGTATTTCGGTGGTTTTTGGTGAGCATACCTTTATCCGTCGTCGGCCCATATGGGACGACCTTGTAAACATGAATAATATTATGCAGAACTCTGCTTGGTTGGTCGCTGGGGATTTCAATGCAATCAAAGATCCATCTGACCGAGTTGGGGGAGCTTCCAATTGGATCCCTTGCTTTGACGAATTCCGGCTTTGTCTAGAACAAACTGAATTGGAGGACTTGAGGTATGTTGGACTTCGGTACACTTGGTCTACTTCCTCAGGAGTCGGAAGAAAAATGAGAAAAATTGATCGAGTTTTGGTAAATGGGAAATGGAACCATGTCTTCTTTTTTTCCGAAGCTTCTTTTCTAAACTCGGGTATTTCTGACCACTCCCCCATGGTTGTCAGAATTCTTAACCCGGTTTTTAGGAAAAAGCCTTTCAAATTCTTTGAGTTCTAGATGATGCACCCCACTTTTACTTCCATTGTTCGGCAAGTTTGGGAAAGCCCAATGGTGGGGCATCCCATGTTTATACTTATGCACAAGTTAAAAATGTTGAAATGGCGCCTCAAAGAGCTCAATAGAGAGGCTTATTCTGATATCTCTGAGAGAACTGCTGCTGCTCGAGAGGCCCTTTGAGTTACGCAGCTTGGCCTTCAACAAGACCCAGGCAGTATCACCCTTGCTGAGTTGGAGAAATCTCGGCGCTGTCAGTTTGTGGAGTTACGTTCTCAAGAGGAGTCTTTTTACAAACAAAAATCAAGAGTGAGATGGCTCCAGCAAGGTGATCGAAACACCAAATTTTTTCATCATTCAGTTAAAAGAAGACAACTTAGAAACAGGATTCTTTCAGTAAAGGATTCCATTGATTCTCTCATATCGGACCCTGCCTTGGTGCCCCCTGTTTTTGTTTCCTATTTCAGCAACCTATTGATGCCTCAGACTGCCCTCTCAAAGCCTTCGTTGCCGGAGCTGAAGGCGTTCATTCGACGGCCTCTTTCCGTCGACCAGGCTGGTGCTCTTTCTCGCCTAATTATTGACACCGAGATCCGCGATACTGTTTTTTCTCTAGCTCGTGGTAAAGCCCCTGGACTAGATGGTTTTACAGCTGAATTCTATAAGAGCAATTGGGATTTGGTGGGGCCTTTGGTAGTTGAGGTGGTGAAGGACTTCTTCTCCTCAGGCCGGTTGCTGAGAGAGGTAAACAACACAATCTTAACCTTGGTGCCAAAAATTCCTAATGCATGTGGGGTTTCTTATTTCAGGCCTATAGCATGTTGTAACACAATATATAAGATCATCACTAGGATATTAGCCAATCGCCTTGCTGCTATATTGAATGACCTGATAAGCCCTCCTCAAAATGCCTTTGTGAAAGGTAGGAGAATCACGGATAATATTCTCCTAGCTCAGGAGCTATTTGCAGGTTTCCACCTCGACCCTTATCTTCCCAAATGTGCAATTAAGGTGGACTTCCAAAAGACATATGACACAATGGATTGGGACTTTCTGGAACTTACTCTTTTAGCTTTTGGTTTTCCTGAAAGGATGATCAGACTCATCATGGTTTGTGTTCGCACCCCCAAGTACTCCATAGCTATCAATGGTGAGCTTCATGGCTTCTTTTCAGGTGGACGAGGACTTCGGCAAGGGGACCCTATGTCCCCCTACCTTTTTACCTTGATAATGGAGATTTTCTCGAGTATCTTGGTTTCTCACACAGCTCATAAGGACTTCAAATACTTTTGGAGGTGTAAACATCTTAAGCTTTCCCATCTCTTCTTCGCCGATGATGTTTTCCTTTTTTCCCAAGCTAATTGGGCTTCGGTGACTATACTCAAGAGAGGACTTGACATCTTTTCCTCTTGGAGTGGCTTATTGCCTAACAAAAATAAGAGTGAAGTTTTTATGGCGGGAGGCTCTCCTACTCTGCGAAGGCATATTCTTCTGACATTGGGTTTTCAGGAAGGGAAGCTTCCAGTACGTTATCTAGGAGTCCCAATTATTTCTTCAAGGCTTGGTAAAACGAACTATATTGCACTTATTGACCAGATCATAGCCAAAGTTCAGACTTGGGCTCAGCGGTTTCTTTCATTTGCTGGAAGACTCCAGTTGATCAAGTCAGTACTCCACTCTATCTAGGCTTTCTAGGCCAGTGTGTTTACTCTTCCTGCTTCTGTTATTGATCGTATCGAATGTATTTTGAGACAATTCATCTGGAAAGGCCCATCCCTGTGCCGGGGGGGGGGGGAGGCAAAAGTTTCTTGGGAAGATGTTTGTGTCCCTAAGAAGGAAGGTGGTTTGGGTATTCGTAGATTAAAGGACTGTAATAAAGCTGCCATGCTTAAGTATATTTGGGTTTTGTTTACTGACAAAGAATCCCTTTGGTGTTAGTGGATCCACACCAATTTCTTAAAAAGGGATCACTTTTGGGTTTCCTCCATTCCCACCGTATGTTCTTGGGCTTGGAGGAAAATTCTCCAGCTGAGAAGAGACTTTAGGGCTTCTTTTTTGTGGAAATTGGGTGATGGTCATTCGGTCTCGCTTTGGTATGACAATTGGCATCAGGAAGGCCCTTGGAGCTTCATTTTTCTAGACTCTCTTATTACTACCTTGGGACTTACTAGACAAGCAACAGTGGCAGATTTACTTTTGCCTGAGGGCTGTGTTTTCAGGACTCTTTTGGAATCTTGGCAGTTTGCTTTGCTGGTTCTCTCTCGGAACCCTGATCGTTTCTATTGGCGTGAGTCTTCTGATGGTGCCTTTTCAGTAGCCTCAGCTTGGGAGGCGATTGGGACCAAAAAGATTCGGGTTCCTTGGGCTCGTTTTACTTGGAATAATGCTATAGCCCCAAGATTTCAATTTAACCTTTGGCTGATTATCAATAATAGATTGCCTACTCAGGCTTTTCTCATATCCATTGGAATGATTGATTTTGAATTATGTGCTTTTTGCAATCATATCCCAGACTCTATTGATCATCTCTTCTTTGATTGTCATGTTCCTGCGACACTTGCTTTCTTTTGGGCCAGAAGATGTAATCTTCCATGGCGTAACAAAACTTGGGCGGAAAATCTCCTCTGGGCATTGAATTTCCTGTCGGGTAATGACTTCTTTCACTCTATCGCCCGGTTTTCTTTTGGGGCCTTATGTCATCTTATCTAGAAGAAAAGGAATAGCATCATCTTCCGTGGTGAAGCCCTTGAGGTTGCAGCTTTGAAGAATCATCTCATCAAAGTTGTGAAAGACAAAGCCCTCACCTTCAGTAGAGTACCGGACAACCCTAGGAATAGAAGGCTCCAATGAGGATGGGGATTTCACCCCTCTGTCTTCGTCGGTGGCCCTGCTGAGCATATGGATCGATGGCGGGTCATTCCGAACTTATGAATGGTGCTATGGTTGCCGTTACTAAGTTGATCTTCTTTGATCTTTGGCATTTGTCATGCTGTGTTTGCTGATTGTTTTGGCTGGTGTTCTTGTGTTTGTTCTGGTTCTTTTTTCTTGGCTCCCTTTCCACTCATTCTGCTTTTGCACTATGAGTGAAAGTTTTTTGGCGCCGTTTTTGTATAGCTACCTCTCCTTTAATATATTCTTACCTTTACCAAAAAAAAAAAAAAAAAAACTTTCAACTCAGTCAACTTTAATAGCCATAAAGGGAACCCATCAAGAATTTCATTGTGAGTAAGGTTCAAATACTCTAGCTTTGTATAATTCACCAAAGATCTTGGAACAGGCCCTTACAATCGATTCTCTATGAGGTCTATAATCTCCAACATACAACCTTTTGGGTAAGCAAGGGGAATCATGCCCACAAGTTTATTTTCCCAAGATTAAAAATTGATGAATAATCCATATTTCCCACACATGAAGGAATTGTGTCATTCAAACTATTGTTGGACAAATCCAGAATGACGAGGGATCTACCACTACAAATAGATCGAATTTCTCCAAGGAGGAAGTTGGAGGAGATATCATAGTGAATCACTAATGGAGGAGGACTAAAAGGTTCTATTTTGAGCTAGTTAAAACTAAGGTCAAGATAGGTCAACTTGGGTAGTAGTAGATTGATTTGATTATTTCCAAAGCCAATTAGAAAATTGTGGAAAAGATTCTTAAGTTGCAAGGATTCTCTACTACCATTCCACATCCACATAGGAATACTCCCTTCAATTTTATTGTTTGAAAGGCTTATCCACTCTAATCTGCTTAGGTGGCCTAAAAACTCGGGGAACTCATGTAAGTTGCATGAATCTAAATGTAAAGTGGAAAGTTTTGGAAGAGTGGCATTGATCTCAGTCTTGTTGACAAAAGATATGTTGTTGAAGGACAAATCTAACATTCTCAATTTCTTAAGTTTGTGTAAATCCACAATGCCACTCAAATTATTCCCATCAAGTTCAAGGAATTCAAGATCCTTGAGTTCCCATAATGACTTTGGAATTTCATCTTGCAAATTGTTGGAAGAAAGTTCAAGCAAAACCAATTGAGTCAAGTTCTTGAATGAATATGTATTAGGACCACTTAACTGACAACTTGTCAAATGTAAAGAAACAAGGATGGTGAGTTTGGCTATCAATTGAATTTCAACATTTCGTATTTTTCTCTCATTAAAGAACATTCCTATTAGATGAATTATTACCTGTAAGGTCCAACTCAATGAGTTTTGCCAAGTTGACAAACCAATGTCCAATACCACCACTAAAATTATTATATACAAGATATAGAACTGATAGATGGCTTAGATTGGCAAAGAAAGCAGGGATTTGACCATGAAATTGATTAGATTGTAAGTCTAGATAAGCAAGCCAAGAAAGATTACCCATTGAAGTGGGAAGTGAGCCTAAGAAATTACAATATTCAATTAATAATTTATTCAAGAAAACAATGTTTCCAATCGAAATAGGTATTTCCCCTGAAAAATGTGTTTCCATGAGTGATAATGATTTGAGGGGATTACCTTAATGTAAGTCGGGAATAAAACCAGAAAGGTAGTTATTTTGGCTAATGTCGAGGGCTTCTAGGTTTGGTAGCTGAAAGATGCTCATCGGAAATTTGCCTTGCAATTGGCAATATGCAAGTTTAGGTGACTTCAAAGACAAGAAGTTTGCTACTACATGAGGAAATGGTGATGGCATGTTTATAGAAGAGAGATGAAGTTCTCTAAGCATAGTTAAGTTTTGAACGAAATTGTCTATGTTAGGCATCTCAACATTCCCCCCCCAATTCAAATCAAGAGAAACTAATCTAGAGAGCCGTGAAATATCTGATGGGACTTTTCTTGAAAATTTTGAACTATAGAGATTAAGGTATTGTAACTTGGAAAGATTGCCAAAGCCGTATGGGACGAAGGAAGAGTTGAAGTCATTCCAAGCAACAATAAGTGATTCCAAATGGAGTAGGCGAAAGAGACTAGTATTAGAAGATAAAGTACCAAAGAGACAACTGTTGCTAAGGTCGAGGCCTATCGCATGACTAGTGGCCTTGTCACACTCTATGTCATACCATGAGCAGCAATCTTCACGTCCATCTAGTGACCATGATTCAACCTTCGTATAAACAAACCCAAAAATTGTTATGTTGGCTTTGAAACTTCGCTTTCCATCAAGGCCGAGCTCTCATTTAGATGGCATAGTGGCTTAGCAAGTGAAATATGAATCATCACGAGAAGGACAATCCATGTACGAAACATGAAGAACAATGAGGTGCCATATTTTTGTTTTGTTATTGTGCTTTTTGGTAGAGTTGGTTTTCAGTGGAGAAGCTTTTTATAGGCAAAAAGAAGCAATTCGGTCGTGGAAATTTCATTGGCTAGTCAAGCACCATTCCCATTTGAAAAGACACTTGGGTTTGATTGAAGAAAGAGTCACAATAGAAATTAAATATCCATTAGACTCGTGCAATACACGGCTGTGGATTGACGGAATCATTTCTTCGCTTGTATGCTTTCAAAGATGTCGAAGGTTTGTACCTTCTCAATAGTGTGTTAATTAACACATTTTCAATCCTAATTCCAAGGATTGGATTTTACTAAATGAAGAGTGAGTTTTTTTCACAACAGCACTTGTAAATTTTACGTATACAAAAAGAAAAATGCCTTAAACCTTTTTATTATTTTTCAGAGGCTATGGTGCCACCAAATTTATTATTTCGTTCTTCCACATCCAAATTGAAAACCTCTTTACGAAATAAATTGATGATCAAGGATCATAAGTTATTTCCTTGTTATTGATATGTTTAACCATTAAATTAGTGGATTATTTACTACTGACACTTCATATTAAGTGTGCATCGATACTTGGACTGAATGAAGTAAAAATTTTAGTGTTCTTCATTACTCCTTGTTTATTTATTTTGTGAATTTGTATTAATATAATAATAAGATCTATTTAGTTTCCGCATTAATGTTATAATATTTATCTTCTCGTCCTTTACTAGCTTACGTCCTTTACTAGCTTACGGAAACTAGATTTTGGAACAAAGACATCTCCTAAATTACATTTCTTATAACAGCCAAGATGTCAAAGGCAGTGCCCCTCCGTGCGTAGTCACATCAAGCACTAGTACGTGTGGATGCCACTATACATGTTAATTTATAAAAGATATGACATGATTTTCTAGGATAGAAAAAGCAATTAGAAAGATAGAATAAAGCGTCTCCACAATAGCCAATGGAAAACATGAGTTGACATGAAGTAAACATAGAGAAAGATCTTAACTCATTTATACCCACTTTCAATTAAAACTAGACTACTACATAATAATCAGTGTCACGTAAATATATGACTACTACTTGCGCAATTCCCGATCAATCAGTGGCTTCCTGATCTTTTCCATGCTTTTGCTATTCTATTGGAGGAGCGCAAGGATTCCAACTCACAAAAATTGCTCACCACGAAAGCTATGGCATTGCTATTTCCTCTTCTATGACATGGGATCTCTAATAACAAACACAATTTTTTTTTTAAAGAAACAAATGAAGCACAATGTCA